>NC_141459.1:30625000-31250000 GCF_015680905.1 Coptis chinensis
ACAATTAAATCTAGATCTAGAAGCTATTCTAATGGCTACTTTCTATTTTAAGCTACTTTTTATCTACCATTCTCTACTAAAAAATCTACCATTAACAAAGAGCTAAGCTTTGGTTTTTATACTTTCAGATCCAAAAATCGTGCATGGGCTTGGAGCCATGTTTTGGGCAAGAGAATCAGGCCCAAAACCCAATTCTTTCAGTCCAAAAAGGTCTCTTCAGCTGCAGTTGGCTTCAACAGACTTTTCGTCCACTTCTGCTCCTCTGATTAGATCAAGGCTTAGACCAATGGAAAGCTCTTTCCGAGCTGGTCGTTTTGACATAAGGTAGGCCCCATTCTGAGGTCTGAGTCCAAAGATATGGCCTTCGGAAGTTCTACTGACTTTGTGTGCTGTTTCTGCCCGCGTCGACTTTTCAGCTTTTGATCGGGCTTTAGAAAGGCTTTGTCTTCTTGAATCTTAGCCTTTAATCACGGAACTCTTTAGTAACCGACCTTTGCTCCTTTATTCGCTAAAGTGGCACATTTATGCACATAATGGACTTTGAAACCTGAAATGCATAAAAACACGTAATCAGTGTTAACTCTTAATTATTACTCACATAATTGGTCTAATAGTATAACTCATTCGGGGTTAAAACTACAGCTTTTGGGCTCTTATCGCTTAGCTTCAAGAAAAGGTATGGGTTATTCGCCAGAGCTAAGTTTCGAAGTGGCTATTTTCCATCTTGCTCTGATCTTCCATGGCGTGTTCTCTCCCATAAGGCTTTGAGCCACAGCCAATGAATCACATTCTATCCATAACTTCAGCCATCCTCTACGCACGGCATGTTTTGCTGCCAAGATGGTTGCCCAATATTCTGCTTCAAAGTTTGTTACTACTCCAAGCCCTTGTGCAAGAACACCTAGTATCTTATTTTCTTTATCCCTAAAGAGAACACCCGCACCTCCATTACCTGGGTTGCCAATAGAGGAGCCGTCGGTGTTGGCTTTTATCTCCTCGTCTTCTAGCAGGATCCACTTGACTTCTTTGATTATAAGAACTACTGCAGGCTTGCAAGTGACCCCCAATCTGTGAAGGAATGCCAGCCATGCACAAGATATGCATAGTGGCTTTGGGCGACCCACGATGCTATTTTCACTTCCTTAAGAATATCTCTTTTGAATCGGTCTTTATTGAAAGATCTCTCTTCAAAAAAAAAATTGTTTCTAGTTTTCCACACCTGCACCGTGATATGCACCACACCGACATTCCATAGTGTTTTGACAATCGGGCTTCTATTGTTAATTGCTTTGATCAATTCTCGGAAGCTATAATTGGTGAGCCTAACTTCAAAGACTCCTCGCAAACGAATCCCAAATTTCTCGACAAGTAGGACAATCCCATAACATGTGTTCCACTGCTTTCTTCATTGCTTCTACATAGTCGGCATCCGGATGCTAGTTTGATACCAGCTCTTCACTCTAATCATCTGTAGGAACTACTTTCTCGATAAGTTTCCAAGCAAAGCGCCGCCGCTCTTGGATGAATATGTGTTGCCCGATCCATTTCCACCAGCTTCACCTTGTTCCGCTTTTTCCCAAATCGTTTCATAAATGGACTTAACGGAGAAGTTGCCATGATCATCGCTTCCATATTCTCCTGGTCTTGTTCTCCAAGAGGTTGCTGAAATTCGCGGACGCTTATACCCGAAGAAGTAAGCACCGATGTGACCTAAGCCGGTATGTCCCATTTGTTGTCCGTTATTAGGTCCTCCACCCTAGCTTTGAACCCTTTCCAGTTTACTTGGGGAAGACAATCAGTTATAGCTTTTCCCACCCATGAGTCCCTCCACATATCTATGTCCTTTTCTTGGTCCACCACCCATCCAGTGTGTGTATTGAGCTCTGTTAAGGCCCACCTGATACCAGGCCAGACAGTAGATGTTTTATGGTAAGTGAGCCAGTTCCCATTCAACATTTTATACTTCTTGAGCATGAAACAGCTCCAGTCAGTGTCAAGTGTAAGTAGTTGCCACCCCAACTTCATCAGGAGAGACAAGTTTATGTCCCTAAGCTTTCTCAAGCCTAGCCCACCCTCGTCTCTTGGTTTGCACACGTTCTCCCATTTCAAAGTGATCCCTTCCTCTTTGTAGGGTTCCCAGACCAAATAAAATTCCTAATGGCTGCTTCTCCCTCTTTAATGCATCTCGAAGGCCATTTGCACACTGACATATTGTAAACTGGAATACTATTCAAGATGGATTGAGCTAGCACCACTCTGCCCTGGAAAGAAAGCATTCTTCCTGCCCAACCCGATGCTCTTAGCTTGATCTTGTCCACAAGTGGTTGAATATGTCTAGAGGTAACCCTTCCCCTAAACAATGGAACCCCCAAGTACTTTTCTGGAAGCTTTCCTTCTTTTATTCCAAAAAGGTCTTCTACCCTGCTTTTCTTTCGATCGTCCATGCCACCTAAGAACAAAGAGCTCTTAGTTACATTAAAGAATTGCCCAGACTTGGTAGTCTTGTAGTAATTTCCAAAGTCTCCTAAGACCTTTTATGCCTCCATTTGCAAAGATAAAAATGTCATCCGCAAAGAGCAAATGGGATGGCCTAGAAGAGAAAGCCATATAGTCTACATGCCCATTTGTATACATCCAGTGAAGTGCCCTGCTGAGAACATCCTCTGCTAGGTCAAAGAGGATAGGTGATAGTGGATCCCCCTGCCTCAATCCCCTCGCAGCCGCGAAAAAACCACAAGGCCCACCATTTATCATGACTGAGAGTTTAGCACTTCTGAGAATAGTTTTTATCCAGCTGCACCATTTACTATTGAATCCCATCTTGTTGAGTACTTCCATGAGGAAATCCTAACTGAGTGTGTCAAAAGCTTGAGTCACATCCAGTTCAGCCCCACATTGCCTCCTCTTCTTTTGGTATCGAGTTCATTAATCATTTCTGAAGCCAGAGCAAATCCTGTGATACCTGTTCTCCCTTTTACAAAGGCTAGCTGCTGCTTACTAATCAACTTGTCAGTGTACACTTTAAGCCTTAAAGACAAGATTTTAGTAATAATTTAAAAAAAGAAATTACTAAGGCAGAGAGACCTTAACTGGTTAAGGGCTCTGACATTTTAAGTCTTAGGTATCAGTACCAGAAAACTAGCATTCATGGCTTGTGGTAGCTTGTTGTCTCTAAAAAAAGAGATAATCGCACTACTTACATCCTGGCCCAACAATGTCCTGCTTTGGTAAAAGCAGCCTTGGAATCCATCCGCCCCGTGGGAGCTATTTGGGTCCATGCGAAGATGCGACTTCCTTAACCTCCAATGCATTAGGGATTGCAGTCAAGAAGTCGTTCATTTCTTTAGTAATCAAGTGTGGAATCAAGTTCATGATGTATGGGTTCACTGTGACATGTTGGCGCTCGTATTTCAACTTATACGATGAAACAATAAATTTCTTTATGTCCCTCTGTTCCCTGATCACTTAACCCTGTGCATCTTCGATTTCTGCTATCTGAGATTTATTCATTCTTGACTTTGCTACGGCATGAAAATATGAAGAGTTTCTTTCTCCATCAAAAGCCCGGCTTGTCCTGGCTTTTTGCTGCAAATACTGAGGTCGGTGCCTTTAAGCTCTTCAAGATCGAGCTCTTTGTCATACTCTTGTTGTTGTAAATAGGTAGTGGGTCGTGTTCAAGCTGTTGATAAATAAGGTCCAGTTCATCATCCATTTTCTTTAGATTCTTCCTTATGCTACCAAAGACTTCCCAGCTCCAGTATTTCAAAACTTCTTTCAGTCTCTTCAATTTTTTTCATCACCTTTCTAATTGGGACATCATCCAATGTTTGATTCCAGCTGTTAGAAATGATTTGCTTGATACCTTCATGTTGTAGCCAAATTTTCTTAAACCTGAATGGTATATTGCAAGGCTTCGGTATGTTAGCATTCCAACCTATTATGGGGGAGTGATCGGAATACTTCCTCATGGCTATCTTGCACTTCCAATCACAGATCTATCCAAAGGCTTTGGTTAACCAAGGCTCGATCTATTTTCTGTACCATTCTCTTATGCCCAAATCTTCTATTGGACCAAGAGTATCTGTGACCCAGGGTAGTGGAATCCAATAGGCAGTTAGTGTTCATAAAGCCAACAAACTCATTAACCGCCCTTTGGCAAGGCAGGCCTCCTCCCTTTCTTTCTGATGCTTGAGTGATGCAATTGAAGTCGCCTATTACCATCCAAACATCCACATTGCTCCCAATCCCCGTCAGATCATGCCAAAGAGCTCTTCTAATAACATAAGAAGTGCTAGCATAAACTGTAGAAACTGTAAACTTATCAAACTGAATTGTTATATGCTGACATGTCAAAGAAACCACAGCAGTAGCCTTTATTTCTTCTTTCCAAAAAACCCAAAGGAAACCCGTCTTTGAAGGAATATCATTGTGAACGAAGTTCCTGCAATAACCCAGCCTCCTAATAAAATTAGGTGTGTGGGTGGGGGGTTTTATCATAGGCTCCGCTAGACATATAATGTCCGGGCTTATACTCCTTTACCGGTTCCCCAAGGTAGGTTGTAGGGCGAGAACGCCTAAACCCTTTTACATTCCAAAGAAATGCAATTCATCTATACCTTGTTGGGAGAGTTCTTGTCCTAGTGGGGGGTGGAGTGGGCTCCTTCCCGGCCCGACTTGCTACCTTTCTTCTTTTGTATCCGCCATTCTCCTTCAGTTTGGTCCGCCTAACTAGGTGATTCCAAAGAACCTTTGTGCTTCGTGGCTTGCCGATTTCCACTAGATGATTGAGGAGTAATAGGGGAGTCTTCAACCACGCCCCTCCGAGATGGGGAATCGATCCGTTACTATCATCATTCATTGCAATATTTCCACACAATAGAGTTTGAGGAGCTACCGTGCATTTTCAGGGAGCATTTAAATTTAGAGAAATACTTAACTCGCCAAATTCCCTATCATTTGGGGTTGCAAAGAAGAGAATTATCTCGCTAAAGCAGACTTAAGGGCATAAGTGCAACTGCATTTAGGTGCTCATCATTTGGTGGCGTCGGACCGACCTCAACCGCTATATTAGCCTCTACAACGCTCGAAGTTTCCTCAACCAGTGTCTCAAATTTCCTGAAAGCAAGATCAACTATAGCCGACTCTCCCACCTTGTCGCCTCACCAACAAATGGTGTCTCAACTATGTTTCCGGTCATGTCTTTGGCTCCGCTTAGTACTAGCTTCACCACCTTTGTTCTTATTCTTCTTGCTCCTCTTTCTTTTCTTTTTAGTCGGTCCTTCTTTATTTGTTGCTACGGTAGTCTCCTCTATTTGTTTCTTCTTAGTTTCCTCATCAATTCTCACCTTCTTGAGGATTCTACAAATCAACCATGGTATGTCCGACGGTTTTACAATGTGGGCAGTATTTGGGTATTTTGACCACCTCGATCTCTTGAAGAAAAGATGTCCCGCCTTCCTCCTCGACCCATATTTTGCCGTGCATCGGTTTCGAGGTCAATTTCCACTAACACACTCGCAAGAAAGCCAAAATCACGCCCAAATGTGCTTATCAACTCCTACCGAGCCCCAAGAGTCTTCCCCATAGCCATGAGGATCTCATAGTCCCAATATTGTTGGCTGAGTTTGGGAAATTTTGTCCATACCAAGTGCATTAGAAGCACTCGTGCATTTGGATCAAAGTCGAGTCCATTTTGTGAGCCCGAGAATTTGTTCCCCAAACTTCCACGGCCCCCACACCATATTGATCTAAAATCCTCTCGCAAACCCGGTCAGATATCATGAAGAATCCTTTTCCAAGTGGTATAATTTTCCAAATTCCCTTGGGTTTCCACTTCTCTGTGGCCATTCTTCTAACTTCTTCCACTTTAAGCCTTTGGAAATCCAAATCTACCCACCAGTGAATCTGCGTGATTGCATTCCTCTTTCGAAAGTGCTCTTTTGGGTAGTTTGATTGACGGCATGTTACCTTTCATCTCAGGTGTAGGGAGATCCGAGAGATCCGGATGACATGGTTGTTCTCCCCTTACCTTGTCGCAAAAGAGACGTTGTTTTCCTCGGTTCCTTTCAAGTAATCGTTCTTTGTTGGGATGTTAGCCCCTCCATCCATCTGCAACATTTAACTCGTTTTGTGTTTCCAGACCTTCTAAGAAAGCCCAAGGGCATGCTGGTTCGTTTGCCATACCCCTATAGTTGCGGGGAATAAAAAAGCAGAAAATTAGTTTAGAGGAGTTAGTTATAAATATTTAGTAGTCCTAAGACTCCTCTTAAATTTGTTTAGAATTTAATACCCCAATTTGACCAGAATATGGAACTAACCACCAAGTATCCAACTTTACCAGGAATAGACGAAAATATCCTCACTTGGAAACAAACATAACCAACTATCTACCCAGTAACATAGTGGGATACAAAACAAAAAATTGAATTTCACACAAAAAATTCACTTATAACTACCTGCCTTCACATTTAAAAATGCATATAATGAAAAGAGGGCATCTAGGGTGCATCAGAGTGTATGAGTGCGCAGGAATGAGAGCCCTTGGACAATACTTCTTTGCTGCAATACACCAGTACTTGTGCCTATATGAGTGGCCCAGATGCTATACGCTGAGTACACCCTGCTCACACTAGCTTTTCGGTAATGAAAAAACTAAAAATATTATGCCTCCAATATTTTGTGGAGGCATTTGACACTAGTCGTTAAGTCTAAACTCCAAACCACTAGACACTAAACCCAAAATCTTTATAAACTAGACCCTAAGCCTAAACCCTAAACCTTAAGACACTAAACCCTAACCCATATAAACTAGACCCTAAGCCTAAAGCCTAAACCTTAAGACACTAAACCCTAATCCCTATATCCTAAATTTATAAACATTAAACTCTAAACCAACCCGTTTCAAATGCATTTTGTATCTGCATTTTAAAATGCGTGGTGTGTATGCATTTTAAAATGTATAATTTATAACGTGGTGCATCTGTATTTTAAAATATATAATTTATAACATGGTGCATCTGCATTTTGAAATGTATAAGTTTATAACGTCTACATTCAGATGAAAACAGATAGTGTCAAATTTAACTTTTGGAGCAATACACGGTACTTTTTGCTAAATTCTATTCAAACCCAAAATCTACTCTTTTTGTTCTAGTAGTTATCTTATCTAAAAGTAGTTATCTTATTCAATCTTTATTCTGGTAGTTATCTTATCTACAAGTAGTTATTTTGGAAGGGTGAAAAAGAGAATAATTTATATTAAAAAATAACATGTGGCACTTGGTCTCGAGTCAAAAGCTTAGATTCTAAAGATTTTCTATAAAAAAACACTTATGGCGAATAAAAACAATGTAGGGGTATTAAAACCCAAAAAAATTATGGATAGGGCTTTAGAGTTGTTTTTTTTTTAAATGAGACTCTCTAGCCCAAATTTCTTGAATAAAAAAGGTACTAACTTGACAGGTCAAAGCCCGTCAAACTATGCCAAAAAAGGAAGCTTTATCTAAGGCATGAAGATGGAGAGCTTATCCTTAGAAAAAAGTCTAGAATTGGTAAGAAAAAGGTGTGAAATACCTAGGTTAACCTTGGGTTTGCACAGTGTTGCGTAGCACTCCCATTCTCTCCACTCATTGCTCTTTGTAAAGTCTATCTCACCATCATACATTATCAGTCCTACAAAAAAAATATATGTATTGCAATTATATGAAGCAATTATTGAAGCCAAAAAACTGATGCGAAACAAAAGTAAAAAACATATTTCAAAACTATTTGCAATAGATACCTGTAAACAGTGCTGCTTGAGCGAAGGTGACAGAAAAGATCACTTCTCAGTAGTACCTAACATTACTTGGATAGTTTGCAGTTCGCAATGGTGGAGCACAGAAGATAACATAAAGAAACTTCTGAAATGACTCACTTCTTTTCAATGATGGACTTACCCAACCTTAATCAATTCTTCGTGATGATCTGTAGTCACAATCTGCCCAGAAATTTGGCAGCTTGGATGTTCCTTTAACCACCCAAAAAAAAAATCAATCCAAATTATTCATTTAAAGCTCAAAATTCTCAAAAAAACTAATCAAATTAAATGCAAAAGTAATTGTCAATAAGTTATCATTGTCGTCCTTTAGTATTATTTATAAAACTAAATTCATGATAAACATTAAAGATGCAATTTAATTAAATGAAAACACAGCTGGAAATAACTCTTAAAGACAGAAAACAAAAATATGACCAAGATAGGAAAAGAATACCCTTAAAGCATAAAGCATCAGTAACATTACGTCCTTGAAACCCTTTCTGAATAGACCATTTCACAACATCTTTATTGTTTAAAAAAGTACCAAACATACTAATCCACGAATGATGTAACTCTTCTTGGTGTAGAAGTTTTCCGCACATTATACTCCAGTAATATTGACCATTATCGAATTCATATATATATTGATCATAATTCTCAGAAGACCCACCATCAGATTCATATATCAACAAACTCGAATTTTTTCATCAGATAGGTGGATACCAGCATTATACTCCAGTAGTTTGCTTCATTCAAATCATAGCATTTAAGATATTCATCCCTAAACTGCAAATCCAAAAGAAACACAACTAGCGGTTCAATATATCATGAACTACACTACTCAATCGAAAATAAAATGCTTATAAAAGACCATCAAGGATTTCATGAACGCACTTCAACGCTGCCATCTCTATCGCCCTTCTTTATAGTCAATGTATTAAGATTATAAGAACTTCTCAGCAGTGCTAGTAATCCTGGGAGGTCCCATTTGATGAGATCGATTGGCCTTTAGTTCAAGGTAAGTGCGATCAGTAGATGGAGTAGGAAGGCTTTCTCTCTCCAACAGTGACACCATCTATTACATCCCAAAAGCAACCACAAAAGAAGTTAGATCACAAACAGAATAAGAACTAACAGAGGACGTACTGACATTGTCTTTATGTCATGCACTTAGAAGGTATGTTACCTTCTGTTACTTAAATATTTATCAAGTTCTACATCTGTTCAACATAAAGGTTTTGGCAATAAATTCAAGGTAGGTGCAATCGGTAAACGGAGTCGGAAGACTTTCTATTTCCAACAGCAACATCATCTATTACATCCCAACAGTAATCACAAAAGAAATAAGATCACAAACAAAATGAACGCTAAGCAGCTAAAAGAGGACTGATATAGTCTTTATGTCATGTACTCAAAAGATGTGTCACATACTGTTGCTTTACATATCTATCATGTTCTACAGCTGTTATAGATAAAGGTCTCATATTGGATTATAAGCATCTTCCCTCGAGTCTTCTAAGTTTGTTAGATTGAAGTTTCTTATTTGCGCCATAAACGCTGCATGTTTTATATCAACTGTAGACCCCACTGTTGTGCTAGTTTAGTAATATCTATGTTAACAGATCTTCTCTGATTAGTACATTGCGAGAAAATAGCTGGACACAAAACGTAGGATAACAGTCATGAGACAGAATCTTCAAATAAAACCTATATATCATACAGACAATATATAAAGAAGAAACTATTCAAAATTTCAACTAACTTAGTAGTTGAGAAGATGATTAAATTTCACCTCCAGATGTTGTATTGTAGTGAGACTCTAAACCAAGACAACAACACGAACCCCTTCAAACACCATTTTATATCATAACCAAAATTTTGCAGTACAAATTCTTCTTGTTTTTTGCAGTGAATATATAGGAAGAAATGTGCTTATTAAAAAAGAACAAAAAACTTCAAGTGTTAAGTAAATATTACCTCGAGGAAAAGAGTGCATACTGATAAACATACAACATGACAAACACTCATAAGAAAATTAGCCCTTTGTGACAATGTTTAAAGTATTTAGGAAATCATATCTACAAAATTTTGGGCAAATTTAAAACTTATAAATGCCCTAACGATTTTGAGTTTGTTTACGTGTTTGTTTAAGATATGTGTCACACTCCGAATTTCGACAGAATTCGGAAAAACAATATTAGTTCCCGACTCTTCGATATTCAAGCTGTGACGCACTCTCAACTACTAAAAACCCATAATTCTCCCATAAACAGTTTAAATATGCGGATAATTAAAAACCAATAAAATTTTTTCAATTAAACAAAAGTCCTCTTCATTACAAAAATTCACAAATAAGATTAGGTTACAAATCTTTTTTCCATCTCTTTATTTAAAATTACAAATGAAACTACAAATGACATTGTCTCAACTGAAAATCTATTTCACCTCAAGGGAAAACAAAACATATCTTGAAATGCGACGTTAATACAAACCACAAGCAGCAACCAACCTTCTTCAACATGAAATCTGTCAAGATTTATCAACTATGTTTATTTAATGAACACACCCGATAAGCAAACATGCAAATCGGGTCAGCATTATAAACAATGCTGGTGTGAGTAGTTCTAAAATACAATATATACTTATACATATACATATACCATCCATAAGGCAGTTAGTTCCTCCACCGAGGCGCCTTAACTTCCAACAACTAATACGACATTCTTAACTACAATAAGTAAGGTAAGTAGTTCCTCCACTGAGGCGCCTTAACTTCCCACTAACCACACAACAAACTATACGCATAATAAAAAGACATTTAGTTCTTCCACAAGGCGCCTTAGGTTCTAACTAAACTAATAACCAGCCAAGCATATTCTATACTTACCGCATTTCATGCTCAATTACAGAGTGGGTCGTCTCTGCACAAGTAATTAGTTTAACACACACTTCTGCAAAACCATATACAATCATCTATCTAAAGATACATCATTAACCAACACATTACCATAATTATATTAATTAAGGTTTTCTTTGCGTGTCCCTAAAATCACGTCGTATCTATGTCTTACCTAGTTTTCCTAGGCTATCCTCCCAACACCGAACATGTACATCCACATGCCTCCCCTCACCTAATGAACAACTCCGTGCGTAACTACCTTGAGCGGAATGCTGCACACCATGTAACCCTCACACGAAAGCCATTATGTGAGTACTGCCATTATTCGGCATAAAAATATCGCGCGTCTCGTTCAAATTTTGCGAACGGAATAATCAAGCCACCATTCGGCTACGCCAGAAGGGCTATTCAGCTTCACTGAAACGCCAGAAGGGTCAATCACATTACTTACGCCAGAAGGGCCATTCAGATTCACTGAAACCCTCGAAAGGCCAATTATATCACATACGCCCATCACAAAGGCCAAATCACATGAGTTGTGGTAGCTAGGTTCTAGGATTTTCGTTACGTAATTTATTCAAGTGTCATACATTTATATCTCAGAATAATTCTTATTCTATCTCATGCCAGTATACTTAATTGTACTGAAGTTCAACGTTTCTCGTTATAATACAATCCGAATTATCACATGTCAATACTATTCATTGCACGATATCCAAATATCTCTATATCAAATCTCGAAACTTATTATTTTATGTGCCAATTATATATTGTACTACACCATACGGAATATCTCAACCTTCATAAATACTACAATTCACTTAAGTAGCAACTCATAATAACAATCAATCATGAAATGTATTCATTCAATATATTTATGTGAACTCAATCCACCATCAAAGCCCAATACTAAAGTTCATGAATCTAAGTCCATGTGTAGTTTAATTCTCATAAGAATTCCCCTCTTGTTACGTGCCAATATTATATTATTTACACACTACTCACGTCAAATCTTAATTAGATAATGCCAAACAAGGTCATACAATTCGACAATATTTTATTACTACCTTTGTCCATATTCTTAAATATGTGAAAATCTGAAAAAAAAAAAAAAAAAAAAAAAAAGTCAACATTCCACAGTCAACGGTCAACAGTCAATGGTCAACGGTCAAAGTCAAAATCAACATGTTATTGTCAAAGTCAAACTGTCGTTTCCATGTTCAACAATTCATGGTCATAGCCATCGTTCATGGCTAAGGTCAAAGTTCATGTCATGGCTAAGGTAAAGGTGCATGGCTCATGGGCTCATGGCTAAAGTCATGGTTAAAGCCATGGTTCAGACCCAACTAGCCAAGCCTATGACTCAACCAAAGGTTCAACTAATGTTAGCCGGATCCACATAACAATAATGACCCAGCCCACAAAATAAATGAAAACCGGCCCAAGTATACAGAATTAGAACTAGCCCAAACAAAACTAATAGAAATGAATCCGGCCCAACAACTAAAACTAGATTTCGGCCCAGCAACTAAACCATCTAAGGCCCAAGCCCCAAGCCCAAAAACTGAAACCGGCCCAAGGCCCAACCGGTCATCTTTCTCAGCTCCAGCAGCCACCAAATCGGCCACCACCACCTCCACTCGTCCGCCCTTTCAACCTAGCGGTTTTGATCCCTGACAAAAACCAAACAACTTTAATAAAAGCCCCCACTCAATTCGCTATCTCGATCTCACTCCCTCCAAACTAGATCTGGAAGTTTTCGACCTCCATTAATGGCTTCCCCAAGCTTTGACAGCTCCCATCTCCAACACTCGATCAACCTACCCAACACTCAATCGACCAAACATAACTAACCCACAACCACCACAATAAACATTATCGAGGTTCAAAATAGTTAACAATACTGATCTCTATGGGCAGGCGCCTCCATTAACGCCGGTTCAAAGCTTCCACAACACCCCAAACCATATGCAACACCAACCTAACATCCATCCCTAAACACAGTTCAATCAACACACAAATAACAATAACAGTTACATAAATTTTTCTGGCGATTTCCTAGTGTCGCCATTAATACAGTTGCCGAGCTTCAACAGAGCTTCGCCAGCACCCATCTTCGACTAACAACCAACAATACAAACCATACCAATAACAGTTCAAACAAAACATGCAGGACGACTTATTTATTTTTTGTTTTAGCCGCCGTTAACTACTTATAAAGCTTCGACAGTCAATACGACATAGTTTCAGATTTAACAGTTTATCAAAACGACAGGAGGAAAAGATTATCGACAGTAAGCATAGCCAAAAATATACTTAGCCCGAAGCAAAACTCTGACAGTACCGTAGGTTAGTTGAAAATTTAAAAATATAACTACTCACCTTAATTAACAACTCGAGGAATCCCTCCTAGTCCGAATCGTCGCGCTCCAACGCTCTAGCCAACGAGCTGCCTCCATTTTTTTTTATTTTATTTTTATCTCCCAACCCTATTCTCTATAAAACTATGAATATATACTCGGGTTTGAAACCTAAGCCCAACACAGACTCGAGCTCAGAAATTAGGCCCACATATCCCAAATCCAATCCAGCGAATTTTAAATAAATAATTAAATTAATTAATTAATTAATTAATAAATACGTATTTTAAATACGGACATTACAATATGTCCATAAAATACAAATTTACCTAACAAGATCTAGGGAAATAAATTCTTGACCTCATTTTTGCAAAACGGCCAAGTACAAAGAATCGGTGGAGCAAAGAATACTATGAAAAATGGTCACTGTTGTTGGTAACAAAGACATGGGTCAACACATATCCCATACTTATAAGGCTTCACAGAAGTTGAACTTCACACTGTACAGTTATATCATTTGGAACAGAGTCTTCCACATCCACCAGAAACTATCGTACACTTAATGTTCTAAGTTTAGTGACAGTCAAGAGAAAGTATATCGGGAATAAGAGAAGAAAGCTCACATGCGGTTGCAAATTAAGAAGCATAAATCTAGGTAATCTTCTCTGAGGTGAGAAGTGATGGTAAGCGCTGATACACTAGGAACTAAAAGAAAGTGTAACACGACATAATTTGGAAGTAATTAGGGCATCACCAATGGGGCATGGATACGGGCCTCTATCTCCAAATTTAACAGAACTTAGTGAAAAACTGTTTCCAACGCAGCCTCTAAATAGGCCTTTCAATTTAACCATCTGGATATGTCTTTATTTCTATAGATACTAGCATTTTGGGCATGTTCGATGAGCGTGAAATTTATTCTGGCACGCACGCACGATGCGCATGTTTGTTTTTCGTGTTTATTTTATAATATCTATCCGAAACGATGAGCGTGAAATTTATTCTGGCACGCGCGATGCGCCTGTTTTTTTTTACATACTTAGTTTATGTTAACTATCCGAAACTGAAATCAATCGGGTTAATAAAAAACCCTGATTCCAAAATTCAAATTTGAATCGATCATAAAAATTTAAATTCCCGATCCGATTTGTTGCTCTAGATGTAAAGAGGTCTCACTAACACACTAATTTAGACTGAATATGTTAAATTTGTTGGGATAAAAAATAAATAAAACGATGCGCCTGTTTTTTTTCGCTATTATTTTATGCTACATTTTCGAAACCGAAATCAATCGAGATAATAAAAAACTCCGAGTCCAAAATTTAAATTCGAATCAAACATAAAAATCTAAATTCCCGGCCCGATTTGTTGTTATAGATGTAAAAAGGTCCAACTAACACACTAATTTAAACTAATTGTATTAAATTTGTCAGGACTGTAAAAAATAAATAAATAAATAAATAAAACAAAAAAATGACAGAAACTGTATTATTGGTTTTTTTTTTTGGAAGGTTTTTGAAATGTTATTTTTTTGATCAAATTTGGTCAACTGTCTTAACCGGGTCAACTGTCTTAACCGGGTCAAACTTGTCCAAAAAATTCTGCTGTGATAGGACAACTCAATCAGTTAATTTACCTTTACACTCCTACAAAAAAGACAAAATAACAATAAAATAAAAATGGCATGAACCGTAATATCAGTATTTGGCAAGGGACAAATTTGGAAAAAAAAATCCGATCAATGGAAAAAACTACTGTTATTGGGGGAGTTTTGTTTACAAGGTAAAAGATTTATAAAAAACCTGAAGCCCAAAGTGTAATTGAAACTTTGCACATGATTTCACTTAAATCAGCACGTGACTTCACTTTTTTATTTTTTGGTCTTGTTTCACATGTTATAAATGAGCAGTCATCTTCTCCGTTGGAACACCCATAGATATAGAGTTTTAGCTCCTCTTTATTGCCCTCCAAAACACTGACGTGGCCCTCCAAAATGCTGACGTGGCCCTAGATTTTAAAGGCCTGCATTGGTGATGCCCTTAGCTGCTTAGCATCACAGATATACCACTATAACTTATCATATCTTGAAACTGGACTTTAATGTCAATAGCTAGCTTCCAACAATGAAATATTTGAAGCATTCTATAATTACCAGAAGTAACTTCAATTTTTTATAATATTTCCATATAGAGAAAATTTCTACATTTCTAGGTAGTTAGTACCAAGAACTGGCGTAAAAGTGCAAACATGTACGTACATACAACAAAACAATGTAGGTGAATTTCAAGCTCTCATGAACCTACAATCCGCTAGCTATAAGTTAATTTCACAACTGGCAAAGAAATTAATAATGGTCAAAACAAATCTACCACTCTCAGTCTCTCACAATAATGTCATAGGGCAGCGTTTGCCTAGAAATGGAAAACAAAAATCCAAAGTAAACTCACCTACTAATAGTTCAGCATTGCACGGACTGACTGCTTGGAGAGGGAAAGATATGCGGTTTGAGAAGTTTAAGACATTTACCAGAAGTCCAACAAACCAAACTAAAATGTCAAATTTATGAGTGTAGATATTTTCAATTATGAAAAGTATACCCATCACATTTCACCCAATGCCACTGAAAAATCGATTAGTCCAGCAGCTTCGGTCGGCAGAATTTTACCCTTCCTTTTTCTTCTATATTTGGCTGCAGCTACGTTTAGGTGGAGCTGACTATAGTCACCTTGCATTAGCCCATTAGGAATGCTCTCAAACTTTTTAGACCAAAGGGAATAATACCATCTTATTTCGTTTTTTTAGAGACCATGTTAAGGCGTAATCGAAGGACATATGAAGTAGCAGCTTGCAAAATAAATTGGCTACCCTGTGTTGGAGTCTGATCTCTGATGTATAAATAACAGGGTGCATAAAACGACCTACAGCGAACTAGCGAAGTTAACCTTGACATTGCTAAGTTTCTCATACATTTTGATTGTGCGACATCAAGACCATGAAACTGGGTTTTTTTTTTTTTTTTTTTTTTGAAAAAAGACCATGAAACTGCTGCACCCTGTATTTTGGAACGATAGACAAGATTTTGCTTGTAACAGTTATGCGTGTAATCTACTTTATCTTTCTTAATTCTCTATATATATAGGGTATGTATATAGTCCAATTTTTTAGGGTGAACTAGTATTACCCTCCCACTAGATGAGCCAATTAGGATTCCCCCCCCCCAACCACTAGATGGGAAATTAGGGTCTCCCCCCTAAATACACAGAAAAAAATTTCGGTCAACCCAATTTGATTTTTTTTTTTTGTGTGTATTTAGGAAGAGACCCTAATTTCCCATCTAGTGGGGAAAATCCTAATTGGCTCATCTAGTGGAGGGGTAATACTAGTTAACCCTTTTTTTTAACTTAAATCCGGAAAGTAGAATTCTCATCCATGCTTAAAAAGTTATCCTTTCAAATTTGAGAAAACATCAAGAAAAAAGAAATGTCCATTCAGATAAGGGACCTTAAACACATTGCTTAAAATGGTTAGTTCAATTTCTGATTAGAATGAATTTCAACGGATAACTGGACTGGCTAACCGCATACAAAAACTGAAAGGATCCATTGGCAGCCCAATATCAAATGCTCGTTGCCAAATGAGAGAGTTGAAGGGACTCAAGGGAGTGGTTCCCACCTTCCATCCAATCTCACACTCTAGACAAGCTTTTAACCACAAATAAAGAAGGGTAGTTGCAAACTTGCAATTATGGAATCCATGCTAGCTACAAAGTAAAGCTCAGTACATTCTGAATTCTGATTTTGAGATCCTATAAATCAAAATTTGCAAGACTCTAAACATCTTACGAGCCTCGAGAATTTTCCTGAACATCAAACAGCGTGAAAGTGAAATTGCCAGATTATAGTAAGGGGCCACAGTAACTACACCAAGTATAAGTTGGTCTTTACTACATCATATGGCAAAAGGAACCAAAATTGAGTTTACATAGATTTCCGTTAATTTCACAAAAAGCAATAGACAAGAACTTAGAACCATTGTCACGACCAAGACTGCCAATGGATCAGGCAAACAATCCATAAGATAAATCTTATAAGTATGTATGTACAAGATGGTTGAATAACCACATCAAAAATTCCCAGCTCTTTACTATAACGCAATACATCACTCCAAACTGACCAATTTTACATACCCGAATGAGCAGCTGTTAAATGTAGAAGGGAAAAATGAGATAATAGTTCACTGACCAGGGTTGCCCAAGAGCCTCTCCACCGCAGCATGGACATTTCCTGCTGTGACGCTGAGGGCACGAATATTCTCTTGGGTGTCAAAGAAACCCATTTCTTGAAGCTGTGACAGCTGATTTGCATAAAGTTGTTCAGCTGGCACTACATAAACAAAGAACCCTCAGTGTCGGGGGGGGGGGGGGTGTAAAATGATACAAAAATGCACAAAAGAAAGATGGGTGGCCATTTGCAGGAAACATTAATATATACCGTTAGGTGCGTTCGGAACATTAACTCCAGCTGCACCGAGAAGGCCTAACATGTTCATCCAAAAGTCCAGCCCCATATTGTTCAGTCCTCCTGCTAATAATACGAAAGAAAAATTTACGTGTCCCAAATTCAAAGCAGGGGATACCAAAAAGGGACAATAGTAGTTGATGTGCATGTGCTAAACATGAAAAGAAATTTGAATCATATGCAGAAATCACACACAACGAGCATAACACCAAGAATCTTTATTCCTCAGAAGATTGTTGTGTCTGTGATTGCTGAACCCGAGGAGGAAGAAGAAGAAGAAGAAACAAAGCTTGCAAAATATTTGTAGGGATAAATGATATAGAGGACCAATAGTTTTACGTCCTATGGGCTATGGTCAAGTAGTAAGCCTATAACGCTATAATAAATGACTTGGATTTACGGTCTTCATAAGATTCTGCAATGATCATGAGTTTCTCCATTAACCGTTCATCATCTGAGCCAAATTAGATGGGGGTGTCGGAGGACACAGAACGAAGTAAAATTTTCATATGGGTTTGTCCAAGACTGAATTTGGAAGATTGAGTGGTTGAGAACAAAGAACCGAGTTACACAAGAAATTGGTAAACTCAAGATCGAATCTTGGTGAGTTGAGTGTGTCAAAACAGACAAGGAATAAAATCATACTGATTCAAAATCGAAGTTCGATTAGATGCTTTTGTTTTAGGACAGTGTACTTCAGAAAAATAAATGGGTATTTGCAACACAGTGAAGTCAAACAATTTAAACCAATCAATCAGGTTTCAACCCGGTTTATATGCAACTGACTAGGAATGAATCTTTGAGTCGGTCAGCTCCAACCCCAAATTGTAGTAGCCACTTCCTTTAGGAGCCGACCGAGTCCCAAGTTTCATGTGTTCATCAATAGTTGTATACAAGAACGGTTTCGTTCTCGGGAAGAACTGACTATCCATCCACTGCCAACTAAAATAATTACGAATAATTAAAATCATTTAAGGAGTGACATCTGGTAGGAAGGTTTCACTGGAGCATAGTGCTAGATCAGTCTGGATTGATTGGTGTGAAACCACAAAGTTGAAAAATCTAGGCTATTATAGAAAAATGATTTTGACATATCGTATCAGCTGAATATTGTTTGTGCGGGCTATTGTTCAGTATATTTCCAAAATATTAAATACGAAAAAAAAATGGTAAAAAACAAATAAAAAGAAGAAGTAGGCTGTACATAACAAATATGGATATGGAGTTTAATGTGAATACCTGCCCCAGTATCAGTCTGACTAGGTTCCCTGCAACGAAAAAATGACATGAATCAGAAAAACATGAAACTATGAATTAAGTGAGGCCTGAAAGAAATCAGAAACTCAATAATAATGAGGCTAAACATGAGCAGTGCAATGATCACGTGACAGCACATGATGCGTGTTTTGTGAGTCAAAGCATCCAAGCCCAAGACTAACATCTAAATTATTGTTTCTATTTTATTTTAGCTTGGCAATTCATTTTAGGGTCCAAGTAATTAATTTTAATAGCGTTCTAGTTTCCTTTAAGGCTTTGTAATTGCAAAAGAGCAGCTAATGCTTCACGGTTTTGTTGGGACTGTGAGGGCTACTTGTTTAATGCTCCTTACCACACACTGGGTGTGTTGACTGGGTCAGCTCCTAAGCATCGTCTCTTTGTACCAATGGACCATATCGTCCAATGCACTGTGTGCAGTCTCCTCTCAAGCTTGCCTGAGAAACCAGCTATGTGTAATGGGATAACATTCAGCCTAGCATATCCATGTGTGCATGAGCACCAATTCTAATCATGCTTGCAAGGGTCGAGACACACGATCATGTACGCTAGTCCCCTCTTTGCATTTGCTTAGGACATGTCCGTGAAAGTTGGTATTAGAGCAATCTCAAGTCAACCCTTTGGGCAAGACACACAGAACAAATTATGTGGATTGCATACATTTAGAGTTGTCTACGACCTCTTAGGAGACCCTAAAAGTAGATAAATTTTTTATCTATCCACCTTGCTACACCTCGCTACCATTTTATAATTCACCATGTTTCTCCACCTTATTGTAAATATCAAAAGAAGAATCTGAGAGAGAGAGATATGGGATTTCTACTTACTGAGTTGTTGGTTGCTGACTGAATGATAGGAGTGATTGCTGCAGACTCGACACTCGCTGTGAAATAAGAACAAAAGGAAAAGTCAAGAACCAATAGAGAAGATCATGTACAAGTAAGAGTGTGAAAAGACCCTCTGAACGACCCTAACCGGCCCAGTCTATGGGCTGAAAAAGCCCTCATAGTAAGGCCCTATTGGATTTAAGGGTGGGTCGGTTGGCCCTTAAGACTTGGAAGGGTGGGTAGAGGCCAAGAGCTTGGAGCTTCAGATCCGACTTCAGCCCACCCTCAATAAGTAGCACATAAGGTACCGAACACAAAATAAGTCCATATACCTATATCTTTTGTAATTTATCCCAGTTTACCAAATTGTCATCAAAATATACTAAAGGAGGCATCAAAATATATTTCAGGTTTACTTTCCTTATTATGTCATTCTAAGAACTTTGATCATTGACCATAATAGTCTTACACTCCTACGTAATCTTGATAAGCTCTCTTTATGAAATAATGTAACTCATAGTTTCAAATATACTTTTTGGTTTATGTAATTTACTGAACATGCAAAGTACTACTTAAGGAACCGAATATAGTTTTTTATTTGTAATGATTTATTTTATGCCATTTTACCAAAGAATTGATTATAAAAATCAAAATACTGAAAATAGGCACTCCAACTGAGCCCTAAGCCCTCTCGCGACGGTTGAGGAGCATATACAGATTTGTTAATTTAAGTACTCGCCTCCCAGACCAGGACCTCAATACATATGACGGTTGGACCAAGGCCAGGCCTCGAAGCTTGAGAACTTTGTGGTTTGAGGGCCTATCTTGCCCGGCCCAGTCATTTCACATCCATACTAGGCTACTAACGGTACATCCTTTAAGCACATCAACCTTGATAGTGTGACACCTTAAATTTGTCAATAGTCAACAAATGTTGTCCATACAAGTCTTGCTTTGATCACTAAAGCTAGCAGAACCAACTATGTTTGAGCTGAAACATGGATTCTTGCTAACTGACACATAGATTTTACTAAAAGAATTAAGAGGTAAAGTAGGAACCTATCTAGTTAAATTATAGTTACCTGCAATGTCTCGGGAGAAGTCAAACGACTTACAAAATTGGGGTTTTGCATCATTTCTCTTAACTGAGGATTAGAATCAAGCATGTTCTGCATTTGGGGACCAAGGACCTATATAAAATGTAACAGTGTTAGGATATAGCGTAAAACTAAAAAACAGCACTCTCAACGATCCAACTATCATTCATCTCAAATATACCCGGTTCATGGCCTGAGGGTTAGATAGAAGGCTTCGGATACGTTGTGCAACAGCTGGACTTGGCACAAACTGATCCATGTTTGGGAGCCCAAGATCACTTAACCCGCCGATACCAGGTGTTCCCCCTGCTCGGGTTGACCTTGCTGTGTTTCTCTGGGCAACACCTGCAGCTGAATGCACACTTAACATTCACAATTGAGATGAATGTAAAATGACGAGACAGTGACCAAAACGATGAAATACACAAAATAGAGAGTTGTAGGCCAGTTAAGAACTAGAGATGGATTTTCGGCCTGATACTTTTTTTTAAAAACGAGAATGATTCTTTCGAGACGATTGTGGCTTTCACCGAAGTAGCTGAAAACAGTTCAGGGATGCTACTGGGTTTATGATTGCCTGATGGACAAAAATACCTTCAATTAGATCAACTTACAAAAGCAATGTAACACTTTCTACTAGTCATATTCTGGACTCACTGGTTGATTCTCTATATAAATGGGTAGAGCTTGATTATGTGTGAAGAATATCCACTTGTGGACATCTTACTTCTCTCCTATGCAAAACTTTTAATCTACAGTAGAATTGTGAATCAAGAATTTAATCCTTCTCGAAACATTTGACTCGGTACTCTATATAAGATAGCTTACCACCAGCATTGCTCCACGGATTAGGAAGAGGGTTAGTGTTTGGTGCCAGAGAAGCAGTAGTTGTCTCGGCCCCAGTTGCTGAAGAGTTACTTGATATATCCCTCATCCGACTCCCACTGTTAGCAGCCATTGTTGTAGCATTCATTAAAGGTTCCTGAACAGTTTCATACATGCGTCTGAGCATATTAAAACCTTCAGGAGACGCTTCAATGTTACTCATAGCCCTATCAGTATTTCGCATCATCTCTCGCATCAATTCAGGGTTCCTTGAAGCTTCTAAAGTCTGCCGTAGAGTAGCTGGATCGTTGAGTATATGTGCCAGCTCTGGGTTCCGGTCAATGACCTCACGCATTTGAGGGTTACTCATAATTAAGTCGCGTACTATGTCTCCATTGTTCATCATGTTTTGAATAGCAGGCATATTCATTATATCCCTCATCATCATATCGGAATTCTGAGTTTGTCCAAAGTTTGGAATTTCAACCGGCACCACACTGGTTGCAACAGTTGTATTGGTGGATGCAGCTGGCAAAGCACAGACCAAGTGAACAGTGTGATCTGCCTGCAGACCTATATATATATATATAAAAACTGTAACAGCTAAGTGACATGGGACAACAAAATGAATAAATAATAATGATAAAATAAAGAGTATGTACCACATACCATAGCTATTTAGGGTTCGATCGTCTTTAAGAACGCGGCCTTTGTAGATTAATCTCTGTTGCTGAGCTGGAATGTTTAAATTCTGAGCCAAAACATCTTTGAATTCCGAAACGGAAGAGTCCAGATTTATTTCCACTGAGAATTTCGAACCATGGACTACGTTCAAATTCACTTTCTCAGATGACGACACGTCACCACTCATCTTGTTTTATTTGTGAGGGTACAAGAGAGAGATAGAGAAGTGGAGTCTTATTTATGTTGGGTTTTTTTTTGTGGGGGATACCATGAACTTTTAGTTTCTCTTTTGTTTTTATATATATAAAAAAAGGCTAAATCTATGGTGCGCAGTTCGTATGGTATGCTATCAAATCTGGGCCACTCATACCAAGGGGTGCGTGTGTATTGCATGGCAAAAGTATTGATCCAAAGGCCCACATTACCTGCGCACCATACATCTCGCGCACTGAAGACATGCTCATAAAAAAATCCTAATTTCTTATCAAGTGTAAATATATGAAATAAAATTTCACATCTTTATCTTTATATATATATATAATAGCAGTCCTTTTCGGGCGGTCCAATAGGGGGATTAAGAAAAAATAGGAAAAAAAACTGTCGAAACTAAGAGTCTCAATTAATTGTGTTTCCTAAAAATCAGGACCAGTCTCTATAATCTAAACACTTTTCACCTCTGTGCCTTCAGACTTTCCTAAACCAAACAAGAGCCCGCGATGATTGGAACAACAGGCAAAAACCCACCAGTCAAGCAAGCAATTTGAATAGGGATTATGAATAGGTCCTTACCTTGGCCGTTCAATTGATTGTTCTAAAGTCGAAGTCGTTTCGTTAAGTCAAATTGAAAGGTAGGTTTTGTCAGTGATTAAATGGAAAGGGGGAGCAGGCCTACTCTTGGACTTTTAGGCTAATGAAAAGCCAAAACAAAGGCAAAATATCGGGATTCAATCAACAAACAAAGGAAATAAAAACACTCCCTTTTTTCTGTCGACAATGATGAAACCTAGATCGAACTCTAAAATCAAGTCTTTCATTGTTCCAGCTCTTGAACATAGGTTGAGTTCATACATTATGAATACGGCAAAAACTGCAAACCCATCTTTCTCTCTCACGAAGAAGAACGCGGCGATGACTCAATCTTCAAAGTTCAAACCCCAACTCCACTCTAATGATACAATACCACCCCTCTCCTAACGACTTACGAGTGTTCATCTTCAAGTCTCTCTTCTAAATAACAAGTGTTCTTAGTCGCATACTCATATATGCGTTCTCTCAATCCTCCTCTTCTTATGTCGAGGATTATTTATTTTTAAATTTCTTTTAGTTTGTATTTGTATTGAACTGATTAATCAGATTTTTATTGCAGTCTCACTCAATAAAAATAAGACTGGACTAGCAATTTGGGTTATCTAAGGCAATCACAATTGGATCAATTGAACTCTCCAATGATTGGTCATAGTAGAAATTGGTTATTGTATTTTGGTAAGGAAAATCGGTTACTAGATAAAACTGTTGTTACTTCTAGAATTAGAGCATAGGCAATTTGTATGTATATTGTTCATTGTTTTAACGTACAACATGGTTTTGTGCTTCGTCTTTATTGGTTCAACTCAAATATATTGTATTTATTGCATGGCCATTCAACAAATTTTCACATGAGGTTTGTTATTATTTAAACAAATGGTAACAAGACGATATAAATAGATAAATGGTGATACAGGTGTCTTTATCTGTTTACTTTTTTCCTTCAGGTCCTAAATGTAACAATCTATGTGCTTATTTAAATTTTACTTCAATATGATGTAATCTTCAAGGGACTACATCTGTATCCTCAATACAACTTCCATGATTGTGAGGTAAAATGAAGTTATTTTATTATTAATATTATTTTGAATGAAGTTGTTCTATTAGGAGTGTTGATTTTTATTTTTTAAGGTTGGTTCTGAACTTCTGATGATGAAGATTAGTTCCTCATATTCGTTATATATTTCCAAAAATAGAATTTGAGATCTCTGCAATCGAAGGGTTTCCAACACTAATTTTATCGTGTTTAATCCCAGAAATATGGTAATAAGTTATCGTTTATGTCTTGAACACTGTGATTCAACAATTATTAGAACTACACCAGTTTATTTTCTTTACACTGATTTTAATCAATATGTTCTACTTTCGTAAAACAATTTATCGTTTGTTAATTCACCGCACTCAGCCACTGGAGTCTATCATTCGAAATCTCAATCTGCAAGTATACGTAGTATTTTAAGTAAATTAATTTGACGAGCATGCTACCCCTCCCATTTGTCATTAATCTATACTAGTCGAGTGTTGAAACTTTTGACCTGTTGAACAAATGTTTTGAGCTTTTAGTATTTTGTTTTCCATTAGGTTTGAACCTGGGCAGCAACGGAAACAATGTATTTAAGTTTTTAAAGATAGGTGTCCAGTACAGAAGGAAAGAATGTTTCCTCATGATATGTATTTAGTAGTGATGAATGCATAGTGTAATAGAGATTACATGTTTGAGACTTTTGAATTTAATGTGATCCAGGAGAACCAAAGCTCATTCAATATGCCTATATTAAATGTGTAACCGACATGCTTTTTTTTGGGTCTAACATGATATGCCTAATTGGTTCTATTTTGATCGCCCTAATAATTATAATCAATGTGCATAATCAATCTTATTTTATTCTTTGCAGTTTGTACACGATATGAGAAGTTGTGATGTACACAATGTTCCAATATTTACAAGCCAAAGGTAACTTAATTCATGTCCGTAAGTTGCATTCAAAATACTAATTTTATATGGTTTTAAGTCAAACGTCCACCTAAAAAAATAAGTCATACAAGCAGGTAATGCATAAAGCTTAAGAGCCACATTTTTTTTTTAAAAATTTGAGAAGCTGAATAATGTCGAAATCAACTCTGCCTTTTTGTGAGTAATGACGTAATTAACTACGCACCATTATATGCTATTATTAGATTTCTTTCTTAGGGTTGTTTCGAGAAATTTTTTTATTGTGCAAATGCATGCAGAACCAGGTCCTGCAATTAATTATGTTATATTTGTTTGATATCATTGTAATCACTTGAATTAAAATTTGGAACAAGTAGAGTCAACTTCGAGGAAATCATATCTCTGTGTAATGCTCTGTTTCAGAATATCCTACTTTGTTCAAAGTCTTGCTACCAAGAATGACACTAAAAAGTGTGGTTCTTTATCGTGCAAGTTATTGTAAAGGTTTGGAACCTTACAACAATCAATATGTATGGTCACCACTTTTAAGAATGGGATACTGGATTCAGATGCTTTGAATAAACTGTGGGTTTGCCTTATAGTACAATTTTTTTTTGCATCTCTTTAAGTTTTTCTTAACGTAGTGGAATGTCTTATTTATATTCTCTTTTACAAATAGTTTTGGAAGAAGATGATATCTTATTTTGGTGTTGGTTTCAGGTTGCTTGCTCTGTCCACTTCAAGTACAAGTCAAGCCATTCAAGTATGTACAAGAAGACTGAAGCAATTTCTAGAGCAACTTCGCCATCGCTTCTCGTTCGGTTTCTTTTCTGCAAAGGCAAACTAATTGGTTTTCTTCTTCTTCGAAGGTAAACATCTTTTATTTCGATCTTGATGTGCTCCTATGCCATAGTCAAAAATAGTATCAACTACTAAAAAACTGGGACGTGTAGAAAATTAACCATTAGCACAAGGTATTGCTTGAACATAATGAAATGGAATGTACGATGTTGGAAATTTTAATTTGTGAACGGTGAACCCATGATGCATGAGAAGCACAAAATGTAAAAGGTATATACACAGTAATTTATCTTTGGTTTCACTCACTAACTGTAGCTTACACAAGGCCTATGGGTTGGTTCTCATTGGTCTGTGTTAGAGTCTGTGTAACACAACGTGTTTTCCCTTACTAAGAAAACTTGAGGATGAGGTACTAAGAGCTGAATTTCTCACCAATGTAGATATGTTTGATGTACATCCAACGTAAATGGAAGCAATTTGCCTCACGCCCTAATAGTTTGAGTTGTTAAGCTTTTCTTCTTTAAAGCATAACTGGATGAGTAGACACTGATATTCTGATTTATAGGCTGATATTGGGTTCTTACCTTTGTGTTATACGCTTCTCTAACGGATATGGTTCTCTATCAAAGTTTAGGTTCCACTCGACATACGAGCTTTATTGGGAAATTAGAGATAAGCTCGATCTGATAGTCTTTAAGCCAGCAACAAATTGCGTTAGCTATGTTTCAGCCTCTTGCTTGAAGACAACTATCTGAATCTAAAACTTTTCTTTGAATTGTTCACAGAAGATTGAAGATTTCACATCTACTGCATTCACCGCTTCCTTGGTCATTGTTGTCCTTTTCAATATAAGCACTTAAATTCGTTTTTACTGCAAACTTAACTTTAATTTAGTCTGCCATGAATTTACTAGACTAAGTTGAATTACAATCGAATTCCTTATTTTTTGATCAATTGTACAATTTGTTTTTCAGCTTCTTATTCCTTGTAATCACACCTAAAGTTTGTGTACATCTAACCATCACATATATCCGTGTTAGGCCCACTATACACTTTTCGCAGCTTTCTCTTATACTTTTTGGTTTCCCGACACTCCAGCCAGTTCTGCCTCTCCGTTTACACTAAATAAGGTATGGTTTTTCCTTCTTTTTTTTTTTTTTTTTTTATTTATTTATTGTTGTTTTCAACTTCCCTCTATTATTAATTTATGCATTCATTTTTCTTCTAAACATATATTGTACTAATTTCAATGCTTCCTTTTGGAAAACCTAATCTATCTATGGATGACTCCCTCTCTCACCATTGTATACAATGGAATAATAGGCTTTTAATAAGTTACATAATGTATAGGAAAATTTTGAAAACCATATATGTATATGCCTTTGAGTTTTTCAAAGATAATGACAATAAAGAACATAGACATGAACTTGGATTAGGAAAATATTATTATACTTATATTGAAGTTTTGGTTAGATATCCATTTTGATAACCAAACTTTATCAGATATGTGTTGTCATTGATCCAGTACTATACTAATCCTTATTTAACTTAGTTTAAGCCTAACATGTTGCAGATTCAAGAAGCTATTAATTTTTTAAAATTTATTTGTGGGACGATTTGCCTCCAACCTATGTTAGTAGGGCTCAAAGACTTTTTAGCACTTATATATTGTCATTACTGATTTTCAGAACCTGGTTGATTATTGTGTAAATGCATAGGCACGTATGTACAATTAATTTTCTACTATTTGTTTTCATTAGGCTGATGATTATAATTAATCTGTAATGTGAACTAATCAGGGATTTGGGACATTAATATGCACTTTTAGTTGTCATCGTGTTATATGTATATGAGAAGGAGAAGCAACTTAACACTAGAATCAGGTATGACTTTTTCTTTGTAATTAACTTTTTTCGAACTTTGAATTGCTACATATAGTATTGTATTGTTTATCTTATGTTCTAGACCCTCTTGGGGCGTGAGTTGGATTCCTAGGGGTCATAAGTTGGAAGCACCTCGCCTAGCTTCCCTTTTGAGCTCTCTCAGCTCAAGGTGTCCATATCAAATTTTACTCATGAAAATCAAGAGAAAATTAAAAGCTTGCCTAGAGAACTTACTTCTCGATATACTGATGAAGCGGCGGGAATAATAGTTAGACTGTTAGAGTCAAAAAGAATCACAAGATTTATCGAAGATATATTTTGGGTTTACTCATCTCCTCTCTACGTTAGTCATCTCCAAAGCACCAAAATCGATTTTGTTTCATTGGTCTGAGATCTCTCTGCAATTCTTAGATCACTCCCCTTGAACCATAAAATCTCCGTGAACTCTCACAATATCAAAAATCCATTTAAGCTACAAATATGCCGACTTAAAAGATATGTACCCGAGACAGTTGAATGTAATAGTGGAGGAAGATGCCTCTGGCAAGTTGTACAACAAACTATAGTTTTTGAGTAATACAGGTAAGGGTATGCCTAACCCTAGCTTATTTTCGGGAAAAAAATATATATATGTTGAATGATATGTAAAAAATCAAGGAAATCAAAGATGAAGCTGAGGTATGCCATTATTTTTCAATTTCCACCTAAAACTCTTAACTCAATACAAAATCCTTGATTTTATTAAGCATTGGTGTAATTGTGTATGGGTCGCTATTAAATTCAAGCATATGCATATATTTTTGTTCGAAAAATCGACTTATATGCAAATATTTCATGTGCAAGCAACATCTAGATAACATGGTTATATACACGGTAGCAATTGATTTTAGTAGTTTAGACTTTTGATACACGTTAGCAACAGAGACATTTTCTTTTTTTCTTGAAAGAAACTAGAAGAAAGTTAAACTTTATTACTCTACGACAAAAAAGAGGATTATAGTTATGTAACTTCCTGATATCTAAGCTTTTACTGTAGAGTCGATGAATCAACTGTAATTTCACTCAATGCTTATATAATTTTGTGAACTGAAAATATTTTTTAAATGTCACACTCTGAAATGAATGCGAAGTTAGGGGACTTCAGCCTTGCTAAATTATGTGATCATGGAGGTGATCCTCAAACTTTTTGCCATGGAGGTACTCTCGATTATATCAGAGAAGAATTTGCTAGAACTGGAAAAACAAGTACACATAATGATGTGTATCCATTTGGAGCATTTCTCACTACTATTCTAAATCAAGGTATGCGTCTTCTTCTTTCTCTCTAAAATATATTTTTTGTAATTAAACCAACATGCTTAATTAGGGTATACACATTCTCCAGCTTCATTAACGTGCCTTTTTAGTATTGGAATTGATTGAACTTTATGGAATTGAACTTTTAGGATTTATTTGGGTTTTTAGAAATGAATGGAAAATGAAACATTTAGATAGATCTGATTTAGCTAATAAAAAATTGAGAATTCGGTGCTATGTTGATTTTGTTTAGGAGTGCCATGTTGGGTCACTTATAGCTCAAGTAATTCTAGCATCCTCAACTTCTCAATCTCTTAAAAAGTTTCAAAAGGTACTAATACTCAATTTCTGTGAAAACCCCTGATTTCCTTTTGAGGTTAGGGGTTCCACAACTATTTTTTTCCCCTTTGCTTGCCTTCGTTTTTGTTGCAAAATTACTAGAAATAATGAAACTAGATATTTATATGTATTGTCAGGAAACTCAGTAGTGGATTTAGCTGTTGTGATTGGGCAAAAAACTCGCTATAGTTCCAAATATGGATTCCTTTGGAGGTAATCCTACAAAGTAGCAATTAAATCACTCCATTTACAATTTCCATTTTATTCTCCTTTTATTATTGAGTGTTGTATATAAATTTTGGGAGTGAATTGCAAATTCCCTATTTCTCTTTAGCTTTGAATATATTTCTTTTGGTTTTCATTACATGCAATACTTATATGGTTATATCAATGTAACACTATTAATGGTTAGATCTTTCTTAATATTCGTTTTTAATTAAAATCCTATTACTTCAGTTTACATTTGGTAAGTTCAGCAATTGCTCTTACATAACCTATGTCCTCTATCTAATTTTCATAATTGGTTGAGATTGAAATTTTGATCACGTGAATTTTATTGCTGAGATAAACTGAATCTTAGTGACATCTCATGCAATTGGGGTTGCTTAGCAAATGGCCGCATTTTCTTATTCTTAGTTGTTTTAGTTTACACGTGTATTTGAATTCACTATATTTCTCCACATGCCACAACTGAAGCTAGCATCCATGTCTAAAAAATTAAGATAAAAAAACAAGTTTTTCCTTTCTTTATTTCCTTTTAAAACAAGGTAAATAAGTGCAATGTTGTGTTTATATAGTTTTGGTTTGTTGGGGTTCTTAGTCTATATATTGTTGTCATGAATTAGCCGAGTAATACTTTTCTTAACTTTGCTATCTTAAAGTGGAACTTTAGCTCAATGGAAGAGCACTTGAGTATGGAAATACATCTCAAGGGATGGTGGTTCGAATCCACCAAGGTCTTGTGATCCTGTCCATGGCGGTCATTTTCTTTTTGGGGGTAAAGGCTATTTAAGTATAATCCAACTCACTTTTTGAGGTAATAAGATAGTCAAGCCTTGAAGAACAAGATCAATTTGGCACAACTTGAAACCATTTGTTACATATTGTTCTTCTCCTTTCTCATACATCATTACAAAGATCTACAAAGATCTGTTTGATTTAAGTTTTGAGCTCATTGTATTTCCTGTCTCTTAAGAACACTACAAAATGATCAATAGAAGTTGGTATTACACACTACCTTAGATAGCTAACGGGAAATTATAAATTACATGCAAATGTATTGAACTAACCTGAAAGAACAATTAATGAGAAATTGGAAACTAGATACAGCTACAATGAACTAACCTACTAACCTCAAAGAACAATTGGAAACTAGATGCAGCTGCAATGAACTAACCTACTAACCTCAAAGAACAATTAATGGGAAATCGAAAACTGGATGCAACTGCTTTGAATTAACCTCAAAAAGTAATTAACGGAAAATCAAAAATTTAATGTAAATGCGTTGGACTGTCCTCAAAGAATAATTAACAGGAAAATTGGAAACTGGATGCAACTACATTGAACTAATCTCAAAGAATAATTAACATAAAATCGAAAACTGAATGCAAATGCATCGGACTAACCTCAAAGAATAATTAACGGGAACATCGAACTAACTTTAAAAAACATTTAACAGGAAATAAAAAACTGGATGAAAATGCATCGAACTAACCTCAAAAAATAATTAACAGGAAATCAGAAATTGGATGCAAATGCATCGAACTAACCTCATAGAATAATTAACGAAAAATCGGAAACTGGATGGAAATGCATCGAAATAATTAATGACAAATTGGAAACTGGATGCAAATGCACTGAATTAACATCTAAGAATAATTAATGGGAAAACAGAAATTGGATGCAACAACACTTAACTAATCTCAAAGAATAATTAACGATAAATCAGAAATTGAATGCAAATGCATAGAACTAACCTCAAAACATAGTTGTATTATATGTAGTCGAAATGTCTCGACAAGTATAGTTTTGCATTTAAAATGATGTTTATTATATCTTTATTCATATGATTGAGAATGTCTAACTATTCAACAAGGTGCAATATGATATTTGCCTCATTTAGCATTCTCAAAAAAACTTCAATCAAACGCCTATTATTAAAAAACAAAAAGAAGTCGAAGGGGTTATTTATTTTTATGGTGAGTGGGGTTTTCACATTGCAAGATCGATATAATATTTATATCTCATAGCTCTATATAGTTGCAAATAATTTTCAAAATAATGTAATATATAATGGCACCCGTTCGTAGGACGGGTTCGAAAACTAGTAAAATATATAATGGGAGAATACAATTTCGATGTAGCAGTGTAAGTACCCTCCGTTCCACACTACAGTGCACGTGTCCACATACCAGGTCGTCCACCTTCAACTCGTCCCATACCATCAGACCGTACTCCACGACCTAACACCCGTGTCGTCAACAAAGATCGATTCACCATTTATGGAAGCAAACCAACTAGCGCAATCTTGGAGCTCAATCAACGCCACAATCATGGAGACATTAACTTTGTAACAACAAAGTAATGGCGAATCATCAAGATAGCACACAAGGTGGATCTACACTTCATAACGGCCTGGAGCAAATAAGGAAAGTCAACTCAAACAGCTATAAATAGAGAGAGATGAACTACGTAAGACTTGATTCAAGTTTACCCCAAGAAACTTGATACGTAGGCAACTCTAATCCCAAGAAGAATGCAGCCATTCCCTACCACGCGAATCATCAGGTCGTTGTCCAGTAAATACAACATCTACATTGGCGCCGTCTGCTGGTTCGTTTCCTTAAGAAAAGCACACTTACTCTCAAGCCCGCAAGCCCACGGTCGGTAAAACCACCATGGATACCTCTTTTCAAATGTTGGCAGAACAAATGAAGACACTGCAAGACGCTTTCCTCACCTTATAACAAGATAATCAGACGATGTGTGACCAGGCCACCTCCAACGCAAACAACGGCACCACAGAAGCAATAGAGAACAACGCCGTTGCAGCCCTCACCAACACCACCAATCAGCGTTTAGAAGACTTTGCCCAAAGATTAGAGAAGTCAAATGACAAAGCCAGCGCGATCCAGATCGCTCAGAAGATGTTACAAACGTACAAGGCATCACCATTCACCACAGAAATTAGAGCAAGCAGCCTCCTTCAGAATTTATCCAACCAAAGTTCCTATTGACGACGCGAGCTCCCGCCAAAAGAAGCACGTGGCTCGCTTCAATCGAGATCCTTGACTCTACAAATAGCTCGCATCACGATTACCTGAAGTGCAAACTTTTTCCAGCTAGCTTGAAGGACGGAGCAATAGATTGGTTTTACACACTCCCTCTTGATTCGATCAACAACTTCGACAAACTAGTTGAGAAGTTCGCAGCAGAGTTCGTCCACAACAGAAAGAAATGAGCTGACCTAGACTCTTTGTTTCAGCTCAAGCAAGCTCATGGCGAAATGATCCGCGTCTTCCTAGGATGTTTTAAGAAGGACCTTCTCTCGCTGGAATCAGGACTCAATGACAGCTTTGCAACTTCTACGTTCACAAACGCCCTCGTAGATGACTCCGACCTAGCAGGGTCCCTCATGCGCAACAAGCCAGAAACCTTAGACGACCTGTATCATAGAGTCGACAAGTATATCAAGTATGAAGAATGGATGGCCCAGCGCAAAGGCAAAGAGGTCCTCGCAGTTAACAACGAGCGAGACCCCCAAGGAAAGTAATCAATATTCAGGTAACAACAACAACAACAACAACAACAACAACAAGAGAGATCCAGCTCCAACAAGCCTTCATACACAAAGAGGGAATTCTCCAACTTCTCTAGGACGCCGAGTCAGATCTTAAAAAATATATATACATCACCATACTTCAAACCCAATATCAACAAGGTAATCGCCATACCAGAATGTCGATACTACCATTTCCACAAGCTCCACCACCATGACACCAATGATTGTTAGAGCCTCAAGCACTAACTCTAAGACTTAGTGGAGGATGACAAATTGAAAGAGTTCCTGCCAGAAAGCGCCTAAGGCACAAGCTGGATGCCAAATGCCACAGAAGCAGGAGCAGAACAGCCCGACGATCTAAATCTCTAGGTCGGTCGAGGCACAACAGGAGACAGCACTCCTCCGACCACGATGAGGAGAAAGTAATCAACATGATTACAGACATATCAAATGACGAAACCTCAGGTCGGGAGAAACGTAAAAGAGTAGGAGCGCTTCAAAAAATCTACCACCTCTCACACAAAATCGAGATGATTAATCCCACCAACCCTCAAACAACAACAGCAATTTCATTCACCGAAGATGATCTAGATAAGGTGTGCCTACCACACAATGATGCCCTAGTAGTGCACGTCAAAATCAACGGGTGGACAGTCAAAAGAGTCCTCATCGATCCAGGCAGCTCGTGCGACATACTTTTCTATCAAACTTACAAAGATATGCACCTGCCAGACTCGGTGATGATAGAATCAAATGCACCGCTCTATGGGTTCAACGGAGATCGCACAGATGCCATTGGAGATGTCATCTTGCCAGTCTCCATTGGAGAAAAGGAAGACATGGTTAAAACTTTAACACGATTCAGCGTGATCGATGTCAAGTCGTCCTACACTGCCATTCTAGGACGCCGATAAATTCACAAGATCCAAGCAATCCCATCAACCCTACACCTGGTCTTGCGATTTCCCGGCCCCCGAGGCATCATGGAGCTCAGAAGCAACCAACTAGAAGCCCACCGGTGCAATCACGTCAGCACAACGATCTCACCCAAGCCTCAGGTCATCGAAGACAAAGACGCCCCAAAGAAGCAAGATCCTCAAACTTCCAACCCTACAGCAACTGCAGCAGACAAGCTCAAAGGGAAACAAGCTTAAATAGAACCAGGAGAAAAAGTCAATTTGGGCTCAGATGAAGACCCAAAGTTTGTCTATGTAGGGGCTGATTTAGACCCCAAGCTCAATGAGCAACTTGTCAAATTTCTATTTCTCAATAAAGATGTTTTTGTTTGGTCGTATATCGATATGCCAGGAATCGACCCTCAGGTCGCTTGCCACAAGTTAAATATAGATCCAACAGTCAAACCTGTCAAACAACGACCTAGGAAACTAGCACTCCAATTTCAAAAAGTCATCAATGAAGAGATAGAAAAGCTCAAGAATGTTGGATTCATTAGAGAAGTTGAGTACCTGACCTGACTAGGCAACATTGTCGCCGTTCCAAAGAAGAATGGTCAGGTACGACTTTGCATAGATTTCACCAATGTCAACAAGCACTGCCCAAAGGACAGCTTCCCCCTACCAAGGATCGACATACTGGTAGATCACACATGCGACCATGAACTGTTATCATTCATGGACGCATACAGTGGATACAACCAAATACCGCTTGCAGAAGAAGACTAGTAAAAGACATCCTTCGTAACCGAGCAAGGAACGTTCTGTTACAATGTCCTACCATTCGGCTTGAAGAACGTGGGTGTAACCATACCAAAGACTGGTCACCAAAATGTTCAAAGACTTGCTAGGAGACACTATGGAGGTCTACATAGACGACATGGTGGTCAAAAGCGAAAAGGCAGGCGATCACATCTCCTACCTACAAGAAGCCTTTGAACGACTTTGCCAAAACAAGATGAAACTCAACCCAGGAAAATACGTATTCGGAGTAGCCTTGGGAAGATTCTTAGGTTACCTTGTGTCACAAAGGCGCATCGAAGCAAATCCAGAACAAATACGAGCTCTCCTTGAGATGCCATCACCAACCACAAAGTAATAAATTTACAAGTTATCAGGCATGGTTTCAGCACTCAACAGATTCATCTCACGAGCATCTGACAAATGCAGACCATTTTTGCAAATACTCAAAAAAGGTGCAACATTCACATGGACAGACGAGTGCCACAAAGCCTTCACCAACCTGAAAGCTTACTTATCAACGCCGCCCGTCTTGTCAAAACCAGAGGAAGGAGAAACACTGGGGCTTTACCTTGCAACAACCAACTTTGCAATCAGCTCAGTTTTTTTTCGCGAACACGAAAAAGTTGAAAAGCAGCCTACTTCACCAGCAAGACGTTGCTAGATTCAGAAAAACACTACTCTTCGATGGAAAAAGCAATGCTCTCTTTACCCTATTCAGCTTGGAAGTTCCGACCTTACTTCCAATCTCACAACATTAAGGTAATCACCGATGTACCTCAAGCAATGAGTTCCAGCAACAAAACAGCTCGAATGGCCAAGTGGGCTGAAGAGCTCGGAGAGCACCACGTAGAGTTCTTTCCCAGAATGTCTCACAAAGGACTGGTCATTGCTAATTTCCTTGCGGACTTCCCCGTTGAGGACACCAATTGGGAACCTGAGCCCATCACTTCACTCCATCAGCCAGCCAACCAAGACACATGGCACCTCTATGTAGATGGGGCGTGCAACAACAGCAGTAGTGGACTGAGGGCTGTGTTAACATCACCAAAAGGCACCCAACTACAAAAATCAATCAAGATCGATTTCGCAACGTCCAACAACGAAGCGAAATACGAAGCATTGATCATAGGCCTCCGCATGGCACAACAGCTACAAGTCCCAAAACTTAAAGCTTACAACGACTCCCAGCTAATTATCAAACAGATCACCAAAGAATATGTCACGAATGGAGCAAACTTGGAAAAATACACTCAGGTCGTCAATGACCTCATCAGATTGTTCAAAATGTTCTCATTGAAGCATATTTCCAGGGAAGATAACAGACATGCAGACAGTCTAGCTTTCTTAGCCTCAAAGACAAAAGAGGTTTGCCCTAGCACAATCTACATTGACATCCTGGAAAGGCCAGCGATACCGTACCGAAAAGAAAGTGTCAACAAAACTTCACCGACTTTTTCATCCTCATCCGAAGAAATCACTCAATCTTGGATAGGCCCATTCCTGAAATACATTTTACAGTGTGAGCTGCTGGCTGAGGCAAATAATGCTCGTGCAATATAATTTCGAACTCCAAGATACACAGTAATTAGTGGACGATTATTCCGCAAATTTGCAGGAGGGCCCCACCTAATGTGCATAACTCCACGCGAAGGCCAACTCATTTTCGACGAAATACACAAAGGTGAATGCGGCTACCATGCAGGAGCAAGATCCCTGGCACATAAAGCAATAGCCCAAGGGTGTTATTGGCCAGACATGCATATCGAGGCAAAAAGGTACGTTTTTAAATATCTCCAATGTCAAACATTTGGCCACAACCACTTAAGTCCAGCAAGGGAGTTGATAAATATTGCAAGCCCATGGCCTTTCCACATGTAGGGGCTAGACATCATGGGACCATTCATCCCACAAAAGAAAACAGGGCTCAAATACGTCCTGGCAGCCACAGATTACTTAACCAAGTGGGTCAAAGCAATCCCACTAGTCCAAGTCAAGGAGGTCAACGTCATCAACTTTATATGGACTAATATCATCACAAGATTTGGTCTACCGCACACCCTTGTCATGGACAACAGAACCCAATTTGCCGGCACATAAGTCAAGGCCTTTCTACAAAAATGGTGTATCACTCAAGCATTTTCCATACCTAGATATGCACAAAGCAATGGCCAAGCAAAGGCCACAAACAAGGTTATCAAAAAAAACCTCCAAAAGAAGTTGGAGAGCAAGAAAAGCCAATGGCCAGAGCAGCTCGAGAACATTCTATGGGTATACAGAACAACAGTCAGAGCCAATACAAATGAGTCTCCTTTCACATTTTGCTTCAGAACAGAAGCAGTAATACCATCAGAACTCACACTTACAACCATACGTTCTGACATTATCGAGTCAGGAGACAATGACAGGATCTTGGCAAAAAAAGTTGATCTCCTAGAGGAACAAAGAGAAACAGCTGCAATATTGATAAAACATAAAAATGATAGTTTACCTACGAAATGAACAATAAAACTCAAAACGTAAGTAAACTAAAACTTATTACGTGCTTAGGTTTATCAAGTTTTCTACTCTCAATTCTATCGAAATAGAGTGGAGTAACAAATTTGTTCCACTCCTAGTTCTTTAACATGGAATGTTTTCTAGTCTAATTAATTGGTCTTAAGTCTAATGAGAGATTTACGAGGGGAATTCTATACTACGAGGTGAATTCAATTAACAAGTTACGAATAACGAAATGATAGAATGCTAAGGGGGTTGAATCTAGATAAAGAATTAAAGGGAATTGAATCCACCTTAACTCGACTTAATCCTACTAACAAAGACTCGTCGTGATCCAAATTGAATGCTTAGCATATCAAAATAGTAATTCTAATCCCTAATTATACATGACATTTCTACCAATTCATAACTAGCATGTGAGTGATTAAATCCATTCTCATGGTGAATGAATCGTTTCTAGAGTGGAATAATTATCACGACGATTTCTAAGTTTAATAAGGATCAAGCGTCATCAAGGCTTCTTCAACCCCTCTAATGGAGGTTTAGTCTTGATTCATACTACTATCATTTCCCATTGATTTAAAACTAGACATCATATAAAAATTCTATCTTTATGCAACTTATCTAAACAATAATTGAAATCTTAGGTAATAACTAGGAAATGAATAACAAGTAATAAAAGAATTTAGATCTAAACAATGGTAAATGACAAAAATCGAAATTGACAAACTAACTATTTTATTTATCAAACTAATAAAGAACAATGATTCTAAGAGTTTAATCTAAAACAAGAATTGAATTTAAACTAAACTTAATTTTTATTTAATGAAAACTAGATCTAGAATTATCTATAGTTTTAGGTCTAACTAGCTACCATTAACAAAGAGCTAAGCTTTGGTTTTTATATGTTCAGATCCAAAAATTGTGCATGGGCTTGGATCCATGTTTTGGGCCAGAGAATCAGGCCCAAAACCCAATACTTTCAGTCCAAAAAGGCCTCTTCAGCTGCAGTTGGCTTCGACAGACTTTTCGTCCACTTTTGCTCTTCTGATTGGGCCAAGTCTTGGACCATTGGAAAGCTCTTTCAGAGCCGGTCGTTTTGACATAAGGTAGGCCCAATTCCGAGGTCTGAGTCCAATGATATGGTCTTCGAAAGTTCTGTTGATTTTGTGTGCTGTTTCTGCTCGCATTGACTTTGACTTTTCAGCTTTGACCGGGCTTTAGAAAGGTTTTGTCTTCTTGAATCTTGGCCTTTAATCACAGAACTCCTTAGCAACCAACTATTGGTCCTTTATCTCATCAAAGTGGCACATTTCTGCACATAATTGACTTTGAAGCCTGAAACGCATAAAAACACGTAATTAGTATTAACTCTTAATTATTACTCACATAATTGGTCTAAAAGTATGACTATTACAGGGTTAAAACTACAGTTTTGGGCTCTTATCAAACCACCCCAAACAGCATTTTGCTTGTCCTCAAGCAAATATGAGAAATTAGAATAAGTGACCAAAATGGAGTTCTAACTACTCTCGTTTACTGAGTCGCGATTGCATTGACCATATACAACAAGGCCTTTAAACCACTAGGAATTCCCTGAGTGGACGAAGTTATAGCCTCGTGAGAGTTTTTTCCAAAGGTACTCACAAACTTCATCTATACTACAACGACTAAGAAATAAAACTATTGTTTCCTCATTCATGTCTCAACTATCTATTTTTCTCACTAGCAAATGAATAAGAATAACCAAGTCAAAAACCTAAACTAATATATGCATAATAATCAATCATCTATGACACAAATATATATACTATGAGTAATACTATGAAATGCCTAGCAGGTTCGTTTATGAAAACTCGGAATAGCGTCCTTAAGTAGGTTCTCACATAAATGTCGAGACAAAACCACTCGATTTTTCCACTCAAGTTTTATTTACTCCAAATGTGCGGTGGGCACACTTTTACCTTACAATCTCAATGACAAACAAGGAAGCCGGAGTCGATCAAACACATCTGCCACTTACTATCACACTAACCTATTCCTAATTGAGCTAGAGGTCTTTATTAGGTGTTGTGGGGATTAGGAGATGGTTTAAGAAGGAAGGAAATGGATATTCAAAAGGACAAGTCTGAGATAATAGAGTCTTCATATTATGTAACTTAGAGAAAGCCTTGTTATTTTTTTTTTTCTCTACTTTGTTTCCATCCTTAGCCATATTTTTCTTTGTCTTTTCTTTGGCTTTTGACTCCCTTTTATTCTATTTTTGGAGTTTTTATTTACTTCTATTTTTCTTTTTCTTTTCCTTGGATGGAAACTTCTTTTTTTTTTTTTTTTTTTTCTGAAGCAACTAACTAATTTTTGTTTACCGCGTGTTTTTTCTCTTCTTTTTCACTCATTCTATTCTCTCAGACTTATTCTAGATTGGGTAAGTTGAATTTTTATTTTGTTTTGTTTTTGTAATAGGGTAAAGGAATTGTGGTTTATGGAAGGCTAAAGAAAGGCTCGAGGGGCTTACTAGCGAAAAATAATTCATAGGTTTGAATATTTGGCTATATCGATCCAAAGAGGGCCTAAATTCTCGCTTTAGGATATGACATAGTGATCAAGCAAGTGGACGTGTGATTTCTCTATCCGATTTTACTTCTCCCTTTGTCATTTCTCAAATGTTTCGGCCATATAATGCTTTAGGCTATATTCTCACAGGATTTGTAGAATAAGTACTCTAGCCTAGATTTCGAAACTTATCGCTAACAATCATAGATACTCATGTAATATATTTATAGATAGATGCAAAGATTATTACCTACATATTAACTTAAGTTTCTAACAATTATTCGATGCAAAAAAGCTACGGAGACTTCTAGATTGTTAAGAGCATAGAGAAAGAAAACAATACCAATATTCCTAAGTGTATAGCATAAACTTATTTATTTATATTTTTGAAATTTTTAACTTGAAAACAAATGCATATTATACATATCTATATCTTAACAGATGCCTTAATTACACGTGTTTCTATGCCCCCCAAACAAGAAGCATGGTTTGTCCTCAAAGCATTTAAATAAAGAGGGTAGAAAAATACCATGGAAACGCGTGAAATTCTAGAACATCTGCAAAACAAGGTTAGAACATACTAATATAGGAAATAAAAAAAAACTGACATAACTCTTTAAGAGTTCCACCCATTATGGGGTTAACAGAATTAAATTGCTTGGGACATAAGCAGACAATAACTAAACTAAAAACTTACATTATATCCCGCTTACACATCCTCCTCCTCATCAAAGAGATAAGGTTCCTTCGCATCCTGCCAGGCCATTATTACTTGCCAAGCTTGCCGCCATTTATCATCTACTAATGCTAACCTGTTAAGTGTTATTATGTCTGATGGGATGTAATGGGCGACCAAATGAGGTCGCACCATCCATCCCTATCATAATTCGCGAATGAGTGAACCACCCATTTGTGGGTCTCATGACTTCAACCCTTTTCCAATCTGTGTGAATTGGGCCGCGTATCTGGTAAACAACTACGCATGATGCGGCTTACCAAAACAGGCATAAGAAGATACTTACGCCTCATGCTTTGGGCTCTCTTAAGACTAGCGACTAAAACTCGGGGAATGTCATATCGGCGACGTCCCTCAGCCAAAGCGAGGAAAATGTCACCAGCAGTACTGTTTGTAGAAGTGAACTGCCATTCTCCCAAAATATTCATCAGGATGAATAACATGGTGGTGCCTACATTTAGGGACAAGCTACCAAGGGCAATGCTATATCGCCCCTGGTCCATTACTCGAAATACCCCTCCCCCATAATACTCATGGAAATATGTATAATCATAAAGGTATGCATTATTGGTCATATATCCCCATGTGTGAACAGGATCAGGTATTGGTAATCCACGAAACTAAAGCGACCACATTTTTATTGAATTCTAGTGTCGGTGTCATCGACTCACTGACGGAGAATTCTTGTTCTCCCATCTAATTACAATAGAATCTAACGCGTTAGTCGTAGAAATAAGCGATAAGCTATGATGAATATGAATCGTCATCACTTACCAGTAGATGGCGCCATCCTAACTGCAGGATCCTGTTTCGGAACTAATGTCCATAGGTCTCGGTTCCCAACACGTCTTCGAAAGACTGTTCAGGTATGACTATAGGAGATGTCATCTCAACTACTCTTTTGAACACCTCCAAAAATCCTGGAACAACCCTCAGAAAATTGGAAATTTTCGTGTTTACTTGAGGCGGGGCACGTGCGCAACTTCCACTTGGCGCAGTGCGCTTAGGTGTTTTGGAGTTACACGTTGTTTGATGCCAAATCGCTATTTCAGTGTTTTAGGAGTTACATTGTTTGAGCCGAAGTCGCCAAAACTTGCTGCGTGGTCGCTCGAGTAAAATTTCGGCGACAATGTCTAGGGCGAAGATGCTTTCGTAAATCTTGAAGCGAAGTTTAAGAGGAAAAAGAAGGAAAAGCTTAGAGTGAAAGGTGAGGGATGATGGTGGGGTGTAGTGTGGTTTGTGAGTGTAGAATGAAGGGAGTTTAAATAGGTTCTGAGCTTCCAAAACGAATCAGCAAGTTGCCAAATTGTTTAAGGCAATTTCCGAAAATGGAAAATTTCCAAACCCGAAAACGGAAACAAACCATATTTTTGATTTTATAACAATCCTGGTATCTTTTATACTGGATTTAGAATAGTAACTTCTAAACTCTCCTAGGTTTCATGCTACCACCACACATAATCATAGATATGCCGATATCGGCCAAATTCTCAACTTTTACTCCAAGACAACCTTACAGAAGATGATCATATAACGAATTATGCTCGGTATAAATATTACCACCCCCAAACAATTCGAAAGGTGGGATTAATGATAAAACACGCATGACTCGAAAATAACCAATTATATTAAAACTAAACTTAAATCCAAACAACATAAAACAAACACATTAATATTTAAATTTAACAACTGAATTAAAATCCAACTAATAAAACAATAAAAACAATGAAATAACAACGAACACAAACTGATGGTGAACACCTAGCCATGTGATGAAGATGGACCCTGAGATGGAGATTGGTCCTGGGATGAAGAATGGCTTGAGCCATCTGTCCTTCGACGACGACGCTCATGCCTCTCAGACTTGTCTGAGCCAGAATCCTCCAAGGTTGGCATGCGACGTAGCATCTCTATTTGAAGCAAGCGCTGTGCTTCCATCTCGACCTTTAGTACTATATAGTGGTCCTTTTTGGCGCCGGTGCATAGTCTCCATGTTAGACAAGATATCTTCCCGACCCTTTCGAAGCATTTCAACTCTCGTCCAAGGTTCGTTTTTTTGTTTATTTCGAACTACAATCTGTCTATCTCTCAAATATCTTCACAAATACCATAAACGCTTGGCGCAAGCGGTTTGCAATACTTGCATGCGTTCTAAATTAGAACTACAACTATCTAATACATCGTCATCCGGACATGTCATATCCTCCCTTTCATCCTCGACTCAACCACATTTCCTTCGCATAACGGCCAAGTCTCTTGGATGCAATCCAGATAGATACTTGCATTAGAATGCAATTTGATCTTAATAGGAGCAGATTTTGCGACAAATCTAAATGAGAGCATGATCTTAGTGATCAATACGGGAAGAGGCGCCATGCTCTTTCCCACTCCTCTAATCACATTAAAAATTAAATCGAGGATGCAGAAATTATACTTATTCGTTTGCAAAATCCGTGAGAACGCGGTAGACATTGCGCACCGATGTCGCCGACTTTGTCTTTCCCGGGGCGTTCCTACCAATCCACCGAGCTCTGACCCGGTTGATTAGTTCTCGTGGTTGCTGGCTTAACGAATGAGAACTTCGTATTGTATTCACCCTCCACGGCATTATCTTTCATCAAAGCGGGAACTCCGGATATCCGATTCCCGAATGGTCGCTTCTAGGTTGCTTTCAGCGTAATTCCTAACAAATCGACCAACAACTGTCTCGTTACTTCCCTCCTCGTTCCTGCTACCTTAATGAAAATCATATCCCCCTCCAATTCTCGCTTCTTATAAAAATGTTCTACCAAATCATAGTGATAGAACTCCTCAGTCGAGTACCACAGTCCATTCCAATTTCTCCTAATCATCTCCGCGTCGTAAAATGGTGCGAAGCGATCGGCCGCAAACGCGTGCTCCGGCACAATTCTTCGTCGTAGCACTATTGAAGTTTTTGAAACAACCAATGGTTTTGTAGATGGTGGAGGAAGCGAGTTTGATGAAAAACAACTAAAAACAACGGTGGTGGGGATGGTGGGTACGGTGGCAGGTTGAAGCTTGAATTGGTGGCGATTTTCGGAGTTTTAAAAATTGGTGGGGTTGGTGGTGGTAATGGTTTGGAGAAGATTTCAGTTTGATTTAATTGCTTGGCATGGGTGTAGTTAGGTTTTCTTTTCTTTTTTTTTTTTTTTTTTTTTTTTTTTTAAATTGTTTTTAAATTTTTTTTTATTTTGGTGTTTAAGGTTTGTTTTAAACTTTGGTAACCGGCGGGATTGGAAAAGGAAACAACTGTGCAATTTTGGGAAGGAAGGAGACGCACAGACGTGCGTGCGGTTTGGGCCCAAGCCCAATTCAAATTCCGAACTTTTCCGATTTTTCGCGCAATTTCAAATTCAATTTGCCGCTTTGTTACTGGCCCGATTTTGGCGAATGAGTTATGGAAATGATCAGTAGAGAATTTCCAATCCAATGATCCATAAAACACTCAATTCCAACCATAGGTGACATATAAGAAGGTGGAAAACTCCTCGAAGTGCGTGAGTGACGTAAGTTATGCGAACGAAGGAAATCTAAGTTTTAGATAACGTCAACCCCAATGAACTACAACTAATGGGCCTAAGCAACACAAATGGAAAGTTTGAGCAATCCGGATGGAAAGACCGACTGCCCACCCCCAAACAAATTTTTAAACATGGGTCGTTTAAAGTCAGATTCCCAAGACTTGTTGGATTGCTATTTCTATGATTTTAGAATTTTTATTTTTATTTTTATTTTTATTTTATTTTATTTTATTTTTATTTTTTTATTAGTTTATTATAAGAAACACGAAAAACAATAAATACATAATTCACCCCATAGAGGAACATGACTCAAAAACTGAGAAAAATATGCAAAAGTGGAAAACGTGAATTATGTGAACCGTGAACTTAGGATCCGGTACTTACAGCCACACACTCCATAGGGAGGGCCCGATTACCTGAATGGTGCACTTACCACTATATGGAAGTGAAAGGAAGTACACCAAATGACAAAGGTCGATCCCTCATAGATGGGGTCTGTAAAAGGACTTCCTCACATCGAGGGGGCGAAGTTCATGAAAATGTTTTAACCGTTGACCATTAACTTGAAAGGTACTTGTTGTCCGTGGGATTTACCAAGGTGATTGCCCTATAAGGGGTGACTTCAAGAACTTAAAAGGACCGGACCAACGGGTTTTAGTTTCTCACGGGAAAATATGTAGGCGGGGAGTTATAAAGCAAGACCTTTTGACCGACCACAAACTCTTTGGCGCAAGATTTGCTTATCTTGAACACGCTTCATGTTAGCTTTATAATCCTTTTATGAGATCGTAAGAATCGCCACGGTTTCTTCAAGCTCATTCAATTGCAACTTCTGCGTTTGACACCCGCCTCATCAATATTGAAGTTAAGGCTTTTATAGCCCACGCGAGCATGGTGCTCTAATTCAACGGGCAAATGACATGGTTTCCCAAATACAAGTCTAAAGGGAGACATACCTATAGGAGTTTTGAAAGCAGATCTATCGCCCATAAGGCATCCGATAGACGCGTTTGACCGATCTTTCCTATCAAGATTTACAGTTGTTTCTAAAATCTTTTTGATTTCCCTATTAGAAATTCTACTTGTCCGCTAGTTTGTGGATGATAAGGAGTTGCTACCTTGTGTGTAACTCCATACTTTTTCACTAGAGATGCAACAACTCTGTTGTAAAAATGTGTTCCACCATCACTAATGATGGCTTTAGGAATGCCAAAACGACAGAAAATATACTCCTTAATAAAAAAATACAACTGTCTTATTGTCATTGCTACGGCAAGTCATGGCCTCTATCCATTTAGACACGTAGTCCACGGCAACTAGAATATAAATATAACCGTGGGAAACAGGGAAGGGACCCATGAAATCAATACCCCAAACGTCAAAAATTTCTACTATCAAGATTGGATTTAATGGCATCATATTACGCTTCGTGATTCGCCCAAGTTGTTGGCAACGAAAACACGTCTTGCAATGCACTTGGGCATCCTTAAAAAGGGTAGGCCAATAAAATCCACATTGAAGAACTTTAGCGGCTGTTTTCATTCCACTAAAATGGCCACCACATTCTTTGTCATGGCAGAACGATAGAACTTCATTATATTCCCACTGGGGAATGCAACGATGAATAATCTGATCCGCACAATACTTAAAAAGGTAGGGCTCATCCCAGTAGTATAACTTAACTCTAACCAATAACTTCTTACGTTCATTTCTTGACCAATTATAAGGCATAACATCAGCCGCTAAATAATTTACAATGTCAGCATACCATGGTCTTTGAAAAAATAGCATCTGAGATGCTCATCGGAAAGGAGTCCGTATGGACTCGAGAATCACTATTATCGCCGTTTGTAAGTCTAGATAAGTGGTCGGCAACTACGTTTTCGACCCCTCTTTTGTCCTTTATTTCTAATGTGAACTCTTGCAGGAGAAGGATCCATCAGATTAATCTCTGCTTAGCATCCTTTTTTGCAAGAAGGTACTTAAGGGCTTCATGGTCCGTGTAAACTAAAGTTTTAGAACCAACCAAATAAGGACGAAACTTATCTAAAGCATAAATGACAGCGAAGAATTCTTTTTCGATAGTTGAATAATTCCGTTGAGCATCGTTTAAGGTTTTACTAGTATAATAAATAACAGTGGACTTATTATCTAGTTTTTGTCCCAAGACAGCACCAACTGCATAATCACTAGCATCACACATGAGTTCGAAAGGTTTAGACCAATCGGGAGGCTGTATAATTGGTGCAGAGGTTAGGGCGGCTTTTAAAGTTTCAAAAGCCTGCTTACAGTTAAAATTAAAATCAAATATTGCAACCTTTAAAAGCAGATTAGTTAAAGGCCTAGCTATTTTCGAGAAATCTTTAATAAAACGCCTATAAAAACCTGCATGGCCTAGAATGGCTCTAATATCACGGACAGTCCGTGGTTTAGGTAGAGTCGCTATCTTATCTAGTTTGGCCTTATCTACTTCGATGTCATCACTAGATAAAATGTGACCTAGTACTATGCCCTTTTTCACCATGAAATGACACTTTTCCTAGTTTAAAACGAGGCTTTTTTCTTCACATCGTGTTAAAACCTTAGACAGGTTAGACAAACAGTCTATGAAGGAGTCTCCATAGATAGAAAAATCATCCATAAAAACTTCCATAAAGTGCTCTACCATGTCACTAAATATATGAAGCATACACCGCTGGAAGGTACCAGGAGCATTACAAAGGCCAAAAGGCATTCGTTTATAGGCATACGTTCCAAAGGGGCATGTGAAGGTAGTCTTTTCTTGGTCATCAATATCAATAATAATCTGAAAATAGCCTGAGTAGCCATCCAGAAAACAATAAAAAGCATGACCAGCTAGGCGTTCGAGCATCTGATCTATAAAAGGTAAAGGAAAGTGATCCTTTCGTGTCATAGCATTTAAACATCTGTAATCAATACAGATTCTCCATTTCATAGGACCTTGTGTGACAACATAGTCACCCATTCCGTTACGTACCATGGTAACTCCCGATTTCTTAGGAACTACATGAATGGGGCTTACCCATTCGCTATCAGAGATTGGGTATATGATACTTTCGCATCGAGTAATCGTAAAGACTTCTTCCCTAACCACCTCTTTCATGGCGGGGTTCAAACGACGCGAGGTTCGCAAGAAGTCTTCGTGTTATCCTCCAAATGGATCGCGATGAGTGCAAACATTAGGGTCAATTCCCCAATGTCGGCTAGGGACCAACCAATCGCGAACCGATGTTCCCTAATCACCCGGATTAAACGCGTGTCTCTTCACCGCTTAGTTAAGCGAGAAGATATAATTACGGGATAACTACCATCCGGATCAAGTTGAATATATTTTTAACTCCGGGGGAAGAGGTTTAAGCACTGGGGTGGAAGGAATGTCAATAGATGTTTCATCAGGGTCCCCATTTTGCATAATGAATACTTGCTTAGGTAGCAAGTCTTCATACTCAGTATATGGGGCAACCGAAGGGTCTACAATTGGTGTGGACTCCAGGATAGTGTTGACTTCCTCTAAGTAGGAGTCATTTACAAAATCTGAAGTTTCAAAAGAAAGGAATTTATACATCTGATTTTTGGGAAACGTGTTGTTAAAATAATCTTGAGCTAAGCTTTCAATCATGCTAACCTCCCCATCTATAGGCGATTACGGTAATGTTTCATCATTTTAAAACATTTACCTCAACGAAAAGATGGCCAAAAGATAAGGACATCTTACCATCGCGGAAATTTATAAAGCGCGTTGGCGGTTTCCAAGAAGAAGCCTAAGATGATCTATCTGAGTCGTTAGCGACTTACGTATCGAGGATAACAAAATCTGCGGGGATAGTAGAAATCCTCAACCTTAACAAGCACGTTTTCCACTACACCCTTAGGATACTTTATAGACACAATGCGCTAACCGTAGCGTTATTCTTGTAGGTTGTATTTCCTGTAGACCTATTTGTTTATACAAATAATACGGGGGATGTAAGTTAACACTTCGCCCCAGTCTAATAAAGCGGTCGTCGTGTGGGAATCTTCTAAGGTGCATTTTACAGTAGGACGACTAGGGTCCTTGTAGTTAACAATTCCATTATTTTTAGGATAAAGTTGGGAACCTGTTCGGTTAGAAAGGCGTCTTTAGGTATGTTGGTCTTACGCCTAGTAGTGCCTGAACTCCTTAAGAAACTTAAGCGTGGTTAGGTAGCTTTTAATAGCTTCAAGAAAAGGAAGGTTTATCGTTAGATTTTTGAAAACGTTCCTAATCTCCTCAAAGTTTGTATCCCCGGTTAGCATGGCTAATTTCGAGGGAACGTGGTTTAAAACTCTATATTTTCGCGTATGGCTCGACTTGATGTGTAACCTTGGCTTTCTGTTTCTTAATTTGTTGTTTAACTGGTACCTCTACAGTGGTAGGCTCTTTAGTTTCTATTTCGGTATCTAGTTCGATATCCGGTGTAGGGAGTACTGATGGGGTAACTATAGGCATAGTTACTTTGTTATCAACCACTCTTCCAGAACGGAGAGTAGTGATGGCATTTAGGTCACCTACGATTGTAGTTTCCGTACTAGTATTACCGTTTACCTCAAAGGCTGTGTTTGCTATTTTAGGGTTTGGTATCGCTTGTCCTGGAAACACACCTTTTGGTTGGGCTTTCTCTTGGGCTAATTGTTGTATGCCCTGATTTATGGATTGTAAGATCTGTTGGTTTGATTGAGTCATTGTTTGGAAAAGTTATTGGGTAACCTGTATAAAGGCGTCGATACGATCTGGTTGTGTAGGTGTAGTAGTCACAGGTGGTGCGACTGGAACTATCTCACGTTGATTATTTATGGGTGGGTTGTGATAATTACTATTGTTAACCAGAACAATACCTCTATTGGTATTATAACTATTATAATTACCCTGACCTTGTGCTAGACCTTGTCGTGGTTGCGCTTGGTTGTTATAATTATTATAATTCCCCTGAGCTTGTCCTTGTCTAGGTGGAGCTTGGTTATAGTTGTTTGCTTGCCTAACATTTTGGTTATTAAACCCCGGAGGTGTAACTTGTTGATTGTTTAAGCCAACTAAAGTTGGGATGTTGTCTCCATGGGGCATTAGGAATAGGATAGCTATTAATGGAGCAAACATTATCTTGCTCTAATTGTTCTTGTTCATAGGCGAGAGGACAATAGAGTCGGGTGTGCTTTCGGGACTCAAAACAGAAATTACATGGGTTGGAGTTTACATTCATGACGGGGATAGGCTTTTGTTGAACATAAATAGCCTCAACCTTTTTAGTTAGAGATTCGATTAAATTTTTAAGTTCTGGATCGGGTTTCATCTCAAACATACCGTGCCCTTAATCTGTTGAAGAAGAACTAGCGAGGCGGGGGATATCATTAGTACCCCCATTATTATTGCGTTTAGTTTGATCTTCTAAAAATTTGTAAGCCTCAGAGGTTCCTTTACTTAGGAAACTACCCCCATTCATTATGTCAAGGACTTCTTTATGGTGATGTAGAAGTCCTTTGAAAAAGGCACGAACTAACGTGTCTTTTGCTAGGTTATGGTGTGGACACTCTATAAGCGGTCGGTGAAAACGATTCCAAGCCTCGAAAAATGATTCATGAGGATTAAATGAAAAAAAAATGAATCTTGGAAAGCATCTCATCCGTCTTTAGGGGTGGGTAAAATGTTCCATAAACAATGAACAAGTTTAGCCCACGAGTCCACGAGTTAGCGCTTTGGCGCTTAACCAAGACGCTTACCTTATCGGCTAAGGTGAAGGGAAATACCCTCAGTTTAATTTGTTTCGCACCAACCGTAGGATGATGGAATGTTGTAAGGACTTGTTCAATCCTACACATGTGTTGATAAGGTTTTTCATGGTCTAAACCATGGAAAACGGGTAACAAATTAAATATGTTTGGGGGAATTCGAAAATCCCCCACTGGGTCTGCTAGAACGATGCAAGATTTAGGGCTATCGCTCAAGGCTTTGTAAAAGTCGGAGAGAGGAGTCTCTCTTTCTTCAGCCATTATGTCAGGTGTGGTGGGTGGGATAGTAGCTAGAGGTGTAGTGATTGGTATACTCGATAGATTTGTTTGTTGACGTTGACGGTTAATTACGTTCGGTGTTTTTCTCAACGGACCTTAATCTCATGCAAGTCTAAGTCTAAAACACGACAACCCCTCCAAACAATCTTGATATATTAGTATAAACCTCTAACGGAGATCACGAGGTATGGAAGAAAGGAATACGATTCGTCCTTGCTTAAACTTATGAATAGCGTCTTGTTTACGTGTTCGATGTATATAACAAGTTAGAATCTTGAAAAACTTAAAACTTCGAAGTTGAAACAAACCTCGTGGAAATCCGCAAAATTCCGCTTAGGCGGCGTATGCGCTCACTTTGGGCACAGTGCTCCCGTGTAACTTCAAGTTCTGATGTTTTTAGGGCTGGTCGCTCAAGGTTCGGCGCGTTTGGCGCGTCACTTCGCTGTAATTTTTCGCAAAAACTTTTCAATCTTTGAAACGGACAACCACGATGAATCAAACAAGGGTGGGTGGGTTTAATGGGACTTTAAAATGACTAATTATACTATGAAAACAATGCTAAAGGTAACTAAGATGGCAGCGGCGCCATTTGATAAAACATAAAAATGATAGTTTACCTACGAAATGAACGATAAAACTCAAAACGTAAGTAAACTAAAACTTATTACGTGCCTAGGTTTATCATGTTTTCTACTCTCATTTCTATCGAAATAGAGTGGAGTAACAAATTTGTTCCACTCCTAGTTCTTTAGCATGGAATGTTTTCTAGTCTAATTAATTGGTCTTAAGTCTAATGAGAGATTTACGAGGGGAATTCTATACTACTTCAGGTGAATTCAATTAACAAGTTACGAATAACGAAAATGATAGAATGCTAAGGGGGGTTGAATCTAGATAAAGAATTAAAGGGAATTGAATCCACCTTAACTTCGACTTAATCCTACTAACAAAGACTTCGTAAGTGATCCAAATTAAATGCTTAGCATATCAAAATAGTAATTCTAATTCCTAATTATACATGGCATTTCTACCAATTCATAACTAGCATGTGAGCGATTAAACCCATTCTCATGGTGAATTAATCATTTCTAGAGTGGAATAATTATCACGACGATTTCTAAGTTTAACAAGGATCAAGCGTCATCAAGGCTTCTTCAACCCCTCTAATGGAGGTTTAGCCTTGATTCATACTACTATCATTTCCCATTGATTTAAAACTAGACATCATATAAAAATTCTATCTTTATGCAACTTATCTAAACAATAATTGAAATCTTAGGTAATAACTAGGAAATGAATAACAAGTAATAAAGGAATTTAGATCTAAACAATGGTAAATGACAAAAATCAAAATTGACAAACTAACTATTTTATTTATCAAACTAATTAAGAACAATGATTCTAAGAGTTTAATCTAAAGCAAGAATTGAATTTAAACTAAACTTAATTTTTATTTAATGAAAACTAGATCTAGAATTATCTATAGTTTTAGGTCTAACTAGCTACCATTAATAAAGAACTAAGCTTTGGTTTTTATATGTTCAGATCCAAAAATCGTGCATGGGCTTGGATCCATGTTTTGGGCCAGAGAATCAGGCCCAAAACCCAATACTTTCAGTCCAAAAAGGCCTCTTCAGCTGCAGTTGGCTTCGACAGACTTTTCATCCACTTGTGCTCCTCTGATTGGGCCAAGGCTTAGACCATTGGAAAGCTCTTTCAGAGCCGGTCGTTTTGACATAAGGTAGACCCAATTCTGAGATCTGAGTCCAAAGATACGGCCTTCGGAAGTTCTGCTGACTTTGTGTGTTGTTTCTGCCCGCGTTGACTTTGACTTTTTAGCTTTGACTGGGCTTTAGAAAGGCTTTGTCTTCTTCAATCTTGGCCTTTAATCACAGAACTCCTTAGCAACCAACCATTGCTCCTTTATCTCATCAAAGTGGCACATTTCTGCATATAATTGACTTTGAAGCCTGAAACGCATAAAAATACGTAATCAGTATTAACTCTTAATTATTACTCACATAATTGGTCTAAAAGTATGACTGTTATAGGGTTAAAACTACAGTTTTGGGCTCTTATCAAATATCCCTAGCTTGGTACTACCAAACAATCCAACGATCTTACAATAAGAAGGTCATCCCACGATCTTTTCAAGCTAGAGACCTAGTCCTCAAAAAGACACTAGCTCCAGCCAAACTCGACCTAAAATGGGAAGGCCCCTACATTGTTGACAAAGTCGTTGGAAATAGCGTATACTGGCTCAAAACTCAGCTCGGTGATATACTTCCCCGACCTTTGAATACAGCTCTACTAAAGCGATTTTATCAATAAGTTTTTCTCATGATACGTAAGTCGATTAGAATAAAATTCCATCAACATTTCAAGTACTAATGTCATTTTTTGCATTACGATATTTGCCTTTTGCTACGTTAGATATTTGAATCTCTTCTTTGGCGAAAGTGCAAATTCAAAGATATTTTTCCTTATTCACGATCTTCGTGTTCATATAAAATTGGAGTAGGGATTCGAACCAACCTAAATTTCTAAGACCACTTACAATTTGGTTTTTACTCTTTTAGGGAACTAGTGAGTAAGTTTAGCTATGATTATATTAATACTACATACTTGGTTTCTTTACTACACAAAAATTAAAAGTTATGTAATCATGCAACCAAGGCACAATAAAATTTTACTAAAACAAAAGTGGAGAGTTAATTCTCCTCATGTGAAGATAACTTTTGTTATTTGATTTTTGTAAGTGTATTTTTATCTTCCTAGAACTCATAGACAAGTCCTACTAAAAGAAAACTTGATCCCTAACATATATGACTCATCTCTAAGCTCATACATGCTAACATGTGGAACCAAAGCAATAACTTATCTCTAAGCTCATCACTTGATCCCTAACTAGACTCTACACCAACTATCGTTTTGGGATAGGATGTAGGTCTAGTTGTTCTTCCTAAACAACTTACTAAACCAAAATAACAAGAATTTCCCCTCACATGAGTATTATTAACTCCCCACAAAGGGAAGGTTTAGCTCATGATCCTTGGGCTAAAACTAAAACAAGTGTGGAATGTAAAAAGAGAGAGAGCAAAAAGAAGAAACTATCTATTTATAAACTCACTTGCATGAAGAAGTGAGAATTTTTCAAGAGGAACACAAAGTTTCCTCCATTAAAACTATTACAAGCTATTTTTTTTTCAAAACTAAAAACTAAATAAAAACTAAGGCTAAGGAACTAAAATAATACATGGTAAAGGAAAAGAAGTCAAGGGAGTAAATGGATTGCCCCCCCTTGTTTTGTTTTATTCTTCATTTGAGAGAAATCTCATTTCCTCCCACATGAAACACCAAACCACATTTACTTTATTTTTATCCACCACATTAAAACAAAGTGACACCTTGTCTTTTTTTTTCACTATTAACACCTAATCTAATGAATTACATGCAAGGTGTCAACTTTGTACCAATAATTTGGCATTTTTGTCTTGACATGCTCCATGATTGATGACTCATCAAATCTTGTAGGCTCGCATAGTGGGTCCACGTGTAGTCTAGTGGCGGTTCGGTCTTTTAGCAATTTTATAACTTTCCACCTATGCGTAGAGTTCATCGCCCTGATTGTCTGAGCAGCTCACTTGTCGCATTCGGAGTCCTGGTTCAAGAGGTAGGAGCTTTGGAAGTTTGATGCTTCTGTGCCGATTTGTTGGGCTTTACATAGCTGATTTGGAAGAATTCATATATACGTCGTTCCTCGTGCTTTAACGCAGATTTAACCAATATTTTCATGTTTACTGCGAATACCTGCAAAAGTACGAAAATATATTTATTTCATGATTATTAAATACATAATTAACCAAATTTATATGTCTCAATGGGGTTTCATATTACAGTTTTAGGTGTTTATCACACTACCCCCAAACAGCGCTTTGCTTGTCCTCAAGCAAAGAAGAGACATTAAAACAGATAAGTGGCCAAAATGTGTAGTCCTAACTAATTCTCATTTCGTAGAGTGCGGTTGCATTGACCATATGCAACAAGGCCTTAAACCAGTAGGAATTCCCTAGTGGACGAGTTATAGTCTCGTGAGAATTTTCCAGAGAAGATACTCACAAACTTTATTTATACTACAACGACTCAATGACAAAAACTCGTTTCCTAAATTAATCTCAGATATCCATACATCTCCTTAGCAGGGAACGAGGATTGATTTTTTTGAAACTCAAGTTAATATGCATCCAATAATTAAAACATCTACATATGATAATGCATACAATGAACTTTGCATTGAAATGTACTAGCAGGGCCGTTTCTGGATCTTTTGGAGAGCGTACCTATATGGGTTCTCACAGGTATGTGTCGAAACACAATTCCACTCAAAATTTACCACTCAGGTTTTGTTAACTCCAGTGTGCAGTGGGCACACGTTTCCTCACATCTCAATGACAGTCAGAAGAGCTGATGTCGATCAATCACGTCTACTACTTATTATCATCACACCACCCTACTCCTTTATTAGGTATTGTGGGGCTTAGGTGATAGTGTACAAGAAAATGGAAATGGATAATCAAAATTTACGAGTATGAGAGAATAGGGTCTTTAAGATATTTATACTAGAGAATTCCTTGTTTTCTTTCCTTCTTCTAACTAAGTTTTCCAACCTTGTTCTTAAGCCTCTGGATATTGATGATTTTTTTTTTATTGCTTAAGAACATGATTCTATTTTTCTTTCCTGAAGCAAGTAACTGACTTTTATTTGGGACAAGTCTTTCTCTTTATTTTTCCACATTTCATCCTATTTCTCATACTCCTCACTTAGGTAGGTTCTTTTATTTGGTTTAATAGATGGGTAAGGAATTTTTGGTGAAAGTAAAAGGTTTGATGAAAGGTTCAGTGGAGTGACTAGCGGTAAAATTTGTAACAGGTAAGAATTTTTAGCTATGTCGATCCAAAGAAGGCTTAAATTCTTGCCTAGGGTTCAGGTGGTGATCAAGTAAGTAGACGCGTGATTTTCTCTAATAAAAAAAACTACTCCTCTATGTCATCACACACAAATCACTCATGTCAAGGCTTTTGGTTAGATTCTCATAGGATTTATAGTTTAAGTAACTAACCGTTGGTTCCATAAACTTACTGCTATGTGCAATCAATGATACTCAGTGCATGAATGTTCATGAAAAGATGTATAAACTATTGCATACGTATTATCTTAAGTTTCTCAAAACAAATCCTAATTCAGATACTAATGTGAGATTTCTAGACAATTTTCATCATTGAAAAGGAAACCAGACTTTTTCACTAAGTACAATTATTAACAAGAAAATAAAAACTATATACAGGCTACAATTTGCCTAATTTTTGCTACCGGTTAAAAGCATCCCCAAACAGAATGATACTTAGTCCTCGAAGTATCAATAAATAAAAAGAGAAATTATCTGAGAACCGTGAGCAAAATTAGGGCTAGATTGCTGGAACAGAAAGGTTAGATAACATAATATATTATTCAGAAAGAAAGAATAAAATGTTCAATAGCACACGAAACATAGCACACGGAATAATGAAAGACAATAGCACACGAAACATAATTTTTAGCTAGATATATGTACAATGACCAACTCAAATTGACCATCCAGCGGGATGTGTAGGTCTGGCGTCCTCAATAAGGAAATGCATTTCCTTAGCATCGCGCCAAAAGATAATAGTCTGCCAAATTTTTGCCCATTCTTTGTCTCCGGATTTCTTCAAATGTTTCTTCATATTTTCATCCGTCGGGTAACAACGAACATGCCTTAGGTACCGAGCGGGACGCTTCCATTGCCTAAACCTTAATGAACGAATGATTTTGTTTGATGGGCACATAGAATCTACCTTGACCCAGTCATGAAAAGTAGCTGCAAACTGTGAGAAATGTGTCTTCATGATTCGGTAACCGGTTACAGGTAAAAGAATATACTGATCTTGAAAAGTGCGAGCTCGTTTAGGTTGGAGATAACACAACCTAAGATGTTAAATAATGTATGACCTTGAGCCAGTGCACTGAATACTACGCAGGCAGCCTCATTGGCAGTAGAAAAATGCCAATCTCCCATGATATTCAGGAGTACAAACAACATCGCAGTCCCTATGTTCATGGTCATGCTTGCTAAGGGAATGGTGATGTCGCGCCATGGTACATGGCCGTCTCCTTCTCGTTTAATCTCAAGACCATCACTGTAAGTTTCGCGAAACACTTGCCACTGAAAGGAACGGTAATAATTATGATAGATGTAGTGCCATGATGCGGCCGGTTCGTGATATGGAAGATCCAAAGTTAGGGTAAGCTGTTGTTCAGAAAAAATATGATGTGTGTCACCAACTAGGATTGTGAACCCGTCTAAGTAGAAGCCATGCGCATGATTAAATGCTGGTGTATCCTCCATATTAGCATAAAAGTATGCGGCCAAACTCGGAGAATAAGTTTGGTCAGGTTGAAAAACTAGGGAAGACCACCCAATGTTAGTGATGTAGTCACGAAAGAGATGGCCATAAGTATTGGAATCCATCATAGATTGAAAGGATTGCTCAGGAATGAGTTTTGGAGGTGTCATGTTTGATGAAGATGCAATGTTTGATGAAGATGTCATGGTGGATGAAGTAAAGAAATGGGCAATGAGAAAGGCAACTAGATAGATAAATGAGTATGGAAGAAAATAAACCCTCCTGTAATGACATTGAAAATCACATGTTAAAATTAGTTAGTCACAACGTAAATGATTCTAGCAAGCATTTCTTACAAAAGAAGACACAAAGATAAGAACAAAATTAATAATACGACGAAAAATGTAATAATATATACGATTATTTATTTATTCACTTAGTATTATTATTCCATTTTTATTCAATAAGAAAATCATGGATTATTATGATGCTACTGGAGATGCATATCGTGCACCACAGTGTTTAGTTCTTCAATTTGTTGTCTGAGCTGCATCTGAATGTCCCCTTGGCTGGCAGAGAGTGTAGTTTGATTTTCGATTAGGAAAGCGTGATTTTGCAAGGACTGAGAATGATTTTCCAAGATTTCCTCCTGTTCAACATCATGCATTGCTTGACGTTCTTGGAATTCCTTAAGAGTTGTAATGATGATATTACGACGAAAGATAGTTCCCCATCTTTGTGATGAAGAAATTGAATGTCTTCCATGGGATTAAAAATGTTTATCATGGCATTTTCATCAAAGAAAAGTTCAGAGTTTGAGCTTGGGTCGCTTACGTTCATCCGTCCAGTGTCAAGAGTCCAAAAACCAACGGAGTAGTCTGTTTGGAGCACACTAATATTTGCTCTTTGAAGGGGTGTCTCTGGAGAAATTATTGGATAACCCCAACGCATCATAATCTGCGTGACTAAAGTAGGTAGAGGTGCTGACCTTTTTGTTTTCCTGGTGATTGCGTTCCAGAGGTGTTGGATTAGACAAAAATCATCCCTTTGAGTCTGCAAAACCCAAAGTAGGTGAAGTTGAGACTTTGTGACTTCTGATTGGTATGATGTACCTACCACATTGTGTCCCAACCAGTGGAGCACAACTCATTGATTCTGTTTCAAAGAGCGTTGAAGAACAACGTGATGTCTATTTCCGACTTTGCCATGGGATACGGTAGCTCGTAGTAAAGTTTTGACAGAATCAAATGATGACTCTGGAAAAAGGAACTCCTGGGTATTCATTGGGATTTGAAGTATGTCGGAGATAATTTCCCTAGTCAATTCCAATCATCGTCCATAGGCATTGAAATAGCATTTTCCATTTTCAGTTCCGCTAAATTGGTAGAACATCATAACCAATTCTTGGGAATAACCAGCTACTGAATGATATAGAAGAGGCGTCCATCCTCGACGTACAATTTCAGTATCAAAATAAGGAGAAAACTGGCCATCTTTAAAAAAATTTAAGTAGTCTTTCTCGGTTATTTTTTTCTTGGTTGATCCATTTGGAAGTATTACGAGGGAAGTATAGTGAAGAATGCTTGAAAAGAGAATGGCTGAAAAGAAAAGATTTATAGGCAATCTATGAGTCCGTACCAATCAGGATTCCAAGTTTAGGTAAATTCAAAATTAATATATGAAAACACAAGTGACTCATGTGTTGTTGTGACACCGACCTTTATGAACAACAACAATGGGTATCCATAGTAACTCTTTTCATGTCAGATTTCCACAAACAATTAATGAGATGTTAAAATGATAGAAAGTATGGGGGAAGGTTTCACATGGCAGTTAGACCTACCCATAATTTCAGAATTTATGATCATGCCTCAGTAATAAAATATGGATAGAATAATCGAGTTGCATGTGTGACAAGTGTTATGCGTACCGTGTAGCGTGCGCGATCTTTTCTGAACACCATGAGTAGAGATAGAATTAGATGGTAATTTCTTTGTTATGGTTTTCTTAGTTGTTGTTGTTGTTTTTTTTGTTAATAGGTAAAAATACAACTAATACACACAAATATTTAATACGGACTTCTCCATTTAATACGTAACCCGTACAAATGGTGGAGAATTATTTAACACACCATAGTAATATACAAAGCGACAAAGGGAAAGAAAGATGTCAGTTACATAGATCTAGATATTCTTGAGCATGTTATGCATGAGCGACAGTAGAACAATGATAAACACGGTTATCACAAATATTGTTACAGCCCATTCGCGTTGCTCCTTTTCCCATCGCTCAAGTTGATTCATTATGTTGAAGAAAATGAGAATTTGTGAAGAGGAATTTGTGAAGAGTGAGAGAAAGGGATGAGTGAAAGTGGAAGAGGAGAGTTGGATTTATAATTAGAAATCTGACCGTTGGGCATCTGACCGTTTGGATCAGTCCGTTGGGTTTTGACCGTTAGGCTTTGAGAGTAAGCCCAATGCATCAAGGAACAACTAAAATATTACGAAGTACAATAATTTCATATCATAAACAATTTCTCATTCAAACCGTCTGGAGATACAAAATTATGAGAAATCAACCGATATATAAGTTTTTTTATCACTAGAAAAATAAAAATACAATGCATAAGGGAAATAAATGACATAGTCATTTCTAAACCAAGGAAAATTAACAACTACTAGGAATCCTCAGGGTTAGCAGAGGATGAACCAGGGTTTCTACTTAAATCATTTCTGATGAACTCCCCTTGGGCCGAAATGACCGGAATGTGGCCCAAAGACTCTAGCAGTTAATCTTGGAATTGCTGCTGATTTGCCATCATCATTCTCTGGAAACGGCCTTGGCGATTACGTATTTCTTGCTGGAAGTCATTTTGGGAAGTAAGCATCTCTTCCTGACGAAGAAACATCCTGCGCATGCTAGTGTTCATGTGTCTCAAAGCTTCCATGGGAGTCTTGATTCGGTGCATGATATCCTCATTAAAAACAGCGAGGTGGTGAAGAAGGAGGAGGAGGAGGTAATGCGTTATCACGCTCAATATCATCTCTAGCTACTGGGTCCCAGTGGTCCAGAACACAAGTCTCGAAAATTCCAAAATTCTCGAAAGACCTTGTTGGAATGAAGGGAGTAGCGATTTGGAATCCTAAGTTAAGCATAAGCCGAGTAACAAGTACGACAAGAAGGAGGTGACTGTTTGACGCGATCGTAAGAACATGGCCCGGAAATGGACCATCGAGAAAGTATTCTTCTTCTCCGGAGGATCCACAGCCAGGTGCAAGAATGTCTTGTTCACGCCGGGCGTCTTAGAAGTTCCAATGACGTTGTAAGCTAGCCACTGAGTGACGGCTAGTTGGTTTCGGCGTCGGCGAGTCTTTGGTACACGCAGTTCGAGCCATTATTGTACTCTCCCTCGAGAAGCATGTCAAACATTAAGTCCATCGTAGTCGGATACTCTGACAACAACAGGGTCGGACTATCTTAGTTTATCGGAATCTGTGTTGTATTTGATATTAACTCCAGCGTGAGTTCACGTTCCAACCCATCCGCCATAATCCAAAATTCATCACCCCGGAAACCACCATTGTTGTAAAACTTTAAAACTAAATCTTCTGAGTAATTAGCCGGCACTTTGTGCAACAGATACTCCCATTCCCTATTTGCAATTTCTTCGTGGAAAAAAGGATGAAACATGCCCAAATCGAATAGATTTTGAAAATTCCTCTCAACTGTGATTCGGCGACGTGCTGCCATAGAGAGGTCTAGCTGTTTTTCTAAGGGTGGAAATTGGTTTGAGTGATGGAGGAGATGGTGCTGGAGCAAGGAGATTCAAATTTGGGGTGTTTAGCCCGCATGTGCGGGTCCAAATAAAGGCTGTGTAGTCGCGTGCGCGAGTTGTTTGTGTGGGGGACCAAGATCTGTAATCTAGGGGGCAAGAAAAGTGAGTGGCTGACGCGTGGTGTGGCCCCTGGGTTGTGTTTTGTGACCAGATCCGTGATTTTGGATCAGGTCCAATTTTTGGCCCAAGCCCAAATGATTTCCAGAAATTCCCCTTATGTCCCGAAATTTCAAATGTGGAATTTCGATTCGTTTTAACTCCAAATTGAACTAATGAGATATCAAAATGATCGGCATTAAAAATGTCATCCACTGGGAACTGACAAAATCACATTCAAACCTTTTTTTTTTTTTATTTAGGGGGTTTGAATCTTGTAAAAACAGAAAGCAAACCCCCACTTTTTTTTTAAAGGAAGTTTATTTATTTACAAATTATATATACAAATATACAAGGGGAGATGAACGTGTTAACAACACCGGATTTCAAGAAGAAAATCATTATTGTAATATGAGGCAACTGTCATGTCGGCTCTTGGGCGAACCCGATCCAGCCAGACTGTGGCTTAACCTTTATGTTTTGGGGGCCTAGGGTTCAGGATGGTACCATCCCTGACCAATGTGCAATGTTCTAATAATAATATTACCCTTAGTACATATGGTATAGCCTCAAACCGCCCCGAACTGTAATCAAATAGAAAACTATTCGGGGTTGGCCTGGTGAAATCCATTGCCCGTGCGAACGAGGGACCATCCGATGTTGCATATCACGACTCTCTTTGTGCACAACACTTAGTGCAAAGCTGAAAATAAAAGACACGAGTGTAAACAAGTTAAGTCTTTTAACGTCAGATCCTCAAGATGAATGTGAGCCTTTTAACGTCAGATCCTCAAGACAAATCCCAACCTGTGGGAGCAACGGGACGACGACGAAGTTTATCCTGCTGAGCTGGTGTCAGACAATAATATACCTTATACCAGCTCATATCGGATAGTAGATCAACACCTGGACAGAAAGGTGTTTGACAATTCATACACCACCCCATCATTTTCGCCCGTCGCTTTCGAGCAAAAGTACTATGACCATTACCTATTGAAGATGGGTGAGATTTACACAAAATGATGAGCTGAAGTTTGCAAGGAAGAGAATAGAAAAGGGAAGAGAAAGAAGGAGTTGAAATTTTTGGTACCCATTGTTTACCAGAAAGCATGTTTGCTCGATTAACAGAAGACATTTATACTCAGTTCTGAAGTATAGTTTTTGTAGACTAAGGTTTTGGCGCTTGCAACCACACACTCTAGGGATTTTTAGAAAAGAAAATAGAAGAGGGCCCGGCTACCTTAATGACATACTTTTCCTGTTTATATCACATGGAAAGAAGTACACTAGTGAATCTATTAGTCTGTGTAGACTGGATCTTTGAGAAGAGTCTCTTCGACATCTGGAGAGCGCAACTCATGATAATGTTTAACACGTTGGCCATTTACTTGAAATTCGCTGTTATCATTTACGTTTTTCGAAGATATAGCCCCATAAGGGGTGACAGTAGAGACAATGAAAAGACCAGACCATTGAGTTTTTAATTTTCTTGGAAAAATGTGTAATCTTGAGTTGTACAACAAAACTTTTTGACCAACTTTGAATTCTTTTCTCAATATGTGCTTGTCATGCACTCTTTTCATGTTGGCTTTATAAGATTTTGAGAGATCATAGGCATCACTCCGAATTTTCTCGAGCTCATTTAACTGCAAATTTCTCTTTGTGCCTACCACATTAGTATTATAATTGAGGCTTTTGATGGCCCATAGAGCACGATGCTCAAGTTCAACCGTCAGGTGACAAGGTTTTCCAAAAACGAGACGATAAGGAGATATCCCTATAGGTGTCTTAAAAGCTGTTCTGTATGCCCACAAGGCATCAAATAATCGTAGAGACCAATCTTTTCTAGATGGATTAACAGTTTTCTCCAAAATGGATTTGATCTCTCTATTAGAGACTTCTACTTGGCCACTGGTTTGAGGATGATACGGAGTTGTCACTTTGTGCGTGACTCCATATTTATTTACTAATGATTCAAAAAATTTATTACAGAAATGTTTTCCCCCATCACTAATAATAGCTTTTGGAATGCCAAATCGAGAGAAAATATTTTCTTTTATGAAAAAAATGACAGTTTTATCATCATTAGCACGACATGCCAATGCCTCAATCCATTTTGACACGTAGTCAACTGCTACCAGTATGTAAAGAAAACCATGAGAATTTGGAAAGGGGCCCATGAAGTCGATGCCCCATACATCAAAGATTTCCACAATTAAAATGGGATTTAAGGGCATCATATTGGGTTGAGTAATGCGTCCTAGCCGCTGGCAGCGGTTGCATGCTTTGCAATGCTCATGTGCATTTCTAAACAGTGTTGGCCAATAAAATCCACATTATAGAACCTTGGCCACTGTTTTCTTACCACTAAAATGACCACCACAAGATTGTTCATGGCAGAAGGATAACACGTCAGTGTGTTCCCAGTCTGGAATGCAACGACGGATTAGTTGGTCGGAACAATACTTGAAGAGGTAGGGATCATCCCAGAAATAAAATTTCACAGTGGATAAGAACTTTTTTCGGTCATTATGAGACCAAGATGAAGGGACATCCTCGGTAACTAAGTAATTTACTATGTCAGCGTACTAGGGGGACGAAAAAATGGAATATAAGTATTCATCCGAAAAGGAATCACAGATAGGTTCGGTATCAGTATCCTTATCACTGACAAGTCTTGATAAATGGTATGCAACCACATTTTCGCAACCTTTTTTATCTCTAATTTCTAGAGTAAATTCTTGCAAGAGGAGAATCCAACGGATCAACCTCTATTTTGCATCTTTTTTCGCTAATAGGTAACGAAGCGCCGCATGGTCAGTGTAGACAATTGTGGAAGAACCCACTAGGTAAGAATGAAACTTATCCAAGGCATATACAACGGCGAGAAAATCTTTCTCAGTGGTGGTATAGTTACGTTGAGCTTCATTAAGAGTTTTACTCGCGTAGTAAATGATAATTGGCTTATCTTCTCGGTGTTGCCCTAGTACAGCTCCAATAGCATAGTCACTCGCGTCACACATTAATTCAAAAGGTTTAGACCAATCAGGTGGTTGAATTATGGGAGCGGTAGTTAAGGCGGATTTTAAAGTCTCAAAAGCTTGTTTGCAATTAAAACTGAAGTAAAAAACAGCATCTTTAAGCAAGAGATTGGTTAAAGGTCGAGCAACCTTTGAGAAATCTTGAATAAATCTCCTATAGAAACCTGCGTGTCCTAAAAATCTTGTGAATGTCGCGAACCGTTTTTGGTATAGGAAGTGAAGCAATTTTTTTTCTATCTTAGCTTTGTCGACTTGATTCCGCTTTTTGAAACGATATGTCCTAAAACTATTCCTTTTTTAACCATGAAATGGCATTTTTCCCAATTAAGAACAAGGTTTTTCTCTTCACAATGTGTAAAGACCTTTTCAAGATTTGATAGACATCTATCAAAAGAATCTCCATATATTGAGAAGTCGTCCATGAATACTTCCATAAAACGTTCAACCATATCACTGAAAATATGAAGCATGCAGCGTTGGAAAGTACCAGGTGCATTGCAAAGGCCGAAAGGCATTCGTTTATATGCAAATGTTCCAAAAGGACAGGTGAACGTAGTCTTTTCTTGATCAGCAGGATCTATGATTATCTGAAAATATCCTGAATAACCATCAAGAAAACAGTAATACGCATGACCGGCTAACCGTTCAAGCATCTGATCGATGAAGGGCAGTGGAAAGTGATCCTTACGAGTTACTGCATTAAGTTTGCGATAGTCAATGCATATTAAGCCATTTCATTGGAATACGAGCGGAGATGCATTCATCTTTATCATTGCGCACAACTGTAATGCTAGATTTCTTTGGAACAACGTGTACTGTACTCACCCAAATACTATCGGATATAGGGTAAATAATACTTGCATCGAGTAATCTTAAAACTTCCTCCCGTACCACATCTTTCATGGTTGGGTTTAGACGATACTGCGGTTCACGTGACGTCTTAGCATTTTCTTCAAGATGTATGCGATGGGTGCATACATTAGGGTCAATTCCCTTAATGTCACCGAGGGACCATCCAATAGCAGAACGGTGTTGTTGAATGACATCTATTAAACGGGATTCTTGATCATCAGTCAATTGAGATGATATAATAATTGGATGACTACCATCTGGATCAAGATGTGCGTATTTTTTAATTCTAAAGGAAGAGGTTTTAAGTCGGTGGGTGGAGTCGTATTAAAGATTCTTGAGGAAAATCATTTTCCATAGAAAAAAGTTGATGTTCCTCCAAATCATTTGGACATCCGCGGTCGTAGGGTTAAATAATGGTATTGACTCTAATAATTCGTTTACTTCTTGTGTATAATCATCGTCCTCAAATTCAGAATCGCTAAAGGAAAGAAATTGGTATACTTCATCTTCAGGAAAAGTGTTTGTTAAATACTCTTGCACAATGCTATCAACCCTGTTCATCTCACCATCAATGTCAGGCTCTGGAATTTGTTTCATCATCTTGAACACATTTACCTCGACCGAAAGATTTCCGAAGGACATGGTCATGGAACCATCCCTACAGTTAATAAGAGCATTAGCAGTTGCTAGGAATGGACGTCCTAAGATGATAGGAATGGAATCACATGCAACTTCAATATCTAAAATAACAAAATCGACAAGATAGAAAAAGTCTTGGACTTTTACAAGGACATTTTCCACAATTCCTTTTGGATACTTAATGGAACGATCGGCTAACTGTAGAGTCATGGTGGTGGGTTTCAGCTCATGAAGACCTAGTTGTTTAAATAAGTAATATGGAAGTAAGTTCACACTAGCTCCTAGGTCTAGTAGTGCAGTAGCCGTATATTTGTCACCTAAGGTGCATGGAACCGTTGGTCTACCAGGGTCTTTGTATTTGACTACCATTGTGTTCGGTGATGGATGGAAACTGTTCGGTGAGGAACGCTTGTTGAGGAACATTAGTTCTCCTTTTTGTGGTGCACATATCTTTCAGAAATTTTGCATGCTTTGGCAATAGCTTTAAGGCGTCGAGAAAAGGTAAGTTGATTGTCAAATTCTGAAAGTCTCTCGAATTTCAGCAAAATTCTCATCAGGTTTATTCTTTGCCAAGCGTGCAGGAAACGGTGCTTTAGGGAGGAATTTGGCAAAGGGATCCGCTTGCTTGTTTCCTAAATTCTGAGATGTTGACTTTGTTGTATTTGGTGAATCCTCCGTAGGTTCATTATTGGAAATAGATTCATTTGAACCGTCGGATTCCTTTGGTTGATCATCTGGCATATATATTTGATTGTCTACAGTTTTTCCAGATCGAAGAATAGTGATTGCGTGCACCTCACCTTGGTTGGGAGTACTTGTACCAGGTGCATTGGTGAGTTCAAAGGCAATGTTTGCTAGCTTAGGGTTTGGAAGTGCTTGTCTAGGAAACACGCCTTTCTGACTGTTTTCTTACGCCAATTGTTGAAGTGATTGTTGGATAGACGTTAAAATTTGAGATTGTTGGTTCATGTAAGCTAAGAAAGTCTCACTTGTCCTATCCATAACGAGTGGCGCAGGTTGTGCAACAGGTACTAGATCACGATTATTGCTGAGAAGTTGTTGATTATAGTTGGGATTTGGATTGGCTGGAACAAGGCCACGGTTGGTTTGATAGTTAGCATCCGAAGTATTTTGAAATTGATTCTGACTTTGTTGGTATTATTGATTATTTCCTTGGCGGTATGGAATAAAGTTGTTGGTTGGTCGAACAGGTAGATTAGCGAAACCTGGAGGAGCCCCCAGCTGTTGGTTATTCTGGCGCCAAGCGAAATTCGGATGTTGTCGCCAAGGTGCATTAGGAATGTTGAATGCACATGCCTCTTCTGATGGTTGAGAAGGGGAGGCATATAACAAGGGACAATAAGCATCAGGATGGTCAAGACTGAGACAAAGAACACATGGGGATGTATCAACGTTCATGACCTGTTTTGGGAGTTGATCGTTTACTTGAACTGCAAGGGCATCTACTTTTTAAGTTAGGGATTCTATCAAATTTTTTTAATTTGGGATCGAGTTTTACCTCAAAAATAGATGTAGCCTTTGTTACAGTATCCTTTGATGATCTAGACGGCTCAGTGTTACCCTAGTGTGTACCTTTTTTCGCTTGTTTTTCAAGAAAAGTATATGCTTCAGTAGCTCCTTTGTCCATGAAGTAACCGTCGTTTATTATATAAAGAGTTTCTTTTTGATGATCAGAAAGTCCATTAAAGAAGGAACTAACAAGGACGGCTTTGTCCAGTTGGTGATGAGGACATTCTAAAAGAAGATCAGTAAAGCGACTCCATGCTTCCGTAAACGATTCATGAGGATTTTGACGAAAGAATTGAATTTTCTGAAGCATTTCAGTAGTTTTCTTTTGAGTGTAAAATTGAAGCATGAAAACTTGAACAAGTTTATTCCATGTGTCTATGGATTGTGGCTGTTGTCCTGCAAGCCAAATTGACGTTTTTTCTGCTAAGGTGAATGGAAATAGCCGAAGCAAGAGTTGTTCCATAGAGACAAATTTGATGGTGAAATGTTGTGGCCACTTGTTGAAGCCTACGAAGATGATTATGCGGTTTTAAGTGATCCAAACCATGATACCACGGGTAACAAACTAAAAACGTTTGGTGGGATAATGAAAATCACCGACAATGTCCTCAAGTTTGATCTGAGGAAGAAGGTCCTTCCCGTAATGCAAATATAGAAGTCCAACAGGGGGCTTCTCGGTGAGTGGAGGATCGTCGGCCATAATTGCAGAAGTTAATGGCGACGAAGGAACTTGATGAAGGTAATTAACAAAAGGAGAACAATTTTTAGGTGAGAACTTACGCAGTTGCTTATTGTATTTTTTTCGACGATAGGTATGTTCAAATTCTTTAATGGAACCAGACCTTAATCTCATGCAAGCATAAAATTAGATCTAATTGACAGAAGGAACTTATTATTACTTGAATTTTATGATTCTCTTAAAGATTTTGGAGTTGAACAACGTAGGCCTAAGCTACTGCTAATGTAGCAGTGAAGCGAGGAATACGTGTGTATAAATCAACGGCCAGGTTACAAGAGAGATATGAGGGAGGCTTTCCGTGCAAGCATGATTCTAATTAAGTAACCTCAATCTTTTAAGTTTCCTAGACACCGTTGGAATATGATTAAGATTTATGAAATTAAATTTATGCAAGGTCGTTCTTAATTTTTTTTTTTTTTTTTTTAAGATTTATGCAAGTGTGAAATTACAAGCATTCAAATATGATCTACTCATACGATACTAGATGCAGTAGCATCTGAGGATACTCTACTCATATGTATAGCTATACGAATAGGCAAAGTTGTATCATCGATAAATACTTCCATACATACAGGCAAATATACATCAGTAATACGTATATGTACTCTAATTTGTAGATCGATATTACGTAGACGTATATCAACAGTAACAGGAAAATTTGAATCACTCATACGTATCTAAATACAATAGCATGCGAATATAGTATACGTACGCATATAAATACGACAATGCTAAAACTAAACATGCAACGTATTATACATAAACTAAAATACGACTCTTGTATTGCATAATAAATCGATTTTGGCAATACTCAAGTAGTTTCACCCCGTAAGGTTTAGAAACAACTTATCCAACTCAGATTTTAACCATCGTTAGAATGTTCTCCTCTTTCTTGACAAAATCGAAGTATTATACAAGACGTGTACTTATACGTAGAGTAATACTAAACATGCAACAATAGACATTTATATGTAGAAAGACAGATAACCATGCAAAACAGTACCATTTATATGTATATATACATTAAGATGCAATTCATGCCCAGTTAATCGTATATAAATATTTACAGGTATATGAACATGATTCATGCATATTTCTAGGCTAACACGTAAATAATAATCCATAAACTAGCACATAATAACAACATACATGGCATTCATGCAAAAACAATAAAAAATTGGAACCTGTTGCTTCCCGCAAGTCTGCCAAAGAAATGAAACAGACGTTTCAATCCGTCGACGTAATTAATCCCAGGAGATATTCAAATTTTATGTCACAATTCCAGAGAGTTAGGCCTGGATATGGATCGGGGATTTATCGATGGATCTTTGGAGGTAGAAAGGGGAGCAAGAAAAGAGAAAATACACCCGCGGACGAGGGTTACACCTGCGGACGCGAGTCCAGTACCGAGCACGCGTGTCGATTATGCCACAATGAGTTCAAATTTTCACAGAAACCTTAGAATTTTGTGTAGTTTACTTTCCCGGTCCTAACTTTTTGTCCCTGGAAGAACAACAAAAAATTCGAGAGAGGTCAGGTCTTTTTCGCGGCAAAAATCAAGAAATAAAACAAAAACGTAGAAACCGCAAAAATGAAGGAAAGATAAGAGTGGGGTTCCCCTTTTGAGCAATTTCCAATCTGTAGCACCAGTCCTTGGTCTTTAGAATGGCAGCAACGCCATTTTGATATTTGCCTTTTGCTACGTTAGAGATTTGAATCTCTTCTTTGGCGAAAGTGCGAATTCAAAGATATTTTTCCTTACGATCTTCGTGTTCATATAAAATTGGAGTAGGGATTCGAACCAACCTAAATTTCTAAGACCACTTACAACTTGGTTTTTACTCTTTTAGGGAACTAGTGAGTAAGTTTAGCTATGGTTATATTAATACTACATACTTGGTTTCTTTACTACACAAAAATTAAAAGTTACGTAATCATGCAACTAAGACACAATAAAATTTTACTAAAACAAAAGTGGAGAGTTAATTCTCCTCATGTGAAGATAACTTTTGTTATTTGATTTTTGTAAGTGTATTTTTATCTTCCTAGAACTCATAGACAAGTCCTACTAAAAGAAAACTTGATCCCTAACATATATGACTCATCTCTAAGCTCATACATGCTAGCATGTGGAACCAAAGCAATGACTTATCTCTAAGCTCATCACTTGATCCCTAACTAGACTCTACACCAACTATCGTTTTGGGATAGGATGTAGGTCTAGTTGTTCTTCCTAAACAACTTACTAAACCAAAATAACAAGAATTTTCCCTCACATGAGTATTATTAACTCCCCACAAAGGGAAGGTTTAACTCATGATTCTTGGGCTAAAACTAAAACAAGTGTGGAATGTAAAAAGAGATAGAGCAAAAAGAAGAAGCTATCTATTTATAAACTCACTTACATGAAGAAGAGAGAATTTTTCAAGAGGAACACAAGGTTTCCTCCATTAAAACTATTACAAGCTATTTTTTTTCAAAACTAAAAACTAAATAAAAACTAAGGCTAAGGAACTAAAATAATACATGGTAAAGGAAAAGAAGTCAAGGGAGTAAATGGATTGTCCCCCCCTTGTTTTGTTTTCTTCTCCATATGAGAGAAATCTCATTTCCTCCCATGTGAAACACCAAACCACATTTACTTCATTTTTATCCACCACATTAAAACAAAGTGACACCTTGCCTTTTTTTTCACTATTAACACCTAATCTAATTAATTACATGCAAGGTGTCAACTTTGTACCAATAATTTGGCATTTTTGTCTTGACATGCTCCATGATTGATGACTCATCAAATCTTGCAGGCCCGCATAGTGGGTCAACGTGCAGTCCAGTGGCGGTCCGGTCTTTTGGCAATTTTACAACTTCCCACTTATGCGTAGAGTTCATCGCCTTGATTGTCTGAGCAGCTCACTTGTCGCATTCGGAGTCCTGGTTCAGGAGGTAGGAGCTTCGGAAGTTTGATGCTTCTGTGCGGATTTGTTGGGCTTTACATGGCTGATTTGGAAGAATTCATATATACGTCGTTCCCCATGCTTTAACGCAGGTTTAACCAATATTTTCATGTTTACTGCAAATACCTGCAAAAGTACGAAAATATATTTATTTCATGATTATTAAACACATAATTAACCAAATTTATGTCTCAATGGGGTTTCATATTACAGTTTTGGGTGCTTATCACACTACATGAATACAATGCTTCTTACACTGCACAACCCGACCTAGGACATCGCAATGTCAGGTCGTACAACAAGGGCAGAGTCTACAACGACTCAACTACAACCACGTAATGGTTAATTATCAATCAATTCAAACAAGGTCCCCCAAAAGGACCCTAAATCAACTTAACATCAACACCAAGGTTAAGTATGATTCAACTGTAATTACCACTCTAAGGCCAATTATCAGACAAATACAATCTAAGGGACCCCCAAAGGGACCCCAAGTCAACTTACGACCTCAAAAAGGGTTTAAATTAGACTCAACTATAATGGTCATTCAAAGGTTTATTATATCAATAAGAGGTTCCCCCTAAAGGAACGACTCACCGCATATACCTAAGGACCTGACAAAGCCTAGGAGCCAACTATGCAAATATATCAGGTCGTATACAAACGTTCTACGACCTGTTACAATCAGACGACCTAGCAAAGTCAAACAGCACATTAGTACTATTACTATACAACACAGGTCATCAAAAGCAATAATAGCAATCACATGCATGCTTCAAGCCAATTTCAACAAGTAAGTAATTTAAATATTTCTACTTAAGTACAAGTTCGGTTAGATATTGAGGCCCCCAGGTTATCCCAGGAAAATGACCTCAATATCCCCATCATAAAAATATATATATATATAAGAGAGTATCAGTATCAAAAACAAAGAAGTGTTTAAATATTGTTCAAAAAGCCCTCAACCCAAGATCAAACACAAGACGTTCAAGATCACAAAACATGAGAAACTTGCTCTATGTTCAAAGGATCCAACACACAGTCCTCTGCAGCAATAGAACTGCTAGCAGGATCAACAACCACTTCAGGCACATCCAAGACAGCAACAATAGGAGGAACAACTGGAGGAACGGCTGGAGCAGCACCTAGATCGGTTGGCAGGTCAGATCGTCTACTAGCATCTGCACCATTATCTTCAGCAGAAACACTATTGCAGCCCCGTGTTCAACTGACATCTTCAGGAGCTCATACTTACGATCTAGCTCCAGATAATCATCTACTAGAACGTAAGTATCACCACCCTCCACCAAATCAACCAGGTTGTTATATTTAGTTTCAGCTCGTTTAGCAACGGCCAACACCTTCTTGCATTCGGCAACCCACTACTGAACCTCCATCTTTGTAGAGTCAAGAGATGGTTGCAACAGAGCCACGTTCCCACCCAGCTTTTGCACCTGAGTCCTCATCCCTGCGACCTCCGCCCTCTCCACCTGTTGCTAGGCGACCAGCTTGTTATAAGCCTTTTTGCTGGCATCCAACTCCTTTTTGTACAGATTGGAGATAGATGTCATATCCCTCAACTTCCTGTACATGGCCAGAACCTGACAAATAACAAATTAAGATTAGATCAGATCTATATTGACAAAACCCAAAGAAAACAAGCTCAGAACGGAATAGCGCTCACATAGCACACTGACCGATCCATCTCCTTCAGGTTCACCTCCAGACTCTTACCATCCAGCTTACGCCTATCTCCATCAAGAACAATGCTCTCCATCAACCCTCCAGCAACCAATGTGGACTTGAAACTGCAATCCCCATTTTTCACAAACTTCCCTAGACAGCTAACAGGGTCCTTATACATGACGAACCTGTCCAGAACGTCATCTTCACTCTTGTCACTTGGGGTCGCACTCCCCGACCTTGCACTAATGAGCAGTAGGCTCACCATCACCAACCTTCTTCTTACCACGGGCCTCAGCTACCCCAGCGTCAATAGCCAAATCAATCAAATTCATCTTCTTCAAAGGTACTCGACCTGAAGAAGTATGACCTTCCACAATACTAGGTCATTCCTCCGACTTAGTTCGGACTTCTTAGCCCCCTCCGACTCCACCACTTCAGAGCACCTCTTCAGAATAGGCCTCCAGAACGAAGTAGGAGCATCACCCTCTCCACCAGCACTTCCACCAGCAGCAACACCACCAACACTTCCAGCACCCGCATCTCAAGAGGAGAAGCAGTTGGATGCAGAACGATCTGCATCACCAAAGGAGAAGCGGTTGGATGCAGAACATCCTCCATTCCCCAGCTCAGAACGTTGGGATGCCAAATGATTCACATCACTCCACCTTAGAGCGTCTGGATGCAGAACGGCTTTCAGCAGCTCCTCTAGCCGTCTTAACTGCCCCAGAGCGGCTATCACCAGCCCCTCCAGCCCTTTTCACTCCAAAGACAGGTGCTTTCTTTTGGCTCTCCCTCTCCATGGCAGAATCCGAGCTAGAATCAGAAAGAGCAACCACAGCCTTTCGATCCCTCGCCTTTTGCTCCAGCTTCTTACGGTTAATCTTCTCTCCTCCACGCCTCTTAAAATAATGAGCTACATCCCCCAACAAAACTCGTTTATCCTCCAAACTCAAACAAGCAAACCTTTCAATAACACCGGCCTTGGTATGAAAATGAATAGAAATCTCTGCAAAAACAAAACAAATAAATCAGAACATCCAAATAACAATATACCATACACACATTACGACCTAAAACCAACGACCTACCAGGCAATCGTACAACACAATTTTCAATTTCCAAACGAGGAGGACAATATCTACCCACAACCAACAACGGCCTACGCCCCCAATCCTCTTTACTCACCCCCACGATAACAGGAGATTTCCCCTTACCGACCTGAAAACTGAAATTCAGAGCACCCGATCTCCTCACAACAAAATGCTCCAACATATCTAATAAACAGATGTTATAGCCCCTGTCATTCAGCAAACCCAACACATGAAAAATCCTCCAACTATTCCCTACGAACTGACAAGGGGCTTTTCCCAAAAAATTCAACACCTCCACAGTAAAACGAGAAAAAGGCAACCTCATCCCAGCCTTCAACTGTCCATAGCAAACAACTACTCCTCCACCCTAAGGAACGTAGTCACTATGAAACATATTCCTCTCCCCCCTCAGGTCGTACATGGCCAGGTCGGCCTTCACCCAGTCAAACTCCTCCCTTAGAGAAGCATAACAATCTTCCAACCTAGGTCTCCTCGCATCCTCAGCCCTCGTCTCCAACAGCGGAGACGACGAGGCCTCATCACCATTACGAGACCAAACTTCAACACCTTCCTCTTCATCACTTACTGCTCTCTCTCTCTCTCCATTCATCAACTTCAATCTCACCACTCAAACCATATCACTAGTCATAGACATTGCAAAATCAAAGAAAGATTAAAAGGTCAAGTTTTTAAGTTGACAAACACGAACCTGATAGCAAAAGAAGAGAAACTTTCTTTCTTTCTTTTCTTTCTTTCTGTCTTTCGCTCTGTTTTTTCTTTTTCCTTTGCTTGAAAAGTGAACAAACAAAAATGTTTTACAAATCAAAACCCTTCAGCCACCAAAACCTCGAGACTACAAAAACGTTTCGTGTTCCCAAACACCTAAATCATTACTTGCCCACAAATCGCCGTAATTTCGGGCCCACGAATCCAGCCCAACAGTTCCCGCACATTTTCCAAAACCTAAATTCAAAACAAACAGCTATCAGACACGTGCTGTCAAACTTTACTTTTTAACCGTTCTTTATTCCATGCAACAGCTATCCAAAGAACGAATAAAAAATAAAAGGAGTTGTGTAAGTACTCTCCGTTCCACACTACAGTGCACGTGTTCACATACCAGGTCGTCCACCTTCAACTTGTCCCACACCATCAGACCATACTCCACAACACCCAGGTCATCCAACATCATCAGTTACAGCCATTTATGGAAGCAAACCAACTAGCGCAATCTTGGAGCTCAATTAATGCCACAATCATGGAGACATTAACTTTGTAACAACAAAGTAATGGGGAATCATCAAGATAGCACACAAGGTGGATCTACACTTCATAACGGCCTTGAGCAAATAAGGAAAGTTAGCTCAAACAGCTATAAGTAAAGAGAGATTAACTACATAAGGCTTGATTCAAGTTTACCCTAAGAAACTTGATACGTAGGCAACTCTAATCCCAAGAAGAGTGTAGCCATTCTCTACCACACGAATCATCAGGTCGTTGTCTAGTAAATACAACATCTACAAGCACCCATACCTCTTATCATCAAAGAATTAAAAACATCATCTATTTAAATGAACAAACAAAAAACCAAAAACAAAAACATCAAACATCAACGGTATTTTAACGGTTTTAGAGGGTTACTATTATTGTGTAGATATGCCAGGAAAATGTTTTTAAGTGTTGTAGAAGGTTTATGTAAATTTGATGATCTAAGAAATTGAGAGAAAACCTTCGTAAACAATTTATTGTCTTCGACTAACGTTCGTGTTTATATTCCTTTTGTTTTGGCATTTTTCAAGGAAGTATTAGCGGGTTGAAAATGAAAATTGAAAACAATAGAGAAATGAGCGGGTGACATATCTTTTTTATGTTCTATTGAACTTTTAATGTCTCATCGTATCCGATTGTGTCATCTTTTTACCAAAATCTTGCAGTTAATACAAGTTTGTATTTTTTTTTTAAATGATATTGGAGTTGGGCAGACCCCACCTGTATTAAGGCCTCAAATAAGTTGATATTACATCATCCTCTACAATAATACTTAATTAGAACATTACAAAAGGAGGAATGAAACAAATGTAATCATCAGACGAAAAGGAGAGCTTAGCGAAATGACTAGTAGCTCTATTAACCTCTTTGTACATGTAAGTACCCTCCATTCTCAAATCAATCACTACAACACACTAGGTCGTATATGCACAACTCGTATATCACTAGATCATACTACGCCACAAAGACGTAACCACGACCCAAACTCAGGTTGTCCAAATATCAAATGCAGCCATATATGGAAACAAATGATCTACCGTAATCCTGAAGTTCAGTCAACACACCAATGAAGAAGGCATTTATTTTGTAACAACATAAATAATGGTGAATCATCAAGGGAGCACAAATTATGAATCTACACTTGACAACGGCTTGGAGCAAATAAGGAAAGTCAGATCACACACCTATAAGTAGAAAGAGATGAACTACGTAAGACTTGATTCAAGTTAACCCAAGAAACTTGATACGTGGGAAACTTGATACACAATCAATCTCAACATCAGGTTATAGGTAGAAACCTATACATCTATATTGGTGCCGTCTACCGGTTCGTCTTCTTGAGAAAAAGTATTCACACCATTTTCTTAAGCCCACAAAACTTGGTAAAACCACCATGGAAGAACAACTTAAAGCATTAGTCGATCAAGTGAAGACTCTCCAAGATTCTTTTACAACCCTTTAGCAAGAGAATCAAACTCTGCGCGAACAAACAACGTCCAACACCAATAACATGGATCCCGACGCCATTGATCACAACGGCGTTGCAGCACTCATAACCACCACCAATCAACGCCTTGACGACTTCTCCCAGCGCTTGGAGAAATCAAGTGAAAAGGCCAGTGCAGCCCAGATCATCCAGAAGATGCTCCAATCTTGTATAGCATCACCATTCACCGCTGAAATCCGGGACAAGCATCCTCCCAATGATTTCATCCAGCCAAAGTTCCCAATGTACGATGGCAGCTCATGTCCAGGCCAGCACGTAACTCATTTCAGCCAAATCCTGATGCTCTATAGATCTCCAGACTTCGACTACCTGAGATGCAGACTTTTTCCAGCCAGCCTAAAAGACGGAGCATTAGACTAGTTCTATACGCTAGCACCTAATTCAATCCACAACTTTGACAAGCTAGCCAAAACATTCGCAGCAGAGTTCATCCATAACAGGAAAAAACAAGCCGACCTAGACTCATTGTTCCAATTGAATCAAGCACACGGCGAAACTATTCAGGCTTTCTTAGGCCGCTTCAAAAAGGAATTGTTATCAATGGAGCCAGGCCTCAATGATAGCTTTGCAACCTCAGCATTCACCAACGCCCTCCTCGACGATTTTAAACTAGCAGGGTCACTCATGTGGAATAAGGCAGATCGCCTAGATGACCTGTACCTCAAAGTCGAGAAGTACATAAAGTAGGAAGAATGGATAACCTAGTTCAAGGGCAAAGAGGTCCTCGTAGTAAGCGATAAAAGGGGACCCAAAGAAAGCAATCAGTACTCATGCAACAACAAGGGCACCAACTCTTAAAAGCCATCTTACACCAAGAGAGAATTCTCCAACTTCTCTAGGACGCCAGGCCACATCCTGAAAAAGATAAAGATAGCCCCTTACTTTAAGCCAAACATCAACAAGGTCATAGAAATCCCAGGACGCCCATACTGCCACTTCCACAAACTCCACCACCATGACACAGATGAATATTAGAGCCTTAAGCACTACCTCCAAGACTTGGTCGAAGAGAGAAAGCTGAAAGAATTCCTGCCAGAAAATGACCTCATGCATAAACTGAATGCCAACCGCAATAAAAGCAGGAGTCATAGTCATGAACGACCTGCACACAGAAGGAGCAGAAGCAAAATAGCCCAACGATCTAAATCTCCAGGTCGGTCAAGGCACAATAGGCAACAACACTACTATAATCATGAAGAGGGAAAGGTAATCCACATGATTACAAACACCTCCAGTAATGAGACCTCCAGTAGTGAAAAGCGCCAGCAGCGTAGGAACACTGCAAGAGATCTACTACCTATCCTACAAAGCCAAGATGATCACTCCTGCCAGCTCTCGATCTACGACCGAGATATCATTCACCGAGGAAGATGTCGACAAGGTGTGCCTACCCCATAATGATGCTTTAGTAGTGCACGTCAAGAACAACGGATGAACAGTCAAGGGGATCCTAATCGATCCAGGTAGCTCTTGTGACATCCTCTTCTACCAAACATACAAGGATATGCACCTACCAGACTCAGTGATGATAGATTCAAATGCACCACTCTACGGGTTCAATAGAGACCGCACAGATGCAATTGGAGACGTCATCCTACTAGCTCCATTGGAGAAAATGATGACATGGTTAGGACCTCAACACACTTCAGTGTGATAGATGCTAAGTCATCATACACGGCCATCTTAGGACGCATGTGGATTCACAAGATGCAAGCAGTTCCATCAACCTTACACCAAGTCATGTGGTTCCCCAGACTTCGAGGAATCATGGAACTCAGAAGCAACCAACTAGAAGCTCACCGATGCAATCAAGTAATCACAACAACCAAGGCCAAAACTCAGGTTGCCAAGTCAAAGGACATTCTGAAGCCACAAGATCCTCAAACTTCAAGCCTTCCAGCATCAGCAACAAGCAAAAGTCAAACCAGGTGAGAAAATAAATTTGGGCACAAATGAATTTGTTTATATAAGGACTGATTTAGACCCCAAGCTCAAGGAGCAACTTGTCAATTTTTTTACCTCTCAATAAAGATGTGTTTGCTTGGTTGTATATTGATATGCCAGGAATCGAACCTTAGGTCGTGATAAGAGCCCAAAACTGTAGTTTTAACCTCTTAACAATAACACCTTTAGACCAATTATGTGAGTAATAAATAAAAGTTAATGCTGATTATATGCTTTTATGTATTTCAGGCATTGGAGTCAATTATGTGCAGAAATGTATCACTTTGGTGAGATAAAGGAGCAAGGGTTGGTTGCTAAGAAGTTCTGTGATTAAAGGCCAAGATTCAAGGAGAAAAAGCATTTAAAAAGCCCGGTCAAAGCTAAAAAGTCAAAGTCAACGCATGCCGAAACAGCGCACAAAAGTCAACAGAACTTCGAAGACCGTATCTTTGGACTCAGACTTCAGAATTAGGCATACCTTATGTCAAAATGACCGGCTCGGAAAGAGCTTTCCAATGGTCCAAACCTTGACCCAATTAGAGGAGTAGAATTGGACGAAAAGTCTGTTAAAGCAAAATCCAGCTGAAAAGGCCTCTATGAATTGAAGAAATTTGGTTTTGGGCTCGATATTCTGACCCAAAATATGGCTCCTCAGCCCATGCACGAAAATGTGGATCTTGTCTCCTCCATTTGAATGGAGAAGACTTAACTCTTAAGATATACTTAGTTTAGGTAGCAATTAGTCATTAGAGCATAATTCTAGATCTAGTTTTACATTCAATTAATTAGTTTTCAATTATTATTTTAGATCTAGTTTTTACTTTTTCAATTAATTAGTGTTAGAACAAGTAGATTATTATTTTAGAATCAAATATTAGTTCATAATAAAGTATTCATTTTCATCTCAATTTAGTTTATTAATTAAATTCTTATTAGTTTTAGAATTGTCAAATTCATATCTTAGTTGTTAATCATTTCTTAGTGTTAATTTAGTTTTGAATTATTGAATTGAAACTTTATATTAGTAAAGTTAGAATCTTTATATGATGTATAGTTTAAATTCATATGGAAATGATAGTTTGATGAATCAAGGCTAAACCTCCATTCTGAGGGGTTTGATGAAGCCTTGATGAAAACTTGATTGTGTAGTGTAGAAATAGTTGTAAGAGTCTATTCCACTCTAGAAGGTAGTTGATTCGACATGAGAATGGGTTGAACTTCCTCACATGCTAGTCATTAGTTAGTAGAGATTGCTATGAATGATTAGGGATTAGAACTACTAATTCTTATCGTAAAAATGTAAGAATTGGATTATAACAATTTATGTTAGGCTATTAAGTTGGATTCAAGGTGGAATCAAATTTCCCTAATTCTTTATCTAGATTCAAACCGTAGTATTAGTTGATAATTTATCGTATCTTAATAGCATAATTTGCATCGTAGTATAATTCCCACCATTACTCTCATTAAACTTTGGATAGACTGATAATATTAGAAAACATTGAATACTAAATAACTAGGAGTGGAACGAATCTTTTACTCTATCTCTATTTCGATAGAATCGAGAGTAGAAATCTTTGATAAATATAGTACAAGTTCAGTTTTAGTTTTATTTGCGTTTGAATTTCATCGTTTATTCGTAGGTAAAACTATTCATTTTACGTTTATCAAATGGCGCTCCTGCCATCTTAGTTCCCTTTAGTATTATTTTCTTTAGAATTGTTAGTCTTCCAAAGTCTCATAGCCCCCACCCGTGTTTGATTCTAGCTGTGGTTGTTTGTTTCAGAATTGAATTTTTCCTCGCAGGAATACACGGAGTGCGACCCGCGCCTTGCCAAGGCAAAACTCTAGCTCCCCCCGAGCTGAAGCGCCTGGAACTTGAGTTTTTACCCTGCAAAACTTGAAGGCAAAACTTCGAAGCCCGTGTCACTGAACTTGAGTTTTTACCTGAGCGAGACCTATGCCCTCTACTCTGAACCACCCGATTTCCACAGGTTAGTTCAAACTTTCATTACTTCAAGTTATTCAGTGTTTCTAACTCGTTATACACACTAAGCACGCGTATACAAGATGTTATTCATAAGCGAAGTAAGGAGGCATTCATGTACTTCTTTCTTCCACACCTCGCATCTCCTGTTAGAGATTCATACTAGCATATCAAGATTGTTTGGAGTGTTGTCGTGTTTAGTTAAGATTGGTCTTAGCCTTGCATGAGATTAAGGTCAGGCCAAAGAAAAACACCTAACGTAATCAACCGGTAACGTCAACAAACACGCCTTTCTAGTATACCACTCACTACACCTCTAGCTAGCATACCGCACACCACACCTGAAATAATGGTTGAAAAAAGAGAGTCTCCTCTCTCTGACTTTTACAAAGCCTTGAATGATAGCCTTAAATCTTGCATCATTTTATCAGACCCAGTGGGGGGTTTCCGAATCCCCCCAAATATATTTAATTTGTTACCCATTTTTCATGGGTTAGACCATGAAAAACCTTATCAGCACATGCGTAGGATTGACCAAGTCCTTACTACATTCCACCATCCTACGGGTTGGTGCTGAACAAATCAAGCTGAGGGTGTTTCCTTTCACCTTAGCCGATAAGGCGGCGTCTTGGTTAACTGCCCAAACGCCTAATTCTGTGGACTCGTGGGCTAAACTTGTTCAACTATTTATGGAACATTTTTACCCACCACTGAAGACTGATGAAATGCTTTCCAAGATTCATTTCTTTCGACAAAATCCTCATGAATCATTTTCAGAGGCTTGGAATCATTTCACCGATCTTCTTATAGAGTGTCAACACCATAACCTCGCAAAAGACACGTTAGTTCGTGCCTTTTTCAAGGGACTGTTACACCACCACAAAGAGGTGCTTGACATAATGAATGGGGGTAATTTTCTCAGTAAGGGAGCCTCAGAGGCTTATAAATTTTTAGAATATCAAACTAAACATAATAATAACTGGGGGGTAGTGACGATATCTCTCATTCCGCTAGTTCTTCCACAACAGTAAGGACACTGGTATGATTGAGATGAAACCGGATCTTGAACTTAAAAATTTAATTGAATCTCTCACTAGAAAGGTAGAGGCTATTTCTGTTCAACAAAAGCCTATTCCCATCATGAATGTCAACTCTAATCCATGTAATTTATGTTTAAGTCCAGAGCATCCCGACTCCTATTGTCCTCTCACCTATGAACAACAACAATCACAACAAGATAATGTTTATTCCATTAATAGCGAGCCTAACGCAGCTTGGCGACAAAACCCCAACTTCGATTGGCGAAATAATCAATAACCTCCAAGGTTGTTTAACCCAAATGTTAGGCCAACAAACAATTACAACCAAGCTTAACCGAGGCAAGGGTAAGGACAAGGACAAGGAAATTATAATAATTATAACAATAATAATTATAATGCTAATAGAGGAATTGTACCGGTAAATAATAACTATCAAAATCCACCCATTAATAATCAATGTGACATAGTTACTATCACACAACCTATAGCTAATACTCCTCCACAACTGGATCATTTCGATGCCTTTATGCAAACCCAATAACAAATTTTACAAGCTATCCAACTTTCCTTACAGCAGTTAGCACAAGAGAAAGTACAACCCAAAGGTGTGTTTCCAGGTCAAGCGATACCTAATCCTAAAACAACAAACACAGTCTTTGAGGTAAATGGTAATACTAGTAAGGACAATGAAAATGTAGGTGAGCTAAATTCCATCACCACTCTCCGTTCAGGCAGAGTGGTTGATAACAAAGTAACTATGCCTATAGTTACCCAACCAATGGTCCCTACACTAGATATTGTACTAGATACCGACGTAGAAACTGAAGATCCTAGAGGTACCAGTTAAACCACAACCTAAGAAATAGGAAGCCAAGGTTAGACATTCAGTTGACCCATACGCTAAATATAGAGAGAAACAACCGTTTCCTCAGAGATTACCTATGTTAAATAAGGATACAAATTTTGAGGAGACTAGGGAAGTTTTTAAAAATCTAACGATAAACTTACCTTTTCTTGAAGCAATTAAAAAGTTACCTCACCATGCTAAGTTTCTCAAAGAGTTGTGCACTACTAGGCGTAAGACAAAGATTCCTAAAAATGTCTTTTTAACTGAACAGTTTCCAACTTTAATGGAACACAATGGAATCGTTAAGTACAAGGACCCTGGTCGTCCTACGGTACAATACACTTTAGGGGATACTCACACGACCACTGCTTTATTAAACCTAGGGGCGAGTGTTAACTTACTCCCTTATTATTTATATAAAAAAATAGGTTTACAGGAAATGCAACCTACAACAATGACGTTGCAATTAGCTAATAGGTTTATCAAGTATCATATGGGTGTAGTGGAAAACGTGCTTGTTAAGGTTCAGGATTTCTACTATCTTGCTAATTTTGTTATTCTCGATACAGAAGTAGCTAACGACTCTGTTCCGATCATTTTAGGGCACCTTTTCTTGGCAACTGCCAACGCACTTATAAACTGCCGGGATGGTTCGATGTCCTTGTCCTTTGGCCATCTTTTTATTGAGGTCAATGTTTTTAAAATGAGCAAACATGTTCCTGATACGAATATCGATGGAGAGGTTAGCATGATCGAGAGTTTAGCTCATGATTATTTCAAAACCACGTTTCCGGATGATCAGATGCACAAATTTCTTTCCTTTAGAAGTTCCAACTTCGACGCAAACTCCCTAGACGTCGAGGAAGATTTCCTTCGACTCTTTTGCAACTCTTCTTTGCCACCTCACGAGTCCCACCCTTCCAACATTCTTTCATCCCTTGACACTATGACAGAAGATGAATTTTTCACCCTCTATCCCAGTGATTCTTTTGACCCACCTATTGAGGAATGTCTTGCATATCTCAAAGCTTCTGATGATCTAGACTTGAGAGCTCTAGCTGACACTCATTCATCTTCCTTCACCAATTTTTCCCACCTTCCACCTTTTCAACGGAACCTGGAGTTTGCGCTTGACCCTCTTGCTTCTTCTGTGCTTAATGATTTTTTAAATCCTCCTAATACAGAAATAATTTCCAAAGGAAAGGCACTTGACACCTTCATTTTCTGAATTGAGACAGTTCCCACCTACACCATCAATGAAGTTTGTGTTAAACCCACATTCTCATTTCTTCCATTTCTTACTTCTAAAACTTATCCATATCCAACATATCTTCCACAAACATCCATTTTCTCATGATCCTTCACTTGGACACCCTCTCGGTCAACAATGAAGAAGATGGTGCATGCTCGGTTACGTTCTAGGTCTATCAGATCTCGCTTTCATTTCACTAAGTTGCGTCGTAGAAAATCTTGGTGCTTGATTCTGTTTGGAGGTGCATTTCATGGTAATTATTTATGGAACGATCCACAACTCTTTAGGTTGTTGATATATGGAAAATTGCAGGGTATATATTTATATATCCAGTTATTTGTTAAAGTCTCAGGAATCTGACTTTAAAAGACCCACTTTTAAAACAAATTTTCTAAACTCTGTTGTCTAAAATTTGTTTGGGGGTGAGGTGTCCATTTTTTCGTCCTTGATTGTTAAACTTTCCATTTATGTTGTTTAGACCGTTTAATCGTATTTCGATTAGGGTTGACATTATCTATGAATTTAGATTTCATTCGTTTGCATAACTTAAGTTACGCACGCACTTCGAGGCATTTTCTATCTTCTTATATGTCACCGACGGTTGGAATAGAGTATTTTATGGATCATTGGATTGGAAATTCTTTCCTAATCATTTTCATATCTCATTCACACAAATCGGACCGGTAACGAAGCGGCAATTTTAGTTTGAAGTTGTGCGAAAAATCAACGAATTTCAAAAATCGAATTGGGCTTAGGCCTAATCTCACACGCACATGCGTCTCTATATTCAACCCAAAAACAGAATCACGGTTTCTTCCCCACTGCCATTAACAAAGCTTTACAAACCCTAAACAAAAATAAAAAAAGAAAACCTAACTATACCCACGCCCAACAATTTAAAATAACCCTAAATCTTCTCCAAACTATTCCCACCACCATCTCCATCAATTTCACCCACCAAAAACATAAGAATATCCAAAAAATCGAACTGCCACAGCCACCACCGCGCCTCCCCCCATTAGTTTTAGTGAGTTGATTTAAAATTCCATCCCCACATTGCTTTTGAACCCTCAAATCCACCCCAAAACTTCAATGGCTTTAAGATGAAGAATTTTGCCGAAACAAGCTTTTACTTTCGCCCGCTTTACGCCGTTTTTTCGTGACGAGATGATTAGGAGGAATTAGAATAGGTTGTGGTACTCGACGAATGATTTCTACCACTCCGATTTTGTCGAACAATTCTATAAGAAGAGAGAGTTGGATGGTCAGAAAATTTTCATGAAAGTGGCTGGGACTAGGAAAGAATTATCGAGAGAGAAGTTGGTTGAGATTTTAAGCATTACGCCTGAACGCCACCTCGAAGCCATCGTGCAGGAATCCCAGTATACTGGAGTTCCTGCATTGATAGAAGACACTGTCATGGAGGGTCAATACAATCCGAATTCTCATTGTGCTTGACAGTCATCTCTGCGAACCAACCAACTGGTTGTAGTGCAGTGGATTAGTAAGAACGTCATTGGGAAGGAGAAAGTGAGTGACATCAGTTTGACATGTCTGCACGTTCTCTAGATATTGTTGATAGGGTTATATACTAAAAGCATTACTTTTGTATTAACTCTAATTCTTTATATTTTGAATGAGAATCATATGGGCTAATGTTATGCATATTATATATGTTATTAGTTATATGCATGTGTCTAATACTTTATGTTGTAGATGATATGGTGTGAACGCACAGAAGATCATATCATCAGTACTTTATAAAGTATAAGTAATCGTTCACAACCTAGATGGATTTGGACAAACCATTAGTACGGTTGTAGTATAATCTGGTATTAGTCTATCTTGACTATAGGGTTACACTAGTACACTTTGTGTGTATTAAACAGGACCAAGTGAGGTTGTTTCTTCTTATACTGACTATATAAGAAAACAAACACCTCTGTTATTATGGATGCTTGTCCTCTTAATTCGGATATAATAACACGCGCTTATGTGCATTGTATATTACTTTAAATCATCAATGAGTGAGATTCATTTGTGAATCAACAAACTCGATGAATTGGGTAATGACATTGTATGTAAGGTGTGCTGTTGATTATAGAAGGAATCTGTGCCCCGCAGGAAGTCGGGTTAATGATGTCCCCTTGAGGAGCTCAAAAAGATTGTCATGTAAATCCTGCAGGTGGATTTATTCTGACATGATAATGAGGTTGAGTGGTACTACTCAAGGACATAAGAAGTTGATTAATGTAGTTGTCAGTAACTTGACTTAATTAACGGACATTCGATATGTTAAACACAGGGAGATTAATGAGCATATAATATGGATCCCATAAACATTGACACGTAATTTGGGATTAGGGTGGTAGTGTAACAATGGCCTTTAGTGGAATAAGTCATTTGTTGACGGACTTGGGCCGTGTGTTCTGGGCGAACATGGGAAGCCCAAGCCCGTCAGGAGGCCCAACCCTAATTTCTCCTCATGGTCCCTGTTGTAGCCTATAAATAGAATACTCTTTCTCTCTGGCCGAAATTAACCTATTCAATATTCATTGTTCTGAAAAAGAGGCAAGAAAAGTAGATCTGAATTTGTTTCTGATCTTGAGAGAAAGAAAGGGGTTGGTAGATCGTTGTCCACACAACGTCCAATCTATTCTAAAGGAATACAACATAAGATCAAGGGGTTGATTTTGGATTTGATAAAGCTTTGATTCTCAGAGTTATCTAAATCGGATTCAAAGGTATGTTTCCAATCACAAATCGTTGACACCCATTAATTCTGCTGCGCGTGGTGTTCGCGGTTTGTAGAAATATTCGTTCTGAAATAACGGTTCCTACAATTGCAAGAGAAGAGGTATGAATTCTGTATCTTTGAGTTTTTGATAAATATGATTAGAGGAGTTGGGAAGAGTATTGCACCATTTCCTGCTTTAATTATGAAGATAATGTTGTCTTGGGGAACCAAGAACTGAGTGGAGTATGTTGAAATTGCATGCAAATAAAATTATTTATACAGAGTGTATCCAAAAGACTTGGATATTGCCGGAGGATAGGGTGGTTGATTCGGATGAGGAAATATAGGACATGACATGTTTGGATGAAGAGGCCTTGGAGAGGTGTACATCTGATTCAGAACACATGTTAGTGCTACATACTGGCGTGCGTTGCATTTATGGTATTTGTAAAGATGTACGGGATAGGCAGATTATAATTCGAAATAAACAAAAGAACCTTCAGACGAGTTTTGAAATCCTCGAAAAGGGTCAGGATGATCTCTTGTATAACATGGAGACACTCCTTCAGCGTCACAATGCGCATTATACAGAGATGAAGGCAGAGATGAAAGCAGCAATGGAAGCACAACGCCTGTTCCAAGTAGAGATTCTATGACGCATGCCACCCCTGGAGGGTTCTGTTTCAAATGAGTCTGAGAGGCATGAGCGTCGTCGTCAAAGGATGGATGGCTCTGGCCCTTTTTTATCTCAGGCCCTATCACAATCCCAGGCCTAATCTCCATCTCAGGGTCCATCTTCATCACGTGGCTAGTTGTTAAAAAAAAATTTGTTGTTTCGATGTTATTTAGTTGTTTTATTGTTTTTAGTAGTTTGGATGTTAAGTTGTTAAATTTAGTAGCTAACTTTGAATTCGGTAGTTAATTATTATTTGAATTTCTATTTTAATTTAATTTGGTTCGTGTCTAAGCATGACGATGATTTTGGTGTTAATCCCACCTTCCCGAATTGTTTGGGGGTGGTATTATTTCTTTTAGCATTGTTTTTATATGATCCACAATTTTAGCAGTAATTTTGCGATGATTGTTGGGAATGTTGTCGATATTGGCATAACTATGATTAGATATTGTGGTAGGATAAAATTTCAAAGAGTTAGGAAGTTACTATTCTAAATTCAATCTAAAAGATATTAGGTTTGTTTTAGAATCAAGAATATGGGTTGTTTTCGTTTTCGGTTTCGGAAATATTTTGTTTCTGACAATTGCCTTAAAACTTTTTGGCAACTTGCTGATTCGTTTTGGAAGCTCACAACCTATATAAACTTCTTTCATTCTACACTCACAACCCATACTACATCCCACTTTCAACTATCACCTTTCGCTTCCAAGTTTTCGCTTTTTCTTCGCTTTTTCAACTATCACCTGCGCCTCTGTAGAGTGCCACCTGCGCTTGCCCACCTGTAACTCAAAAATTCACCTGAGCGCGACCCGCGCCCATCCCAAGCAAAAAGTGAGCGTGCCCTGCGCCTAAGTGCCTGGAACTCAAAATTCACCAAGGCGCATCCCACGCCCTATCCAGGCATAGTTTGAGCGCCCCCTGCGCTTTGACATCCGTAGGCACGAAAAATTCCAATTTTTTGTGGGTTGTTCCAAGATCGTTCCAGCTGTTTTAGAGAGTAGTTTTGTGATGACATCACCTCGTATCATACCGGAATAGTCTTTTGAAGACTTGTTCCAAAGTGACGCTTATGGTGCTTGGTTTCGCGAGATTATAATACACGTAGGCTGGGAACCGCTAACGGTAAGACCTGATGAACTTTATTCTCCCGTACTTACATCTTATTTTTATGATAATTGTAAGTTCTTTGATAGACAAGATGGAGAACAAGTGTTTTCCATCACCATCGGGAATGAACTGATGGAAATTTCCAGGTTCTTGCTAGGACTTGTTATGCCCGTTGAAATACAATACTCATGGGCCTATTTGGTAGATAATATATACATGTATAACTATGAGGATTTGCATGAGCATTACGGGGCTGGAATCTTTAGGATTGAGGACCAAGGGGATTATAACGTCGCCCTTGGTAGCCTATCTATGAACGTGGGCACTGTTATGTTTTGGATCATGCTAAACATTAGAGGGGAATAGCGTTACTACTACAGAATGACACTTATACCACTGTTTTTAAGTGTGGTATAAATATATTTACCACTGTTATACAACCGTGACAATAGGTGGTGTGGTATATAATAATAACAAAACTGTGGTATATATGTTTAACAGATACCACGGTTTTTCAAAGAACCGTGGTTTGTATGCCCATTATATACCACGGTTGTCAACAGAACCGTGACATATAAGCTATTGAAACCGTGGTTTATATTAGTGTATGTGTTATAATACCGTGGTATATAGTTATACTAAACACTACGGTTTATGCCAAACCGTGGTATATATATATATATATATATATATATATATATATATTATTTTTTTAATAATAATGCTAGTAACAGTTTTCCACTTAAAAACCGAACCTGCATAACAAAATTTACACAGCCTGCCTACATACAACATTTCCATCTTCCCAACAAATTCCAAAATGTACAATAAACTATCAAACATTGCAAAAAAAGATAATAATAATAATAATAAACTTCCATTAATTTTTTGAGTGCACTAAGAAAACAAACTTCAAATTCCTTTTCATAAATTAAAAAGGTAAGACTCATAAATTAAACTGGAGTGGTCCGAACATAGCTAAAACTCATCCTCATTCGCTTCCGACTGAAACACCCCATTTTCCTGGATGAACTGAATAATATCGAGTCGAACACCGTCAAGTTCATCTGGCGTGTATGTCTCCTTCAGTTCTAAATTTGTCATCTGGATGAGTCAAAGCACAACATGTGGAGTTACTATATATATAAGAATAAGGCGAAGTCTTTGAGCCAAATAAAGTGTTCGTCAAAACTTTCGAATACCTTATTTTCAAATAATCTAGTTGAACATCCTTCTACTATTTCCCTCATAAACTTCATTGTATAATACCCACACTCTGTGCCACCTGGTTGATATGGGCCCTAACATATAGACTCACAACATATGTAAACATATACTTTTCAAAGAAAAAGACAATAATGTGTAGGATTTGTTTACCTTGATCTTGTCCCACTTCAGCGGAACTCGTTTCCCATCAACCCTTTGCAATGTGAGGACCGCACTTCACAATAAGATAAATGCAAAACATTTAATTCACAATCGCTAGTGGGAAGTCTAATTGGAGACGTCTTTAGTACTTCATTTAATTTAATCCTTTATGTACCTTCACTATGGTACTACTTTTACTTGTCTCTTCCTAAATTTTTGAAAATTCAAAATTACCAGGCATTAAAATCATAGCGAATCGGAAATTAAAAAATTGCATATAAGTGTGAACCTGTCGGGCAGTTAGCACGAGAGAAATGGTCCGAACGTAGGCAGCAGTGATGTCGATGCCAGAGATATGAATGCTGAATATGAAAATCTGGTACTTGGAAAAAGTAGGGTAAGTTGCAGTACTGTGAGCCTCAACAGGAGCATACTTTGGATGTAACTCCACCTTAACCAGATTCATTTACCAGAATAAGTACTGCTTCAAGAAAAAGGGAACTTTTGTTGTTATACTTCGAAATAGGAATCCCTCTAGTGTTAGTGATCATCGCTAGAGCCTTCTAGTGTTGGTCAAAACAACGCATTCTAAGGACGTACTTCCATTTCACCCGCTTAAGTGTGTGAACTGTTTGGTCGTAGGTCAGAACATATTTGTGTATATTGATTAGAGTCTCTCTATAAATTAGGTCGGTGAAGTTCTAGGAGCATGTGGGTACTGGAGAAGGAGAGCATTTATGATCTATTTAGGGGGGCAATAAGCAATCCAATCAGTGCACCCCTGCAAGTTGAGTTGGATGCTACCACCGGTTAACTAAAAAGCGGTAAGTTTTGCCAAAAATGTAGTATTTTTCCTTATTCAAGTGAAGAGACACTAACCAGCATTCATAATCATAACAAATACACCCTAGGTCAAAACAAATACACCCAAATCTGTCCAACAAAATAGTAAGGCCAATCACTATATAAGCACTAACAACTGATTTAGGACTACCCCTATAGAAAAGAAATTTGAGTAACTCAGCTCACCCCTAATCTTTCTTTAAGGCCTTACTGCAAGCAACTATCAACTAACCATCATGCTCACAATCCCTGTAAGAAAGGTACTCAATATCAAAATAAGTAATTAATCATTCAAAATAAGAAAGGTACTCAATAACAATGTCGAATGAGTAAGTACCTAAGTATGGTGACACCTTTTACCAATTTCCATAACACTGAAAAAAACACACTACTTCCATTTACCAATGATTCTTCTTTTAATAAAACCCATGACTATGTTTTCCATTTATTATTCATTACTGCAAGGCATGTTTTAATTGCCCATTTTAGCTATAATTATTACATATTAAAACAAGTCATTAATAAACTATAAACATATTTTACTCACTGTTACACTAAGACACCCTTAGGACATGGTTTGAATGATCTTAACATTAAGCTAAAACAAAAACAGGTCAAAATTATCCCAAACAAACAAATCAAACTCACAAATGAACCAACTTTAATTCTTTCAAAGAAAAAAATGTCAACCATACATGCCCTTTTAACCCCAAATTGAAAAACATAAAGTTTGTGCTATTACACATAATTTGGTGATAAATATTAGTAGTCGGATTTAAAGTACTAACTTAGCAACGCGGAAGAAATCGAAACATAAAAAGACAGGACATTCTACTTAATTGAAGCACACATATTTTATGGATTTAAGAGCGATGAAGCAATAAATCATTAAGGCACAAAATCAGGGCATTGATATGGAAGATTTATCAAATTGGAGAGTAGAATGTATGGCTAGATTCAAAAGTTCAAGGTTAAGTGTCCAAACAACTAACAATAACAGTCAATCCATGCAATGCATATAGTTATACTGTTTCAACATGCGGTCACAACTCTTGTTTCAACTAGCAATAGTAGCATCTCACAGAGATTAAACTAAAATTATTCAATCGAAATAATTGAAATAAAATGATTTCAAATTGAAATAACTCAATCGAACAACGAAATGAAATAAATATGAAAAATGAATGTTACATACCTACATAGCAGAGTATCAAACAACTACTTCAATCAACAGCTCGAAATCACTAATTTGATGAAGAAAACATATCGATCTACTCGAACAACTCAAAATCCAATTCAATCTACATAAACATGAAAAAACACTAGTTTGAAATCTTTGAATAAGAAAAATAGGGTGAAAATTTGAGAGAGAGAGAGTTAATGTAAACCTCCGTAAAACATACATCACGGAGGTAATGCGCACTTTCTATCTCAAGGTGCAACCAGAATGACAATTATCGTCTCAAAACGATGCAAAATGGTCAATCATCTATAAAGGATTTTATAGGAGCATTGCCACAACTCACAACAAGCATCTCAAGTTCCAATCTGTGCACTATATGCTTCTTTGTTTTACTTGGAAGCTTTTTTCTTATGCACTCTTAACCTCTGAAGTAGGTTACTACAACTCTGCTTTTCCATTGCTCTCCCCAGTCTCATTTGTTATTCTTCTACCGCGCGTTCCGGACTTCCCCCTTCGATCTCCAAATCATTTTTTCCTTTTCCTTTTTCTTTTCAATCTACATAAAAAAATGGTTGAAATCCCTAGTGGATAAGAACCAGACACTTAGTCACTTAAAGCATCGTTGTAGTAAAAGGGCGGTTTAAAATGGTGCTGCTAATCCCAAGTTCAAACAAAATTTTATGGCAAACTCGCATTAGTTGTCACTTGTCAGTCAATCATACACGTCCATGTGACTTGCTGGAAACTCATTTAGTTCATGACTGTCACCATATTAAGATCTTTGGAACTATCTAGGTCGATAACTCACTAATTTGACTCCTTAAGATCGCAGATTAAAAAAAACTTACATTACCAACGAACACCGACCGAGAATCAATTTCCTCCTTATTCGCTTGATTCGCAGCTGCATTAGCAGGATCTACATAAAAAAAAAGACAAAATAATAAATAACAAGAAATGAACAGTGTTTAATAAATAAATAAAAAAAAAAAGAAAAAGATTGGTGACCTTGAACAGCACCCATTTCTTTTTCAACTTTAGCTTGCATTTCTCTCAAAGCAGCTGCTTCATCTTCCATCTCTTTCAATCTTTTCTTCATCTCATCCAACTCCTGCAACTACAAACCAAAATATTTATTATTTTAACTAATCGAAATATTTATTTATTTCAAGAAAGAGATTCAGACCTTGGTCGAATCAACACCGTCGGCGCTTGAGAAAAAGAGGGAGAGAGTAGCGATTATGATTTGCCAAGCAAAATATATCCAGCCCTGACTTGGATTATTTTTTCCCGTGTGGAGTGGGAAAAAAGGGTCACGTGAGGGTTTTGCCGGTAAATTGGTTTTATTTTTGCCAGACCCATATATCGCAACAAGCAACGGCAAATACTGGTTTAAGTGGGAAAATATCGATTTGACAGCGGGAAAATGGGTTATCAAGCAGGCCCTTAGAGCGAAAAAAAATCAATTACCGATTTACCCTTTCTACAAAGAGCAAAAAAAAAGTGGCTGTCTAACTTTCCGGTACCCTTAGGATAAAAAACTTTGGTGTAAAACCGGGAATATGGGAACTAATTGGGAAATCTGGTATCCGCTTTATCTGACTATTTGGCAATTGGCATAAAGTCATAAACCACGGTAGAAAGTGGAAAATTTATATACCACTGTTTATGTTTAAGGTAGTGGGGATGTGGAGTACTCTCATGCTGGAAAAAAACCCAACCATGGTATATGGTCCAACTTATCCCACGGTTTTCATGTAACTGTGACATATACTAGTAAACCAATGACCAAAGAAATTTCCGCCGTGGTATATAAGTATTTCCCACGGTTTTTAGAAGAACCGAGGTATAAACGTTCTTATTGACCGTGAATGACGAAACTTGTGATATTTTCCTTGCTTTAGCTGGGGGACGTACACTCTATGATATTTCCCAGACCCTAATGTCTAGTTTAGCCTGATCCCATAGCAAGAGGCATAAGTACCTTCTTATGCCTGTTTTAATTTGCCGTATTATGCTATGTTTCTTCCCTGTTTTTTGTGCCCGCTTTACGGATTGAGTTGGGGTCAACATTGTGAGACCCACCAATTGTATTATTCGATCGTTCTGTGCAATGACTTGGCAAAGGTGGAGGATAAAACTTTATCAGGTTGCACCTTATACCCCATCCGACCAAGTGGCGCTTGACAGGTTAGCTATAGTAGATGATAAGTGGCATGAAGCCTGGCAAATCATCATGGCATGGCAGGATGTGAAGGAACCACATTTCTTTATTAAAGATGAGGAGGATGAGGCTTAAATGGGAGTTAAGGTAAGTTTTTAGTTTCAGTTAGTGTCTGCTTATGTCCCAAGCAATTTATTTCTTATTGACCCCATAACGGGTGGAACTCTTATAGAGTTGAGTCAGTTTTTTTTTTTTATATTAGTATGTTATAACCTTGTTTTGCAGATGTTCCAGAATTTCACGCGTTTCTATGATATTTTTCTACCCTTTAAATTTAAATATTTTGAGGACAAAACATGTTTCTTGTTTGGGGGGGGCATAGAAACATGTGTAATTAAGGCATCTGTTAGGATATAGATATGTACAGTATGCACTTGTTTTCTAGTAAAAATTCAAAAAATTTAAAAATATAAATAAAAAATTTATGTTATACACTTAGGAATATTGGTATTGTTTCCCTTCTCTAAGCCCTTGATAATCTAGAAATCTCACGTAGCTTTTGCATTAGAATAGTTTTTAGAAATTTAGATTAATATGTAGATAATAATCTTTGCATCTTTCTATAAATATATTGCATGAGTATCTAGGATTGTTTGGCAGTAAGTTTCTGAAATCTAGGCTAGAGTACTTATTCTACAAATCCTGTGAGAATATAGCCTAAAGACTTATACGAGTGAAACGTTTGAGAAATGACACAAGGGAGAAGTAAAATCCGGATAGAGAAATCACACGTCCACTTGCTTGATCACTATACCATATCCTAAGCGAGAATTTAGGCCATCTTTGGATCGATATAGACAGAAATTCAAACCTATGAATTACTTTCTACTAGTCGCCCCTCTGAGCCTTTCTTTAGCCTTTCATAAACCGCAAATCCTTTACCCAGTTACAAAAAAAAAAAAAAAAAAAAAAAAAAAAAAAAAAAAAAAAAAAACAAAAAAAACAAAAAAAACAAAAACAAAAACAAAAACAAAAAAAACAACCTACCCATTGCAGAATGAATCTGAGAATAGAGATGAAGAATAGAAAAGAGAAAGACCTTTGAAATCAAGAATTTGTTAGTCGCTTCAGATAAGAAAAAAAAGTTTCCATCTAAATAAAAAAATAAAAAGAAAAATGAATAAAAGAAAATAAAGAGTTAGAACTCCAAAAAAAAATATAATCAAAGGAGTCAAAAGCCAAAGATAAAAAAGAAAAAAATATGGCTAAGGATGGAAACAAAGTGTAGAAGCAAAAATAAAGAACAAGGTTTTCTCTAGTTACATAATATGAAGACTCTATTATCTCAGACTTGTCCTTTTTGAATATCCATTTCCTTCCTTCTTAAACCATCTCCTAATCTGCGCAACACCTAATAAAGACCTCTAGTTCAATTAGGAATAGGTTAGTGTGATACTAAGTGGCAGATGTGTTTGATCGACTCCAGCTTCCTTGTGTGTCATTGAGATTGTAAGGTAAAGTATGCCCACTGCACACTGGAGTAACGAAACTTGAGCGGAAAAATTAGAGTGGTTTTTGTCTTGACATTTATGTGAGGACCTACTTAAGGACGCTATTCCGAGTTTTCATAAACGGACCTGCTAGTGCATTTCATAGTATTACTCATTGTATATATGTTTATTCGTAGATGATTGATTATTATGCATATATTAGCTTAGGTTTCGACTTGATTATTCTTTATTCATTGCTAGTGAGATATATAGATAATTGGGAGCATAAATAAGGAAACAATAGTTTTATTTCTTAGTCATTGTAGTATAGATGAAGTTTGTGAGTACCTTCACTGGAAAACTCTCACGAGGCTATAACTCGTCCACTAGGGAATTCCTAGTAGTTTAAGGCCTTGTTGCATATGGTCAATGCAATCGCACTCGGCGAAACGAGATTAGTTAGAACTCCATTTTTGGTCACTTATACTAATTTCTCATATTTGCTTGAGGACAAGCAAAATGCTATTTGGGGGTGGTTTGATAAGAGCTCAAAACTGTAGTTTTAACCCCTTAACAATAATACCTTTAGACCAATTATGCGAGTAATAAATAAGAGTTAATGTTGATTACGTGCTTTTATGTATTTTAGGTATTGGAGTCAATTATGTGCAGAAATATGTCACTTTGGCGAGATAAAGGAGCAAGGGTTGGTTGCTAAGGAGTTCTGTGATTAAAGGCCAAGATTCAAAGAGAAAAAGTCTTTAAAAAGCCCGGTCAAAGCTGAAAAGTCAAAGTCAACGCGGGCCGAAACATCGCACAAAAGTCAGTAAAACTTCCGAAGACAGTATCTTTGGACTAAGACCTTGGAATTAAGCGTACCTTAGGTCAAAACGACCGGCTCAGAAAGAGCTTTTCAATGGTCTAAACCTTGACACAATCAGAGGAGAAAAAGTGAACGAAAGGTCTGTTGAAGCAAAATCTAGCTGGAAAGGCCTCTATAGACTGAAGAAATTGGGTTTTGGGCTCGATTTTCCGGCCCAAAACATGGCTCCTCGGCCCAAAACATCGCTCTTCAGCCCATGCACGAAAATGTGGATCTTTTCTCCTCCATTTGAATGGAGAAGACTTAACTCTTAAGATATACTTAGTTTAGGTAGCAAGTAGCCATTAGAGCATAATTCTAGATCTAGTTTTACATTCAATTAATTAGTTTTCAATTATTGTTTTAGATATAGTTTTTACTTTTTCAATTAATTAGTGTTAGAACAAGTAGATTATTATTTTAGAATCACATATTAGTTCATAATAAAGTATTCATTTTCATCTCAATTTAGTTTATTAATTAAATTCTTATTAGTTTTAGAATTGTCAAATTCATATCTTAGTTGTTAATCATTTCTTAGTGTTAATTTAGTTTTGAATTATTGATTTGAAACTTTATATTAGTAAAGTTAGAATCTTTATATGATGTCTAGTTTAAATTCATATGGAAATGATAGTTTGATTAATCAAGGCTAAACCTCCATTAGAGAGGTTTGATGAAGCCTTGATGAAAACTTGATTATGTAGTGTAGAAATAGTTGTAAGAGTCTATTCCACTCTAGAAAGTAGTTGATTCACCATGAGAATGGGTTAAACTTCCTCACATGCTAGTCATTAGTTGGTAGGGATTGCCATGAATGATTAGGGATTAGAACGACCAATTCTTATCGTAAGAACGTAAGAATTGGATTACAACAATTTATGCTAGGCTATTAAGTTGGATTCAAGATGGAATCAAATTCTCCTAATTCTTTATCTAGATTCAAACCATAGTATTAGTTGTTAATTTATCGTATCTTGTTAGCATAATTTGCATCGTAGTATAATTCCCACCATTACTCTCATTAAACTTTGGATAGACCGATAATATTAGAAAACATTGAATACTAAAGAACTAGGAGTGGAACGAATCTTTTACTCCATCTTTATTTCGATAGAATCGAGAGTAGAAATCTTTGATAAATATAGTACAAGTTCAGTTTTAGTTTTACTTGTGTTTGAATTTCATCGTTTATTAGTAGGTAAAACTATTCATTTTACGTTTATCAAGTCGCTTGCCACAAATTAAATGCTGATCCAACGATAAAACCTATCAAACAACGACCTCAAAAACTAGCACTCAAATTTTAAAAAGCCATCAATGAAGATATAGAAAATCTTAAAAAGGTTGGATTCATCATAGAGGTCGAGTACCCGACCTGGTTAGCTAACATTGTGGTTGTTCCTAAGAAAAATGGCCAAGTACGACTCTACATCGATTTCACCAATGTCAACAAGCATTGCCCTAAAGACTGCTTCCCCCTACCCAGGATTAACTTATTGGTACATCAAACTTGCTGCCATGAACTTCTATCATTTATGGACGCATACAGCAGATACAATCAGATACCACTTGCAGAAGAGGACTAGAAAAAGACGTCTTTCATAACCGAACAAGGGACATTCTGCTACAACATCCTACCATTCGGCTTAAAGAACGTCGGCACGACCTACCAAAGACTAGTCACAAAAATGTTTAAAGACATGCTGGGCGACACTATAGAAATCTACATAGACGACATGGTAGTCAAAAGCGCCAAGGTTGGTGACCACATTTCTCACCTACAAGACACCTTTGGAAGATTGCACCAAAACAAGATGAAGCTCAACCCAGCAAAATGCGTATTTGGAGTAGCCTCTAGGAAATTTTTAAGGTACCCGTCTCACAGCGACGCATTAAAGCAAATCCAGAGCAAATACGAGCCCTCCTTGAAATGCCAGAGCCAACCTCCAAACAACAAATATACAAGTTATCTGGCATGGTCTCAGCCCTCAACAGATTCATCTCACGAGCATCTGACAAATGCATACCATTCCTTCAGATACTAAAGAAATGCGCAACATTCACATGGACAGAATAATGCCGCAAAACTTTCAACGACCTGAAAGCCTACCTATCAACTCCACCCATTCTATCTAAGCCAAATGAAGGAGAAACACTGGGGCTTTACCTTGCGACTACTAATTTTGCCATCAGCTCGGTCCCCTTTCGCGAAAGCGAGGGAATAAAAAAGCCAGTTTATTTCACCAGCAAAACATAGGCAGATTCAGAAAAATATTACTCTCCAATAAAAAAAAACAATGTTAGCTTTGTTATACTTTGCTCGCAAGTTTTGACCATACTTCCAGGCTCACGACATCAAGGTCTTAACAGACGTACCCATCAAGCAAGTATTGAGTACCACCAACAATACAGCCCGCATGGCTAAATGGGTTGAAGAACTCAGAGAATATCACATTGAATTCTTCCCCAAAACGTCACGCAAAGGTCAAGTCGTTGCCGATTTCCTTGCTGACTTCTTAGTCGAAGATATCAACTAGGAACCCGAGCCTATTACCTCTTTCCATCAACCAACCACCCCAGACACATGGCACCTCTACGTAGATGTTGAGCTTGCAACAACAGTGGTAGTGGACTAGGGACTGTGTTAACTTCACCAGAAGGAACTCAGCTATAAAAGTCTATAAAAATCGATTTCGCAACATCTAACAACGAAACGGAATATGAAGCGTTAATTATAGACCTCCACATGGCACAACAATTAAAAGTACAGAAGATCAAAGCTTATAGTGACTCGCAATTAATCATCAAACATATCACCAAAGAGCATGTGACAAATTGAGCAAATTTATCCAAGTACGTTCAGGTCGTCAGCGACATAATTAACTCGTTCACAACATTCTCCTTGGAATATATTCCCCGAGAAGACAACAAACATGCTGACATCCTTGCTTTCTTAGCCTCAAATACCCAAGATGCATGTCCCAGAACAGTTTACATTGACATCCTGGAGAGGCCCGCCTACCAACATGAAAGTATCAACAGTCTCACGAACTTCCAGCCCTCATCCGAGGAAGAGATCACCGAATCTTTGATCGGTCCATTTCTAAACTTTATCTTACATGGCCAGCTCCTAGTGGAGGCAAAGAACGCTCGTGCCATACAATTTCGCGCTCCATGATACACCATTATCAAAGGATAATTGTTCTGAAAATCCCTAGGAGGATCTCACCTAAGATGCATCACTCCACGCGAAGGCCAACTCATCTTCGATAAAATTCACAAAGGCGAATGTGGTAACCATGCAGGAGCAAGATCTCTTGCTTACAAAGCAATCGCCCAAGGGTATTATTGGCCAGACATGCACATCAAAGTAAAGAAGTATGTTCTCAGATGCCATCAATATCAAACATTTGGTCATAGCCACCTAAGTCCAGCATGGGAATTGATCAACATAGCCAGCCTGTGGCCTTTTCCTATGTGGGGGCTAGACATCATGGGACTATTTATCCCACAAAAGAAGACAGGACTCAAATACGTCCTTACTGTAACATATTACTTCACCAAATGGGTTGAGGCGATCCCACTTGTTCAAGTCAAGAAAGTCCACGTCATCAACTTCATATGTACCAACATTATCACAAGATTTGGTCTACCCTACACCCTTATTCTGGACAATGGAACCCAATTTGCCGGCACACAAGTCAAGGCATTCCTACAAAAGTGGCACATCACTCAAGCATTTTCCACACCTAGATACGCACAAAGCAGTGGCCAAGTAAAGGCCACAAACAAATCCATCAAAGAAAATCTCCAAAAGAAATTTGAGAGCAAGAAAAGCTAATGGCCAAATCAACTCAAGAACATTTTATAGACATACAGAACAACAACCCGATCCAGTACCAACGAATCTCTTTTCACACTTTGCTTCGGAACTGAAGCAGTAATACCATCAGAACTTATAATCATAACCACATGTTCTGACATCATCGAATCAGGAGAAAACGATAGCATCTTATCCAACAAAGTCGACCTCCTAGAAGAACGGAGGAAGACTGCTGCAATATCCCTAGCTCGGTATCACCAAACCATCCAACGATCTTACAACAAGAAGGTCATCCCAAGATCTTTCCAAGCTAGCGACCTAGTCCTCAAAATGACCGTAGCACCAGCCAAGCTTGACCCAACTTGGGAAGGCCCATACATAGTTCATAGAGTCGTTGGAAATGGAGCTTACTGTATCAAAACTCAGCTCGGTGATATGCTTCTCGGACCTTGGAATACAGCTCTACTTAAGCGCTTTTACCAATAATTTTTCCCCAGATGTATCAATCAATATGAATAAAATTTCACGGTATTTTGCGCTTAAGTGTTCTCCTTGCATTATATGAATACCACGCCTGTTGCACTCGTTGCCCGATTTCATACAACAAAGTAATCAACCTAACACCAACGCCAGGGTTAAGCACGATTCAACTATAATTGCCACGCAAAGGCTAATTATCAATCCAATCCAATCCACGGTCCCCCAAAAGGACCACAAATAAATTTAGCACCAACGTATTGGTTAAGCACGATTCAACTATAATTGCCACGCAAAGGCTAATTATCAGTCAAATCCAATCCAAGGTACCTCCAAAAGGACCACAAGTCAACTTAAGGCCTTTGAAAGGGCTAAGTTTGATTCAACTATAATTACCACTCAAGGGCTAATTATCAGTCAAAAATCAATCATTGGTTCCCCCAAAATGAACCACTCAATCAACCCACACACCTAAGGGCATGAAGTAACCTAGGCATCAACTAGGCGCATCTATTAGGTCATACACAAGTACTTACGACCTACAAGCATCAGGCGATCTACTAATATACTACATACTACTATGCAAGACAAGTCGTAGAATAATAAAACAAGAAACAAGGGAAGCAATCACATTCATACCAAACTCACAGATATTCTCAATTCAAATCAAGTAAGTAAATTAACTATTTTACTTACTACAAAGTCGGTTAGACACTAGAAGCCCCCAGGTTATCCTGGGTAAACAACCTCAGCATCCCCATTAAATAATTAAGTTATCATTATCAACAACAAAAGCAGTTTAAATAGTTCACCCACCATCAACTTATGACAAGAAAAACTAATTAGTTCACACGAGATAAATTCTCCACATTCAAGGGGTCCAGATTGTAACCCTCTTCACCAATAGTGCCACCAACCGAATCACCACTTACAATAGGCACAACAGCAGCAACACCCTCAGTTGGTTTAGCAGCCGGAGAAGCACTCACATCGGTGGGTAGATCAGGCCATTTACTAGCATCTGCTGCAGTACTTTCTACAATTACTGCTACAGCCCCACTTTCAACAGACTTTTTCAAGGTTTTGTACTTACGTTCTAGCTCCATTTAATCATCCACTAGAACGTAGACATCACCACTTTCTACCAGGTCAACCAAGTCGTATTCATTTTGAGCTCGTTCAGCAATGACCTGCGATTGTTTGCTCTTAGCAATCCAATGCACTACCTCCACCCGTGAAGAGTCAAGAGATGGCTACAATAATGTCAACTTCCCAGCCAAATCACTGACCTGAGCCCTTAGCCCCACCACTTTAGTTCGTTCAACTTCTTGCACACCATCACCAATTTGTCCTAAGCCTACTTGGCAACCTCCAACTCCTTTTTATACATATCAAAAATAACTGCCATCTCTCTCAACTTCCTATACATCGCCAAAACCTGGCAAACCAACAAAATAAGTCAAAAGGCAATAACACAAAGCACAAAACAAAGATCAGGTCGGAAAGATACTTACAAAATAGATCGAGCGATCAATGTTTTTTAGATTTGCCTCCAAATCCTTCCCACTATCCAGTGTATTCCTATCTCCATCAAGAACAATACTTTCCAGCAACCCATTAGCAACCAAAGAAGACTTGAAAATACAGTCCCTGTTTCTCACTAGCCGGGACAAACCACTCACAGGGTCGTAATAGCTAACCGTCATATCCATGACGTCAACCTTACCACTCTCTTCACACTGAGACGCACTCCCATCCCCTTTACATTTTTGGGCAGTGAAGTTGTAGATTGTGGAAAGTATAATTCAAATATTTGTAAGAAGTTGAGGTTCATCCTAGATTGTTTAGAGTTGAGATATTGGGAGTTTAGGGAAGAAGGTAAACTTTTAGTTCAGGACTTAGCTAGTTTAGTTGTGAATGAAAACATTGAAAAGCAAATTGTTGAAGATTGAAATTACTCAAAACATTGAAAACAAATTATTGAATGAAAGATTGAAACAAGAAGAACAAGGAAATATTGATTGATTGAAATAAACAAGATAAAATAACAAGATTGAAATACAAGAAGATAAAGAATAATAAAGTAAAACTTGGATTGAAAAACAATACTAGAAAAGTAAAGCAAACCAAATGGTTTTGATCCTAATACAATGGATGGTTTCTCTCTCCCTTGCTTTTTGTTTATATACCCCTTGATAAATGTAAAATGAATAGTTTACCTACGAAATGAACTACGAATCCAAAACGTAAGTAAACTAAACTTGAACTTTTACTTGTCTATTATCAAAGCTTCTACTCTCGATCACGAATTGCACTAAATGGAGTCGAAGTTAGTTCCACTCCTAGTTCCCTAGCATGGATTGTTTTCTAAGTCTAACTAGTCGCTCTTAAGTCAATGAGAGTTTTATGAAGGGTGTTATACTTTACGATGAAACTAAAATGAGTCTACGTTGAATTTAACTACTGAATACTATGGAAATATGCTTGTTTTGAATCTAGATAAAGGATTAGAGGGAATTGAATCCACCTCGAATCCAACTTAATAACCTAGTATAGATTCTTGTATCTTTCTCACGTTCTTCTGGCAAGAAATTCGAGTTCTAATCCCTAGTGTTCATGGCATTTCTACCGAAAGTACTAACTAGCATGTGAAGTCGTCCACCCATTCTCATGGCTAAACACGACTTTCTAGAGTGGAATAGAATCTACAAACAATTCTACACTAACAACTAAGTTTTCATCAAGGCTTCATCAACCCCTCTGGAGGTTTTAGCCTTGATTCATTAAACTAACATTTCCCATTGAATCTAAACTAAACATAATATAAAGATTCTAACTTTATGAAATTTAACTAATCTAAATTAAATAATAACAAAAATCTAATTAACAACTAAGCATTGAATAACAAGTAGTAAATGAAATTAGATCTAACAATTGTAATTGACAAATCGAAATTGAATCAAGAACAACTATTTTATTATCTAATTCAAGGGAGAACAATCATTCAACACTAAATTTAAAACAAGAATAAAACTAATTACTTTAATATAAAACTAGATCTAGAACTAAGGTTTTAATGGAGGCTAACTAATCTAATTTATTTTCTAACCTAACTATCTACCATTAACAATGAACTAAGCTTTTTTTTCTCTTATACATTCATCCAAAATCGTGCATGGGCTTGGAGCCATGTTTTGGGCCGAAGAATCGGGCCCAAAACCCAATCTTCGATCCAAAAGGCCTCTTCAGCTGCAGTTGACTTCCACAGACTTTTCGTCCACTTCTGCTCCTCTGATTGGGTCAAGGCTTGGACCATTGCAAAGCTCTTTCCGAGCCGGTCGTTTTGACATAAGGTAGGCCTCAATCCGAGGTCTGAGTCCAAAGATATGGCATTCGAAGTTCTGGCGACTTTTCCTCCTTTATCTCGCTAAAGTGGCACATTTACGCACATAATGGACTTTGAAGCCCGAAATGCATAAAACGCGTAATCGGTGTTAACTCTTACTTATTATTCACATAATTGGTCTAACAAGATATGATTATTAAGGGGTTAAAACTACAATTACAAATTTGCCCTTCTCCATTAGTCTTGAGACTAGGGCAGAGAATCGGGTCGGGTAGATCCAAATCCGACCCGACCCGATTACCGAATACATCGAGTTCGGGTCTATTTTCATATCCGTTTATGTATTCGGGTCGGATTTGGATTTGGGTATGTCGGGTTCGGGTTTGGATTCTGATATAATTTTTGGGCTTTTTTTGAATTTTTAGTGTTATCCGATCGGGTTAGTCGGGTTCGATCAGGTTCGGATATTAAATTTCGGATATAATCGGGTTCGAGTTCGAATTCAGATACTGTGAAATTATTCGGATTTGGATTCGGATATAGCCATATCCGACCCAATCCCTGCCCTACTTGAGACACCTCACATCACCTTATGTTTTTGTTTTTGTTTTTGCTTTTACTTTTGCTTTTGCTTTTGCTTTTTGATTTCTTTCTCACCAAGATAGGTTTAGGAGAAGACCTACTTTTTAGTTAAGGACATCCATCTTGGGTATTTAGAGTTGAGGACCTTTGACCTTTGACTTTTGATCGTTGACTTTGATCGTTGATTTTTTGGCACTTTTTCCTAGCAACTTCTGGTATTCATAATAAGTATGATTAAGGCTCCTTTTGGTGCTAAGACACTGCTTTTATAATAATTGGTCAAAATATCTCTATAACTTAAAAAAAGCAATAAAAACTATGAGTTATCTTTTCATTAAGCGTAAAAAAAGCTGTAATACATTAATAAAGGGATAATAAAATGCATATTTGGGAGCTGATCACCACCCCTAAATAGCATCTTGTTTGTCCTCAAGCAAGGATGAGAGAAAAAACTAAGATCACAAATGTATAATTTATTATCAACTAAACATCTCGTTTTGCAGAGTGCGATTGCATTGACTATATGCAACAAGGCCTTAAACCACTAGGAATTCCCTAGTGGACGAGCTTTAAGCCTCATGAGAGTTTTCCAATGAAGGTACTCACAAACTTCTTCTATTTAATACAAAGAGTCTCGTTTCTTTATTTATTCTCAGATGTCCATACATCTAATTAGCGATGAATAAGGAAAAGCTCTTTTGAACGTAGAATAACATATGTATAGTAATTTAATCATCTAAAGGTAAATGTGCAAAACATGAACAATGAAATGCAAAAGCAAAGTTGTTTCTGAGACTTTTGAAGAACGTCCTTAAGGTGGGTTCTCACAGGGGTGTGTTGCAATCACAACTCTCTGATATATTCACTCAAGTTTCGTTATCTCAAGTGTAGCGGGCACTTATATTCCTCACATACTCAAATGACGTCCAAAAGAATCGGGGTCGATTGATCACGCTTGCCACTTACTATCACACCATCTTATTCCCAATTGAGCTAGAGGTCTTTTATTATGAGTTACGGGGCTAGGGTGATGGTCTAGAAAGAAAAAGAAAGGGAAAAACAAAATCTGATAAGTTGAGAAACTGGGTCTTCAAGATACTTGTAACCAGAGAAGAATCTCATTTTGTTCTTTGCTTCTGAATTGCGATTCATTATTTTAGCCCTATGGCTTTGTGACTCCATATGAATTTAAATTTTGGGAGTTCTAACTTGCTTTTGTTTCTCTTTTTATTTTGTTTTTGATATCGTCTCCTTTTGATTTTGAACTTTAGGAGATTCGATTTTTGACTCTTTTAAATTTTTTGGAGTTTTTGGTTTTTGACGGGTCTTTCTTTTCTTTCTTTCTTTTCTTTCTTTCTTTTTTTTTTTCGAAGAAACTAACTGATCTATTTTTGTACAAGGTCTTCTCTTCTCTTTTTCTGATATCTATTTAATTCTCAACTCGTCAGCAGGTAAGCTTTTTATTGGGTTTTGTAACAGGTTAAGATTTTATGGCGAAGAATAAAAAGGATTTTAGAAAAAGGTGAAAGCTCAAAAAGGGGTAACTAAAGGAAAACTCTATCTTATTGGGGTTTTAACGTTTATTTGGCTATATTGATCCAAAAAGGGCCTAAATTCTCTCCTAGGATATGGCATGGTGATCAAGCAAGTGGACGTGTGGTCTTTCTATCTGAACATCCCTTGTGTCATCACTCAATAATCATTCAGATGAGGCTTTTGGCTAGATTCCCACTGGATATGGAACTTAACTGTTCTAACCTTGGTCTCAGAAACTCATTACTATATACATACAAATGCTGATGTATGTCATTCATGAAAAGATGCAGAAACTATTGTGCGTATATTAGTCTAAGTTTGAAGAACAATTCCTTACTCTGTTGATATAATGAGACTTCTAGACTATTTATTCATCATAGAAAAAAGAAACAAGACTTTTAATACTAAACGAAAAAATATTTTTGGTCATTTTCGAAAAAAAATTAGAAAGGAAAAAATATACTATTATATATACTATATAGAAAATGCATAATTTTTGCAAAATGTTATTATACCACCCCCAAAGAAAAATATGTTTTATCCTCAAAGTATGAAAAGATAAGGAAAGAGATTACCATAGAAACATGAGCAAAAACGGCGATATCTCTGTATTCTGTTCTTCATGTTGAAACTATATCATCCCCAAATAGGTTTAGGGGAGTGGGTTGTTTGATATAGAATGAGAAATATATGGTTTATTATACTAACGATAAGTATTCTACTATGAAAATCTTTTTGGGTTTTTGTATTTTTGAAAACTTATGCAAATGCAGAAAAAATGGAAAGATAAAAACAGAAAATTTTGGCATGATATATCTGTATTAGCTTCTAGTTATATACCAAATTCCTCAAAAGAAATGAAACAAGCAGATAATAATAAGCATATAATTTAACTTATACTACGTCATACACGTGAAAAGAAAAATGCAAATAAGTATATCCAACTATACGGATACTAGGGAGATATCCTAGTCAGAATCTGTCCGTGACTCATTACGACGTCTAGAAGATCCTTCTTCTTGACGATGGGTCCTAGCATGTCTATCACTTCATGGAAAGATATGTACAGATAACATAAAGAAATTTTAATTACTTTTTTTGGGTTTTGAATAAGTTTGACTGAAATTTTAAAAAGTTGTGTCGTTTTAAGTCAGATCCCCAAGACTTAGAAGTTTTTGAAAACTTGAGTCATTCCCAACCAGATGGCTGTATTACTCTCTTAGACTGAGCGTAGTGCACTAGAGGATAACACGTGTAGACTTTATAAACATAATTGTTGTGAGGTTGAAGACCAGGGCAAGTTGGTGTTTAACAATTCAAGCACCAACCTTCTCTCATAGCGCATCTCTTACGTGCGTATGAACTCTTACCCAAACCAGGAATGATTTTTGGTATAAGTATCCATATCTTCAGCTGCAATTCTCTAGGAAGTGTTTGCATATGGTCATTGAAACTTATCCATCTCGTCTTGCTAGAAGGATGGTTTTTGTTTTTAAAAGACATTTTTGAAAGTTTTTAGAATGTTTTTAGAAAGGAAGATCTAGATGGGGAAAAGAAAGAAAGAGAATTTTTGAAAGAAAAGGAAATTTTTGAAAATTTTTGTACAAGTTGCGTCTTTTAACATCAGATTCTCAAGACAAATAGAGAGGTAGAGGCAAAAAGATATAATTAAACAGATAATAGTATCACTTTGGGTTACTCTATTTGTTTAATTCTCATTTGGAGACGCCTCGTCTATTTTTTTTTTAGTTGTTTTTCTCAAGCAAAGATATCTCTAACCATATAGAGGTTTTGACAAGAAAATAAAAATTATACGTGAGTCCGATATCATTTTGATTACTCTGGGCGTATAATTTTCATTTTTATATCCTCTAGTTTTGAAAACGATGGTGAGATGTTTTAAGAAACTCGTATTTCAAAAGTTGTGATTCTAGATGCTACTTTTTGAAAACAAATTATAACAGATAATCTTAGGCAACTTTCATGTCGACTCTGTGGCAAGCCCAGTCTAGATAGGCAGACCTTCAGCTACGCGAGTTGGGGGATTTACTGCGCAAGACATGGAATGTCCTGACCCGGCGAATAGCTCGGTGATATAGGCGACCCTTAGTAAGCAAAGCTGATCTCAAACTGCTCCTAGATTGCGTTGTTCTAGGAGTTGGTCTGTGTAAAATCCATTACCCATTTTTGAAAAATCACTTAACTATTAATGTATCGAGAATCTTACATTAAAATAACATAAAAAGAAAAAAAAAACAACTGTTTTTGAAAAGAAGTGTAAAATAAAGAAAGAAAAATTGTATACTCGCTCCACAGGTTCACACTTACTCAAACGACGAGTACAAAGTGTTTTATAAAGAATATACGAGATATATTGTGGACTAAGGCTCCAGCACTTACAACTACACCCTCCAAATGGAGAGGTCTGGTTACCTTATTGATGTATTCCCTTTAAAGCGGAAGATGAAAAGGAATGGGAAAGGAATACATCGGGGAAAAGAGAATTTAATCCTCGTAGATGGGATCTTGGAGAATGGTTTCATCGACATCCATAGACAGTAACTCTTGAAAATATTTGAGGCACTGACCATTTACTTGAAAAGTGTTGTTATCCTTATGATTTTTTTAAGTAATAACCCCATAAGGGGTAATTTCAGTTATTTTAAAAGGACCAGTCCATCGAGTATTCAATTTTCCTGGGAAAAGATGCAATCTTGAGTTATAAAGCAAAACTTTTTGACCAACTTCGAATTATTTTCGTAAAATATGCTTATCATGAATCCTTTTCATGTTAATTTTGTAATCTTTTGAAAAGTCATAAGTATCATTACAAATCTCTTCAAGCTCATTTATTTGTAATTTACGCTTCTCACCTGCCGCATCGAGATTATAATTAAGGGTTTTTATTGCCCACAGGGCACGATTCTCTAGTTTAACTGGCAGATGACAAGGTTTTCCAAAGACGAGCCTATAAGGGGACATCCCTATATGTGTTTTAAAAGCGGTTTTGTACACCCATAGTGCATCGAGACTAGTCTTTCCTATTTGGATTAACTGTTTTCTCTAAGATACGTTTAATCTCTCGATTAAAGACTTCTACTTGACCACTTGTTTGAGGATGATACGAAGGTACAACCTTGTGGGTTACTCCATATTTTTTCATGATATGCTCAAAAACTCGATTGCAAAAATGAGATCCGCCATCACTGATGATAGCCTTTGGAACCCCGAATCTTGAAAATATGTTTTCTTTTATGAAATTGATAACTGTTTTGTTATCATTATTACGACATGGTATGACCTCAATCCATTTAGATACATAGTCTACTGATACTAGGATGTAAATAAAATCATAAGAAGTTGGGAAAGGTCCCATGAAATCGATGCCCCAGACGTCGAATATCTCCACTATAAGAATGGGATTTAAGGGCATCATGTTACGGGCACAAATACAAACAAGATGTTGGCAATGAACACAAGCCTTGCAATGAACGAAGGCATCACGGAAGATAGTCGACCAGTAGAATCCACATTGTAGGCCTTTTGTCGTAGTTTTATTGGCACTAAAATGTCCTCCGCAGGACTGCTCGTGGCAAAAGGACAGGACTGCAGACTGTTCCCATTCTGGAATACAACGTCGAATAATCTGATCCGGACAGTACTTGAAAAGATAAGGGTCGTCCCAATGATAGTAATTCACTTGAGCTAGAAATTGTTTCCTCTGATTTATATTCCATAATGGCGGAGTCTCTTTAGTCACCAGATAATTCACAATATCAGCATACCAAGGTGCAGAAAGGATCGCATAAAGGTGCTCATCAGGAAAAGAATCTGAGATGTTTTCGGAATCACTATCACTATCATTGGTTAACATAGACAGGTGGTCAACCACTACGTTTTCAACTCCTTTTTTATCTTTTATCTCCAAAGTGAATTCTTGCAGGAGGAGAATCCATCGGATCAACCTCTTCTTAGCATCATTTTTCGTGAGAAAGTACCTAAATGCTGCATGATCGGTGTAGATCAAGATTTTACAACCTATCAAATAAGGACAAAATTTGTCTAAAGCATAGACAATTGCCAAGAATTCATTTTCAGTGGTCATATAATTCCGTTGAGCCTCATTTAGTGTTTTACTTGTATAGTAAACAACTGTAGGTCCTCATTCATGTTGTCTACCTAGAATGGCGCTAACAGCATAGTTGTTGGCGTCACACATGAGTTCAAACGGTTTTGACCAATCAGGAGGTTGAATTATAGGTGCAGTTATTAAGGTGGCTTTCAACTTTTCAAAAGCCTGCATGCAGTCTGAGTTAAACTCAAAGGGTGCATCTTTTATAAGAAGATTGGTTAAAGGTTTAGCAATTTTTTAGAAATCTTGGCTGAATCTTCGATAAAATCCAACATGTCCTAGAAAGGCTCGTATGTCACAGATGTTCTGTGGAATAGGTAGAGTAGAAATTTTGTCTATTTTAGCCTTATCGACCTCTATACCATTTTTAGACACAATATGACCTAACACTATTCCCTTTTTAACCATGAAGTGACACTTCTCCTAATTAAGGACCAGATTCTTTTCTTGATATCACGCCAAAACTTTGGAAATGTTGGATAAGCAGTCGTCGAATGAATCTCCATATAGGAAAAAATCATCCATAAACACTTCCATAAATCTCTCTACCATATCACTGAAGATGTGTAACATGCAGCGTTGGAATGTGGCAGGTGCATTACAGAGACCGAAAAGCATACGGGCATAAGCATATGTTCCAAAAGGGCAAGTGAATGTAGTCTTTTCCTAATCAGATTCATCAATTAAGATATGAAAATAACCTGAATACCCGTCCAAGAAGCAGTAATAAGCATGTCCTGCTAAGCGTTCACGCATCTGATCTACAAATGGCAGGGGGAAATGATCTTTTCTTGTGAATGCATTCAGCTTCTGATAATCAATACAAATCCTCCACATGATAGGAACTCGTGCTGGAATTAACTCGCCTTCCTCATTACGGACCATTATAGTCCCATACTTCTTTGGTACCACATGAATAGGACTAACCCACTTGCTATCAGATATGGGATAAATGATTCCAGCATCTAGTAATCTCTCCTCCTTCACTACCTCTTTCATGGTCGGGTTTAAACGACGTTGTGGCTCTCTAGAGGTTTTGGCATTTTCTTCCAGGTGAATCCGGTGGGTGCAAATCTTTGGATCAATTCCTTTTATATCATCAAGAGACCAACCAATGGCAGAACGATGTTTTTGAATCACTCTAACCAAGCGCCCTTCTTCCTCTTTTGATAGCTGGGATGAAATTATGATGGGATGAGTACCATCGTTATCAAGATAGATATATTTTAGGTCAGAAGGGAGAGGCTTAAGGGCAGGTGTTGGTATTTTGGGTAACAAGGTTTCCACAGGGTTCTGCTCTTCCACAGTAAACACTTGGGCTGGTGATGTCTCTTTATATGTGGATAACTCATCATCGAATTATATAAAGGAATGGATTCCAAGGAGGCGTTGGTATCTTCTTTGTAATGATCCATATCAAAATCTGAATCTCTAAAGGATAAAAACTGATGCACATTATTTTTTAGGAAAGTCCTATCACAATACTCTTGCACTACACTGACTATCAGACTGACCTCTTCATCCAACTTTTTTTCTATCTGTTGCTGCATCATCTTGAAAATATTGACTTCTACCGAGAGATTTCCGAAAGACATGGTCATAGATCCATTGCGGCAATTTATGAGGGCGTTGGCAGTCGCCAAAAAGGAGTGCCCTAAAATGATAGGTATGGAATTATGAGCGACTTCAATGTCAAGGATGACAAAATCGACTGGGTAGTAAAAGTCTTTAACCTTGACGAGCACATTTTCTACTACACCTTTTAGGTATTTGATGGAGCGGTCAGCTAGTTGTAAGGTCATAGTTGTAGGTGTAAGTTTATATAAATCGAGTTATTTGAATAAGTAGTATGGAAGGAGCTTAACACTTGCTCCAAGATCAAGCAAGGCAGTGGCTGTGTACTTGTCTCCTATAGTGCAAGGGATGGTGGGATGACCATGATCTTTATATTTGAGGATTCCGTTGGTCTCTGTGAGGGATGGAAATTGTTCTGTAAGGAAGGCATTTTTTGGAATGTTAGTTTTTCTTTTGTTGGTGCACATATCCTTAAGAAACTTGGCATATTTGGGTAAATGTTTGATGGCATCGAGAAATGGCAGATTTATGGTTAGGCTTTTGAATGTTCTCTGATTTCATCAAAATTTTCATCCTCCTTAGGTGTCATTAGGCGAGCTGGAGAAGGTGCCCTTGGTTTATATTTCTTAGCTGGGTCAGGGGAATGTGTTACTGGTTTAGGGACTGGAACATTGATAGGGATACTTGAAGGTATCTGGCTTTCAATTTCTGGTTCTAGTACTGGAGTTGGTACTTCTATAGGTGCAAGGTTTTATGGTAAGACTACTTTGTTGTCGACTGTTTTGCAAGATCGCAAGGTTGTGACTGCCTTAAGTTCTTGCTTTTTAAGGTCTGAACCTTTTGGCTTGTAGATGCATTTGTCTAGGTTAACAGGTTTAGAGACTATTGCATGGATGCTAGGATTTGGGTTTGTTGTTGCAGGACAGATAGCATTATTTCGGTGGGCTTATCTGTTTGGACGCTAGTTGATGGTGTGACTGGAACTAGGTCTCTTTGGTTGTTGATAGGTGGGTTTTGGAAGTTCTGGTTAAACTAGGATGGAACCAATGCTCTATTTTGATTGTTATAGGTACCTTGTCCTTGTCTGAATGCATTTGGTGGTTTGTTGAAACCTGGAGGTGGATGGGTTTGTGGATTATTCGTCCATGTGAAGTTTGGGTGTTGTCTCCATGGTGCATTTGGTATATTGAAAACACACACTTCTTCTGGTTGAAGTGATGTTAGGTTTGTGATCAAGGGACAGGTGGCATCTATGTGATTTAGGCTTAAACAAAAATTGCATGGTGAGGTATTTATGTTCATGACATGCTAAAAAGTTTAGTCTTTTGGTTTGGTTGTGAGGGCATCTATCTTTCTTATGAGGGTTTCGATTAAGGTCTTGATCTCAGGATCTAATTTCACCTCAAAAATACCACTAGCATTAGCTGTACTGGGTTGGTTTGTTATGGAATTGTTTATGTCTCCCCAATGGGTACTCTTTTCATCTTGGTTTTCAAGAAAAGTTAAGGCTTCGGTTGTACCTCAATCCAAAAAATTCCTATTTTTTTTAAAAAAAAAAAAAATTAAGCTAGGGTTAGGCAGACCCCCACCTGTATTGATTCAACCGTTTCGTACATATATTTGTCCACTTACATCCTCATTTACAATACATTGTAATCTATGATCTAGTGGAGGGACAAACTGTACAACAAAATTAGTTGCAGCATGATGTGAAGCTAAGTAGTCCGCTGCTCGGTTCACTTCTCTATAGACATGGGAGAAGGATAGAAAAGTGAACTCCGATCGTTTCATATCTATAGCTTTGATCATGTCCATGCATAACCAAGGAGGTTTCTCCAACTTGTTGATGGCATTCACAGCTCTCAGAGAGTCAGACTCGACCTCCACTTCCTTATAGCCTTCTGCAATACATCTCTGTAGGCATATGTTGATAGCTTTGATTTCCTGAAATAGCACAGACGCCATGCCTCCACTTCCACTGAATCCTGCTAACACATGACCCTCTTTGTCTCTGATAACTCCGCCATGTCCTGCTCCCTTACTGCTCACTGCACCATCGGTATTGGCCTTCACTCGCCTGCCATTTGGACCCCTCCATACACATTCTACTTGCCTTTGTATCATATATTTGGGGTCGATGTTAAGACTCTGAAACAGGTTCCTAACTCTTGCCGTATCCTTGACTGCTGGCCTTAAGACTTGCAGGTAATTCCTTGTGTCTCGCATCATCTTCTCATAAAGGTTTTGGGCTGTCCTGGCAGCATGCTGAAATCTTCTATCGTTCCTTTCCTTCCATAGGTATGCCACTGCTGCACAGAAAAAGACCTTGTAGATCTCCCCTAGCTCCTCCTCTTTGCAAATGCGAAGGATAGACGACCACTCCCTATTTGCTGTGCGGTTATCTGTGCTGATGCCGAGCAGTCGCTTGACTCTAGCTAGGACTTCCTCAGAGTATACACATTCAAAGAACAAATGCCCTGAGAATTCGCGGCTATTGTTGTATAGGCAACAAGCTGAAGTTTGGAGGATTTTCCTGTGTACGAGTCTGTCTTGGGTGGGAAGACTTTGGGAGAACAGCTGCCATGTAGAGAAAGAGTGTCTAGGCATCACCCACTTACCCCACACCAACTTATGCCATCTCATCTTTTCCTTCTCTCGGTGACAAATACCGGTACGCGCATTGTGTGAGGTGAATCGTCCACTTTCGAATCGGTGTCCACACTATATGATCGTGAGCGAGATGTTTGTTGATGTCCACCTCTTGGATCACCGCCTTTAAGGTTTGAGATTGCATCTGATTGACTGCATCAGTCCATTCCCCATTAGAAATGATAACACTGACCTTAGCATCTAGTGGAAAATCCCATTCTGCCTTTGCTTCAGTGTCTTCGAGTAGCGGTGATCTTGAGCACCAAATGTCGTGCCACAGCAGCGTTTCTTCCCCTTTTGCAATGGAATATCTGATGAGTTTCTTGGCTGCGGTTCTATTATTCAAAATACTTCGCCATGTCCAGGAACAGTCTCGAGGCACTCTCATAGTCCAAAAGAAGTTGGACTTGATGTGTTGTTTCCAGATCCAATCTACCCAGATGGTGTCTTCTTTAGAGATTATTTTGAAAATCAGCCCACAATGCGCACCCACGTTCCATCTATGAACATTCATAATTCCCAGCCCACCTTCTTCCTTTGTTTGACAAAGCGTGGCTCCAAACCGCCTGGTGCAGCCCTTTCTATTATTTGTGCCAGTCCAAAGGAATTTCGCACAAATACTTTCCACTTGCTCGAGTACTGTCTTGGGCAGAATGAAGGTTCTTGCCCAATATGTGTGAAATGATAGCAGGATGGACTTTATCACCTGTAATCGACCCGCATGAGATAAAACTCTTGATTTCCAGTTGGTAATCTTGCGTGTGACCTTCTTTACCAGAGGTTGGCATTCCTTGATACCCAATCGGGCGGAGATGAGGGGAAGGCCGAGATATTTCACTGGGGGTTTGATCAAGTCAACCTCTAAAATGTTAGCCAGAGCACTCGCCTCTTGGTCATTTAAACCTCCCACAAGTAGAGTTGTCTTGTGCTTGTTGATCTGTAACCCAGTAGCCTTTCCAAAAATTTCCAGACAGTCTTTCATGGCTTGCATGGACGCACCCTCACCCTTACAGAACAGAAGAACATCATCTGCGAAAGCCAAGTGAGACAGCTTCACCTTTTTGCATTTGGAATGGTACTGGATAAGCCGATTGTTGAGCCTGTCTTGAATCACACAACTCAGGATCTCCATAACAAGGACAAATAAATATGGAGATAAGGGATCTCCTTGTCTGACACCTCTGCCACCCTTAAAATATCCTTCCGGTAGCACCATTAATCATGACGAATAGGAAGGGGAGGAAATGCACATTTCGATCCACCCGACACATATTGTCCGAAATCGAAGGTCCCGATCATTGCCTTGATAGACTCCCAACTGACCATATCAAAAGCTTTCCGAATGTCCAATTTAATGGTACATCTAGGTGTGCTATGCTTCCTGTCATATCCTCGGAGGAGCTCATGGGAAAGCAGAATGTTGTCTTGAATGGATCTACCAGAATGAAAGTGATTGGTTAGGTGAATCGGATCATCAATAACTAGCTTAATCCTATTTGCTATAACCTTAGAGATACATTTATACACAAGATTATACAAGGCTATAGGCCTAAAGTCTTCAACTGCATTGGGATTATTGACTTTAGGAATAAGACATAAGAAAGTGGCGTTTATTCCTCTAGGAAAAATCCGTTTGCGAAAGGCATTAAGGATAGCTAGAGTGAAATCATGCCCAACTACATCCAAAGACTTCTTAAAGAAAGTGGGGTGAACCCATCCGCCCCGGAGCTGTATTTTCCTTCATCTCAAAGAGTGCTTTTTTGACTTCAGCCGCTGTAACCTCCTCTTCCAGGATAGTCTTCATATGTTCAGAGATGGTGTTTCGGACTTGCAACTGATTGAAGAAGTTCTCTCCGCTTATCTCCGGTGCCTCAGTGCCTAGAATAGAAGTGTAGTAATCGATGATGGTTTTGGTCACCGCCGTGTGTCCAGTGATAGCATTCCCTTGAGCATTCTGTCGAGCGTTACTTTGTGTTCTAGGAGAAGGCCTTTGAAGAAACATTGGACAAGAGTTGATTTTTCTAGTTTATGGTGAGGACATGAATAGAGTAGGTCAGAGAATCTATCCCATGCTTCGGAAAATGTCTCACTCGGACTCTGTCTGAAGAACTGTATCTGACTTCTTATCTCTTCTGTTTTCTTCAGCGGAAAGTACTTCTTCATGAAGGAGAACACAGCCTTTTCCCATGTATCAAAAGAGTCGGCCTTCTGTAAGAGAAGCCAAGCATGACTCTTACCATCTAGAGTGAAAGGAAACAATCATAGCTTAACCTGATCATCGGTGATTCCCAGATGATGAAATGTATTACATACTTTATGTATCCGGCGTAGATGCTCGTACGGTGGCTCGTGTTCAAACCCGTGAACGATGGGTAGAAGATTGAACACGTTCGGTGGAATCCTAAAATCGCTCGTGAGTGGTGTGAGTCGTATGCAAAAAAGTTTATGACTATTTAGTACCACGTACTTTCATTTTTTTTCCTAAATGGTACCCGTACTTTTTTTCTCTCCTATTAGTACCCCGAACTTTCAATTTGTTTCAATTTAGTACCTCAGTTGCTTTTCCATCTCATTTCGTCCAATTTTGCTAACGGATTTACTATTAAAATTAACTGTTTTTTTTTTTTTTTTTTTTTTTTTGAAGCAGAATGTCTCATATGACCATTTTCAGAAATCGCTAATTTGATAGCTTTGTTTGGTTTCAAAAATTGACTATTCAAATCGCTAATTTGACAGCTTTGTTTGGTTTCAGAAATTTCACCATTTACAGTCGTCTCATGATTCGATGCACAAGAGACGTGCAACTGGTGGAAAGAAGAAGAGTTAGAGGAAGAAACGAAAGTATGAGCTCGGTCGCCAACCTGCTAACACTAAGCTTTCCAACAACAGAACTGTGAGAAGAATTTGTGTCAGGGGAGGCAATGTTAAGTGGAGGGCTCTCAGATTAGACACTGGAAACTTCTCATGGGGTAGTGAGATTGTCACTAGGAAGACTCGGTCTTCTTGATGTACGTGGTTTACAATGCCTCCAACAATGAGCTTGTCAGGACTCAGACTTTGGTGAAGAGCTAGCTATCAATTTACCAATATCATTCAATTTGAAAACAACAAAACAAACCCAGTAATAATGAAAAGATGATTCCTTTGGAGCAACGATAGTAGCAAAACAAGTCGTTTAAAGTTAATTACTAGTACTAATGAATGATTGTTCATTGCATGTGAACAAGTAACTAACTCACTGGCTTAGTGATAAATCTATTATTCTGGGATGAAGTCATCCTCCTGATTAAGTTCGATCTTTGGAATGTGGGAATTGGTGGTCCAGCTTCTCTATTTCTGCAGCGTTCTTCCAGAATTGGACAATTATGAATTTCTAGTAGTTGAAGCTTGGGGAGATGCTTCAAATTTTCTGGCATGTAGTCAAGGAATTCACAATCATGAAAGACCAATGTTTGAATTGTAGTGAGTCGGTTGAAGCCTTGGGGAAGTGACGACTGTCTAGAATCAGATATGGAGAAAGAGTGAAGATTTGGGTAATCATTTTCGTTGTGATCGGGGGTACCAATTCCACTGATTATTGACTTTGAAAAAATACAATATCATCCTTGAATTCCAAGTTTTCAAGGAGGGGAGGAAGGCAAGGTTTCAACATTCTACTTCAAAAAAATAAAATACAAAATAAAATAAAATAAAAATAGTCAATTTGAATAGTAAATTCGTTAGCGAAATTGGATGGAATGAGACGGAAAAGCGACTAAGGTACTAAATTGAAACAAATTGAAAGTTTGGGGTACTAATAGGTGAGAAAAAAAATACAGATACCATTTAGGAAAAAAAATGAAAGTATGTGGTACTAAATAGTCATAAACTATATGCAAGATGGAGGCCCATCTTGCAACGGTGTGTAGAAGTTAGAGAGAGGCTCTTCAGCTTGCACTACCTCGTCTGCCATCTTATGAGATGGAAAACAAGCAACAAGAGATTGTCTAGAGCGACGAGCTCTCCTACGTGAGTATGTTTTATTCCTGCTAATACTAGAAGTGCCTGAACGCGGTATCATATACTTTTAACAATCCTAACATGTGCAAATGGTGCAATGTATGCTCAAGAATTCAAAATTCGTTTTTGCAAGTATGGAGTTTTGAAAACTTTGCTTTTGGTATATATTTTACTATGCCCTGTTCAGAGGAACAGTTGGGCGCGAAACTAGGATTTTGACTCTACACGCATCGAAGGAGAAGATCACTACTTCACCAAATGGTGTGCCACCAAGAATCTCACCCACGCTATTTCTGAGGGAGGAGAGTGAGGAAGGTGGTTGGTCCACTGGAATCTGGTAGTTTTTTACTCTCTTTGTTCGTGCTAGATGTTTGTCCACGTGACTAAATTGGCTCTGCTTGGTTTATTTTATATTTTTATTTTGGTCTATGTAACAATCATTTCACGCAACGTCCGTTCTAAAGTGGGTCTTAACCCCCACTTTTGGTTCTTTTAGGGCTCGGGTTCAGCCTTCACATTAAATGTAAAGGTGAGACTAAAATGTAAATCACACAATCATCCAAGCATACTTAGTAACACACAAGTATCCTTTTACACTTTGTAGCGAGGAGGTTTAGAAATTACCGCCCAAGGTGTGCATACAAGACCCTTGGGGTGAAGGCGATGTCGGTCGGTTGGCGCCTGATCTGAGAATCAGACCCAACCTTTCGAGCTTTACCCTGTTTTAAGTTACAATAAAGGTCCACTTAAAAAGACCACAAGTTGGGTTTATCACAATTTATACAACTTTGCCTTCAAAGGCCCAAACTTAAAACTAAACTAATATTATACTAATCTAATTAAATAGTTTTAGATTAATCTTTTAGATTAACTAGAGTCAAATGGACTTAGAGTGTTGATTAATGATAATAGTAAAATGATAGTTTTACCTACGAATAAGCTACGAAACTCAAACGTAGGTAAAACTAAAACTATTTTATGCTTGGTTATCAAAGTTTTCTACACTCTCGATGCTATTGCACTAAGTGGAGTAGAGAATTCGTTCCACTCCTAGTTCTTTAGAATTAACGTTTACTACGATTATCAGTCTATCCAAAGTCAATGAGAGTAACACGGAAATTATACTAACAAGATACAATAATTCAACTACGGAATACTAAATTGATAATATGATAAGGAATTAGAGGGGGATTGATTCCACCTTAACTCGACTTAATCCACTAGCGAGGTATTGTCGTAATCCGAATTGAAATGCTTTCGCATAGCAATTGGGTCTTCCTAATCCCTAATTGTTCATGGTAATCTCTACCAACTAACAACTAGCTTGTGAAACAATCAAACCCATTCTCATGGTGAACTAATTGCTTTCTAGAATGGAATGGAATATTACGAACTATTATACGCTAATCGAAATCAAGCTTCATCAAGGCTTCTTCAACCCCCTCTAATGGAGGTTTTAGCCTTGAATCATTATGCTATCATTTCTCAAACAAGAACTCATAGAGCAACCTATTATTGAATAAATGATTAACTTATAAATCTAATTTGAATAATAATAATAATGATTTTAATTGAATTAAAACAAGATTTAAAACTAAATTAGCACTAAGATTATGAATACTAATTATCAATGGAGAGAAGCTAATTATGAATTTAAGACAACTAAATCTAAATAAGAATTGAATCAATAATCTAAATTGAAATGAAAAACTACTACTTTATTATGAAACTGAAATCTGATTATAAATAATAATCTACTTTGTTCTAACTAATTAATTGAATGTAAAAAAAACTAGATCTAACACAAGTTATTGGATCCTGGCTAACTAAAAAACTATATGCTTAAGAGCTAAGTCTTGTGTCTTGAAATGGAGGAGACAAGATCCACTTTTTCGTGCATGGGCTAAGGAGCCATGTTTTGGGCTGGAAAATCGAGCCCAAAACCCAATTTATTCAGTCCATAGAGGCCTTTTCAGCTAGATTTGACTTCAATAGACTTTTTGTCAACTTTTGATCCTCTGATTGGGTCAAGGTTTGGACCATTGGAAAGCTCTTTCCAAGACGGTCGTTTTGACATAAGGTACGCCCAATTCCGAGGTCTGAGTTCAAAGATACGGTCTTCAGAAGTTCTGCTGACTTTTATATGCGCTGTTTCTACTCACTTTGACTTTTCAGCTTTGACCGGACTTTTAAAAAGGCTTTATCTCCTTGAATCTTGGCCTTTAATCACAGAACTCCTTAGCAACCAACCCTTGCTCCTTTATCTCGCAAAAGTGACACATTTCTACACAGAATTGACTCCAATGCCTGAAATACATAAAAGCACGTAATCAACATTAACTCTTATTTATTACTCACATAATTGGTCTAAAAGTATTATTGTTAAGGGGTTAAAACTACAGTTTTTGGCTCTTATCAAACCACCCCCAAACAGAATTTTGCTTGTCCTCAAGCAAATATGAGAAATTAGCATAAGTGACCAAAAATGGAGTTCTAACTAATCTCGTTTCGCCAAGTGCGATTGCATTGACCATATGCAACAAGGCCTTAAACCACTAGGAATTCCCTAGTGGACGAGTTATAGCCTCGTGAGAGTTTTCCAGTGAAGATACTCACAAACTTCATCTATACTACAACGACTAAGAAATAAAACGATTGTTTCCATCCTTAGCCTTTTTTATTTTGGCTTTTTTACTCCTTTATTCTATTTTTTTGAAGTTTTTATTTTTCTTTTCTTTTCTTTGGATGGAAACTTCTTCTTTTTTTCTTTTCTGAAGCAACTAACTAATTTTTGTTTACACAGGTTTTTCTCTTCTCTTTTCTTCATTCATCCTATTCTCAAACTCATTCTAAATTGGGTAGGTTCATTTTTTATTTTGTTTTGTTTTTGTAAAAGGGTAACGGATTTGCGGTTTATGAAAGGCTAAAGAAAGGCTCAGAGGGGCGACTAGCGGAAAATAATTCATAGGTTTGAATTTCTGGCTATATCGATCCAAAGAGGGCCTAAATTCTAGCTTAGGATATGGTATAGTGATCAAGCAAGTGGACATGTGATTTCTCTATCCGGATTTTACTTCTCCCTTGTATCATTTTTCAAATGTTTCACTCATATAAGGCTTTAGGCTATATTTTCATAGGATTTGTAGAATAAATACTCTAGCCTAGATTTCAGAAACTTACTGCCAAACAATCATAGATACTCATGCAATATATTTATAGAAAGATGCAAAGATTATTATCTACATATTAACCTAAGTTTCTAAAAACTATTCTAATGCAAATGCTATGTGAGACTTCTAAATTATTGAGAGCATAGAGAAAAAAACAATACCAATATTCCTAAGTGTATAGCATAAATTTTTTATTTATATTTTTGAAATTTTCATATTTTCAAATTTTTACTAGAAAACAAGTGCATATTGTACATATCTATATCCTAACAGATGCCATAATTACACGTGTTTCTATGCCACCCCCAAACAAGAAGCATGCTTTATCCTTTAAGTATTGAAATAAAAAGGGTAGAAAAATACCATAGAAACGCGTGAAATTCTAGAACATCTGCAAAATAAGGTTAAAACATACTAATATAGAAAAAAGAAAAACAGACGCAACTCTATATGAGTTCCACCCGTTATGGGGTTAACAAGAATCAAATTGCTTGGGACATAAGCAGACACTAACTGAAACTAAAACTTACCTTAACTCCAGCTTTTAAGCGTCATCCTCATCCTCTTCTATAAAGAAATGAGGTTCCTTCGCATCCTGCCACGCCATGGTGATTTGCCAGGCTTCACGCCATTTATCATCTACAATTGCTAGCCTGTTTAGCGCCACTTGGTCGGATGGGGTGTAGAGGGCAATCCAATGAGGTTGCACCTGCCATCCTGGCCAAGTCATAGCATGGAAAGATCGAATAATACAATTAGTAGGTCTCATAATGTCGACCCCAACCCAATCCATGAAACGGGCACAAAAAACAGGGAAGAAACATAACATAATATGGCAAACTAAAACAGGCATAAGAATGTACTTATGCCTCATACTCTGGGCTCGTGCTAAACTAGACATTAATGTCTTGGGAAGGTCATATAGCAGGCATCCCTCAGCTAGAGCAAGGAAAACATTGCAAGTGGCGTCATTCGCAGAAGAAAAACGTCACTCCCCTAATATGTTTAGCATGATAAAGAACATGACCGTGCCCACGTTAAGGGACAAGCTACCAAGGGATACGTTATATGTCCCTTGGTCCTCTACACGAAAAATGCCGACCCCATAATTCTCATGCAAAAGCTCATAGTTGTAGGCAGAGAAATTATCAACTATGTAGCCCCATGGGTCTTGATTCTCAGCAGGCATAGGAAGCTCAACAGTAAAAGCCAACAAGAACTTGATTATTTCCATTGTTTCATCATCAATGTTGATGGAGAACACGTGTTCTCCATCCATCCGATAAAAGAATTTACAATGGTCATAAAAATACGAGGTAAGTGCAGGAGAATAAAGTTTATCAGAACTTACCATTAAAGATTGCCATCCTGCTTGTATGATTACTTCGCGAAACCACGCACTATAGGTGTCACTTTGGAACAAGTCTTCAAAAAACTGTTCCGCTATGATATGAGGGGATGTCATCACAAAACTACTCTCTAGAACAGCTGCAAACGATCCTGGAACAACCCACAAAAAATTGGAATTTTTCGTGCCTACGGATGTCAAAGCGTGGGGGGGCGCTCAAACTATGCCTTGTATGGGCGCGGGGTGCGCTCTGGCTATGATCGAGTTCCGTGCACTTAGCGCGGTAGCGCTTTACTTTTGCCCGGATGGGCACGAAGTGCTTCGTACCTTGGGCAAGTTCCAGTGTTTTGAGCGCGGGTCGCGCTCGGATTTGGTCTTGTTAGGGTGCGGGGTGCGCTCAGGTCTAAATTGAGTAACAGGCGTTTCAAGCACAGGGTGCGCTCACTGAGGCGCAGGGCACGCTCCGTATGTCTTAAGTGCTGAAGTGAAGAAACAAAAGAGAAAAAATTGAGAGTGAAAGGTGAGAGTGCAAGGTTTGTAGTGTGGGTTGTGAGTGTAGAATGAAGGAAGTATATATAGGGTTTTAGTTTCTAAAACGAATTAACAAGTTGCTTTAAGGCAATTGTCGGAAACAAAATATTTCCAAAAACCTAAAACAGAAACAAACCATATTCCTTATTCCAAAACAAACCTAATATATTTTAGGTTGAATTTAGAATAGCAACTTCCTAACTCATCGAAATTTCATCTTACCACAATATCTAATCATAGTCATGCTAATATCGGCAAGCATTCCCAACAATCATCGAGATATCACTTCTAAATTTGTGGATTATATAAAAACAATTCTAAAAGACATAATACCACCCCCAAACAATCCGGAAAGGTGGGATTAATGTTAAACTTATCGCATACATAGAAAAGAGCCACATTAAATTAAAATCGAAATTCAAATTAAAATCAACTACCGAATTCAAATTTAGCTACTGAATTCAACCACTTAACATCCAAACTAATAAAAACAATAAAACAACTAAATAACATCAAAACAACAAATTTTTCTAAACAACTAGCCATGTGATGAAGATGGACCCTGAGATGAAGATTAGGCCTGGGATGAAGAAGGGACCGAGCCATCCGTCCTTCGGCGACGACGCTCATGCCTCTCAGACTCATCTGAAACAGAACCCCCCAGGGGTGGCATGAATCGTAAAATCTCTACTCAGAACCGGCAATGTGCTTCCATCTCTGCCTTCATCTACGTATAATGTGCATCCTGACGCTGAACAAAAGTCTCCATGTTATACTGGAGATCCGCCTGACTCTTGTCGAGCACTTCAAAACTCGTCTGAAGGGTCTTTTGTTATTTCGAATTATAATCTGCCTATCCCGTACATCTTCACAAATACCATAAACGCAATGCAAGCCACTATGCAACACTGACATGCGTTCTAAATCAGAAGTACACCTCTCCAAGGTATTTTCATCCAAACATGTCATATCCTCCATTTCCTCATCCGAATCAACTACCCTATCTTCTGGCAACTTCCAAGTCTTTTTGATGCACTCCGCATAAATAATTGCATTTTATTGCAATTTTATCATAATACGAACAGATTTTGTAACAGCTCTAAAAGACAGCATGATCTTAGTGAACAATATCGGAAAGGGCGCAACACTCTTTCCAACGCCTCTAATCATAGTTAAAATAAACTCGAGTATGCATAAGTTATACCTCTTCTCCTGTAATATCCAGAGAACGTGTAGACATGTCAGACCGATGTCGCTGACTTTCTCTTTCCCGATGACGTTCTTACCAATCCACTGAGCTACAGCCAGTTGGTTGGTTCGCAGAGATGACTGTCGAACACAATGAGAATTGTACTGACCCTCTATGACAGTGCCTTTCATCAATGCGGGAACTCCAGTATACTGGGATTCCTACAAAGTGGCTTCGAGGTGGCGTTCAGGCGTAATGCCTAAAATCTCAACCAACAACTTTCTCAATACTTCTCTCCTAGTCCCAGCCACCTTCACGAAAATTTTCTGACCCTCCAACTCCCTCTTCTTATAGAATTGTTCGACCAAATCGAAGTGGTAGAAATCATCTGTCGAGTACCACAACCTATTCCAATCCCTCCTAATCATCTCGTCACGAAAAAAATGGCATACAGCAAGCGGCAGTAAAAGCTTGTTCCGGCAAAATTCTTCATTTTAGAGCCATTGAAGTTTTGGAAATGAATTGTGGGTTTGAATAAGGTGGAGGAGACGAGTTTGAGCAAACTCACTAAATATTTAGGAGGAGGTGCGGTGGTGGTTCAATTTCTTTTTTATAGTTTGGTGATTTTTTTTTTTATTATTTTCGGTGGTGCAAAAGGTTGGAAATGGTGGTGGAGATGTTTTGGAGTGGGGTGAAACTATTTTGGCGTGGTGGTGTTTAGGTTTTCCATTTTTCTTTTTTCTTTTTTCTTTTTTTATTTCGGTTAGGGTTTAAATTTTGGTAATAGCGGAATTGGAAAGATGAAGAAGAAGAACGCGATGCGTTCTTGGGTTGTACTGTTGGCTAGCTTGGGCCCAAGCCTAATTCGATTTCCAAAATGCCCATTTTTGTCCCTATGCGCGCAAAAATTAAAATTGGAATTCTCGACTCGTTACTGGTCCGATTTTTGCGAATGAGATATGAAAACAATTAGGAGAGAATTTCCAACCCAATGATCCATAAAACACTCTATTCAAACTGTGGGTAACATATAAGAAGATAGAAAATGTCTCAAAGTGCGTGCGTGATGTAAGTTATGCGAACAAATGAAATCTAATTTCATAGATAATGTCAACCCGAATCAAAATAAGAAATAAACAGCATAAACAACATAATTAGAATGTTTAGCAATCACGGACGAAAAAACCGACACCCCACCCCTAAACAAATTTTTGACAACAGAGTTTAGAAAATTTGTTTTAAACGTGGGTCTTTTAAAGTCAGATTCTCAAAACTTCCTAGATTACTATTTATGGTTTTTAAAATTTTTTACTTTTTATGAATAATATTTAATATAAGAAAAACGAAAAGCCATAAAGACATAATTTACACCATAGAGGAACATGACTCAAACCCTGAGAAAACATGCAAGAGTGGAAAATGTGAATTATGTTAAACGTGGACTTAGGATCCGGTACTTACAGCCACACACTCCATATGAAGAGCCCGATTATCTGAATGGTGCACTTACCAATATATGGACGTGAAAGGAAGTACACCAAGAAACAAAGGTCAGTCCTCATAGACAGGGTCCTGTAAAAGGACTTCCTCCACATCAGGGAACATTAGCTCGTGAAAATGTTTTAACTGTTGGTCATTGACTTGAAAGGTACTGTTGTCCTTGGGATTTACCAAGGTGATTTCCCCATAAGGGGTGACTTCAGTAACCAGAAAAGGACCAAACCAATGGGGTTTTTAATTTCCCTGGAAAAATATGTAGACGGGAGTTGTAAAGTAAGACCTTTTGACCTACCACATACTCCTTGTGCAAGATTTGCTTATCATGAACACGTTTCATGTTAGCTTTATAATCCTTCGCGAGATCATAAGAGTCGCTACGGATTTCTTCAAGCTCACTCAATTGCAACTTGCGTTTGACACCCGCCTTATTAAAATTGAAGTTAAGGCTTTTTATAGCCCACATAGCACGGTGCTCCAATTCAATGGGCAAATGACAAAGTTTCCCAAATACAAGTCTAAAAAGAGACATACCTATAGGAGTTTTGAAAGCAGTCCTATACGCCCATAAGGCATCAGATAGACGCTTCGACCAGTCTTTCCTATCAGGATTTACAGTTGTTTCTAAGATCTTTTTGATTTTCCTATTAGAAACTTCTACATGTCCGCTAGTTTATGGATGATAAGGAGTTACTACCTTATGTGTAACTCCATACTTTTTCACTAGAGATGCAACAACTATGTTGCAAAAATGTGTTCCACCATCACTGTAGCCCACATAGCACGGTGCTCCAATTCAACGGGCAAATGACAAAGTTTCCCAAATATAAGTCTAAAAGGAAACATACCTATAGGAGTTTTGAAAACAGTCTTATACGCCCATAAGGCATCAGATAGACACTTTGACCAGTCTTTCCTATCAAGATTTACAGTTGTTTCTAAGATCTTTTTTATTTCTCTATTAGAAACTTCTACTTGTCCACTAGTTTGTGGATGATAAGGAGTTGCTACCTTATGTATAACTCCATACTTTTTCACTAGAGATGCAACAACTCTGTTGCAAAAATGTGTTCCACCATCACTAATGATGGCTTTAGGAATGCCAAATCGACAAAAAATATACTCCTTAACAAAAAAAAACAACTGTCTTATGGTCATTGCTACGGCAAGCCATAGCCTCTATCCATTTAGACACGTAGTCCATAACAACTAGAATATATATAAAACCGTGGGAAACAGGAAAAGGACCCATGAAATCAATGCCCCATACATCAAAAACTTCTACCACCATGATTGAATTTAATGGCATCATATTACGCTTCGTGATTCTCCCAAGTTGTTGGCAATGAACACACGTCTTACAATGCATTTGGGCACCTTTAATAAGAGTAGGCCAATAAAACCCACATTGAAGAATTTTAGCAGCTATTTTCATACCACTAAAATGGCCACCACACTTTTTGTCATGGCAGAATGAGAGAACCTCATTATATTCCCACTGGGGAATACAATGACGAATAATCTGATCCGCACAATACTTAATAAGGTAGGGCTAATCCCAGTAGTATAGCTTAACTCTGGCCAATAACTTCTTACGTTCATTTCTTGACCAATCATCAGAAATAATATCAGACACTAAATAATTCACAATGTTAGCATACCATGGTGTAGAAAAAATAGCATATAGATGCTCATCAGGAAAAGAGTCCAGTATGGACTCAAAATCACTATCGTCGTTATTTGTAAGTCTAGATAGGTCTTCGGCAACAACGTTTTTTTTTTGTCCTTTATTTCTAATGTGAACTCTTGCAGGAGAAGAATCCATCGGATTAGAAGGTACCTAAGGGCTGCATGGTCCGTGTAAACTAGAGTCTTAGAACCAACCAAATAAGGACGAAACTTATCTAAAGCATAAACGACAGCTAAGAATTCTTTTTCAGTAGTTGTATAATTCATTTGAGCATCGTTTAAAGTTTTACAAGCATAATAAATAACGGTGGATTTATTATCTAGTTTCTGTCCCAAAACAGCACCAACAGCATAATCACTAGCATCACACATGAGTTCAAAAGGTTTAGACCAATTGGGAGGCTGTATAATGGGTGCAGAGGTTAAGGCGGCTTTTAAAGTTTCAAAAGCTTATTTACAGATAAAATTAAAATCAAAGATGGCATCCTTTAAAAGCAGATTCGTTAAAGGCCTAGCTATTTTTGAAAAATCTTTGATAAAGTGCCTATAAAAACCTGCATGGCCTAGAAAAGTTCTAATATCACAGACAGTCTGTGGTATAGGTAGAGTCGCTATCTTATCTAGTTTGGCCTTATCTACTTCGATGCCATCACTAGATACAATGTGACCTAGCACTATACCCTTTTTCACCATGAAATGACATTTTTCCCAATTCAAAACCAGACTTTTCTTTTCTTACCGTGTCAAAACCTTAGACAGGTTAGACAGGCAATTAGTGAAAGAGTCTTCATAGATAGAAAAATCATCCATGAAAACTTTCATGAAGCGTTCTACCATGTCACTAAATATATGAAGCATACACCGCTAGAAGGTACTAGGAGCATTACAAAGGCCAAAAGACATTCGTTTATAGGCGTATGTTCCAAAAAGACATGTGAAGTTAGTCTTTTCTTGGTCATCAATATCAATAATAATTTGAAAATAGCCAGAGTAGCCATCCAAAAAAGAGTAAAAAACATGACCAGCTAGACATTCGAGCATCTTATCTATAAAGGGCAAAGGAAAATGATTCTTTCGTGTCATTGCATTTAATCGTCTGTAATCGATACAGATCCTCCATTTCATGGGACCATGCGTGGAAACATATTCACCCTTGGCATTACGTACCATGGTAATCCCTGATTTTTTAGGAACTACATGAATGAGACTTACCCATTCGCTATCAGAGATTAGGTATATGATACCAACATCGAGTAACCATAAGACTTATTCCCTGACCACCTCTTTCATGGCAGGGTCCAAGCGACGCTGAGGTTCACGAGAAGTATTTGCGTTATCCTCCAAATGGATACGATGAGTGCAAACATTAGGGTCAATTCCCTTAATGTTGGCTAGGGACCAACCAATCGCAGAACGATGTTCCTTAATCACCCTAATCAAACGTGCCTCTTCCTCCTTAGATAACAAAGATGATATAATTACTGGATGACTACCATCCGGATCAAGTTGAATATATTTTAACTCAGAAGGAAGAGGTTTAAGCACCGGGGTGGAAGGAATGTCGATAAATGCTTCTGGAGGGTCCTCATCTTGAGTAATGAATACTTGCTTAGGCAACAGGTCTTCAAACTCAGTAGATGGAGCAACAGAAGGGTCTATGATAGGTGTAGACTCAAAGATAGTGTTGACTTCCTCTAAGTATGAGTCATCGGCGAAATCTAAACTTCCAAAAGAAAGGAATTTATGCATCTGGTTTTCTGGAAACGTGTTATTAAAATAATCTTGAGCTAAGCTCTCAATCATGCTAACCTCCCCATCTACAGACAAATCTGGTAACTGTTTTATCATTTTAAAAACATTTACCTCAATAGAAAGATGGCCAAAAGACAAGGACATCGAACCATCGCGGCAGTTTATGAGCGCGTTGGCAGTAGCCAAGAAAGGACGCCCTAAAATGATCGGAGCAGAGTTGTTAGCGACTTCTGTATCGAGGATAACAAAATCAATAAGATAGTAGAAATCCTGAACCTTAACAAGCTTGTTTTCAACCACCCCCTTAGGATACTTAATAGACCGATCCGCTAATTGCAACGTCATTTTAGTAGGTTGCATCTCCTGTAGACCTATTTATTTGTATAGATAATACGAGAGTAAGTTAACACTCGCCCCCAGGTCTAATAAAGTGGTGGTCATATGGGAATCTCCTAAGGTGCATTGTACAGTAGGACGACTAGGGTCCTTGTACTTAACAATTCCATTATGTTCTGATAAAGTTGGAAACTATTCAGTTAGGAAGGCGTCTTTAGGAATATTTGTCTTACGCCTAGTAGTGCACAACTCTTTAAGAAACTTAGCGTGGTGAGGTAACTTTTTAATCGCTTCAAGAAAATAAAGGTTTATTGTTAGATTTTTGAAAACTTCCCTAATCTCATCGTAATTTGTATTCTTGTTCAACATAGCTAATCTCTGGGAAAATGGTGGTTTCTCTCTATATTTAGTGTATGGATCAACTGGATGTCTAACCTTGGTTTTCTGTTTCTTAGGTTGTGGTTTAACTAGTACCTCTACAGGGGTAGGATCTTCAATTTCTACGTCAGTATCTAGTACAATATCTGGTGTAGGGACCACTGGTGGGGTAACTATAGGCATAGTTACGTTGTTATCAACCACTCTGCCAGAACAGAGAGTGGTGATGGCATTTAGCTCACTTACGTTTGCATTTTCCTTACTAGTATTACCGTTTACCTCAAAGGCTGTGTTTGTTGTTTTAGGATTAGGTATCGCTTGTCCTGGAAACACACCTTTGGGTTGTACTTTCTCTTGTGCTAACTACTGTAAGGAAAGTTGGATGGCTTGTAAAATCTGTTGTTGGGATTGCATAAAGGCGTCGAAACGATCCAGTTGTGGAGGAATGTTAGCTATAGGTTGTGTGACAGGAACTATGTCACGTTGATTTTTAATGGGTGGGTTGTGATAGTTATTATTTACCGGAACGATACCTCTATTAGCATTATAATTATTATTGTTATAATTATTATAATTATCCTGACCTTGTCCTTGTCATGGTGGAGCTTGATTGTAATTGTTTGATGGCCTAACATTTTGATTATTAAACCCTGGAGGTGTTACTTGTTGATTATTTCTCCAACTGATCGAAGTTAGGATGTTGTCTCCAAGGGGCGTTAGGAATAGGATAACTATTGATTAAGCAAATGTTATCTTGTTGTGATGTTTGTTGTTCATAAGCGAGAGGACAATAGGAGTCGGGATGCTCAGGACTCAAACATAAATTACATGGATTGGAGTTGACATTCATGACGGGGATAGGCTTTTGTTGAACAGAAATAGCTTCTATCTTTTTAGTTAGAGATTCGATTAAAGTTTTTAGTTCAGGATCGGGTTTTATCTCAAACATACCGGCGGCCTTAACTGTTGTAGAAGAACTAGCGGAGCGGGAAATATTGTCACTACCCCCCCCCCCCCCAGTTATTATTACGCTTTGTTTGATATTCTAAAAATTTATAAACCTCTAAGGCTCCTTTACTGAGGAAACTACCCGGCCCCCATTCATTATGTCAAGCACCTCTTTGTGGTGGTGTAACAGTCCTTTGAAAAAGGCAAGAACTAACGTGTCTTTCGCGAGGTTATGGTGTGGGCACTCTATAAGAAGGTCAGTGATATGATTCCAAGCCTCTGAAAATGATTCATGAGGATTCTGTTGAAAGAAATGAATCTTGGAAAGCATTTCATCTATCTTCAGTGGTAGGTAAAAATGTTCCATAAATAGTTAAACAAGTTTGGCCCATGAGTCCACAGAATTAGGCGCTTGGGCAGTAAACCAAGACGCCGCCTTATCGGCTAAAGTGAAAGGAAACACCCTTAGTTTAATTTGTTCAGCACCAACCGTAGGATGGTGGAATGTAGTAAGGACTTGTTCAATCCTACACATGTGTTGATAAGGTTTTTCATGCTCTAACCTATGAAAAACGGGTAACAAATTAAATATATTTGGGGGGATTCAGAAATCCCCCACTGGGTCTGCAAGAACGATGCAAGATTTTGGGCTATCGTTCAAGGCTTTGTAAAAGTCAGAGAGAGGAGACTCTCTTTCTTCAGCCATTATTTTAGGTGTGGTGTGTGGTATACTAGATAGGTGTGTGTGTTGACGTTCACGATAGATTACGTTAGTCATTTTTTCTCTACCTGACCTTAATCTCATGCAAGGTTAAGTCCCATATTGAAGAAACACGACAACAATCAAAACAACCCTGATATGCTAGTATAAGAACTGCTCTGATAGAAGATTCGAGTGGAAGAAAGACGTACCTGAATGCCTCCTTGCTTCACTTATGAATAGCGTCTTGTTTACGCGAGCTCAGTGTATGTAACAAGTTAGAAACACTGAATAACTTGAAATAATGGAAGTTCGAACTAACCAGTGAAAATCGGGATTTTCCAGAAGAGGGCGCGGGTCGCGCTCAGAATTAGCCTAGGTATGGCGCGGGTCGCTCAGGTCCAACTCGAGTTCCAGGCGCTTCAGCGCGGGGGGCGCTCAAAGTTTGCCTTGGCAGGGCGCGGGTCACGCTCAAGTCCAATTCAAGTTCCAGGCGCTTCAGCGCTAGGGGTGCTCGAAGTTAGCCTTGTATGGGCGCGGGGCGTGCTTAGGCTTGTTCTTTGAAAAAAATTTAGTTTCTGAACCAAACAATCACTGTTAGAAACAAACAAGGGTGGGTGGGTTTAATGGGATTTTGGGAAGACTAACAATACTAAAGAAAACAATACTAAAGGAAACTAAGATGGCAGCGACGCCATTTGATAATAGTAAAATGATAGTTTTACCTACGAATAAGCTACGAAACTCAAACGTAAGTAAAACTAAAACTATTTTATGCTTGGTTATCAAAGTTTTCTACACTCTCGATGTTATTGCACTAAGTGGAGTAGAGAATTCGTTCCACTCCTAGTTCTTTAGAATTAACGTTTACTACGATTATCAGTCTATCCAAAGTCAATGAGAGTAACACGGAAATTATACTACGATGGAAAGTATACTAACAAGATACAATAATTCAACTACGGAATACTAAATTGATAATATGATAAGGAATTAGAAGGGGATTAATTCTACCTTAACTCGACTTAATCTACTAGTGAGGTATTCTCGTAATCCGAATTGAAATACTTTCGCATAGCAATTGAGTCTTCCTAATCCCTAATTATTCATGGTAATCTCTACCAACTAACAACTAGCTTGTGAAACAATCAAACCCATTCTCATGGTGAACTAATTGTTTTCTAGAATGGAATGGAATATTACGAACTATTATACGCTAATCGAAATCAAGCGTCATCAAGGCTTCTTCAACCCCCTCTAATGGAGGTTTTAGCCCTAAATAATTACGCTATCATTTCTCAAACAAAAACTCATAGAGCAACCCATTATTGAATAAATGATTAACTTATAAATCTAATTTGAACAATAATAATAATGATTTCAATTGAATTAAAACAAGATTTAAAACTAAATTAGCATTAAGATTATGAATACTAATTATCAATGGAGACAAGTTAATTATGAATTTAAGACAACTAAATCTAAATAAGAATTGAATCAATCATCTAAATTGAAATGAAAAACTACTACTTTATTATGAAACTGAAATCTGATTCTAAATAATAATCTACTTTGTTCTAACTAATTAATTGAATGTAAAAAAACTAGATCTAAAACAAGTTATTAGATCCTAGCTAACTAAAAAACTAGATGCTTAAGAGCTAAGTCCTGTGTCTTGAAATAAAGAAGACAAGATCCACTTTTTCGTGCATGGGCTGAGAAGCCATGTTTTGGGCCGAAAAATCGAGCCCAAAACCCAATTTATTCAGTCCACAGAGGCCTTTTCAGCTGGATTTGACTTCAATAGACATTTTGTCCACTTTTGCTCCTCTGATTGGGTCAAGGTTTGGACAATTGGAAAGCTCTTTCCAAAGCGGTCGTTTTAACATAAGGTAGGCACAATTCCGAGGTCTGCGTCCAAAGATATGGTCTTCGGAAGTTCTACTGACTTTTGTGCGTTGTTTCTGCCCGCGTTGACTTTGACTTTTCAGCTTTGACCGGGCTTTTAAAAAAAGGTTTTTTCTCCTTGAGTCTTGGCCTTCAATCACAGAACTTCTTAGTAACCAACCCTTGCTCCTTTAACTCGCAAAAGTGACACATTTCTGCACATAATTGACTCCAATGCCTGGAATACATAAAAGCACGTAATCAGCATTAACTCTTATTTATTACTCGCATAATTAGTCTAAAAGTATTATTGTTAAGGGGTTAAAACTACAGTGTTTGGCTCTTATTAATTACAAAGTTGATCCATAGTGTGTGAACTATGATTCTCTCCTTGCCTCACATACTTGAACTTCCCAAGGCAATTAAAACTCTAATCCCTTGGTAAGTGCATAACTTTAACCAAGTTTAACCCATGTTCATCATAAGAAATCAATCTAAAACCACTTTTCCTAAAAAAAAATCATTTTTCTTTTTATCTCTAACTATTACAAATAAGTTATACTGATTTATCCTACTCTATTACACAATCTGGGCTCTGTGTACCACTGTTCATAAAAAACCAACCACGCATCCAAAAAATTAAACCCACATCACTGGAGGTGATTGGGCGGTCGCCCCTGGCTAGCCCACGGACGCCCCTTGACTCCGGCCAAAGTCGATCGTCTTCCGGCTACTTCTTCAGCTCCTTTTCAGGTTCTCGGTTCCGCACCCTGATTTGTAAGAAAATAGATCAGTAATGAAATAACAGCGAAATAAAAGAAATAGAAATGAAAGGGTGAGAAGGGTGCTTCCTCCTTAGGTGCTCAACCAAGCTCTTCTCCTCCTTCAATCCATGACGGTGGCACCATTTGAAGTTGTAGATTGTAGAAAATATACTTCAAAGATTTGTAAGAAGTTGAAGTTCATCCTAAATTGTTTAGAGTTGAGAGATTGGGAGTTTAGGGAATAAGCTAGACTCTTAGTTTAAGACTTGGCTAGCTTAGTTGTGAATGAAAACATTGTAAAGTAAGTTGTTGAAGATTGAAATTACTCAAAACATTGAAAGCAAATGATTAAATGAAAGATTGAAACAAGAAGAACATGGAATATTGATTGATTGAAATAAACAAGATAAAATAACAAAATTGAAATACAAGAAAATAAAGAACAATAAAATAAAACTTGAATTGAAAAACAAGACTAGAAAAGTAAAGCAAACCAAATGGTTTGGATCCTCATACAATGGATGGTTTCTCTCTCCCTTGCTTTTTGTTTATATACTCCTCATTTTGCCAATTACATATTTGCCCTTCTCCATTAGTCTTGAGACACCTCACATTACCTTTTGCTTTTGCTTTTGCTTTTTGATTTCTTTCTCACCAAGATAGGTTTAAGAGAAGACCTACTTTTGAGTTAAGGACATCCATCTTGGGTATTTATAGTTGAGGACCTTTGACCTTTGACTTTTGACCGTTGACTTTTTCGACACTTTTTCTTAGCAGCTTATGGTCTTCATAATAAGCATGATTAAGGATTCTTTTGGTGCTAAGACACTGCTTTTATGATAATTGGTCAAAATATCTCCATAACCTGAAAAAGGCAATAAAAGCTATGAGTTGTCTTTTTGTTAAACGTAAGAAATGTTGTAATGCATTAATAAAAGGGTAATAAAATGCATATTTGGGAGCTAATCAGGCAGTAGGCTCAGTATCACTAGCCTTCTTCTTGCCCTTAGCATCCGACACAGCAACCTCAGCCGCCAGGTCTTTCAGATTCATTTTTTTCAAAAGAGCCCGACCTGATGAAGTTCAACCTCCCCTTGTAACAGGTCGTTCTTCACTTTCAGTCTCAGGTCACATTCTCTTAGCCCCTTCTGGCTCACCACCTTAAGTTCGCTTCTTCAACGCAGGCCTCCGAACTGAAGGGATACCCTCACCACCAGCCCTAACATTTTCACTAACATTCCCACCCCTCCCAGTGTCACCACCTTCCACAGGACGTCAGGATGTGTCATGACTGCTAGCACCACCACCAACTCTAGAACCACCAGTCGAGCTCCTCCCCCTTGACCTCATCTCTCTCCATTTCAGTAGTTGAACCAGAGTCATAATCCACACAAATCAACCGATGAGCCCTCTTCTTCTGCTCAACCTTCTTCAAATTTATCTTCTCACCACCTCGTCTTTTGAAGTAGTGTGCTACCTCTTCCAACAAAGACGTTTTCTCTTCCCAACTCAGCCTAGCAAACTCTTCAATAGCTCCCGTACGTGTACGACCTCGAATGACGACCTCTATAAAAACAAAGGAAAGTCAGAACATGGTAATATCTATATCAAATCATATCCATATCATACAACCTGCATAAATAAACGACATACACAAGAAACGAACCACACAAATAATAACCTACCATTAGTCCTCACACAACGATTCTCCAACACACATCTAGGAGGACAATAATTTCCCACAATCAACAGAGGCCTATGCCACCATTCCTCCTTACTCATACCAACAATCACCGATGATTTACCCCTCATCACCTGGAAACCAAAATTCATTGCAGATGACATCTTAACAGAGAAATGCTCTAGCACATCAGACAAACAAATGTTATAACCCCTCTGTCTTAACAAATCCAGAACGTGTAGCACCCTCCAACTGTTGCCCACAAACTACAAAAGTGACTTCCCACAAAAGTTAAAAACGTCTAAAGTCAGGCGTGAGAACGACAACCTCAATCCAGCCTTTAGTTGGCCATAGGTAACCACAATCCCACCATCTCGAGGAACATAATCTGGACCAAACATTCTTCTCCCTACTCAGGTCGTATATCATCAGGTCAGGTATCTCCAACCCAAACTCCCTCCTCAAATCACCAAAGTTGTCAAACACCGACCTGGGTACCACCTCCTCAGTCATCGTCTCCACTGAGGAAGATGATGACACCTCATCTCCACTACATGCCCTAACACCACCATCTCCACCACTCACAGTCATCTCCCTCGAATGGCTCAATGACACTTCCCCGCTCACACTACCAGTAGTAATCGACATGACAAACATAAAAGGGAAAAGGGAAACAAAAAAAATCTAATTTTATTAAAGATAACGCACCTAGAAACTAAAGGTTGGGATTTTTTCCTTCTCTTTCTTTTTCTTCCTTTTCTTGATGAAATGAGAAGGCGAATGACCTACAAAAACAAAACAACCCTTAAGCCGCACAAAAATCAAAGCAACACAAAATGTTTGCCTTTCCCACAAAACACAATCATAACCCATCTTTACCTCGCCCACAAAACCGTCGCGAATTGGGCCCATGGATCAAATCCAACCACTTTCCCACATAATTCCCAAAACTGTTCATTTTTTCAAACATACCAGCGGTAGGACACGTGTCAGAAAGATCTTTATTTTATCTTTTCTTTTTAATTGTCTGTCACACCAACGCCTATCCAAAAAAATAAATAAAATAAAGGGGGTTGTGTAAATACCCTCCGTTCTCAAATCAATCACTACAGCACATGTGTCCACATACTAGGTCGTATCTGCACAGCTCGTGTACCACTAGATCGTACTATGCCACAAGGATGTAATCACGACCTAAACTCAGGTTATAACACCCCATTTTTTTCTTTTATTTTTCCTAGTATAATAATAATAATAATAATAATAGATAATAGACAAAATAAAATAGGATAGATATTAGTAAGGATAGGAAACCCAGTAGGGTTAAGAGATAAACATTCCTTCCTTGTTTTTAGGAGAGTTTGAAAACAAAAAAAAGGAGTTCACACGGAGTTTTTAAAAACACAGAGAGTTTTATACCAAAAAAAAAATTATACTGAGAGAGGAAAAGGAAGATTTTTCGGATAGCTGATATCAGCGGGTAGCAGGAGCGTATCACGGGTGAGTAGATTAGTTTTCTATTTCACATCTAACTTTACTATTCAAGGTTTTCGCTCATGTTTTTGGCTCATTCTTCTGTCATTATTATTCGTCTTGTCGTTGTTAAACTGGTTAAACTATCTGTTGAAACTCGAAAATCAACATTGAATTGTCGAAGCTTGTTTGGGCCCGTTAATGGCAGCGCGAGCCCAAACTAACATTTGTACTGTATATCATTGAAATTGTTATACTGTTGTTGTGTGGGTTGGTTTTTTTTTTATTTGGTTGATGTCGGGGGTTTAGAGATGGATGTCGGGTTTAGAATCGGTGGTTGGGTGTTGTTGGGTTGAAATTGGGTGGGCTGTTGGAGCTTGAAAGGTCGTTAATGGCGGCCAAAGAAATCGCCCAGTAGCTTAGATTATTTGAACTTTGTTGTTGTGGTTTTGGTTAAGTACTGGAATGGATTGTTGGTGATGGGGTAGTGTAGTGTGTGTGTGAGGGCTGTTAATGGTGCTGTTAAAGCTTCCAAGCTTTGTTAATGGCGCCGACCACGAATTTGGAGGAGTGGGGGAATCGGGTTATGATGGTATCGATAGATGGGGGTTTTCATGAGGGTTAAAACCGTTGGGTTTAGAGGGGCCAAATGTGGGTGATTGATGGTGGTTGATCGGTGGAAGTGGTGGAGGAGAGGCTGCTGGTGAGGGAGGAAGACTACCTGTTTGGTCGGTTGGGCTTGGGCCTAACATTAGTTAGTTATTGGGCCGGATTCTATTATTGTTTGGTTCGGCCAGTTTCATATCTTAAGATATTTGGGTCGAAACTCATTTTTGTTATTTGGGCAGGACCACATTAGTTGTTGGGGCCAATTTCTATTTCTTTTGTTTGGAGCCAGTTTCTATTTTATTTTAGGCCGACCCACTTGACTTAAAATAGATCCAAGTGAGTCTTTAAATGTTTAGACTTTTGGGCTTTTATTATGGACTTTTGACTGTTTAATTGTGCTACATTTTATGTTGTAAATTGTATAGACAAATCCAATACTAAAATGTTGCGGAAGCATGTATAAATTGGTTCGTCATTTTCTAAGAGAGAATTGACGTTGATATTATCAAATTTCAGACACGTGACGAGATTTATATTTTAAGAGACATAGACATAAAGACCTTTGACTTGGCTATGATTAGGTCTGTTGGGATAAGTGCTTGACTTTAGGCTAAGACCTGTATATATATACGTGTGTACGTGTATTAACTATTATATGATATTTCAGTCTTTTATGATATACGACGCTATGACACTTAGACATCGATATATTAATAACGCGTAAACAATAATACAAGAAACAATATACTCCTCTGTTCTCTGAAATAATATATGCAATAAAATTCATTAATGCGTAAACAAATTTACCACACCCTTTTAGAATCTCTCCACACCTCAAGTTTTGTAAATTGATTTTATGACTGAAGATGTCATGTGATAGGTGGGCATTTATTGAATGTGCCATAAATGGACCGTTAGCGTTATAATTGGGTATTCCTTGAATATGGCGGGAATGACCTAAGGTGCATAGGTACTAAAGGGTGGGTGTATAAGAAAAGTATGTAATCGATTATTTGATAAGAGAAATTGATTTGATTGTACGGGTGTGCTTGGACTTACATTTGAATACGGATATGATATCTACATATGTTTATGTAAAATTCCTAACTTTCGTTTGTAGAAGGGTAGTACTTAATAATATTTTGTGCAGGGACACGGTCCTACCCTTATACAGAAGTGGATATCGGTAAGATTTAATTCAATTACTTAGTTATTAAAATGAGTTATTATAATGAGTTAATATAATGGAAGTCTTGCTTGGGAAGAAACTATGCCGGTTGAAATGACGGAACTACCTGTCTTCCAAGCTGAGAATGATTAAGTTATGAGAAAATATAAAGTGATTGTTTGGATAATTAAAGTATGACATTGTTTTTATGTGGTTAGTCTACTCATACCAGCAAATTCCATTTTGCTGACCCATGTTTGCTTTGTTTTGGCAACGTGGGTGTGTTCTTGGGAACATAGGTGGAATGCAGTGGAACCACGGCGTTTGATTTTGATTTGTTTCTGGAGCAGTCCGGGAGTTTATTTTTATTAGGTCTGATCTTTTTGGAAGTATGTAATAACGTAGTTTCATATTCATCATGACATGAGAATATGATGTTGAAGACCTTTTATTTTTAGAGTTTGTTTTGATGGTTTTTGGATGGAAGATAGTTTTTAATAAAGTGATGGTTGAGAAATTTTGGAGATTATTGTTGTTAAGTTGATTATTTATGATGTGGGTTTTCGGTTTTGGCATGTGTTGTATCCACCTCGTCATAGCCTGGGTTTTTAGGCAATTATGGATGTTTGAGATATTTATATTTCAAATATTCACTTTGTAATTGTTTAGAAATTTTGGGTGTGACATTGGTCGTCCAAATATCAAATACAACCATACATGAAAGCAAATGATCTACCGCGATCCTGAAGTTCAATCAACGCACCAATGAAAGAGGCATTTACTTTGTAATAGCATAAATAATGGCGACTCATCAAGGGAGCACAAAATATGAATCTACACTTGACAATGGCCTGGAGCAAATAAAGAAAGTCAGATCACACACCTATAAGTAGAGAGGGATGAACTATGTAAGGCTTGATTCAAGTTGACCCAATAAACTTGATACATAGGCAACTTTTATCCAAAGAAAGAGTGCAGCCATTCCCAATCAATCTCAACATCAGGTTATAGGTAGAAACCTATACATCTACAGTACATATGGGTGGAAGAATGTCATAAAGACTTGTAGAATATCTCCTGATGGCAGCAATGAACCACATTTAAGCAATGTCATGGTGCAAATTCAACACTTTTTAGAATTTGAATAACTCTCATATAGTCAGATGACACCATTACTTTGTTGAAGCTCCTACTAACACACTCACTCAATCCCGCCTCAATCGCCTTCAGCTTTTAAAATAAGACTGACATGGTACAACCACCACCTGAGTAGGCAAAAACAACCTCTCCATTTTCATGTCTGGTTATACCTCCATAGCTTGCTCCATAAGAATTCAGGGAACCATCTCCATTCAATTTTATATACCCTAGTGGAGGTTTGAGCCATCTACACTATTGAATTTGCCTTTGTTTGTACTTGAAAGTTAATCCAAGTCTCTCTTCAACCACTCGAAGCTTGATAGAATCAATTATTTCATCAACCTTTACTTCCAAATAGTACTTCATATCAATCATTATCATCCTGCTGACATCCCTAGCATCCATAGAAGCTCCTTCAAACCTTCTATTGTTGCGTTCCTTCTATATATATCCAATCACAATACAAACAAACACTTTATAGAGCTCTATAGTTATAGACTTACCTCGCACAAGATTGAGAAAATAACACCATTCCTTGTTTGAATGATGCACCTGATTGTCTAATCTTAGTTCATGTTTAACTGCAGCCCAAACTGTTTTAGAATAGGGACAAGCTCATCTTTACTTAGATATAGCATTTGGTTTTATATGTTTCTCCTATTTTGAAGTAGGAGAAAAGTGAGTGCAATCTTAGATATGTTTCTTGTGGAAAAACTGAGTGTTTCAATCGCAACTCAAAAGGATTAATGACATTATAGCCTACAAGGATCACTACCTAGACTATTCTATATCAGGATTGGAGAAAAATGGCCCTAGTATGTTTCTTTATGATTTTAAAGCAAAACTTGAGAGGAATAATCAATCAACTCTTTTGAGATACGAAGCACTCGAGTCTAATCTTAAGAATCTACCCGATGAGGATGATAAAAACACGTTCAATTTTGATGCAGTCTCGCTTTTATATAATAGTGTCGGCTATACAAATATGACCATTAGGTCTCTCTGTACACTTATGAGCCATAGCGAAGGTAGGAATAGCTGTGGTTTCCAAGATCATGACTATTGGTTAGTACATGAAAACCGGTCACAATTATATATATTTTTGTGGACAAAACATTTTTTAATGTATCCTTAGATATATATTATAGCTATACCTTTTTGGCTCTATTTTTCAAGGCTTAACAGAGTCTCTAATTTTTTGTAAATTCTAATACTAATTACGAAAAAAAAAGGAATTCAAAATCCTTAGATATATATTATAGTTATACCTTCACCAATCAATCTATTTTTTAGAGCACTCACAGAGACTCCAGTTTTTTCTAAACTCTATTACTAATTATGAAAAAGTATAATATAAATAAAGAAACAATCCCATCTAGAGTTTCACAGAGTCTCCAACTTTTTCTAAACAATATAGCTAATTACGGAAAAAAAAAAATACTAAATTGCAAAAAACATTATTTTCAATCAAAAATGATTTTCCTAAAATCCTTACATCAAAAAGAATAGTTTCCACACTAATCTCAAGTGAAGTTTAACATAACAAAGTTTCTTTCTAGAAAATGATAATGAAATTATGAAAGAACAAAGGAAAAAATGAATTGAGTTGCTTGAACATTTTATTTATGCATTTGTTAACCACACATGTGACTGGGAAAAAAGGAAAAAAAAGTAAACTAATCACAAAATAAATAATAGTGTATACCCAAAACAATAAAATTGTATTGTATGCACTATATATATGGCTCTAACAAATAAAGTTGGATCAATTTGAGGTGTCATCCATTGTTGGATTTAGACATTTAGTCATAGTTAAGGATTTCGAAAATCATAGGCCACAATAATTACGATATATTCTAATTAAATTTATGAATTTTATAATTTCCAATTTTAGCGGAATAACCGGATTCAGTTAAAATGGACGTTGACTTAAATAAATCATATAACTATTGATTTAGTTAAAGTGGACGTTGGGCTTAAATAAATTATATACCAAACCAAATCAAACCAAAACAAATTACATGTGGAAAATTAAATTATACAAAAAATAATATCACAAAATATATAATAACAAATAAAAAAAAACCCCAATAATGACAAATATTTTAAAATATATATAATACTGAAACTAATGTCAAAGATCAATTGACGAGAAACAGAAAACTAAATGCAAATGCATCGAACTAACTTCAAATAATATTTAACGAGAAATCGGAAATTGGATGCACATGCAAGCATTAAACTAACCTGAAAGAATAATTAACGGGAAATCAAAACTTGGATGCAAATACATCAAACTAACACCAAAAAATAATTGTCGGTAAATCAGAAATTGGATGCAAATGCATTGAACTAACCCTCAAAGATTAAATTAATGGGAAATCGGAAACTTGATGCAACTATATTGAACTAACCTAAAAAAAAATAACTATAAATTGGAAACATGATGTAAATGCGTGAAACTAATCTTTAAAAATAATTAACGGGAAATCGAAAACTGGATGCAACTACACTGAACTAATTTCAAAAAATAAATTGGATGTAAATGCACTGAACTAACCTCAAGAAATAATTAACGAAAAATTGAAAACTGGATGCAAATTCATTAAACTAACCTCAAACAATAATTAACGAGAAATCAGAAACTAGATGCAAATGCAACCTCATCGAATAATAAACGAAAAATCATAAAATGGATGCAAATGTATTAAACTAATCTCATAAAATGATTAACGGGAAATCGAAAACTGGATGTAAATGCATTGAACTAAGCTCGAAGAATAATTAGTAGGAAATTGGAAATTAGATGCAAATGCATTAAATTGATTGCAAAAAATAATTAACAAGAAATCGAAAACTGGATGCAACTGCATTGAATTAACCTTAAAAAATAAATAACATAAAATCAGAAATTGGATGCAAATGCATTGAACTAACCTCAAAATATAGTTGTGTTATATATTGTGGGAATGTCCCGATAAGTATAGTTTTGCATTTAAAACGGTGTTTATCTTATCTTTTTTCGTATAATTGGGGACACCTTGCTATTCAAGTAGCTTCAATATGAACTTCGTCTTATTAGACAATCTCACAAAACTTCAATCAAACTTCAATTATTAAACAACAAATGAAGTTGAAGGGTTTTATCAATGGCGAGTTTTTTTTTTAATAGAGAGTACGTGTGGTTTTCATGTTATAAGAAATTTGGATGAGTGATCAATATAATATTTGTATATAATTGTTATGCATATATTTTTCAAAATAATTAATATGACAAGACCCGTTCGTAGATAATCTTTGAAGATCCCACATAGTGAGTCAGGTATATAATTTAAAGAATAATTAACGGGAAATTGAGAATTGAATAATCTTTGATGATCCCATATAGTATATCAAACATGATTTATTTTTATGTCATGTTTGCAAGGACACTACAGATAGATAGGTAGAAAGTTGGTATTACACACCACATTGGATAATTAAAAGGAAATCGAAAACTAGATTCAAATACATTGAACTGAGCTCAAAGAGTAATTAATGGGAAATTAGAAACTTTATGCAAATGCAATAAACTAAACTCAAAAAGTAATTAACTAGAAATCGGAAATTGGATGCAACTGCATTAAACTAACGTCAGAGAATAACTAATGGGAAATTAGAAATTGGATGCAAATTCTTGAAAAATATTTAACGGGAAATCGGAAATGGTATGCAAAAATGCATCAAACAAACCTCAAATAATAATTAACGGTGAATCAGAAACTGGATGCAAATGCATTGAACTAACCTCAAAATATAATTAATAGGAAATAAAAAACCAAATGCAACTGCATTGAATTAACATCATAGAATAATTGACGGGAAATCAGAAACTATATGCAAATGCATTGAAATAATCTCAAAAAATAGTTAATGAGAAATCAGAAACCGGATGAAATTGCATCGAACTAACCTCAAAGCATAAATAATCAGAAATCATAAACTAGATGCAGATGTCTTGAACTAACCTCAAAGAGTTATTAATGAGAAATCGGAAGCTGGATGCAAATGCAATGAACTAATCTAAAAACTAATTAACGAATATAGAAACATAAAAAAAAAAAAAAAAAAATGCAAATGCACTAAACTAACCTCAATGAATAATTAACGGGATATCATAAATTTGATGTAACTATATTGAACAAACCTAAAAAAAATTAATGGGAAATCGAAAACTTGCTGCAAATGCATTAAACAACTAACCTCAAATAACAATTAACGGGAAATCGAAAATTGGATGCAACTGCATTGAACTAACCTCAAAAAATAATTAATGAAAAATCGGAAATTGGATGCAACTGTATTAAACTAAAATCGTATATTAACTAACAAGCCGGGAAATCAGAAATTGGATGTAATATCCTTCATGAATATTTAACAAAAAATCAGAAATTGGATGCAAATGCATTGAAATAATCTCAAATAATAGCTAACTAGAAATCGGAAACCAGATGTAACTACATCAAACTACCCTCAAAGCATAAATAACCGGAAATTTGAAGCTAGATGCGAACTAACTTCGAAAAATAATTAACGGAAAATCAGAAACTGAATGCAGATGTATTAAACTAACCTCAAAGAATAATTAACGGAAAATTGGAACCTTAATGCAAATGCAATTAACTAATCTCAAAGAGGAATTAACGAAACATTTAAAACTAGATGGAACTACACTGAATTAACCTTAATAAATAACTAACGGAAAATCGTAAATTTGGTACAACTGCACTGAACTAACCTCAAATAATAATTAACAGAAAAATCATAAACTTGATACAACTACATTGAATTAACCTCAAAGAATAATTAACGTAAAATCGGAAACTTGATGCAAATACATTAAACTAACCTCGAAACATAGTTGTATTATATATAGGGAGAATATAATATCTCAACAAGTATAGTTTTGCATTTTAAGTAGTGTTTATTATAATTATTTTATTATGATTGGAAATGTCTTGCTATTTAAGTAGCTTCAATATCATCTTCGCCACATTGGGCATTCTTACAAAATTTCAATCAAACTTCTATTATTAAACATAACAACAAAAATAAATCGATGAGTTTTACCAAGGTTTGGTGCTTTCTTTTGATAGAGAGTGCTGCAAGAAATTTTGAACAAGTGATTAATATAATTTCCATATCTCATAGCTATGAATAGTTACTAATATTTTTTAGAATAATTTAATATAACGACACTCGTTCGTAGGACGGGTTCGAAAGCTAGTGTTTTATTTATGGTGTTTGCTGTTTTTTATTTGCAGTTTATCAGTCAGGAACTTATGCTCCCAATTCTTCTGATGAAGCTGGGGACTAAAAAAAAAATTTGTGATATGGAAAGGTTAAGCCTCACATTTGTTTCTACATATAATATAAAATATTAAACTTAAAACCAATTGGTGATAAGTGCAGTAACCCAATAACTTATATATCTCAATGCAAGCCTTAATATATCCCACGTTTGTTTTTTTCCCAATAGAAACTTAATATATCCCGCGTGGAACTAAGTATCTCAATATAAAACGCCTTTTGAAAAAAATAAAAAATAAAAGTGATCTTGAGGCTCATTTAATTGGTCATCTCACAGACAAAAACTAGGCTCATTTTAGTAGGGGGTTATCTTTCTTTACCATGTAACTCCTCAGGTAATCTATAACACTAAGAGCATTTGCAATGCAGGTGAATAAGGGGGATTTGTGACTATAGTTACCAATTTTGTTGGAAAATGGCTGTGCAATGCAGAGGTGAAAAACTGGTGACTTTAGTCCCCAGTTGATTTCAAGGTGAAATATTTCACCGAGATAGTGGCTGACTTGTTAACTTCGGACGGGATGTTGGATTCCATCTCGTACGCTTTTTTTCGATTTTTTTTTTTGACGGCGTGTTTTTTCGATTTTTTTAACTTCAGACAAAATACCGGACGGGATGTTACATTCGGTCTAGATCAAAAAGGCTTCGGACGGAATCTAACATCCGGTCCGAGATATTTTATTCACCTTTGCATTGCACAGTTTCACCTTGTTTTTACCAAAACGTTAAAAAATGGGTGAATAAGTGCTGAGGTGGCGGTGATAAGAGAGGAATTATTTTCACTTGTATTGACGAGAAGAAACACCCCTTGTAGATGCCGATATATTTTGCCAATAGAAATTTCAGATCTCTCTGTCTCTAATTCCAAGAGTTTCTAGTCTACGTAAATAAATGGCGCCTTTGCGGCTGTAACAAAACACACACACACTGACACAGCTCTCATGACAAATCATTTCCTCTCTCCTTCAAACATCTCTCGTCTCCAAGCCCTTCTTTCCAATTTCCAGGTACTTCCCATCCCTCTCTAACAATATATATTTTTCTTCTTTCTTTCACGCATTTCGTCAAACATTGTATATCTTTATCTAAAGTTCGTTTCTTTTCAGAGATTAAATCATACATTGGCTCGAGATATCCAAAATGCGCACTGTCATACGAGTCAAACTAGTAGGTGTTTTAATATGAAATTTTGTTTTTTGTTAGTAATGTATTGGAATGCTATGTTGTGTTGTGTAAGTGTAGTTTTTGTATGGCAATTTTTTTAGGTAGAGATAGTATTGTTGATGACTATGTTGACAAGAGGAAATGGAGGGTCGTGGATTCAAGGATTGCGAGAGTTGACCGAAAGAAAGTGTCACCTGAATCACATACAATTTTGCACATTCTTCGTATGAAGGGTTAGTTATTTGCTGTTTTTAGTAAGTTATTGCTTTTATATTGTTTCATTAGTATCAAGTTATTACTTTCCGATCAATATAACGAAATGTTGCGAATATATCATCACCAACACTTGTCATGAAACTAGAATATGTCCTGTGCCTTAAGCAACAATTTCATGTAGCTTAAAGGCATCCCCGCAGTCCTAGAATAGGTTCTAATAGATGATTTTTATATTTTATTATGTACCTCTTACATGCTGCAAATTAGGTAATGTATTGGTCATACCACAAGTATTTGTCATGTTGGGATCAAGTTCGAATCACCTGGTGGCTATATTTGAATTATTTCCCAGCCGTTAGATTATTAATTAAATTTTAAAAAAAGGCACAAAAATGACAGTGGCCAGGCTCGAACAGCTGACCAACTTGACGGAAGTTGACGCAAGAGCCGTTTCGGCCCATTGTGTCACACGAAAATTATTGGACAATATCATATTATCACAATCAAACACGCATCTCAAGGAATTAGAAGGCATATTGGCCATTCATTGGTGGAAATCAGTCTGGAGCGTTCCTTTTATTTACCTCTTTGTTATTTTGCCTTCTAGTGCCCGAAAAGACCCTATCTTATTATATAGACGTGTTAAAATCATTTAAAAAAGGATTGCACTGGGTTTGAGAAACCTCGTCTATACTTTTTGATGCCATGAAACAATCAAGCTTCTTGCAGTCACTGTTATTGGATAAAACTTTGCATTCGCTAAATTTTCCACAAATCAAACACGACCTTAGTTTTTTTTTTAATAACATCCAAACTTCGACTAGTCTTTTAAGGGACTATCACTCAAGCATTTTGGTTCTAAATAGAGTTATATAAGATAGATGTACTAGAAGGATTGAGATGGCTGTTTTTCTCCCTCATTCGTTAAGTGTAGTTCAATTCTATCATTAATTATTCATTCTTAATTAATTTCAACCCACAAGTTAAAAGGTTTTGAAAATGAGTAGTTCAGTGGATATGCAGGTTTTAAAGCTTATTTAGTAGGTGGATGTGTGCGGGATTTGCTCCTAGACAGAATACCTAAGGATTTTGATGTGGTGACCAATGCTAACCTCAAACAGGTATTGATGGCAGGTTGAGTTAGATCTAGGTTCTCTTACTTAATTCTTAGTTGGATTGTTGGTTCATGATGTATGGTTTATGTTGGTCTTATGCAGATCAAAAAACAATTCCATCGTTCTCAGATTGTTGGCAAGCGCTTTCCTATATGTCATGTGTTTATTAAAGGCTCCAGGATTGAGGTAAGTAGAGAACTTCAATGTAATTGGTTCTGTTAGTATGCTTGTTTATTGTCTTAATGGTCAGTTTTCCTTTGTTTTTGTTTTAATTCTCTAAGTTTGTTAAGACACTAGCCGCTATAATCCTACCATATCAGGTATCTAGTTTTGACACTGTTGATACAGTTGCCGATGGAAAGGGAACAGTATTTCCCTCTCAACGGCCAACTGGTTGTAATAAAGAAGACTTTGTTCGCTGGAAAGATTGCCTGCGTCGTGACTTCACAATTAACAGGTATGTTTTTTGTTAAGGTCTCTTCCTCTTGTATATGTGGTATATTGATAACTTTCACTGCACATAATTGATTTGTTTTAAATATCCTGTTACATTATCGTGTGGTTGTCCACTACTATATTAGCAGTTTCCTAAAACCACTTTATGAGGTTCTTGATGATGCCTTCTAACCTTTAAAATGATATTCGTGATTTGATGGGAACAGCTTATTTTATGATCCATCTGCTAATAAAATCTATGACTACGCCAACGGAATGAGAGATTTGAAGTTGTGCAAGGTGATGTTCTCATTCGCTGATCTAGTTTTAGTTGTCCGATTTTCATTATGTTTTTGCTGGTTCAGGAAATATTCGTCTGTAACACTCTTTTATCTTGTTTGTATGATTATATATTCAGGTGCAAACTGTAATCCCTGCTCGCGTGTCTTTCAAGGAGGACTGTGGTTGGTGTTTTTTCGTTTTCCGAGATTGGTTCTTTCTAACATTCATGCTTCTTGACCTCTGAAATGGTCAAGGTCACAGAATTTTGTATTGAACAGTTTTAACTGAAATGGAAACTCTTATCAGCAAGAATTTTGCGTGGCGTAAGAATTGCTGCTCGTCTTGGCCTGTCATTTTCCAAGGAGACCGCTGCTGCAATTCAGGACCTTTATATGTCTATATTGGATATGGACAAGGTAATCTCTGGCAGAATTCAGAAAGGTTTGAAATAACCCAGCAATGTTTTCCTACATAATAGTTTGTTTTTGACACTAATCTTCAATGTTTCATATTTTAGGCAAGGGTGATGCTGGAAATGGACTATATGCTTTCTTATGGATCTGCTAAATCTTCTCTCAGTTTACTGAAGAGATTCAAAATTTTAGACATTGTGCTCCCATTTCATGTGAGTACTGGTGGTTTTATTAGTGGCTTCACTATTTTTCTATTCAATATTTTGTTTTTATTTGTTGTTAGGATTATAATTATTACTATTGTTGTTGTTGTTGTTTTTGTTGTAGTGGTTTTATTTTGATAACTTCACAGCAATGCTTATTTATGACATTGGATAATTATTTGATTGCAGGCAGCATACCTATCTGCAGAGGCCCATGATCAAACTGCCCAGGGTTCCCCAATGCTGTTTGTGAGTACATTACTGATTGAAATGACAGCCTAGGCACTAACTTCTTAATTAGGTTCACCCCCCTTACCTAGTTAGCTCATTCATTATTTGCTGCCTACTGGAAAACAAAGGCTTAAGATTGATGGAGGGCAGCACTCTAATAGGAAATTACTACAAAGAACTTAACGTCTCTCTATATATGTTTTTTGCCATTCGGAGCCCAGTTCAGTTGAATAATAAGTCATCAAACTGCGAGCCCTTTTTATCTTCACATAGAGTTGACCAATGCTGTAATCATGCCTTTTTATTTAGAGAATGAATTTGTGGACATACACTTAAAACTGTCCACAGGACAACATAACCTGGTTGGTCCACGTAAGAAACTTAAATTAGTGAACCAACAACCAAAACCACTACATCAATGAATTAAAAAAATGGAAAGGACATAAATAAATGAAATAAAACAACAAAAAGAAAACCAAACAGATGGTCATCACTCCAATTCTTCAACCACGTATGTCTGGCAATCCTGATAACCAAGTTAAATAACCAAGTTAAATATTCCGTCAAAGAGGTGACGGTGAAGAAACTTCAATTGAGAAAACAAAGAGGCAGAAACATGCCCACTTGTTCTTTCTTCATGAACTTGTATATTGGGATGGAACGAGTAGTGATTTTTGGTGGAACTGAAATGATGGGTATGGGGTTTGACGATCAGGACTAGACCCAAAAAAGAAAATTAAGCTTGTGTGAATTGGATTAAAAGACTGGTGAACCTTTTCCGGCTTGAATTCCGACGAGATAGGTGGTAGAGATGAAGAAGATGAACAGTGTAGTTTTACCCATTTGATTAATTGATCATGTTATTTTTAATTTTCTTTTATTTATTGTAGAAAATAATAAAAGAAAAAGAAGTGATGCTGTGGTTTGGGTTGTTGGTCGACTAACTTACATTTACTATGTGGACCAACTAGCTTTTGCTGTCCACAAGTTTTAAGTGTATGTCCACAAATTCATTCTCTTTTATTTATCATCAAAGAATGGCATCTTCTTCGATCCTAGCTATTCACCGGCAGATCAGGAACAAATATGTTAATCAGTCTCAGCTTTGTGAGATCTCCCATTAAACCCTACTGAAAGGTTAAGGGAGAATCTCTTAAGTACATGATCCATATCTTTTGCAATGTTCAGCGAATATTTTGATCAAATAGTGATTCTTCTTTTGTTAGTTTGTTGATTCCTTCTTCGCAATCTAAGTCCAGTTTGTGCGGTTTTGCAGAAACTTTTTGCCAGTATGGATAAGTTGTTTGCTTCTAATCGACCCTCTATTCCCACTGTGTGGTAAGTCGTTTCTGTGTTTTTTTTTTGGTGTTTAAACACAATATATGCATATAAAGGTCCACAATACCCAGGTTTGGGTATGATTGGCACTTTAGTAGATTATGTTTGGTGTGTATAACTTATGTTGACAGTAACTATGTTGCAATGAGGCTATGTTTGCACTTTGCACTTTGGCCCTTTTAAAGTGAGACTTAAGTACTTTCTGACTTTCTTTTGATTTATGGTGTTATATGTGGCATGTGTTATGTGTTACCTAGGGGGAGGGAAAGTTTCTTAATCAGGATAATCACTCGATTAGTTCTGATTAATTATGATTACTAGGACTAGTCACTATGCGCTCCTGGAGCAATTGGCTACTGTAACGCCTCTACCTGCAGAAGCAAGAAGTAAAGATGAACACCAGTAATAAAGCAAGAACCTTAGATCTTAATTTTATGAAGGGAGAACAGGGGAAATTCCGAATAGTTCAACCAATTATGACTCGAATTCATAAAATAAACCCACTAAATTGTTTATGGAAGAGGAAGGAGAAACTTGTCCTCTCAGGATAGAACTTCCAACCCCTGACTTTTAGGGTTTGGAACCCCTTCTTTCTCTCTAAATCTCTAAAATCAAGCTTTTTTCCTCTCATAATCCAACATTTCCCAGTATTTGTGTTTTTTTGGGTAGTATGTTCTCAGCATCGTGTTATTTAAAAGTCAGCTGAATCCAAAATTTGTAACCTACCAAATTTAGACGTGTACTCCTACATGAGTTTCGGACATTTTGGCTGTCAATTGCGCGTAAAATAGTTTACGTTTGTTTTCCTTAAACAATTTTAGAAATTTTGAATTGAATTATTTTTTGGATATGGTGGGTCCGATAGAACCCTTTCCCGAAAATCACAACTTAATTAGTGTCATTTGTCCAATATGAGTGACATTAGAGACTTCTGTGTCAAACCGTGTTGGAACTATAGTTTTCCGTAAGATTTGAAAGATTCTACATCTAAATAAGCAAGTGGTACCTCATTTCAGTTTCTTTAAGTACTTGTTTCTAGGGTTTAGCTGACTATTCATGACTTTATGCATACAGGGTTGGAGTATTGGCATTTCATCTAGCACTAGTGAATAATCCGCAAGACGCTCTTGTGGTTTGGGCTTTGTCCTCTATTTTTTATCATGGAAACTGGAAGGAAGCAGTGGAGTTTGCAAGAGAAAAATCGAAAACGCATGTAGATTTTTCGCCCGAGATTTCACAGTCTTGTTCCAACAAATCTGACAAAGCACTTGCAGAAGATGTTAAACAGTTTGCCTCGCAAGTGATATCTTCAATCGATGCCTTGACTGAGCCGCAAAGTCTTTTCCTGTCAATGGAAAGATATCCACTATATCCATGTTTTGGTTCGGTAAGTGGATCTAAATTGTTGTTGTTTCGGTTAAGAAACTGATGTGTGTTGTAGTATATTTTTCTAATTAGCCTAATTTTTTCCTTCCTGATTGTTTTATATCCTGCGTCCTAATTAATATAATTGGTGGTAGTTGTGTATTGATAATTTGATATAGTCAGAGTCGCCATTCACTTCGAAGATAATATAAGTAGCAAGAACATACCTACATTAGACTCGAGCATAAAACCGACATAAATAAAGAAGATAAGAGAAAAGGAACATGGTGAAAAGAAAAAGAAAAAGTTAGAACAAGAAAAGATCCAAAACTCCCAAAAACCAGAATAATACGTTATTCTTATTTTATAAGATTCTGCTATCTTAGCCTATTATTTTAACACTATATCTTTATGTCATTATTAATGAATTGAATTTTACTGATAAAAAAAACAAAATAAAAAAAATAAAAAAATAAGATTCTGCTATCTTGGTGAAATATATGTTAAGTATTATAAAAAAAAATGGGGCACGGCTAGGATATCAAATACTTATAGTAGTTTTCTACTTCAACAAGTATCTTGATTAGCAAGTTATTGAGTCTATTTTAAAGTGTCTATTTAATTGAACTAAACAGCTTCCCACCAAAAAAAACTAAACAGCTATTTGGTGTTATTTGATATTCTATTATAAGAGTCTTTTAGGGTTCGTGATATTTTTATATTATTGTAGAAACTAATCAATCGTGTCTTACTGCAATTATCTACATCAGAGATTTTGTGGTTAATTGTTCTTGGCAGATGTAGGCATTGGTAAACCCCGTTATTCTCTATGTGCATCGTTTCTTCTTTCTACTCTCCATTTTGATTGCTGTTTATTCTTTCTAAAAAAGAATTGTAATGCACCTTTAGCGCTAATGTTATCACATAACAAATTATGTACTACCAAAAAACTAGATCATTTCAAGAAAACAAGTTTCAAATCTATTCATTCGAATTTTTCTATTATAAACAGTATCAGGATCCATACCTGATCGGTGTATACGTTTGTACTCTACTCAGATATTTTTTATTTAGCTCAAACCCCATATATTCGGATTTTGGTTGGAACCTGGACCATTATACCTGTCCTATCATAAAGTTATCCCAAAACCCTAAGTGTGTGCAGATACTGAGATACCTAAAAAAATCCCGACCTTGAATACATAGATACATTTTCAGGTTTGAAAGTAGAGTAGTTGAGAGTTGAGACATCTCTTCTTAATGGTGAGTGCCTATTTATCTTTTGAAAATGGTTAAGCATCTGAAAGATGTGATTGAACTGTCCAGTGATCGGTGCACATGACATAGAGGCATTCTTGTAACTTACAGGGGATTCAACCATATTTGGCATGGAGTCATGGACAGAACAGAAAATCTCATGTGTGTTTGTGTTGATGCCAACATGGCTTGGAAAGTTGGAAGTGTGTCCGATGCTTAGAGGTGTCAATCTTTTTCCGAAATCCGATCCACAACATTTCTGAATTTGGAAGCAATTTTCAGGTTCTGATTTTCCTGATTATTCCGAAAATAATTCAGATCGGAATCGGATGTAATTTCAAATTTTGATTTTCTGATTTTTTTGAATTATCTAAAATCAATCCAATCTGAGAATTCTGAAATGATTTACGAATTTTCCCAAGAATTTTAGGTGCTTTTAGAAATACTTTCAATCAGCACAGCCATTATTTCCTTTTGTAAGTATTTTTGTCTTGTTCATAGCATAGTTTATATATACATACACGATACACACAAACCACACCATTAAAAGCCATTTTTGTAAGCTTCTAGGTAATGACCAATGTATCTTTCAAATCTAACAAAACAATTGTTCTAATTTTATCACAAACTAGATTGTGATAATAAGTTACAAAGATGAGAACAATTGACACTATTACTTTGAATGCATGTGTGGACACATGCAAGGACGGAGACAGCGGGTGGGGGCGGCGCAACAATTTGAAAAACTAAGAAATTACACTATAATCAGCACAAAAATTCCTAAATCTATAAGGCTTTGCCCCTCATATCCCTTATGTGTCCCTGCCATGTAACATGACAGTGTCCTACATTATTTATATTTGCCCATGTCGTCACGTCCACAGCCACACCAATCATTTAAGTTGGCCTCCGGACTGCATTCCCTAGTCCATCCCCGCCACTGTCTGTTTGTGTTATTTACTTGATGTGGGCTTGGGCAGAACCGTCTATCTTGCTGACTCATTTGTTTTCTTATTTCGTTCATCCTGCCTGGTTCTGAACATTAGTAATCTATAGGGAGGATTAACAAGTGACCTGATTCTTATTCTTCTTCTTCTTGCTGCTTCTGCTGCTGCTGCTGTTGTATTATTTGTAATTACATGCATAGCTCGATATATTTGATTTATTCATGTGCATCATTTAGAAGGAAAATATGCATTTCAGGTATTTATATCAAAGCACATGGGTAGAACAGTTGCTGAGCTTTTTGAAGTCCTGCTTGACGATGTTGATGAATCCCAGAACAGGAGTTGTTTTGAGATAGACTACGAATTACTTAAACAGGGTAATCACGGTGAGATAAGGTTTGTGCTTGGCAAGGTCATCATGGATACTTTGGGCAGTGTGTCTATCCATGATCAATTACAGGAGTTGCAGCATCTACCATTATCACATAGTGATAAACAACAAAAGGTGATTGGGGAGGAGATGCGTAAAATTACATCTCGTCTTAACCGAAGGAAGGTGTTTGAGAATGAGAAAGAACATTCACCTGGATACAATAATAACTGTCAGGTGGGTAAGGAGGAGAAACAACGGTCACAGAAGTCAAATATAGGCATAATCTCAGTGTCACATTTGGAACACAAAAGAAAGGTAGGCAGCGAGGAAACAAGTTGTCTGATGATATCTCATCTTGAGCAACGGCAGGTTGATGGAAACAAGAAAGACCATTTGCAGAATTCAAATTCGAATAAAAGAAAGGAGGTGTTTGAGAGGGAGAAAGATGGTTCAATTAAGTTAGATATTGACACAATCTCATCATCACATGTGGAGCAATCAACGGAGGTAGTTAAGAAGGACAACAGTTTTTTAATTTCATCTCATCCTGTTCAAGAACGGGATATGGCTGAGACAGACTGTCCACAAAATTCAAATACGAGAAAATTGTTAAAGGTATTTGAGAGGTGTCAAATGTATAGCTGGAAACAAAAGCAGCATGTGGTCAAGGAGAATAAAAATAATCAATCAGAGTCTAATCAAGAACCACAGCCTGTGGTGAGGCGTCAAATGCATAGGTCGAAACAAAAGCAGCAGGTGGTCAAGGAGAATAAACATCATCAATCAGAGTCTAACCGAGAACCACAGGCTGTGGTGGGGTGTCAAATGCATATATCAAACCAAAAGCAGCAGGTGGTCAAGGAGAATAAACACCATCGTTCAGAGTCTAATCCAGAACCACAGCCTGTGGTGGGGCGTCAAATGCATAGGTCAAAACAAAAGCAGCAGGTGGTCAAGGAGAGTAAACATCATCAATCCGAGTCTAACAGAGAACCACAGGCTGTGGTGGGGTGTCAAATGCATATATCAAACCAAAAGCAGCAGGTGTTCAAGGAGAAGAGTTCAGAGTCTAATCAAGAACCACAGCGTGTGGTGAGGCGTCAAATGCATAGGTCGAAACAAAAGCAGCAGGTGGTCAAGGAGAATAAAAATCATCAATCAGAGTCTAACCGAGAACCACAGGCAGTGGTGGGGTGTCAAATGCATATATCAAACCAAAAGCAGCAGGTGGTCAAGGAGAATAAACATCATCGTTCAGAGTCTAATCCAGAACCACAAGCTGTGGTCAGTATATACCGCAAATTGTCTTCTTTGTTCGTGTGAATTGAATTATTGCACGCAGTAGTGGTGTGGTAGAATGTAAATCATGTTATTGCCCTGTTGATTGAGAACTGTGTACGCCTAATTGTTTTCTGGATTTTCTTTTCAATCGATGGATTTTCCATGAAATTTCAGGTAGATCAGGAAATGTTGTCTATCACTAGCGTAATCTTTCTGAGAAGTTAAAAAATAAAGGATGATGAAATTTGGAAGTCACAGAATCAACTATTCGTTGACCAAGACACAAAACAGTTGGAAATTTTGATAAATTCTGCTGGGGTATAAGGAATTAAGGATATGGATTGCCCAGGAGCCAAATCTTCGTTTCTCCTAGTTCTCATGATTGATGCATTAGCAAATTGATTTGGGTTATGGATTGATTAATTATTTTGCATTACAAGATGAAGAAAAACGCATATTCTTTTTCTGTCGAAAACATTGACCTAGAAAAGATAATCAAGAAAAATATGAAACGAACAAAATCTCGTGTATTTTAGTTTAGAATTAAACGATCATTTTAAGTTCAAATTTATGCCCCTCAAAGAGATGACACGATTTTTAATATTCCATGTACAGTATTGTATACACATACTCATGAGAGCTAGTCCAGTGCAATATGCTATTTTAGCCTGCGAGATTGAAAAAGCATGTTTAGCAAACAAGTTTAACAGCCAATTATGACATGACATCGATTTTAGTTTAAATCAAGTTAAAGGAAAGTTTTAGATGAACAAAATGATTTTGCCACATTCACCTGAGAATCAAACACTTGATGAATAGGAGGTGAGATGGCTAGCACATGTGCATTGCAATTTTTGGCAGAACTGAGTGCAACATACGATCATGTGCTTAGCACAGGCATTGTTCTTGCTCTTAGCGTTACTGAGTTCACATTAGAATTCGGTCTGCATGAAACTTTAATCAGTAATGGAGTTTTAAGCCTTGCAGTTTCAGTCAATGGCAGTCATATAAAGCTGAAAGTCAAATTTAATCTCATCTCGTCTCAAAACTGGAAAGGGGACAAATGTTAACGGCATTGCTTCAAGAAACCGCCTGCTGCTTACTGCAATACTGCCAGGCTTTGCTTTCTCACAGGATAACAATTAATATTCTTTGGCCATATTATTTATACAGAATGAGCTTCATAATCTTTTTTTTAATAGTAATAATTTTGGCGTATTGAACAACAACTAATATTATAGGTGACAAACTGAGTTAGATATAATGTCATATCTGCTGTCTTAATGCACTCTTTTGAACGATCTTAATAAGATCAAGGCTCCTAGTGTACACATGGGAACTTTGAATGCTACCACTTTCAAATGGCAATTTAGCACTGGTTTGAACTTTGAAGAGGGCATTATTCCACTAGTGAGTGGGAATTATAATGAAGCCCTCGATGTCACTAACTACATTGTAAGACATTCGTGCCCTGTTACACGGCTGGCAATGTAGCTGCCATCTACTTGTGACCTTTGGTATCATCACCTAAAGGTTTTACCGACTTTGCCAGTCGGCACCTGCTAAACACAATCTATTATCATTGAGTGTCCAACTTTAGGTTCCTTAATCAAAATTCAACGAACATGAATGTATAGACCATTTGTTGAACTCGAAAGTGGAAGTTCATAGATTATCGTTGGACCTCCACTGTCGAGTACAGATGTTATTAATTTAAGGTCTTTTATTATGATTATGACACACTAATCTGATATGCTCACAGGAAATATATTAGAACAACAAAAGAAGCACACCACGTGTCAAATAAAGCAACTGGTGTCAAAAGTCAATAACCTCTTAATACAACAACAACGTCAACAACCAAATGTTATAATATAATAAACAGGAACAACTTAAAATTTTGAAAGCACATGGCATAGGTAACCGTTAAAACACCCTAATTGAAACAACGTGTCTTTTCATTTTCATCTGAAATAAATCAAATCCAACGGTCATAATTTACTAGCCGTTGAAAGTTCAAAAATAAGAAAAAGTTGCACATCTACAGACATATATCCCCCTATTTCCATCTTCTTTCTTCTTTTCCTTCATCAATTTTCTTGATTACAGAGAGAGATAAAGAAAAGAAGAAGAGAGTTCAAGAACCCCACCATTGTTTCATTCTTGAATGTGGGTTTCTGTTTTTTAACATTTTATCTCTCTCTTCTTCACGTTTTTGAACTGAGTTTTGGACTTCTTTGTTTGAAGTTTGAATCATTGAGTGAAAACTTCAGGTTAGTTGATTGTTTTCTTTGATTATATGAAGTGGGCTTGTAGATTTGAGGTTTATGGATGTTTCTTGTGGAAGGGGTTTTGATTTTCTTGGTGTTTGTTCTTGTTGTGTAGATAAGTAGCAATGGGGAGAAACGATGAAAACAATCCAGGTGTAATCGGACCAGCAATTTCCCAGGGTAAGTTTGATTAAATTTTGAAACTTGGTCTTGATTATATTCGTTTTAGCATTAAAGCCTAATTGAAAACATGGGTTTTTGATATTTTGTTTAATCTATGAAGGGGGTTTGCGAATGCGAGGAAAGATTGGGCTAGAACCAGGACAGAATCGAAGAGCATTGAGTGAGCTTAATAGGAATATCGTTGGAGTTGCACCTTATCCTTGTGCAGTGAACAAAAGAGGATTAATAGAGTAAGGCTATAATCCTGATCTCAATCTTTCAATATGAAGGGCCTTTTGTTTTTTCTGTAGTGTAATTTGCTTGGTTTTTTTATAGGAAACATGTGATCTGTGGTAGTAAGAATCCAGTTATACCGGCACATCGACCGGTTACAAGGTTAGCATTTTAGTTATTCTCAATTTGGTTATGCTCAAATTTGTATTTCTATTGAGCTAAGAGTTTGCTCTTGTTGTTTATATTAGGAAGTTTGCTGCGCAATTGGCGAACAACCAGGAGAAACCTTCTGTTAAGGTATTTGTTTTATGGGGTACAACTTATTTGAAAGTTTTTGGGGTAGAAGTTATTTGGTATACCAGCTGAGTACAGTGTATTGATCTGATACTGGTTTGTTTCGTTACAGCCAACAAAATCGGTGTTGGACACAAGTGAGCCTGAAGAAGATTGTGTGATCATAGATGTGGAAAACGACAACATGAGTGGTGATTCTTCTGTTCCAATGTATGTGAAGCATACAGAAGCAATGATGGATGAAATCGATCTGATGGTATTTTCATTAATTGAATAGTGATCAATTTGAAATTCTGTGACACAAGCGTTTTGATATTTGTGAATAACTTGGTGTAATATTTTGTAGGAAGAGGTTGAGATGGAGGATGTTATGCCAGAATCTGTTATGGATATAGACTGCGGAGATTCAGAGAACCCACTTGCAGTTGTTGAGTATGTTGAAGATATCTACTCCTTCTACAAAAGTTCTGAGGTTTGTCGCATCCTTGGCACGATTTCTGTTTTTCAAATTTCTTCAAGTCCTTCAACTATAGCAAATTGTATTGCGGAACTAAAATGCATAGAACACTTATTTAAGCAGTCATATTTACCAAACCATCAGTTTGAAGGTTACTTATGCCAGTGGTGCATAGAGTCCTATTATCAAGAGCATTCGTGTGATCCTTGAATTGATTGATTATGGTAAGTGGTCCTGTTGGTTAGAGTGCCACCGAATTTGGAAACCAATTGGTTGGTTGATTGGCACTAGTTTCTGTGGAGAACTTCTATGGATAATTTATTGGTAGATTGGGGTGGTAAGCTTGGAATAAACTACTATACGTTAATATTTCAAATCCAATCTGTACCGTAAATACTTGAGTACCTTGAATCTGGTTTCAGATATTTGGTCATGAATACATATAAAACTAGTTTAATATAGTGATCTTTGAAAGGATTGGGTTTTTACCCAAGGAAGTCGATAGACAGATAGTTTTGTAACACATAACGAACAATTGGTTTGGTTGTATTTTCAGTATCGAGTATGTGTGAGGAGAACTACCACACTCTGTATCCTGCTAGTCAATTAAAAATGTTCTCTAAATGCTGCATCTACTGCTAGTATACGAAGAAATAAGAATACTTGGAATGAGATTGATTGAATTTAGTTTCTTCTTTTGCAGAGTTCTAGTTGTGTCTCCCCAAATTATATGGCTCAGCAGTATGACATCAATGAGAGAATGAGAGCAATCCTTATTGACTGGTTAATCGAGGTACGTGGCACCAAATTTAATTATGTCAGTTATTGGAATGGAAAAGTTTTGAAGAGTTATTCTATTTGTAGCCAGCTGAATGATGTCTTTAGTCTTTACACTGCAAGATGTAGCTCAGTAAAATTGCATTTCTAACCTAATTGGTTGAATTTACAGGTGCACTACAAGTTTGAGCTCATGGACGAGACTCTCTTCCTGACTGTCAATCTTATAGATAGGTTCTTAGAGCACCAAGCAATAGATAGAAAGAGACTTCAGTTAGTTGGAGTTACAGCTATGCTTTTAGCTTGCAAGTATGAAGAAGTCAGTGTCCCTGTTGTGGAGGACTTGATCATTATTTCAGACAGGGCTTACACAAGATCCGAAGTCCTTGACATGGTATATTTATATTTTTTTGGTTTTCTTTGATTAACCAATGTGTTCTTTTGCTTTGCTAAGTTTTAAAGTTTGAACTTGGATGCTTGCAGGAGAAGTCCATTGTTAACACATTACAGTTTAACATGACTGTTCCAACCCCATATGTGTTCATGAGGAGGTTTTTAAAGGCGGCTCAATCTGACAAGAAGGTCAGTACATTTCAACATGTCAATTTATTATTAGTGGCAGTGGTGGTTTGAGTATATGTTACTTAGAAAATGGATCTGAAATGAGATGACTTTTACTTGCTTGAACAGCTCGAACTCCTTTCCTTCTACATGATTGAACTATGCTTGGTGGAGTATGAAATGCTCAAGTTCCCACCTTCTCTGTTAGCTGCAGCTGCAATATACACTGCTCAGTGTGTTGTTAATAGGTTTAAGCAATGGAACAAAACTTGTGTCTGGTACACTACATACCCAGAAAATCAGCTTTTGTGAGTATTTCCTGCCTTTATTTTATCTATACGTAAATAAGTGTGATTAGTGATATGCATATCAAGATAGATACATTTTCCGAGTGTGGCTTTGTTAATTTGTAGGGAATGCGCCAAACGGATGGTTACTTTCCATCAGAAGGCCGGAACAGGGAAATTAGCTGGTGTACATAAGAAGTACAGCACGTTTAAGTTTGGTTATGCTGCGAAGTTGGAACCCGCACATTTTCTTTTAGGAGACTGACATCATAAGGAAGGATCGCTAGTAACTACCACTGTCTATACATAAATATAACTCTGAGCATCGATGGGGGGTTTGGGGGTTCAACTGTGTGCAACAGAAGTTGCCCCTGGGGAGTGTTAACTGAATCTTACGCGCCTTGGTGGATATCTTCGCTTTTAATTTGGTTGTGAGGCAATAACTTGTTTCTTTTCACGTCATACTTTCTATGAACATATGTTTCTAGTTGAACCTGTTTCAGGCACTTCGGTTTCTATGTGAATGACAGAGAGTTATTTCTTTTTAATTAAATATAAAGTTCAATCGCCTTTTCTATGTTGAATATCTTTTTTCCTATAGGCCTGATATTTTGTTCTTAGTAGTTGTAATGGAATATATAGCTGATTTTATATAGTCATTCTCTGAAATCAAATAAGACAGAAGACTGCTTGCTAGGCTCGTGCTTTCCATTTCCAAAATCTCAACAGAGAAGAGGGTCCGCCAGCTCCTCCAAAACCGGGTAGAAAGAATCTATTCCTGTAACTGTTACATCCAATATGGGCATCTGTCCACTTTAACATCAGCATATGAGTCGTTAGTTTTCTCCAATATTGCTTTTATCCACAAAAAACGATTCTACATACGTACAACAGTTACAACTTCTATAGTAAGATCCATGCATGATAAGCGCTTTGATATTTCTGATAACATAACGATATATTCAATAATTAACCTAACTATTACAATACTTTCTATTTATACTAATGAGAGCGAATTTGTAGACAGATTTGTCCACAAAACTTCTTATTAGTCCAAATACATTGTGGGCCAGATAAACAGTTTTTTCGGGCAGGTAAAACAGTTTTGCTGAGAAGCCTCCACTAATCAGGAAATGAGGTCTTCTGACAGCAAATAGTGGTATGTCCACAAACTTAATACCATAATGTAAACCTAGAAACATGTGCAAAGACCTAACTACCCTCGATACATATCACACTAACAATTTCCACGTTGCAGCCAAAATTCCGATTTCAATGAAATTCAGACAGACCATTTCAATTGAAATACCACGACAATTTCGATCGAAATCACGTGCTACGGTTCAAAAAACATATAATAAAAAAAATAAGTTCAGTAGTTGGCTCGCTGCGATGTGGAGAAGGCAGCATGTGCTGTTGGATTGTTGGGTCGCCAACGTAATAATAAGCTGGTAACAATTTTTCTTTCTCTTTTCCATTCCATGGCTAGTTCTACTACTTCCTCTTTCTCCCATTTTGTAAATCAGGGACACTTGGACTCGATAAGTTGATTCAGATGGAACTGTTCCGTGTGATGGAAAATAATGGAATGAAAGCTAATGTTCTGATTAATGGCATGTGCAAAGGTGGTAAAATAAGTGAGGCCAAGGAAATCTTTCGTACCCTCTCAGCCAGGGATTTGCAACTTGTTAACACTAGGACATATAACATAATGATTAGTGGATGTTTTAGAGAAGGGAATTCGAAAGAAGCTCAAGATTTGTTTTATGAGATGCAAGAGAAGGGTTTTGCTGCAGATGATTTCACGTTCAATAATCAATATCATGGTCCAAGCATACCTAGACCAAAAAAATGATACCCACAAGGCAATGCAACTTCTTAATATCTTGCTTGACAAGGGTTTCTCACCAGATGCAAAAACTAGTTCTCTTCTAGTGGACTTGTTTGTGGAAGGTGGACCAAATTCTAAAGAAATGGAGATGCTTCTCAAGCACCTGCCAAAAGGTTGTGCTAAAGGTGATGTGCTCGATTTTACTATATGGCTAACTAGTTATTTCTTGAGATAGTGTGGTTAAGGTTAACTGGTATTATATCTTCTTTACTGTGATTTTTCATCTTATCATATCTGCTAAAAGTTCCTTGATTTTGTTGATGAACTAAGTGAGTTGCTTGACTACCATTTTAAACAAAAGACAGTCCTCTCGGATTTCCTAGTGTGATTTGTTAGACTTTTCAAAACTATTATATACCTCATACTGTGCATTCGTTTGGTACATTATTCTTATGTTTTCTAGTACTTGCTAGTCTTGTTTATAGTGTGATAGTTAAGGGGGTGGTTATATGAACTCCACCTTATCGAGACTTGAAAATAACTCCCACCTCTAAAAGTGGAGTTACAAGATGAATTGAGGGCTGATTTTTGGTGGAGATAGGCATCCCATAACGGAAAACACCCCAACCAAAAATCAGCTTATACAATATATTTAAACTTGTCAAACGTTTTTTCGGAATTAGGTCCATTAGATACCACAATGTTCTAAACAATTTTTGAAGGGTTTAGACATCTTCAAAATAGCTGTTATTTGTGAGGTTGATCTCTATTGTGTGGAGAACATTTTCACCAAAAATCAGCTTCTAATTCATAGTTTTGAGTGGTGGAGTTTTTTTAGGAATCACTTAAGTGGAGTTCATATAACCGCTCCATTAGTTAAAATAGCATTTGGTTACTAAATATGTATGAAAGTTCATTTGGTATGGTTGGTTACTAAATATGTATGAAAGTTCATTTGGTATGGTAGAGCCTATCATGAGAAACAATGCTGGGTTCCTTGTCCCTTTTGTGGTGTCCGACTTTGAACAACTGTGAAACCTTAAGTGTTGTTATAAACTTATAATCTGGATGCAAGTAAAATTGTTGGGTTCCCGGGGATGCAGCAGTCTTGCTTAGCTTCAAAAGAACTCCTTTTTCTTTTAACAGATCTTATTTCTTTCTATTTGTTGTCTACAGTATTCTCTGTTATGTGGTCCAGTGTGCTCATCATGAATCGTGATAATCTCTTTTTCATGTGCTCATGATAGTCAATTACTAGTAGTCCAGCAGTCCCATTGATTCTGCCGATGTTTTAAGAGGCCGCATAAATCAGTCCATTAGTACTACCATTTATGAACCTTTTAAACTGAGACTCATGTTTGGGTATCCGTTTAATGTCGGACTCTTTGGATATTTTAGGTTGGCCGGTTTTCGACAAAACAACTTAATTATCATTTTCTTGAAACTGAACATTATTGATCGGTACCATGGAGAGAATGCACATCTATCTACATGTACTATTATGTTCCTGTGTGGGACTTTCGAACTATAACTGTTGCTGGATGTGTGGGATTTTTCTAATTCACCAATTCCATTACATGACATCCCAAGCAGACTATATCTACGCTGAGATTCAGCAGACTAGCCATACGGAGTAACGAAACACTACTGCACTCCCACAGAGACTCTCTTTCTGACTTGGACTTATCATGAGAAAGTCCAAACAAATGAATCTTACCTACATTAATATTCATTCTCCCAGGGCGTTCATAGAGATCCATGTCAGCATATTTTTTAAAAAAATCCGTCCACCACAATTTTTAAGTGGGTACACAAAGTTAATTAAAAGTCAGGACAGTATGTTGATTATTTGTGAGTCAGTCTCTACTACAAATTACATCAGACGTTGGATTTGTTTGAGGTACATATAATAAGAACAACACAATTACACGCCCAATCTTTAAACCAATTCGCAATAACCACGAATCTTTCAAACACAAATTTTGAATCTAAAAAAAAAAAAAAAAAAAACCTTCAATTTCAACTAGGAATCCTAAAAACACAAAAATCCGACTACTATTAATGAAAAACACCATTTGACTTCAAACTACCAAACCTAAAAATCCAAAAAGCCTTCCACAATTTCCATATATTGAAACTCTTCGTAATTAAACTCTTGCAAAACCTTAAACAAGTCTTCATCAACTATCTTCTCTCTTATCTCAATCAACACCCAATCTTATTTTTCACTATTCTTTCAAGAAAATCTAAATGGCTGTGGCGGTGATGATTGATTTGGAAGCAGCTTGGTCGTGATCAGGTGATGCGTGGAATTAAAATACCAACGGTCTCCTGCTATTCAATCCGAAATGGACTGGAGATACATGTTATGTTATTATACCTCTAAACAATTTCCCCCAGTTACAGTAATCATTGAAAGCTTTCAGGAGATTCTTGGGATGCATTAAACTGGGGACAGTTGTACCATGTAGGGTGACGCACAGTTAAGAATTTCCATGTCGTAATACAGTCTGAACCATGACTGTTCATTCTTTATTCTTTTTGATAGGTGTATGTGAGTTGTAATTCTAATATTTTTGGAATGGAGCAAGGTGCTAATGCCTTCTGGAGTTCTGGATGACAACGTTGGCTTGGCACTTGCTTTGGAGGATGAATAAAGGTGTTCACAGCAGCGAGTTGCAAGCACAATGTGAAAATGCACGCTCTCGCTTGTCCTTTGAAATTGATTTTTATATGGTTCATCCCGCACCAATTTGCTTATTAAGCAATGTGTGGCTGTGGAGTTCGGTCTCTTCGATATTTAGTACAAGCTAAAGCTTTGATTTTAGTGTTGGTCGGATATGGGTTTCACATCTCTAAACTTAAATGTTCAATATGAAATTTGGCGATTTTTTTTTTATTTAAGTCTGCTTTTATGTATTGAAGGAGAGAAGTAATTCTGTTGGACGAGAAATGACTTGGGGCAGACAGCAAACTTTCAACACGACCATCAATATTGTGCAAGGAGTACGTCTATGGTTTTTGCCTGGAGTTCTAGAGATTCCTATTGTGTGATGATTTTTCCTAATCAAGAAACACAAATATTTTGTTAATGATCAAAGAACAACTAGAAGTATTGAATCAATAAGAAGAAGAGATTTAGAAGATGATGAGTTGAACCACGTTCTTTAATGGCTGCCTACGTATCCTGTGTATAGGAATCCAACTCAAAGCGTAGTTCAACTATTCTATTTATAAGAATAGATGAGATTTCCCAATTAGTGTTTAACTAGAAAACTGTCTCTTGTTAAGTATCACCTTGATGAATAGATGAGGTTTCCCAATTAGTGTTTAACTAGGAGACCGTCTCTTGTTAAGTCTCATCTTGACTCTTCTAGAAGCCCCATGTTTCCCAAGTCAAATAGGTCTCCTTTATTGACTTAAACAACAGAAAAACATGTTTCGGTTCGGAGTCGTAGTTAGAGCTCCGAGCCTAGTAGTTGAGCTCCGGATTTGGAGTTCATAGTTAGGAGTTGGTTATACGAACCTACAACTCCAACTAGTTCCAAAGCCCACGAACCTGCTCCGAACCTAGTAGTTGAGTTCCGGATTTAGAGTTCATAGTTAGGAGTTGGTTATACGAACCTACAACTCTAACTAGTTCCAAAGTCCACGAACCTCTTCTTCTTGTCTCACTTCCGAACCTAGGAAGTAAGAGGATTTGGACTTGAAGTGTGTTCTGGTACTTTCTACCCACACCAAGACCATATCCGAGCCTTACGAAGATGCTACCACGTGTTACATATCTATTTGCTAAAATATGCACACACAGATGCCCCCCTTTTTTATTCATGGGTTGTGAATCAAACCCTTAAGGAAAAAGGCCGGGTAAAAATGTACGCGACATCTTATGCCTCGATTTTCTTTGTGGAATATATCGGCAAAATTTCGCATTACTTTAGTGCAAGGAACTGTAAATTCGGACCTGCCATGACCATGCCTCGAACCTTGTATATTAGGCCGAACCTGGTGAAAACCGGTCCTACCATGCCTTGTGATGATCCGGACTTGAACATTAGGAACTTGGTGAAATCCGGACATACAATGCCTTGTGATGACCCGGACTTGAACTCCTACAAGTGCAACCTGGAACCGAGCCTTGCGAAACGTTAATTGTTGAACAGGAAACTCATTTAGGTTCGGGCACGTTCATATTATATAACCCGTAAGTGTAACTCTTTTTTTTTTTTTTTTTTTTTTTTAAGGTCCGGACATGGACCCCTGAACTTGGGCTCACATCCCATAAGCCCATAACCGGAACTGTAACTTGTTTATGTTCTTTCTTCACTTGGTTTCGGAGGTGGAAATCAAATCGCAGCTTACAAATCCGGAATTGACAACAAAAAGTCAAAGTGTCAAAACAAAAAACCACACTCATTGCCTTTGTATTATCTTCAAAAGAGCAAAAGATTATGGTGGTGGGGTATTCTCACTTGCAGCAACTGTCATGAGCGAACTCATTCATAAAGATCCTACTCGATTTCCTGTCTTAGATGCTGCTGATTTGCAATGGCTCAGGATCAGGATGAAGGGGCTTGGAACCTTGCAATGGCTGGAGGAACTTGCTTGGGTTTGGTTGCACGGACTGTGGGAGACGATATTGTCCCACTTGTCATGCCATTTATTGAGGAGAACATAACAAAAGCAGATTGGAGGCAAAGGGAAGCAGCTACATATGCATTTGGTTCGATCATGGAGGGACCATCTCCCGACAAGCTCACTTCTATTGTGAATGTCGCTCTAAGTTTCATGCTTAGCGCTTTGATGAAAGATCCTAATAACCATGTGAAGGACACTACTGCCTGGACACTTGGAAGGATATTTGAATTCCTTCATGGCTCAACGATGGAAAGTGCCATAGTTACCCCTGCAAACTGTCAGCAAATTGTCACAGTTCTTGTCCAGAGTATGAAAGATGCTCCAAATGTTGCTGAGAAAGCCTGCGGTGCTCTTTATTTTCTTGCCCAAGGTTATGAGGATTCAGGCTCGTTATCCTTCCCCTTGACTCCTTTTTTCCAGGACATTGTCCAAGCACTTCTCGATGTGTCCCACAGAGAAGATGCCGGAGAGTCACGCCTCCGAACTGCTGCTTATGAGGCATTAAATGAAGTTGTGAGGTCTGCTACTGATGAGACTGCTCCCATGGTTTTGCAACTTGTTCCTCTCATAATGATGGAGCTTCACAAAACGTTCGAGGCACAGAATCTGGCATCTTATGAGAAGGAGAGACAGGCAGAGTTGCAAGGTCTTCTCTGTGGCTGTTTGCAGGTGTTCATACAGAAATTAGGAGCATCCGATGCAACAAAATATCTATTTATGCAGTACGCTGACCAGATGATGACCCTATTCCTTAGGGTCTTTGATTGCAGAAGTGCCACGGTGCATGAAGAAGCCATGCTTGCCATTGGAGCTCTTGCTTACACCCTGTGGCCCAGCTTTTGCAAAATACATGCCCGAGTTTTATAAATATCTTGAGATGGGCCTTCAGAATTTTGAAGAGTATCAGGTTTGTGCCATCACAGTTGGTGTTGTTGGCGATATATGCAGGGCCCTGGAGGATAAAATTTTACCTTACTATGATGGTATCATGACACAACTTCTTAAGGACTTGTCCAGCAACCAGTCGCATCGATCTGTAAAGCCTCCAATCTTTTCATGCTTTGGTGACGTATCCTCAGGGATCTTCCAGGGTTTCAAGAATTCTCCAAAGACACAGTTACTGATGCCATATGCACCCGGCAACGCTCAAGTACATGCATCCGTCGTTAGTTCATGAAACTCTGAAGATCTTGTTGCAAACTACTCATCCGTGTTTAACAATATCACAGAATATGCAAGAACATAGGCAGTAGCAGCAACAAGCTAGTAGCAACTCCAGCAGGAACACCTTGAGCAGTTTTCAGGAGTCCGTTGACCATCCTCTCAAATATGTTAGATGAATTGACATCACAATCATAATTTATGAAAATATCCACCAAGATCTGTGAATCAACACAAAGCTTTTCCAAAAACTTGAGTACTATCATCTTCTGCTGAAAATTTGGTAGAGCAACATTTTCTAAGACTCTGAGAACTATCATAGGAAAGAATACACCAATTTCTGCCTTCAATCCAGCTCTAAATCTTGATACCAAGCTAATAAATATGGAACACGAAAGCTGAAAAACGATCATAAGGGTAAAAGCACTGTTCTTCAACAAGGATAGACATAAGTACTGCTTAACAGCACCCAAAAACCTGTCACTAGTCCTAAAGATAGCTCCAGCATTCTCTAATAAAATCTTCAAAAGCTCCAACAATCTTCCCACGCATCAACGTAGGATCAGTCAACGCCTCTTTCGGAGGCGTCTTCATAGACAGCTTACAAAGAGCTCTAAACACCAAGAACGCATCCCTCCTCAGTTTATTCCCAATCTGAATTTTCAAATCATCATCTCTATCCGTCTCTCCATCCGCCAACTCCCCTTTCCTCCCTTCTAAAGCAGTCTTATACATACTAATCTCCCAATACTTAGCATCCAACATATCCTTATCTGCCGAATCCAACAAATCCGCCAGATTCGTAGTCTCAACCGTAGTAGTCTCAAACGCCCCATCATCAGTACTCTAATAGCTTGTTGCAAACTACTCATCCGGAATTGAGTCATCAGTATTCTAATAGCTTGTTGCAAACTACTCATCCGGAATTGAGTCATCAGGAGATGTGAAGCCCACTACTTATCCGGAATTGAGTCATCAGGAGATGTGAAATCCACTACTTATCCGGAATTGAGTCATCCGGAAGAGAGAATAAAGGAGAATCTTTATACTTGTTGAAGCCTTCCTTGAATTCGTTTCCCTGCTGAATTCCTTTTCTCTTTCTATTTGTATAACCCCTTTTAGAGTTCTGAACACTATATAAACCTCCTGTGAGCCTCCATTACCACCTCAAATTTATAGTTAGACTTTTCTGTGATAATTTCTCCATTAGCAGACTGCCAGACACAAGGTGTTGAACCTGTACTTTCTTTGATTGATTGAGAGATTGAGTTCAAAGTGTGCTAAGGTTTGTGTAGAAGAACTTGAAGCTTTGGGTGTCAAGGTGTCAACAGCCACGTTTTTCTGTCTAAAGTTTTACTTTCATTGTCTCACCCATCAGCTTCGGGTCCTTTAAATAGCAATGCAGTTTCGGATTCAGTACTGGGCAATGCCGTTTCAGGTTCAATTGCTATAGCAGTTCCAGGTTATAAAGAAATTACCGATGTTTCTCTTTCGACCGCGCCGAAAACTAAAATCCCCACTTTTGACTGGAATATTATCCCATTCGGTGATATTTCGGATTTGGAAAAGATCCGTAACACATTTGCAATTCCAAAAGAAATCAAAATTGAATATCCATGGACTGCCAACCTTGGAACCGATGAAAATCCCTTGATATTCCTTGGACTCTTTGAAAGCCGGACTCAGACTCCCTTGCCTTCGTTTATGGCAGATGCCCTTGAGTACTTCCAAGTCTCAATCAACAGAGTAATGCCTTGGTTTGTTCGCAATGTCACATACATGCACATATTTGGACGAAAGCACAATATATTGGTGACTTGCGGAGTGATATCATACTTCTTCTATAAACTGATGATCCTAAATAATGGAGATTGCACTCTTTCTGCTAAACCAAGAGTTGAACGCGTCATATTATACGAAGGTAAAAACAACGATGACTACTGACGTAAATATGCTATCCGTGTAACTAGTGGTGAATGGGGTGATGTCACCTTTGATAATAATCGAAAGAGGATCCGGTCCGGCTTTTCTTTGTCAAAGGAGAGAGTGGACGTGGGACTCCCGTCTCTAACTACTGTGGAATGAGATGTTGTGATAGCCCTTATTGCACTCCCAAACTCCGAGAAACGCCCTGCATCCATAGTTCTAGACCCATTATTAATCTCAGAGTATCTGACTATGTCACCAATGGAGTTGCAAGCTTTGGAGCCCGGAGTTGGGTATATGGGTGGGAACCCCGAAACTGCTACAACTTCGTACCCAAGGGAGGCCTTTATGGCAAAGAAGGTCCATGGTCTTATTTCCAAGTCAAATTCTATCATAAAAAAGGGAGCTCCGAGCAAATCAAATAAACCTCCTCCCGAGGTTGTCAGGTTTGCGAAGGTGAGTAAGGCTATAAAAAAAAACATACCGAACGAGGAATTGGGCAAGCTTCCAACGCTATCATTCTCGATGAAGATGAAAATCCCATTAGAACCGAAAGTCTAGAGTCGCGTTCAATCCTCGGGAATCAAGAGTACAAATGGAAACACCGAACCTTCAACTTTACGTTTATGATACAAATAAGTCAAATGTTGAAGTGGGTGGTGACACTATGGGGGTAGATAGTAATGTCGAGTTCCCTTTGGTGATATTGAAAATGTGGACTTCATGCAATCCGATCCGAATTGATAACGAACCTCGAAAATGTGGAACAAACCTACTCTACCAAAAGTATTGTATCGACAATAACCGTGTTCCATCCATTGAGTCGAATAAAAGGAAATCTCCTTCTCCAATTTCCCAAGATGAGGACATTAAACTTAAGGAAAAAGACTAAATCGACATCTTTGAACTCTAAACTTACTCCAAACCCATTTGTTCGATTCGAGAGTGCTTGGATTACGGAGAATCCCTTGATTCTTGACCAAGATATGCTTAAGGACCACGGAGTTGCTTTGGGATTGGTTGAATCTATGAGGCTTCCCAAAGAGAAAGCAAAACATAAAAGAGTACTTGTACTTGGCGGGCTGGAGCGAAACGAATGTGACATATGTTGAAGGTAACCATTTTGTACTTCAATTCCTGACATCGTTTCCGGTTGTCTTTTTGTTTATATACACTAGCTCCTGATACATAAATTGTAATTCTTCTGGCACTGCAGGCTAGCATGGATGCGTCCACGACTTATGCTCTGTTGTGTAAGAATCAGGATGAAGTGGATAAATTCACAAGAGAGAAAGGTGACTTGACGAAGCAACTCCTCATATCCAACCAAAAGATTAAAAGATTAGAAGGTGATTATGATATAAGCAAGAGGAAGAATGAAAGCCTAGCCGATGAGATTTAGCAGGTCAGAGCCGTTCAGAGAGATCTTAGAAAGACCAGAGAGAAGAACAAGAATCTTGAAAGAGACCTTGAATTCACCAAACTTGAGCATCAAGAAGTTCTTAAAGTAAAAACAACTTAGCGAACGAGGCTTCCCACTTTGGCCGGTGTGTCGGTGAGGCATGGCAAGTTGATCGAAACCGTTTGAATGGCGAGTTTGCAACGTTGAAGAATCGAAAGATGTATTATGAGGATAAAGCCACGACTTTACAAAAAGAATGGACCCTTTAAAATCCGAGCTATCCGAAGTTAACAAAAGTGCAGCGTTAATGAGAACTAGAGTTGATAGGCTCTCAGTTGATAAATAGGGAATTGGGAGAATCACTAAGCAAAGCTAACGCAGAGCTTGAGCTACTGAGAGATCAACTTGCATCTCCTTCCAATTCCTTGCTTGCCCCAGTTCGATTCTCGAAGTTCACGAAAGGAGCGTAAAGGAGGTGAAACGAATTCTACACCGAGCTAGTTGATGTGGTCAGTTCTGAAGCATACAAGAATGGTATCTCCACCGCTTGTCGCGTGCTTGACATTCTTGAACCAGAGTACGACAAGCGATATGGTGAGAAACTCGATCAAGCTTGGGCATCCGGAACCCTCCCTCATGATGATGACGTCCTGTATCCCGATCTTGAGATTGATGTTGACAAACTTCAAGAGAAGTTAGAGGATGATTTGGCCTCACAAAAGCACCAACAAGGTTCCGAGGGGGAAGGTTTGGAAGTAGGTTCTGAAGAAGACCATGATCTGCATGTGCATGAGGCGAGGAATTGACCGATAACTTCGCTGTAGCTCTGAAAGAAACCTGATTACGTCCCGATAAGTAAATCCTTAAAATGCTATTAAGTTGCAATTTACTTATCTATTAGTAATTGACTTTTGATTAGCTATACTTGAGTATTTATTTTGAGTGAAACTTTGCTAAATTTGATTCAAAATAATCAAGTATGCGTGCTATCAAACGTGGAGTTCCTGACTAGCTAGGAAATGAAATTCCGAACTTGGACAAGTTCTGAACGTGGAGTTCCAGACTAGTTAGGAAGTAGAGTTTCGAGCGTGGAGTTCCTAACTAGCTAGGAAGTGGAGTTTGGAACTTGGACAAGTTCAAAACGTGAAGTTCGAGCTAGCTAGGAAGTGGTGTTCTTTTCTCCTTATTTGCATAAATATGTATACACAGATGCCCTACTTTTATGTCATACGATGGTTGCACATTCGACCATTGAGGGAAAATGACAAAAGTGTTGAATTATATTTTATACAAATTCATATTCCGAATCTTAGAAAAACAAGGTTTTGTAGGAAAATAGGGTTTGTCCCTGTGTCAATTCCTGTAAATACCTTTAGTTTTGTTAAGAAATAAGATTTTGTAGGAACGTAGGGTGTGCCCCTGTATTATTTCCTGTAGAGTCCTTAAATGATCTGATATCTAATGCATAAAACCACACTTATAAGCATAAGGCATTAGAATTGGCGCTTTTAGCTAGATAAAATCCAAGCTAAGTGTAAACTTTCTTAAGCACACACATGGAACAACATATGAGATCTTTCACTCATTATCCAAAGAAAGCTTTCTTAAGGTTACGATACAAAAATGTGGCCAACATATGGGATCTCGCACCCAACATCCAAAAAGTATCCCAACATAAAAATAATAAATTAAAAGAAACGACACTCACGAAAGAAAAGATAACTTTTATTAAAAATACTTGCGAAAGTGCGGTGTTCCATGGGTAACACTCTAACAAAGAGAAAGATAACTACTATTGAAAATACTTGCGCAAGTTTGCGGTATTCCAAGGTTTAACAAAAACTTCACCATCCATGGATTTAAGATAGTAACTATCATTGCCAACTATCCTATCAACGACATCTGGGACCTTCCCAATTAGCTCCTAATTTCTTAGGCGCTGGGGGGTCCATCGGAGGACCAAATCCCCTTCCTTGAAAAAGATCGAGGTCGTACTCTTTTATTAAAGACCTTTTTTCAACTTCTTTGATAAGATGCCGATCGTAAAGGCTGCAGATTCTCTTTTCATCCAACAAGTCCAATTCCGACAAAGAATTTCCTCATTGTCGGGGTGAGTACTAAATCGACTTACGGGTAGTGACCCCATCTCGATGGAAGGGCGACCCGGTACCATAAGTGAGAGTGAAAGGTGATTCTCGGTCGAGCGTCGAGGAGTTGTTCGGTAGGCCCAAAGTACTTTAGGCAACTCCTTAACCCACAATCCGCTTCTCTCCACGAGTTTCCGTTTTAAATTATCCAAAATAACGCGGTTAGAGGCTTCCGCCTGACCGTTACCTTGAGGATATCGAGGAGAAGAGAAAAGTTGCATAATGCCCCAATCTCGGCAAAAAGCGTGTGTTTTGGTTCCCCGAAATTGTGTCCCATTATCAGAAAGAATGACTTTAGGTAATCCAACACCTGCAAATGATATTGTTCGGATGAACTTCGTGACATCAACCTCCCCGATATTAAGCTAAAGGGACCTCCTCTATCCACTTAGTAAAATAATCATTTGCAACTAAAAGGAACTTCATGTTACCGGGAGCTATAGGTAGAGGACCAACAATGTCCATTCCCCATTGAAGCCCGAATGGCCCGGGAGATGCGCCGAGGAGGATGGAGTTCTTCGACCGGAACATGGATGTAGTTAGCATGTCTTTGGCAAAGCATCACACTTCCGGACATAAAGCGTCCGCATCTTTAAGCATATAAGGCCAAAAGTACCCCTGCGGAGAGTATCTTGAGTACCAAAGATCTGCCCCGACATGATTTCCACATTAAGCCGAGTGTATCTCATCAAGTAAAGTATGAGCCTCGGCATGAGTAACACATCGCGGGGTGAGGTCCTAAGTAAGACTTCTTATACAAGTTCTCACCAACAAGTAAATAACGTCCCACTTTGGCTAACAACTTCGTGCTTACGTCTTCTCTACCGGAAGAGTGCCATCTAAAAGATAAGAACGATCTGGATCCATCCAGTCCCAATCGGAGCTTGCAAAATTGGAGCCACAAGACAAACTAATTCTTTTTTTCAATACTAGGCGCCGATGATATTCGACGGAATGGAACGAGCTTCAATATCCCCAAGCAAAGAAGCTAAGTAGGCAAGTGAATCGGCATGCCTATTGTCCGATCTAGGCAAATTAATGAAATTTAGATCTTCAAAATGAGAAGTAAGAGATCTAACCAACTCCAAGTATTGAGCCATCACGAGGGGTCTCGAGCCCAGTAACCACCCTCAATCTGTTGCCTGAACTAATTGAGATTAGAGTGAATCTTGTGAGATGTCGTTACTCCTAAGTTTAATGTCATAGACAAGCCCGCTAGCATAGCCGTTACTTTCGGTTTAGTTGTTAGATGCCTTGAACCCCAAATGCACTTGATTTTTCTAACTTAATGTTATCTAGAGTCAAAGAGTACCGCGCCAATACCTGCTCCTTGGTCATTGGAAGATCCATCTACTTAACAACTTCCAACCCGGATATGACTCCAAGGTCGAACGACTATGAGGAAGTGAGTTAGGTTCGCTAACTCCATAAAAGCAGGGAGGTGACTTTTCCAAAATCTGCTACCGTTGCGAGGCTGAGGTATCTAGAGGAAAATCGATCAAGAACTCGACCAAAAGCTTGCCCGCTTCTCGAGAAATTCTCAGCACATAAATAATTTCAAATTCCCTAATTGAATGGACCATTTCAAGAGATGTCCGCCCTATCTGGTCTTGCCAAGACCGACTTCAAAGGATACTTTCGGTGATGACTCGATGGTGTGTGCTTGGAAGTATGGTCGTAGCTTCTCGGCAACAAAGATTAGAGCTAGAGCTATTCTCTCAATCTTCGGATATCGTGTTTTCGGCATCCGGGAAGGCTCTACTAACAAAGTAGACGGGCTTTTCGATATTCCTCTCATCAATTCGTACTAATCAAAATGATGCCATGCTCGGAAGAGGCTAAGTATAACCCTAAAAGCGTCTCCTTGCTTCGGGTAGTGAGCACGAGGGGGGAGGACAAATAATTTTTAAGTCCCTAAAAGCCATCTCATCACATTAAATCGTCCAATCAAAGCGTATATTCTTCCTTAGTAACTTGTACATAACCCTCGACACTTATCCGAACTTCTACTAATGAACACGTTAAGTGCGGCAAGGCCCCGACCAACCCATTGTACCTCTTTTCGGAGACCTTGGAGAAGGCATATCAAGAATAGCTTTGATCCGGTCGGGTTAGCTTCAATTCCACGTTTAGTAACCGGATGTCCTAAGAATTTCCGGAGGTAACACCGAAGGGTACATTTAAATGGGTTAAGTTTCATCCGATACTTCCTCGGGATCCGGAAAGACGCACGAAGGTGTACAAGATGATCGGACTTACGTTTATTTTTATCGAGGTCGTCAACATAGACTTCGACAAAATCACCGATATGATCTTTGAACATCGTTGTGACCAAAGCGTTGATGCGTTGCCCCTGCATTTTTAAACCAAAAGGCATAACCCGATAACAATATGTTCCCCTGCGCCGTGATGAAAGTAGTATGGTCTTGATCGAGGAGGGTACATGAGTATCTGGTTGTAACCGAAAAGCCGTCCGCGAAAAGAGAAGATCTCATGTCCTGCGGTGGCATCGACCAATGTGTCAATACGAGGAAGAGGAAAACAATCCTTCTTACGGTGCTTGTTCACATCCGTATAATCGACACACGTTAAGCCCGGTTCCCATTCTTTTTCTTAACAGGCTACAACGTTAGAGATCCAAGTAGGGTATGTGATCTTTTCAGATGTACTTAGCCTTAAGCAATTTATCCACCTCTTTGTCGATAGCCTCAGTACGTTCGGGACTCATCTTTCTGAGTTTCTGCTTAACTGGCACGACGTTCGGATCCAAATTGAGCTTATGGCAGGCGACGGAGGGATCAATTCCAGGCATATCCTCATAACTCCAAGCAAATACATCTCGGAATTCTTGTAAGAAATTTATCAACTCTTCTCTAGTCTTCGGGTCCAACATGGTGCCAATTGAGACTCGTCGAGGTTCAGAACCATCTCCTATGTCGACTTCATCAACTGGTTCTAATGTTGGGGGAGTCCTCCTCTCATCTGGCCCTATAAAATCTAATGGAATTATATCCAAAGGTGCCAACACTATGTCTTGAGAGGGAGACTCGTTCTATAATTGCTATTTGGCAGGTACCGAACCTGCCCCGATGTTATTGGGCGGTTCACGAACCATTTTTTAGAAGAGGCTGCATAGCATCGCTTGGAAGCTTGTTGATCTCCTTTGATCACCACGATATTGCCTTGGTGAGGGAACTTCAAGGTTTGGTGGTAAGTACTTGGAATCGCTTTCAAGCGATGAAGCCAACTCCTACCAAGAATAGCATTATATTGCGTAACTCCCCCGACAATCGTGAAGTTGACATTTAGGCGGTCAGCATTATTTGTCAAATTCAATCTCTCCTACTTGCATCGGCCATGTCACCATTAAATCCATACAAAGAAGATTTCACGGGATGAAGTTCCGTTTCTAGAATCGGCATTTGTTTGAAAGCATGATAGTAAAGTATATCTCTGCGAGAACTCCTGTGGTCGATGAGGATCCTATGCATATCACACCCAGCAACTTCTAAGGATAGAACCAACGGATCCGAGTGTGGAAAGAAAACCCCTTTTGCGTCGTCATCAGTGAAAACAACCGCGGAGTTAGATTCCTTGGTCGGTTTGGAAGTGACATTGTTAATGCTTCGCAAATGCTTTGCCTGTCTTTCCTGGTACTTTTGCCCTCTACTCAACTCTTCAAATGGGCGTTTAGAATTGCCCCCAGCGATCGTGTGAATCACTACCTTATCCGTTCCTGTCTCTGCATTGTGTACATTGGTGTCAGGAATTGCGGTAGTATTCTGAATCGAGTACCCTTATATTCATCTAGTAACCCTCGGTCTCACGAGATCCTAAATTCCATGTTTAAAGAGACCTACAATTCTTAGTTCCATGACCGGCTGTTTATGGAACTTACACGATTATCGTTGTATTCCTAGCTCCAATAGCACCGGGTTTCATCTTTGGAGGGTTCTTTAACATGTTCTTGTTCTTGATGGCATCGAAGATGTCCTCGTAAGGATGAGTTAAAGTGGTAAAGTCCCTATCCAGTGAGGGTAGTTGCTCACTTCGGCGTGTCACTAACCTTTTGCCTCTTGGACTTATCACGGATAGGAATTCTGTCGACCGACTTGTGGTCCGACTTTGGTTCCTCGGACTTCCTATCATCATAATGACTATCGAACTCCTACCAACGGGGAGGAGGTGACACGGTTATCACTCTTTTATGAGAAGAGTCCCCGTCCAATAGGTCTTCTTCGGTTCCCGCGATACTTATCAATCCGAGCACGCAACTCTGTCATGTTTGTAGGCTTCTTTTTCTTCAAAGGCGTGTATAGACCGAAGCGGGATCTAATCCTTTTCTAAAGCCCAATGATGGCGAGGGTCTCATCAACGTTGTCAACATGCAATTGAACCTCGTTAAATCTTTTGGTGAAATCCACGATGATCGCTCGTCCTTTTCGGATTTTCATATCAAAGCGATGCATCGGCGGTTTTAATGTAGGTTCGGTTGCAACTGAATTTACGCGCAATGAAATTGATGGATAGCACCTTAAACTTCGTGAATGCTGCCCCGGGTAGCCGTTATACCGAGATGAGTGCCGAAGTCGTCAAACTTGAAGCAAAATACCGGCACAAATAATGATCTTTCGTAGAAAGACCCACCATTAGCTTGACGATAACCGAGCACATGAGAGACCGGATCTCCTTTGCCATTAAATTTAGAGAACCCGGTGGTTTATAATCATGGGGATGTATCCACTCATAACATGTCGTGAAAAAGGGGTTCCAATGTCACCCTCGATTCTTGACCGAACAACTGACTCATCCATCTTGGTTAGTTTCAAACCTCGTAGTTCCTCTAGTATTTGCGCCTTGAGTTGTGCAAGAGTAGTCGGTTCATGAATTTGAGTTCTCTCTTGTTGTACCTCAGACCTAGACTCTCATAGTTCTCATCTTGATGATAGCGTGGTTTTGTTCGAGATCGAGTGGAGGAGTTTGCAAAACTGGATCGGGAACCGAGGGATTCGAGGCAATGAAGGTTCCCTTAAAACTGAAAGTCTTCTTCGCGGTCGAGAGGTTGACCTTAATAGTTGTGGATTCGAGCAAACACATTGGACGTCCATCCCTCGTTACCTTGAGAACTTGAATACCAAGAGAAGTCGGTTCCGTGTGAGCTCGAGTGTTGGGTGGGATCCATTCGGGATTATAATTCGAATCTGTTGGGTCGCTATGATACCCAAAGTGAAGTAAGGTATATAAGGTGTAGGGGCGTAACCCTCACCCGAGAGTCGAGACTTCGGTGGGCGGAACTGCCCCCCTCACGTTTCCATCGGTGGAGGCAACACTCTTGGAGGTGAGCGACCCTCTGGCGTCGCGGTAGTAGTCTTGTAAGAAACGCAAACGAGCCTCCATGTCGACCCGCGTTAGGCCATCCAAAGCATCCATGATTGCTTGGTTGGTTATGGCAGATTGGGGAGTATCGTTGTTAGGCTCATTTTCTTCGACCACCATCCCAAAACGACGATCTCCTCTACGTTCAGTTGTCTTTGAGAAGTAACATGTGGGTTATTGATCTCGTTATTTCCCTCGTTACTTTGATTCGCATTGGCTCTTGTAGTAACCATGATTTTGAATCAAAGTGAAGAAAATATATATATATTTTTTAAAGAACAACCAACCCAAAAAAAAATCGGTGGGTAGGAGAACCTAGAACTGAAAAAATTTCGACCAAGAAATCAAATCAATTCTGTATAGCTTCCCCCGAGGCGAGCCATTGTGTGATGATTTTTTTTCTAATCAAGAAACACAAATATTTTGTTGATGATCAAAGAACAACTAGAAGTATTGAATCAATAAGAAGAAGAGATTTAGAAGATGATGAGTTGAACCACGCTTTGAGTTTGATTCCTATACACAGGATACGTAGGCAGCCATTAAAGAAACGTGGTTCAACTCATCATCTTCTAAATCTCTTCTTCTTATTGATTCAATACTTCTAGTTGTTCTTTGATCATCAACAAAATATTTGTGTTTCTTGATTAGGAAAAATCATCACACAATTGGCGCCGTCTGTGGGAAGCTATACAGAATTGATTTGATTTGATTTCTTGTAGGAATCCAACTCAAAGCGTAGTTCAACTATTCTATTTATAAGAATAGATGAGATTTCCCAATTAGTGTTTAACTAGGAAACTGTCTCTTGTTAAGTATCACCTTGATGAATAGATGAGGTTTCCCAATTAGTGTTTAACTAGGAGACCGTCTCTTGTTAAGTCTCATCTTGACTCTTCTAGAAGCCCCATGTTTCCCAAGTCAAATAGGTCTCTTTTATTGACTTAAACAACAGAAAAACATGTTTAGGTTCGGAGTCGTAGTTAGAGCTCCGAGCCTAGTAGTTGAGCTCCGGATTTGGAGTTCATAGTTAGGAGTTGGTTATACGAACCTACAACTCCAACTAGTTCCAAAGCCCACGAACTTGCTCCGAACCTAGTAGTTGAGTTCCGGATTTAGAGTTCATAGTTAGGAGTTGGTTATACGAACCTACAACTCTAACTAGTTCCAAAGTCCACGAACCTCTTCTTCTTATCTCACTTCCGAACCTAGGAAGTAAGAGGATTTGGACTTGAAGTGTGTTCTGGTACTTTCTACCCACACCAAGACCATATCCGAGCCTTACGAAGATGCTACCACGTGTTACATATCTATTTGCTAAAATATGCACACACACCTATTATGTTAACACCAGAGCCAGGTGAAAGTCGTTTTGGAATGGATATCAAACGAACCGAAGAGGTGATTTCCCTCATAGGGAACATACAATATGTTCATAACTACATATAAATAGCTTTCTGGACCTGACTGAATTTTATTTATGTAGTAGGCTTTCATCTGCGTTCACACTGTGGCAAAAGGGTCTTCAGCTGATCGTGATGGATTGAGGCAGTTATAAGAGCAAGCAAGTGAGACAGGACACTTCGTCATGATATCCGCACTAGAGCACCATCATCTTTTTTATATCTTTGAGGTTCGATTTAGTTGTTGCATAAAATTCCTCTCTTTATATGCTGCTTATATTTGTATGAAGCATATTCATTGCATCCCTTCATTTCTTTGTGTTATCAAAATGTGGCATAAATTGTATGTCAACAACGAGGATATTTCTTTGTGTTATCAAAATGTGGCATAAATTGTATGTCAACAACGAGAATAGTTCTTTTGAGTTTCATATATCAACTTCTCCGTAACAACATACGTGTACAATCATAAGTCACCAGTTACCTATCCAAGTACCATCCCCTTCATTTGGATGTTGCCTTATTTTGGTATTTACCTAATCCGCTTTTTCTTTCCATATCCTGTCCTTGCTGATCTCTTCTTTCTCCAGGTATAACTCCTTTCAATCTTATCATTCACACATCCCTTAGCTCTTTGGTGCAAGTTTTTACGATTTCTTCTTTATTTAATTTTTTACTTACATTATTTCCTGCTATGGTGATGTTCTATGAAGTATCAATTGCTAAGTATCACATGTGTATACTTAGGTGGTTGTTTATATGTGATAAATGTCGAGGGCATATTTTCATATGTACTTCACCAATACAGTAAAATGCAATGCAGTAATAGATGTTTCCTGGCCTAAAGATTTGGCAACGATTTTGCAAGCCTAATGAAATATTTTTATGAAGAACCTATGGATTTTGTGTGATAGTGAAATGCTCCGTTAATAAGTTTGGAGAAGTATTTAAGTCGTTCATGCATTTGCACTGAAGTTCAAGTAATTTGTTTGACATCAATTGATTGGCTGGACCAAGGATGCCTAGACGACATACCAATAGACATACCAATAACTTAAAGCTCAAGTCAAATTTGAAATTTTTTTATACTTTAATTATTTTCTTTTTAATTCCTCCTAAATTTTTTGTAGGCCCAAGAAAATAGATCAGCGTGCCTGTTTTTTATAGAAAAAAATTTGGGAATAGATATTGCAACATTTTAAACTAATCAGACTGTATTTGTGTATTCTCTTTTTATTGTTTCCAATTTTACTTTTTATTTATTATTATTATTATTATTATTATTATTATTATTATAACGGTTTAATTATTTTATTTTTTCTGACATGACCACTCTAGAAACAAAGGTAGCACTCATCAGCTCATTAAGAATCCTGCAAATTGCACCTGTTACTTGAAGCAATGTAAACACCAATACATGCATTTCTTTTTAGGAGTCATTGAAATTTTGGAATGAGCTTTTGAAGAAGCTTTTGACGAATAAGGATGTTGTGGACGAACTAGGTCTACCATACAAATTTTATATCGAGCCAAGGAACGAACTGTCAAGGTACAATTGCAATTTAATTAGGAGCTAGGAATAATTTTATTATTCCGTCATCTTTAGAAGCCTTGAGTTAGGATTTTATGTGAGTTGCACTCTTTGATTCTGAATCCAATATCTATAAACCCCACTTACACGCCAATGATGTATCCCTTGAATACCTTGAATATAGTCAATTCGGAATGAGCAACTTCTACAAAACAATTATATATAATTTGGATTGAAAGGTATGAAATTTTCCTAGAAGTGATCTATCAAGTGTTTTTGTTAAGAGTTTGTTTTATATCTGATAAAGTTGTGAACCCCTCACCCCTCACCCTAACATTTATGCTTACACAATATTGATGAACATCTATTGTAGAGAAGTTATTGGGAAGGTCAGGTGAGGACTGAGTAGCACATAAGAAAAACTATTGAAATCCTATAGATCATACATACATATCTTCAGGGGCTTTATGGAAGAGCATTGATAGAATCAAGGGAGTTGAGATTGAGAACAAATATCTCAGTTGTACTATTACACTGTTGTTATTTGTGCTTTGTCTGAATGGGAAGTAAAGGACACGCTATGTCGCTTATGGAAGTAATGAAGATCTGCCGAGTACATAGCTACAACATTTTGATTGGTACTTTCTATTAGAATGGGAATGTCTTCAACGGTCTGACTGTGCTATAAGCAATGAAGACCAGTGGCTTCATACCCTTTTAGTTTGCTTTTGGTTAAATTTGCTCCTGTGGTTACAAGCATTACAAGCATTACCAGAATAACATCTTCATTGACGGTTACTGCGGTATGCAAACATGAAGGAGATGATTTGAGTGTGTTACAATGTTGGATTTTGTACATACTTTTTTCAGTCTCATGTTGTTATGAAATGTGATCAATTACAATTTGTTATTTATGTGCAACCCGGCCAAATGCATGTAGTCACTAATTTATTTATTTATTCATGAATGAATATTCTTTTTAAGCCACCAAATTTCATGTTCTGTCCATTTAGCGTATGTTCAAAATAATTTCCATGGTTTTGATTTGTCACAAGTCTGTTTCTTCTTTTGTTCAAAATAGTCACTAGACATTTTTGATATGAGCTTTGTGCAATTAAGACCAAACAAAAATATGAAGTTTACTATGAATGAAGTTGAGTATTCTTTGCTCGCTGGTGGTCTCATAGGCCTGCATTTAGTACACAAAGTAGAGAGCCCACGTAATTTTGGAGAATCTCTAGAGAGGTCTCACATGCTCACAATATAGCATTCTTCATCTTTGCTATCATTATCCCTTCAGCGCAAGTTCAGAAGGTTAAATTCGTGTTTGTTACTCTACTACCCAAACAAATCCTTATTTGCTGCTCTGAAGAAAATACTGGAACTAGAGAAGCAACTGGATGCTAAACAGAAGCTTTGAACTAAGATTGCGGAAAAACAAATTAACAAGATTTAAATTAACATGCTATCCATACAAACTATTGCGAAAAAAAGACCCACAAATAACAGACCCAACATAAAGACCTAAAGTAACAGACCTTAAGTTAACAGGCCTGGCCATAGGCCTGGCTGCATGGCTAGTTCTGAATTCAGAATTCAATTTCCACGTTATCGTTTAGATGTGGGAATTTGAAGGTCGCCATAAACAAATGACCATAGTCACTGTTAACTAAGAATCAGCTAATCTACAACCACAGATTCAATAGAGAAGACTGGTTCAAATTTTACTTTTGACTGGTGGAGAAAAAATGATTGTGTAAGCATGTTAAGCTGGTGAATCGAAAAAAAATAACTAAATAACTAAATATATATACAAAACACTGCAGAAACTAATAAATGACGGAGATGATATGAAATGAGATATTAATTTGCTAAGCTTAGTAAATGGTGCACTCTAGACACTGAGAATGAGTTTGTGTGATCGAACAACAGTTCCATGATCATCAACGTAAATATCCATGTCACTGTACTCTCCGGTTGAAAGCAATTCCATGAGCCTTTGTGGCTTGATGGGTAGCTCATAGGGAAAGAATGCATGATTTTCTTCACTGTGAAATCTCCACAATATTGTAATTCCTAGTAATGAAAAACAGTAATAAGAATGCAGTAATAAAGACTTATCACTGAGGATTGTGCTCGGCACAATTTCCTTAAGACGAAAAACGCCGCCGGTATGGTTGCGGCCAGCCTCAAGCGTACGTCTCCCAGAATACGACAGTGGATGAGCGTGTCACCAGCCAATGACCAGTTCTGCAGGAAGTCTCAGCATACTCCAGACAAGTTTTTTAATCAGTGGAAAATAATGTTGTGTTTTTTAAAACAGGAGAGACCTTAGTTTTAGTTTTATAGATCTGAAAAAACGCAACTCAAGGCTAGATTCAGGACTCCTCATTGCCTTTATGGTTTGACTCGAATCAAGGAAAGATTTTGTAAGCCTAGTACTTTCGTTTGGAAAGAAGACCCAAAAAACATGGTATTTGCACGCTTAAGCCCAATTGGGTGGATTTGAGCTCCCACCTCCCAAGAGCCCCCAAACCAAGGAGGCCTTGTGTGCGCGTGAGCACCTCCTTATATCTCTCTACACTATCCCTCCATAAGGACACAACCAATATAAACTTAAGAGTCTTAAGTTTAGTAACCAATGTGGGACTAAAGCCCCCCACATTAGAGTGTAGTAGATACAAAAGGTCATGGGTTCAAACCCATGAGGACACAAATTCATTCACATTTCCAACAAATATCACCAGAGTCAAATGGTCTTTTAGTTGTGAGGCTTTCATTAATTTCTTCACATTGGTTCATCAATGACATGACTTCAAATTGTAGAGACATGTCCCTCAAGGAACCAAGTTGGGACAGCTCAATCTGCATTATATACAAACCGAATAAACAAATAAAATAAATCCAAAGCTTAAGCAGTATAACCAAAGTATAGGAGACTAATAACTATATGTCGTAATAATAGTACCACAATAAAGACATCCTTGATATGGGGCTCCATGAAAATGGCAATGCATATCTGGAGGGAATAAAAATTTTGTTGTGCCGACCTACTGGGTCCATGTCTATCATTTTGAAGCGCTCCATGAAAATGGCAATGCCTATCTTGAGGGAACATAAATTTGTTGTACCGACCTACTGGGTTCATTTCTATCGTTTTGAAGGGTCTACAGTGTAAAGAATTGTAACAGTAAGTACTTCCAATGAGTTCGTGGAACATTAGAGATCCCCTACATTATGGCCACAACGATCTAATTTTTTTCATTGAAGTTCTAACTAGCTACCAGAGTTCAAATTAAAACGCCGATCAAAATGCCTAACCATGAAATCTTGTCATATAACAAATTTCAAGTGACCCTTTTTAGAAAAAAAGATAACAGATTAATTAGACCTACGTCACCTAACTAAATTACAATTTGATAAGTTGCTATCCTGAACTATTCCAAATCAACTAGTATGCATATGCTAAAACACTAATTATAGTGTTAGTTTATACTAAGAGAGTCATATGATATGATGATTAGCTAGTTAGGGTTAGAAGATAATGTGAAAAAGAAGAGAGATGGAGGCACAAGAGGAATTAGGGTTTAGAGTATATTTATTCTACCCATCGGTTCATATATTTATACTTAACTTGGGTGATAAGTTTCCCTTATACACGCAACTACTAAATAAGTGTCACTTATAATATTGTGGGACTCTACATACGTCAACACCCCCCTTCAAGTTGGAGCATAGATATTGCTCATGCCCAATTTGTTACAAATATAATTCAAAATTGGACGAAACACTAGTTTGGTGAATATATCAGCTAACTGATCATGAGACGCCACATAAGGAGTACTTATCTCTTTTGTTTCAACCTTATGTCGGACATAATGACAATCTACCTCTATGTGCTTAGTTCGCTCATGAAATACTAGATTAGAGTTGATATAGATGGCTGCCTGATTGTCACAATGAAGTGGTATAGGTAAGCCGTACCTCAAAACCCAACCCATGTAACAGATTACGAATCCACGTTAACTCACCAGTACTCTAAGCCATAGCTCTATACTTAGCCTCTGCACTAGACTTTGCCACAACTATTTGCTTTTTACTCTTCCAAGTCACCAAATTTCCACCAAGGAAGGTACAATACCCAGTGGTGGATCGTCTATTTGAGATAGATCCTACATAATCAGCATCTGAATATCCAACAACATCAAACTTTCCATTAGAACGATATATCAATCCACGACCTGGAGAACCTTTCAAATACCGCACAATACGAATAACTGCCTAGTAGTAAGGAATTTGTGGTGCATACATGTACTGAGATACTACACTAACGACAAAAGAGATATATGGACAAGTGATAGTAGCATAGATCAGTTTTCCTACCAGTCTACGATATCCCTCAACATCAGCATATAACTCTCCAACATCTGACTAGAGTTTGTTGTTCAAATCCATAGGAGTCTCTGTTAGGCAAGCTCCTAAATTACCTGTCTCACTGAGTAAGTCTAATACATACTTTCTCTGTGAGAGATGAATTTCACCAGGATACCTTGTAACTTCAATGCCTAAGAAATACTTCAGTTCTCCAAGATCTTTGGTCTGAAACTGCCTTGAGAGATTAACTTTAAGTCGAGCAATACCCTGTTTGTCAGAACCTGTGACAATAATATCATCTACATACACAACTAAGATAATAATTCCTTGCTGGGTTTTTTCTGTAAAACAAAGAATGATCATATTCACACCTAGTCATTCCATTAGCCATCAAACCAAACTCTAGGAGACTACTTGAGCCCATACAGAGCTAGACTTCTATAATCGACATATTTTCCCCCTGGAGTAACAAAACCAGGAGGTTGTACCATATAAATTTCTTCCAGGAGATCACCATATAAAAAGGCATTCTTCACATCCAACTGATACAGAGGCCGGTGATGATGGACAACGATAGAAATAACAATACGCACAGAGGCTAATTAACTTGGCAACAAGAGAAACGTCTCGGAGTAATCAATACCATAAGGCTAGGTAAAACCTTTAGCAACAAGGCGAGCTTTTAAACTAGAAACAGTACCATCCGGATTATGTTTAACAGTGAAAACCCACTTACAAGCAACCATTTTCTTCCCAGGAGGAAGATCTGCAAGGACTCAAGTTTCATTAGAATACAAGGCACTCAATTCCTCTTCCATTGCTTGCTTCCAGCCAAGATAGGATAGAGCATCCCTGTAGTTAGAAGGGACGTACAGAGACAGACAAGAAGGATGTAGCAAAAGACTTGACAGATGGTGGTAAATGATCATGGGAAACATATTGAGAAATAGAGTACTGGGCATACTTACTAGGATGACGCATACTGTCAGGAGGACGTTCCAGTTTCCGTAGGGCAATAGGAACATGGAGATCAGAAGGAGTGACAACAGGATCCACAGATATAGTGGGAAGAGGTACAATGGAGGCAGCGGAGCAGTAGAACAGGCGACCTCGAGCTCGTGAACACCAGTTTCATGCAAGGGGCACACACCCTCCTTCCTCGAGAGCTTGAAGAGTCCTCAAAGGGATCAGTGGACACCATACCGTCTAAAGAGTAAAACGAAACATCTTCAAAAAACACATCAGCACAAACAATGGATTTATGTAGATGAGGCCTATAACACTTGTGCCCTTTCTGCGTACATGAATACCCAGCACGAGGGTATCCAATTTATCACGACTAGGTTGGAGATTATGAACAAAGCAAACACAACAAAAAATACGAGGGGGGAGATGAAAAGATGGTTGACTAGGAAAAAGAACAGAGTGTGGTATTTTTCCACCTAACATTGAAGAGGGCATACGATTAATTAAGTATGTGGCAGTAAGGACTGCCTCTGCCCAATAAAACTTTGAAAGATTTGTTTGAAACATTAAGCTTCGGGTAACTTCAAGAATAGGTATGTTCTTTCGCTCAGCAACCCACCCCATTCTGTTGTAGTGTATCCACACATAAGGTTTGATATGTAATGCCATGGTCATCTAAAACACTTGAATAAGGAAGATTCATAATCTTTGGCATTATCAGTTCGAAAAACATGCATGCAGGTTTGCAGAATACTGATTAGTAATCTCAGCATATAATTTTTGAAAGATAGAGAATACTTGAGAACGATTTTCCATAATATGTACCCAACAAACACGAGAGAAATAATTTATAAATGTAATAAAGTATTTGGCTCCAAAAAGGCCAGTGGTTCTACAAGGACCCCAGACATCTGAATGAACTAACTGAAAAGGAGAACTAGAATACTTATTTAACCTATTTTTGTAAGTAGCATAATGATGTTTGGTTAACTCACAAACCTCACAACTTAAAGACTGAATATTAGAAGAAATACTAGGAACTAAATAATGTAAACTATTCAGAGGAAAATGACCAATGCGCCTATGCCACTGAACAAGAGATACTGAAACTGTGAGGGCCTATTTCTGGTGAAAGTGCCCATAACCATCTTGAAAGTAATAGATGCCGCCGTGCTCATAGTCTCATAGCCCCCACCAACTAGTGTCTTTGTCTGTAGATCCTGAAACACAACGTGAGTGGAGAAAAAGATGACATTGCAGTTAAGAGAGTGGGTAAGATGATGAATAGACAATAAATTAAATGGAAAATCTTGAATAAGTAAAACAAAGACAAGAGATACATGACGAGTTAACTGCATAATACCCCGACCAAGAATACTAGCCTTAGCCTCATTTGCTAATATGACATATGATGGTTTATGGGTATACTCAATATTAGAAAACAATTGGGGTTTACCAATCATATGATCAGAAGCTCCTGAGTCAATGACCCAAAATTTGTTACCACTTGTATGAAGACATGTTTTACCTGAATCGGCTAAGGTTGCAGTAGGTGTGTTTGATAAACTCGATTAGTGGTGTCAAATGGGTCGGGCCGGGTTGGCCCGACCCTCAAACAATGAAGCCCTCATGCTTTGAAGGTCGGGCCAGCCCTACTCTCATTTATCTCGAGGGCCGGGTCGGGTTGGACCAATGTTTAAATCTCGAAGCCTTTACCCACCTCTCAACCTTCTCGAGAAGGCTTGAGGGCCAAACGTGAGGGCCGCTATGTTATACATTTGATTTAAAAAATAAATTCAGAAACATTAGTTAAAAATGATAAAATCGAATGCACTTCACAATTAAACCTTCAAACTACTAAAAACACTTATTAAAGTTGTATTAATCAATTAAGATCAGTTAAATTTATTTTATAAAATATTATAATAAAATTATAAGGTTGGCAAACTTAATAGATAAACGTTATTTTAAGTGATTTTTAGCATATTAATGCTAAAATGAAATATATTATAAAAATATTTATTAAAATATATGTAATAAATGTTGAGGGCCTAATGAGGGTCGGGCTTAAAAGAGGGCTTAAGTTTCAAAGTCTAGGCCTTTAGCCTCCCCTCAAAGGCTTGAGGGCCAGATAGGCCCAGCCCACGAATGTGTGAGGGCCTCATTTTGAGGGATTTTTCGGCCCATGGGCCGGGTCGGGGCGGGCGGGCTAAGAGTTTGAGGGCCATTTTGACACCCCTAAACTCGATGAACTGACTATAATAGCTTGTATCCGGCCTCTTCATCAAGGCCGCAAGATCTTCTTGAACTTTTTGAAAATTGGCATCTTTGTGATCAAATATTGTGGTATTGTTGGCTTTGTGCATAGGTGGGCGTCCTGTTATATCCCAACAAAAATCAGAACTATGATTATTGCGCCCACAGTGTTCATAAGGAGCAAAACCACCCATACCACGACCACGACCACTCCCTTGGCTACGACCACCTCCACGTCCACGACTGGATCTACCCCCTCTACCTCCATTACCACAACCAAATGAGGAGTTATTATAATTATTATTGTTTAGAGGAATCAATAAAGTTGCACTGTCATTGTGCCTTGGAATGGTGCAATAATACGAGACAGACGAGAATAAGCTTCAGACAGAGTAGGGAGTTTAGCTTTGATTCAGCCTGAACTTGGGCCTTCACATTAGCACACTCGGGATGTAGACCGGATAGAAATTTTGAGACTCGAAATTCCTCTCTTTGTTTCTTCAACTGATTAATGTATGTAATCAGTGGGTGATAAATATTCAGTTCTTCCCACTTGATACGAAGAGAATTATAATACTCTGAAATAGACATATCTCCTTGAGTTAGATCAAAGGTGTTCTCATACAACTAGAAGATACGTGAAGTATTCTATGATTGAGAATATAATTATTCTTGCAGATACTCCCAAATCTCCTTAGAAGTTTAAAAAAATGCACAGTATTATAAACATCCTTCAATTTGACAGATATCATACCAACAGAGAAAACAGGTGTATTACCGAATTCATCGGTTTTTGGAACAACTTCAGTCATTGTAAAGAAAATAAGTACTCACTATACAGATATGAAGAGAGCGTGTTATACTATGGTATAGGTCTGAACAGTGAGGAGGGTGTGCACCCCATTACGAAGGCAATCTAGAGGGTGTGCGCCCCTATACCAATACTAACACAGAGACTGCAAGATACAGAGAGGTTGTTCCCCTCTATCAATACTAAGATAGAGAGATTGCGGAAGACAGAGACTGCGGAAGCGAAACAATACTAAGAGACAATACTGAGACTGGTGATAAAACTGGAACCTTGAAACTTCATATTGCTTTTTTAGCATTCTCCCAACATAGTCGGCTCTGATACCATGTTAGTTTATACTATGAGAGTCATATGATGACTAGCTAGTTAGGGTTAGAAGATAAAGTGAAAAAGAAGAGAGATGGAGGCACAAAAGGAATTAGGGTTTAGAGTATATTTACTCTACCCATCAGTTAATATATTTATACTTAACTTAACTTGGGTGATAAGTTTCCCTTATACACCAAACAACACTACTAAATAAGTGTCTACACTTATAACATTGTGGGACTCTACATACGTTAATATATACCATGTTCAAGCTTTAGCCAAGTATGCTAGGAAGATAATCATACAATAAAACGCATACATGACAGTGAAAATTGAAAGAAAAAATTATTGACATGAGTATTGAACTATAGTGGACTTTACATTATGGGTATGAGTACTGTAGGGGAAATTCCAAGTATCCCCTGATCTTCCTCTGTGCCTTGTGATCTGAAATCCTTTGCTGAATAGAGAAAGGATGAGATGGTGGTGAGTTCAGGGTTGAACCGTCTGACGGCTACCTACGTATCTCCTTTGTTTTATTGGAGAATCAAACCCTATTTTATGTAGTTCCTAAGAGCGAATCCCTATAGTTTATATAGGAAAGGCTACGAGAGTCCTAGGGTTAGGGCTGTCCTCACCGCTTGTGAGTTCCCTTCCATCTTTGGACTCTGCCTTCCTATTAGGATTCCTCTTCTTATGGAAGTCTGAATCTAGACCATATCTTATGAGAGGTAAGTTTCCTTGTTGATCATAATGTCCCATCGAGTATGGAAAGATTATATCTAAAAGGTAACTCTTAAGATATGTCATCACGATTTCTTCCTTATCATCAAAGATCGCTGATAAGCACCCAAAACTGTAATATGAAACCCCATTGAGACATATAAATTTGGTTAATTATGTGTTTAATAATCATGAAATAAATATATTTTCGTACTTTTACAAGTATTCGCAGTAAACATGAAAATATTGGTTAAACCTGCGTTAAAGCACAAGGAATGATATATATATGAATTCTTCCCCCTCATCCCACGTGAAATACCAAACCTCATTTACTTTATTTTTATCAACCACATTAAAGCAAAGTGACACCTTGCTTTTTTTTCACTATTAACACCTAATCCAATTAATTACATGCAAGGTGTCAACTTTGCACCAATAATTTGGCATTTTTGTCTTGACATGCTCCATGATTGATGACTCATCAAATCTTATGGGCCCGCATAGTGGGTCCATGTGCAGTTCAGTGGCGGTCCGAGCTTTTGGCAATTTTACAACTTTCCGCCTATGCGTAGAGTTCATCGCCCTGATTGTCTGAGCAGCTCACTTGTTGCATTCGAGTCCTGGTTCAAGAGGCAGGAGCTCCGGAAGTTTGATGCTTCTGTGCGGATTTGTTGGGCTTCACATGACTGATTTGGAAGAATTCATATATACATCATTTCCCGTGCTTTAACGCAGGTTTAACCAATATTTTCATGTTTACTGCGAATACCTACAAAAGTACGAAAATATACTTATTTCATGATTATTAAACACATAATTAACCAAATTTATATGTCTCAATGGGGTTTCATATTACAGTTTTGGGTGCTTATCACACTACCCCCAAACAGCACTTTGCTCGTCCTCAAGCAAAGAAGAGACATTAAAACAGATAAGTGGCCAAAAATGTGTAGTCCTAACTAATTCTCGTTTTGCAGAGTGCGGTTGCATTGACCATATGCAACAAGGCCTTAAACCACTAGGAATTCCCTAGTGGACGAGTTATAGCCTCCTGAGAGTTTTCCAGAGAAGATACTCACAAACTTCATTTATACTACAACGACTTAGTGACAAAAACTCGTTTCCTAAATTAATCTTAGATATCCATACATCTCCTTAGTAGGGAACGAGGATTAATTTCTTTGAAACTCAAGTTAATATGCATTCAATAATTAAAACATCTACATATGATCATGCATGCAGTGAACTTTTCATTGAAATGTACTAGCAGGGTCGTTTCTGGATCCTTTGGAGAGCGTACCTAAATGGGTTCTCATAGGTCTGTGTCGAAACACAAATTCACTCAAAATTTTTCCACTCAGGTTTCGTTAACTCCAATGTACAGTGAGTGGGCTTACGTCTCCTCACATCTCAATGATAGTCAGAGGAGTCGAGGTCGATCAATCACGTCTACTACTTATTATCACACCTTCCTACTCCTAAATAAGCTAGAGGTCTTTATTAGGTATTGTGGGCACTACAAGAAAACAGGTTTTACGCCACGGTCTAAAACCGTGGAAAAAGGGCTTTTCCCACGGTTTTGGACCGTCAGAGGATCGTGGGCTATTTGTGCGTCGGGAATGGTCTACCGACAGCCATGACCATTGGTAAAGCTCACCAATAGCGACGGTCTTTGCAACGGTCATTGCCGTCGGTATAGCCACGATTTTAATACGTCAGAAAAGCTGTCGGAAAAGGTCAGTATTTCCCACGGTTTGAGTCCGTAGGTAAATATTATTTGTACCGACGGTTATAGGCCGTGGGTAAAGATATTTCCTACGGTCTTAGTATGTGGGATTTGGTGTTTGCGTCGTGAATTTTGGTTTTTGGCTGGTTGTTATTTGACCGTGGGTAAAGTGGACGACCGTGGGAAAAAGTACTTTTGCGACGGGTATGGGCCGTGGCAGTTATTTATTGTTTAAAAAAAATATTGATATTTTAATTCCTGTTGGGTCATTTTACCTGCAATCATCAACAAAGACCTAGCAAAACTCCCCTAACCATCCTACACCTCAAAATCACCATTTCCATTCATCCTCATCATCTTGAAAGAATCGCGGTTGAGCTATAAAAAATATATATAATTACAAGGTACGGAGAAAGCAACAAAGGAAATAGAGGACATCTCAAGTAACTAGCCAAATTAACCAATCACCGAGAGGCAAGAAGCCATAAATAGCATAAATTACACTACTAGCACAAATTTCAATATAAAGTAAGGTAAAAAAATGCACTTTGGTTCGTTGCTTATTTTATTTCAAACTGCAAATACATCTCTAATTATTACACATGAGAGGATAACTTACTTGTAATGGAGTGCCAGCAAGAAGTAAACGTGTTGGCAGCGATATCTATCGAGATCTCGCGCTAGAACTGATTCCCTGTCTTTCATTCGTTGTGCTTCATCGATTATGATATACTTCCAATCAATTCTTGATAGCTTCGACCGGTCGTACATAATAAATTCATATGTGGTCACACGCACATTAAATTTCAACACACAGACCTCATATAGGACAAGTATCAGCATTAGAAACATTACTCCACCAGATGCCATATCAGGTCATAAAAAAGAAAAAGAGAAAGTATCAGTCTCTTACATGAGAAAATAACTTTTAGAGCACTAAACACTCGGCTGCGAATGAATAAATCTTCAACGGCTTCACAATCAGATGAATTGTAGAACCATATCCCATTAACTTCTTAGGGAGCATTCTTATATAGCAAATATGGGATCGTCATCTCGTATTCAAATTCTCCCAAGAGATCCTCCACCAAATAATCTGAAAGAACATTACAATTTCAATTAGAAATAAAGAACTCTTTTCATATAGAGAAAATATTTCCCGTTACTTTATTGCATAACTTGACACAATTATTTAGAAGTTGAAGTTACCATATCGTGCTCCAACCCCTTGGCATCCTCATATGAGAATTCAAGTGTCCCTCTGTAATTAGCCTCATTTAAACACCCTGCAGTGATAGTATTCCAAGTGACGGTAATCACACCTTCATTTTTCAGTAATCCGATAGATTCCCTACACATACCAAAGGGGGCAAACGTTTGCTTAAATGCCTGTGTCAAATGATTGAATACCAAAATCAGAAATGCAAGGTGTCCTAAACAAAAAACTGTATGTATTGTCTAGTCTTGAATAGTATCGATGAAGATGTTGAATTTTGACAGCTTAAGGACTAAAAAGCATAAAGCTGTGTGTGTGTGTGTGGGAAGAGATACCTGATTTTCTGTAATGGTACTTTAAGATGCTGGGCAAGTTCATTTATATGTACCCCCGCATCGCCATCACTGAAATTACGGCAAAGAGATGCAAATGGACCAAAATTCATTAGTAAGACACTTCGGAGAAATCTAGAAAAGCACTACATATACAATCTGCACTATCAAAGAACATTCACACCAGGTGATTAGAAAGGAACCAAACACATCTAGTGCACCACGATCATTATAATTGTCCGCATGAAAATAAAAATAAAAGGGGTTAGTTTTGTCGCCTAACTTACAGGTTTGCAGGGAGCTGCAAATAATCAAGCACCATCTTAGATGTCCCACTGATTCCGTTGCAGCTATATTGTTGCTCAGAAACCTACAAATTGGAAAACATTCCATTAAATACATTTGAAAAAGAAAAGGAAATTGGAAGGAAACGTAAGACCCAATTCGTTTCGTGTCTTGATTGATTTGGAACAGCTCCTTGATATCCTGTTGACCCAGGTCCTTGATATCCCGTTGACAAGTTCCTGCCTGTGGCAGAATTGGTCGCATGGAGTTGAGTTTGTGCACTACCTTTCATCTGGTTTAAACGGAAACACACCACATTAATAAAAAAATGTAGATGTGAGGCGTCAAAAGCATACAAAATTATGTTAAAGATAGACATATTTATCGAGATAAGTGACAATTACCTGTAATTTAGAGTTATAGAGGTGCACATATATGCACTCAATGAAGTGGTAAGCTATTTCATTGAAGTTTGTGACAAGCTTGAAAAAGAATGTTCAGTCTCAAGATTTTCCTTTAAACAAACTAGCAGCATATCGATAGTAAGTCCCTCCCCCAATAGGATGCATCCTCCCTCTAGAATCTAAAATGTTGAGAGTATGAGACGTTTTCAGAAGCTGATCATACCTAACACGTTGGAGAGTAACCATTCATGTTAACAGATTGATGGAAGTATAAATCTAGAAATAGCAAGAAGAACGATCAACAAATTTCAGATTAAAAAATCGTACGTAGGGATTGCAAGACCCAGTGATAGCAAGGACCGAGCTTCTTGATCAAAAAATTCAAAGTGCTTTTGTAGATGATCAACACTGGCATGTTCCAAATAATAAGCACTCATTTCTTTCCTGCAATGAATTTGGTTATCAGAATTAGTTGCACCTTTCAAAGTTGACAAGTATTATCCATGTGAAAGTATGAGAAGACTGAAACCCTTCTACAGAAATAGGTAGCTCAGAAAAGCAGGGAATAAGATTACAGAATTATTAAATAAAAGAAAAAATAACAAAAATTATACATACATACATATATACATGCAGGCACCAAAATGAATGACATGAGAAAATTCAAGACCGAACACGATTATGCGATAGAGGATTACATAAAGATATCATCGAAAATTCCAACGAGATTAAACATATTACATCCAACCAAATAATAACTACTAGCTTTACTAGACCAAAAGTTGCATATCATAGACAAAGAAGTAAAAGCGATTAAAAGAACTATTGATAGATCTTTAGTCATTAATTAGTTTGCTTACTCGTTCTCCATAAAAAGCTCTCCATATGTAATTCCATCAGCATACTGAATTTTCTTGAAATGATCGACCCCTAAAAAATTAATTTTTAAATAAAATGTATCAGAGTACCGAACAGAAAATAATGTCTTAGGATCTGACAATATTTTCTTATAGAAGGTGCATAAGCGGGGGTAGTGATATTAATCAAAGCTCACCTGAAGCAGCATAAGTATACGTTTAAGGCCATAAGTTATTTCCATAGAAATTGGCAACAACTGAAGACTGATGTAATGGTCTCTTCTCAACCCATTACCAATGACGCAACAACCGAAAGTTTGGCTATCTTGACCTTCATGCTCGATATCATCATCTCGCCATTACCGGTTTAATCTGCTAAAACGAAGGCATTCTGTAAAAGCCTCCTGGGCTAGCTCCGCATGGAAAAGTGACATTTTCTGGATGAAGAAAGGGATCAGATTTCTTTGTGGTGTCAACCCAGGTCGAGCAGGTGTCCCCTTTCTCTCTGTTGGAATTCTCGCCATTGGTCCTGAATTATAAGCACTGGACCTGCTAGAAGCTAACTAATGTAATGGTCCTGAAGCCATTTGACAATTCCATTGGACATGTATAGGACCAGAAAGCAGTCCGCTTCTGTTTTGAACAAAAGAAGACCTTACTGCCGAATAAAACTCCGACAAACACCCAGCAGACTCGACCCGTACAACAGAATCCCCAAATAAAGTACATAACCGAGCAAAGATCATACAAATTGTCCTAGCCAACAACCCAACAATCTTATCATAAATCTGATTCCACAACGAAACATCTTTAAGATGCCTAACATCCTGCTTATGCCACGTCAATTTCTGCTAAAACACTCTCCGACTCCTCATGTTGATTCTGTTGAAGCTTCCTCGACATCTGTTCCAAATCATTCAAAACTTGACTCTCATTATAAAGATTCGACGTACATTCCATCTCTAAAGATCAACATACAAACAAAAGAAAAGGCTATTAAGTAATTAAATTATTACTCTAAAAATAAACTGATAAGGAACCCACTTACTGTATTTGTTCCATTTCCTTCGAATCAATGCTCTCATTCAACCAAAATACAAATAGAAAAAAAAAATTATAACTATAAACAATTCTTGCTTTCATTTCTTACAATGGGATGGTTTGTTGACTAAAGGCATGACTTATATCTACTTAAGGAAAACTCACCATCTGTGGCAAACAAGACGCCCAGTGCCATCATTAATAGAAAAAGAAACATCTATAGCCCTTTCAACTCTATCAGAAACCATCCCAACCAACTTAATCTAATAACAAAAACACAAAATAATATATATATATATATATATATATATATATATATATATATATATATATATATATATATATATATATATATATATATATATTAGTAACAAAAAATAAAGGGTGATAAAAATAAATAGAGTTTGAGAAATTTACATTATTGACATCAACACCGTCAATGACTATATTACATTATTGACATCGCTTGTTGTAGTTTCTTGACCTGTCCATTAAGTTTTTCCTTCCCATGATCTCGCCACCAGTTTGGGTTGTAAATGAGGTCTCTCCAAGAGCTCTCCACAGACTCTATCTTTCACCCCATTCACTGAAAAAAAAAAAAAAAAAAACTTCCGCTTCGTGCAACAACGCATCCAGTAATCCCCAATACTGTTGTAATCCACCACCTCGATGCCAACCAAACTTTACTTAGTGAACTTGAAATTTTAAAAAGAGTGAGATGTAAATATTTCAAAGTAGAATAGCACATACCTAAGTTTCAACATTCCTTCAAGTCGCCACCCTTTTCCCTCCTCCTTTATTCGGGCTTGGGACCGACAATGCAAATAAATTTGCATTGGCGGAGTTAAAAGGGGGTTAGTACAATTGAGTAGAGTCCACCACCTGAATATCAAACACATAGACATACATACATATGCAAGTTCCACAATGAAAAAAATAAAACTAAATAGATGAATAAGATAAACTATTCCATCTAACAAAATTATCCATAGAAAGACAAAGTCTACATAAAATGAAGCTTACATGTCTAATAAAGTACCTTAAGCTTACATGGAACTCAAAATGAAGCTTACTAGTTCAAGTTTGCTTCCTAACAACGAGGAGGGAGAAAATTGAGAAACGCTTTAGGCCATATAACATTTCCCTGCCCAATTTGTCCAAGGGTTCGAAAGTGGTTATATGGTTCCGGTATCTCACATGAGCTTTTGATAATCGCTTCAATGCAGACTAGGAAATTGCCCTCCCTACGGTTCTTCTACCAATTTTATGTCCCGATCAACATTTATCACCCTCCCGGATGCAACTTTTCTCAAAGGCCAATGAGCTCTAACATCCACTTCAACATCAATGTAATTGCTTTCCTGAAAAAGCGATTAAGAAACATTACTAGTCGAGTATACATGTTTCATTAAGAACATAAAAAATTAAATAGATTACATACATTGGAAACTGTGTTACGTGAAGAGAATCTAGAAGAAGAAGATGGTCCATTAGGGGTACTAGGCGTGATTGGTATCATCACGAGAGAGAATCAGCCTTTGTTTGAGTCGGTGATCTACTTGCCCTTGAAATTGGTTAGTCACCCCGATCAAGTTTATTTTCAAACAAAGCGGCTAAGTCCGAAGTAGCCTTCACTTTGTTTCGATTCCTCTTGACATAAGGAGACGGGTTCTTCAATTTTGATTTGGAGCAACCTGATCCCATCAACCGCATCGACCTCTACCATCCTTGCCAAGAACCTATTTAATTGAAAATTTTTAATTTATGCTTATAACTAATATTCTAGACTAATTTACCTTTTGAAAAAAAAACAATTAAATTTCAAACCTCTGCCACAGCATCACAAGTCGGGTCTGATTGAGGATTGGAGGCAGAATGTTCACCAATCTTACCCTATTGATAGATAAACATACCAACTCCGGTTATCAATACCATATATGTATGCAAATCGAAAAATCACAAAAGGTACCATATAAAGACTTACCACCAAATCTTGTCTTTGCGGAATTTTGTTTTTCCCATGGCTATGCATGCCTAGGTACAGGTCACCACGGAAAATTTCTACATTTGGCACACCTCTTTCCTTTGCAATCTCATGGCGAACAAGTTGTGCCGGTGTCCTTCCTGAGCAATTGGGTTCTGTTTGCTTCGCGCGATTAATTTTATTTTTCGCACTTTTTTCCTACACGTCATTGATAAAAATCAAACCAGTATACAAAGAGAAATCACAATTTATCAGACAACATACTATCAAATAGGTAATGTAAAATGATTGGGTATGGTTTACAAACCTTAAAGTCGTCTGAATTACAAAGCTCCACAAAAGCTCTCCAATCCTCCAAAGGAATGTCTTCTGGGGATTCCATTGTTCTCACTTCTTCTAGATCCTTACCATCAAGGTATGTCTTCTTTAAGTCATACTTGCGACTCCTCCAAGCAGCCATTATCTTGTCTCGAACATAATCACAAGCAACCCCCTCATCATCATCATCACCCTCAAATTGAAACATATTATTCAAACTATCGATTATGGATTTATAAGGGAAGATATCATTCTCAGCACAACCTATGATCATATCTGGAAAAGATTTATAGTAAATCGGGATCTCGCGCTTAACAAGTGTAGCAATTTCACTAGACAAGTGATGTACACCCTTTTTAGGGGAGCAAGGCTGCAAGGTGTCTTCAGTTAATCGAAGAACAATTTTCTCACCCGGTTTCAACCTTTTCGAAAGCGGTATAGCTGGGCCTCTAGTATTACCCGACCTTCGCCGTGAAGTGGCAGACATACTTGATCATAAAATGGGTGGAAGTCAGAGAAGCAAAATGTTATGTAGCCTAATGTCGGTAAAATGTTATGTAGCCTAATGTTATGTACCTGCCCTAGGGACTCCTCGAAGTGGAACCGAACCATGTGATGTCTTTGCTAACCATTGTAAATTACCCGATATTAAAAAAATGCATTATCAAACAAATAATCACACATGGGGCGTTACACTAGACAATGCCACAATAGCTAATAATATTTTCAGCGAGGTCAAGTGTTTTATCGCGGGCTACAAGTCAAGATGTTTAAAATTGAATAGATGTCCTTACAGAGTTAAAATAGACATGCAATACGTCAAACAAAAAAAACGATATGTAAAGGAAAAAAGTTTTAAAAAACATACACTTATTTTAAGTTCCAATATATAGATACATACATTCACTTCTTTCTAAGTCTTTTTTTTTTGCCTAGGAACTTCAACAGCCTCAACCATGTCTTCTTGGTCATTAAATATCACTTCGTCTTCCATTCTAATTGGTTCTTGATTCACTAGCCCGCAAAAGGATTCATCCACAACTACATCTTCCGACACCAATCTTGTTGCATCTAGATCAGAGTATACCCTTCTTGGAACCTCAATCACCGCATGCCAATCAGGATTCACTGGGTCTTGAGAGTAAAAGACTTGTGATACGTGCTCAACAAGAATAAATGGCTCGTCACTCCTTTGGGATGACCCATATATATTGGACAAATTGACCAACAACAACTTTGATTCATTATCGACCTTCACACCATGTTGGAGCTTAACCCAGTCACACTTGAATATAACTGGTTCATAGTCAATACTCCGGTACTCCAATTGAATGATTTTTCTAATAACACCATAGTATTCAGCAAACCCATCAATTGGATTCTTATCCTTAGCACTCGAGCGAAAGGTAGTTGGGCACTTGGTAGAAACTCCACTGTTCTGATTTCGTTTAGTCATCTTGTAATCCTTGGTGACAAATAAAAACCCATTCACTGTGTACTTATCATAAGTTCTGGCCTCTCGTGTTGGTCCCCTTGCTATTTGTATGAGCTCATCATCTTTCGGGTTTTGAGCGTCAAGTTGTCTCCTTAACCATGGCATGAACTCGTCTTTTTCAGGTACTTTGTACTGCCCTGCCCTTCTCCCCATGGTCCTCCTACATGTTTCGAGGAAGCTATCGTACTCCCTAAAGTGAGCAAATTTCTCATGTAAAACACATACAATACAAAAATAAAATATGGAATTGAAAAGCACATCCACAATGTAACAACACGAAAAATACGTACTTTTTCCACATATCATACTTGGGGTGGCTTTTCAATATCCATTGTCGTGCTTGTTCCCACTCAACACCTTCTAGAAGATAACGTTTCTGAGGACCAAGAGGACCAACTTCGTCTTCCTCACTAACACTAAGAATCGAACCTGGAGGTATTGTTACCGTAGAACCCTCGACATCTTCATCTAGTTTTTGAAGGATGCCACCCCCTCCTTCATATTCTCCACAGTATGTCATTGTTTCCTCCTTCAAATATCTCTCTGCAATGCAACCTGCTGGACGTGCTTTGTTCGTGACAGAGTCCTTGTAGGTTTTCATTAACCTTCGAGTGCTAAAATGAGTTAGGAAGATTCTGTAAAATAAATTCTAACTATTTATAAAAAATAAAAATTATTGTACCTTTCGAAAACATACATCCACCGGTAGAACACGGGTCCCAAAACACGGGCCTCATATGCCAAATGAATAGGCAGATGCATCATTATGACAAACAATGAAGGGGGGCACATTTTCTCAAGCTCACATAAGGTTCGTACCATACCCATCTCAAGTATAGTCAGCGACTCAACATCAATTCTCCTCGAGCATAGAGCACGGAAAAAGGTACAAAAACTTAGTAGAACATTTCGAGCCTCTTTCCTATCTTTATACGCATGTTGGATTAATACCGGGAGCAAATGTTGCATTAAAATGTGATAATCATGAGACTTCATCCCTTTCAGCTCCATAGACGATCCCTCATTGGCGATAATCCTCCAATTACTACTAAAACCAACCGGAACACGCATATTCCTTAAAGTAGTAAAAAACAACTTCTTCTCCTCAGGTAACAGACACAAAACCCCACGTTTCTTCTTACGAGCATTTTCAGTCAACCAATACTTCTTTTTAATCCTTAAGAGCTCCAAGTCTTTACGTGCATTAATGTCATCTTTGGTTTTTACTGTGTCCAACATCATAGCAAGAAGTATTTCGCATGCGTTCTTCTCAATGTGCATTACATCAAGGTTATGAAAGATGGGAAGCTCTTCCACATAGTCTAGCTCCTTCAAAAATATTGACTGCTTGTAGAAACAAGAGTCACTGGTATCATATTCCTCTTCAGAATCACCACCCTTCCCTTTCTTTCGTTTTCCCCATTTCACTTTAAGATGCTCGGTCAGCTCTTTAACCTTCTTACAAGACAATCTGTCTGGTGGTGCCCGATGTTCTTCTTTCTTGTTGAAAGTCGATTCTCTCACATCAAATCTGCTTGGATCCGATTTCCCTAGAAATTGCCTCGTGTCAAGATAAACATTTTTCCTCCCATGAACGAGTCTCAAAGTGGAAGTATTAGGACCACAAGGGGGGCAAGCAAATCTCCCCTTAGTCATACAACCAGAGATGTTTCCATATGCAGGGAAGTCATGAATTGTCCACAATAACACCGCACGCATGGTGAACACATCTCCCTTATTAACATCTTTAACTAACACTCCGGTATCCCACAAAGACCGCAACTCAGCAACCAATGGCTGCAAGTAAACATCAATATCTTTTCCATGCTGTTTTGGACCCTCAATAAGCAATGCAAGCATAGTGAATTGCGGTTTCATACACAGCCAAGGGGGGAGGTTGTATGTGACACACATTACCGGCCATGAACTATGCGAAGTGCTTTGCATTCCAAACGGATTGAACCCATCAGTAGAAAGACCCAATCGAACGTTACGAGGCTCTGACGAGAAACTTGGGTATGTTTTATCAATATGTTTCCAAGATGAGGAGTCAACTGGGTGACCCAACTCACCACCCTTCAATCGGTTTGTAGAGTGCCAACACATTGCTTTTGCTACCCAATCAACACTGTACATTCTCTTCAACCTATCTGCTATAGGAAAGTACCGCAATTGCTTTGCAGCTTGCCTAACACGTTTTTTTTTTCTGTCTTGAATTGTTGCAAACTTGTATCTGAATGAGTTACAAGTAGGACATTGTTCCAGGAATTCGTTATCTCCCCAATACAAGATGCAATCATTCGGGCAAGCATCAATCTTCTGGTAATTTAGTCCCAAATCCTTAACAAACTTTTCTCTTTCGATATGTATCTTTTCGGGATCTTATTACCATGCGGTAGTACAACTTTAAATGGCGAAGCAACTCTGTGAAACCTATGTCGAGACCACCCACCCACGCTTGACCTTAATTCGAATAGCAATTACAAACTTCAAGGCGGTGAAGTCTTTACAGTCAGGGTATAAAGCACTTGTGGCCTCTTCAAAAAATTTATCCGACACCAATGGCTCTGCTTCATCATCATCGACTAGTCCCTCTTCAGCACCACTTCCCAAACCCCCAAGAAATGCATCCAAATCTTCACCACCAAATTCGTCTACCACAGTGGCAAATGCATCATTCATATTCTCGAACACATTAGAATTCATATTGGACTCTACATGTGCATCTTGTCTTTTTTCACCATGAAAAATCCAACGTAAATATGTTGGATCAAACCTCCATTTATAAACATGAAATTTCACGGTTTAGGTGTGTCAATGCCTTCCCCATTTCTACATATGCGACAGACGCGGTATCGATTACCTTATTATGATGGTATTTTTTTGCAAACTCTAGAAACTCATCAACACCCTTTAGAAAGCGTTCGTCATGGTGATCTAATTCAATCCAACTTCTATCGATTGGAGTAGAACCCTCCATGGTGTATCTAGGAATAAATAAAAGATACAACATTCAAAAATGTTAGACATAATAATATATCACCATGCATATATACCACATTAATCCAATCTTGTTCGTATCTACAATACCAAAATGCCTAGAAGAATGCATCGTACAAATGAATCTAATGAATGTGCAAATGGCGTTTGATTTCATGAGCGCTATTCTAGCTACAAATTTCAAACTTCCACAAGTGAAACTAATCAACTAGAGATTATTTCATGGACATGTCCAGACCAGTAAAACTAATCAACTAAAGATTAACTCATAGCACATGCCCAGACTCTAGACTAGTCAAACAAATCAAATATTCATAACAACTGTCCAGACTAGTAAAACTAATCAAACTTTAAAAAGCAAGTAAAGTGACTAGTAATGACTAATCACCAATATCTCCAATTCGACCTTCTAAAATCCATAGGCTATCTCACAAATTTATAGACAATCGAACATTATATCATAAGTGAATGTATCGAGACTTGTCCCGAAATTACAAAGAACCATTTTTAAATTGACACGAAAGCGAGTTCTATCACGGGGGATGGTTGGTAGCTCTAATGTTCCAACAACAAGCACTACAAGCAGTTCTATACAGGGAATTTGGTATTACATAAATACAAAACATAAATAGAAATTCTTTACCTTGAATAAAGGTTGCACTTTGAGGACAATCGAACAATGAGGGTGTTTGGTCGAGATAGATTAGGTCTTGATTAAAAACATCCCTTTCAAGTAGCGAGTCGAATTACCATGTAGTTTAACATTTCAGAAATAGCATAATGAACGGCACGAGAGAATAATAAAAAAAAGAAAAGAAACACACAATCCAAAACAAGTCATGATTTCAATACAAAGTAAAACAAGAAAACAGATTCATAAAATAAAACCCAACAAAAGATATAAAACCCTAAAAAAATGGTTCTGAAAACATGACATGGCGATCGGTTAATATAAATTTAGAGAGACAGAGAGAATAGGGAATGAATACTACTTTGATAACAACAACATCTAATATTAGATTAAAAACTAAAAAAAAAAAAATCAAATAAAAAATCAATGTTTAATAGCATAATAAGTCACCTTCAATTTGTAATGGAAGGAAAACCTTTGGGTGATGATACCAAAGGTGTGGGGCTCGAACCCCGCCAGTCAAAGAGTCCCTCATTTAAAAACCTTACCAAAAAAAAAAAAAAAAAAAAAAAAAAAAATAAGTCACCTTCAATTTGTAATGGAGGAATCGCATTTAAAAACCTTGAAAATCCCTTTCCCATTAGTAAATCCTAAGAAAATTTAAATTGAAAAATTAGTTCTCCCAGTTTTGGCAAAAAAAAATCGGTGCTTGAAAAAAAAATCGGTGCTTGAAATACCTTCTTGAGATGAGAGAAGAAGGAACAGTCCGGTCTTTTCTTTTCTTTTCTTTTTTAGAAGTGTTTTAACTGTTGGGAGGGAAGCAAGTGGTCAGCCCGCCCAAACTTTTCAGCTCTAAGCCCACGGTCGAAACGCGTTATAACAGTGTCATGGTTAAAAAATTGTACCCGGCCGGTTTTGGTTATCGTAGCTCCACCCACCCAATTAATTAAAGAGATAAACCATGGCTAAAGGTATCAAAGGCACGAAACGAGAAAAAATGTATTTGCTACGGTCAAAATTCGTAGGAAACTATGCAAGGGTTTATGACCGTGGCTAAAAATACCGGGAATCCGTGGGGAAAAATCGATTTTCTTGTAGTGGGGGCTTAAGTGGTGGTGTAGAAGAAAATGGAAATGGATAATCAAAATTTACAAGTATGAGAGAATAGGGTCTTCAAGATATTTATACTAGAGAAATTCTTGTTTTCTTTCCTTCTTCTAACTGCGCTTTCCAACCTTGTTCTTAAGCCTCTGGATACTGATGATTTTTTTTTTTTTTTTTTTTTTTTTTTTTTTTAACTTAAGAACATGATTCTATTTTTCTTTCCTAAAGCAAGTAACTGACTTTTATTTGGGACAAGTCTTTCTCCTTATTTTTCCACATTTCATCCTATTTCTCATACTCATCACTTAGGTAGGTTCTTTTATTTGGTTTAATAGATGGGTAAGGAATTTTTGGTGAAAGTGAAAGGTTTGATGAAAGGTTCAATGGAGTGACTAGCGGTAAAATTTGTAACAGGTAAGAATTTTTTTAGTTATGTCGATCCAAAAAAGGCCTAAATTCTCGCCTAGGATTCGGGTGGTGATCAAGTAAGTAGACGCGTGATTTTCTCTAATCGGAAAAACTACTCCTCTATGTCATTACTCACATATCATACATATCGAGGCTTTTTGGTTAGATTCTCATAGGATTGATCGTTTAAGTAACTAACCGTTGATTCCAGAAACTTACTGCTATGTACACTCAATGATACTCAGTACATGAATGTTCATGAAAAGATGTATAAACTATTGCATACGTATTATCTTAAGTTTCTTAAAAACGAATCCTAATTCAGATACTAATGTGAGATTTCTAGACAATTTTCATCATTGAAAAGGAAATAAGACTTTGTCACTAAGTGCAATTATTAACCAGAAAATAAAAACTATATACAGGCTACAAGTTGCCTAATTTTTGCTACAGGTTAAAAGCACCCCCAAACAGAATGATGCTTAGTCCTCGAAGTATCAATAAATAAAGAGATAAATTACCTGAGAACCGTAAGCAAAATTAGGGCTAGATTGCTGGAACAGAAAGGTTGGAGAACATAATATATTATACAGAAAGGAACAATGAAATGTATAATAGCACACGAAACATAGCACACGAAACATAGCACACGAAACATAATTTTTAGCTAGATATATGTACAATGGCAAGCTCAAATTTACCATCCGTGTAGGTCTGACGTCCTCAATAAGGAAATTCATTTCCTTAGCATCGCGCCAAAAGATAATAGTCTACCAAATTTCTGCCCATTCTTTGTCTCCGGATTTGTTCAAATGTTTCTTCATATTTTCATCCTTCGGGTAACAACGAACATGCCTCAGGTACCGAGCGGGACGTTTCCATTGCCTAAACCTTAATGAGCAAATGATTTTGTTTGTTGGGCACATAGAATCTACCTTGACCCAATCATGAAAAGTAGCTGCAAACTGTGGAAAATGTGTCTTCATGATTCGGCAAGCGGTTACAGGTCAAAGAATATACTGATCCTGAAAAGTGCGAGCTCATTTCAGGTTGGAGATAACACAACCTAAGATGTTAAATAATGTATGACCTTGAGCTAGTGCATTGAATACTACGCAGGCAGCCTCATTGGCAGTAGAAAAATGTCAATCTCCCACATGATGTTCAGGAGTATAAACAACATCGCAGTCCTATGTTCATGGTTATGCTTGCTAAGGGAATGGTGATGTCGCGCCATGGTACATGGCCATCTCCTTCTCGTTTAATCTCAAGACCATCACCGTAAGTTTCGTGAAAAACTTGCCACTGAAAGGAACAGTAAGAATTATGATAGATGTAATGTCATGATGCAACCGGTTCGTGATATGGAAGATCCAAAGTTAGGGCAAGCTGTTGTTCAGAAAAAATATGATGTGTGTCACCAACTAGGATTGTGAACCCGTCTAAGTAGAAGTCATGCACATGATTGAATGCTGGTGTGTCATCCATATTAGCATAAAAGTATGCGGCCAAACTCGGAGAATAAGTTTGGTTAGGTTAAAGAACTAGGGAAGACCACCCAATGTTAGTGATGTATTCACGGAAGAGATGGCCATAAGTATTGGAATCCATCATAGACTGAAAGTATTGCTCAGGAATAATTTTTGGAGGTGTCATGTTTGATGAAGATGCCATGTTTGATAAAGATGCCATGGTGGATGAAGTAAAGAAATGGGCAATGAAAAAGGCAAACTGGATGGATAAATGAGTATGGAAGAAAATAAACCCTCCTGTAATGACATTGAAAATCACATGTTAAAATTATTTTAGTCACAACGTAAATGATGACAATTCTAGTAAGCATTTCAAAAGAATACATAAAGATAGCAACAAAATTCATAATACGACGAAAAACGTAATAATATATACGATTATTTATTTATTGACTTAGTATTATTATTCCATTTTTATTTAATAAAAAAATCATGGATTAGTATGATGCTACTAGAGACGCATATCGTGCACCATCTGAATGTCCCATTGGCTGGCAGAGAGTGTAGTTTGATTCTCCATTAGGAGAGCGTGATTTTGCAAGGACTGAGAATAATTTTCCAAGATTTCCTCCTGTTCAACATCATGCATTGTTTGACGTTCTTGGAAATCCTTAAGAGTTGTAATGATGATATTCTGACGAGCGTATAGTTCCCGCATGCCGTGATGAAGAAATTAAATGCCTTCCATGGGATTAAAATTGTTTAGCATGGCATTTTCATCAAAGAAAAGTTCAGAGTTTGAACTTGGGTCGTTCTGTTCATCTGTCAGAGTGTCAGGAGTCCAAAAACCAACGGAGTAATCTGTTTGGAGCACACTAATATTTGCTCTTTGAAGGGGTGTCTCTGGAGAAATTATTGGATAACCCCAACGCATCATAATCTGCGTGACTAAAGTAGGTAGAGGTGCTGACCTTTTTGTTTTCCTGGTGATTGCATTCCAGAGGTGTTGGATTAGACAAAAATCATCCTTTTGAGTCTGCAAAACCCAAAGTAGGTGAAGTTAAGACTTTGTGACTTCTGATTGGTGTGATGTACCTACCACATTGTGTCCCAACCAGTGGAACACAACTCATTGATTCTGTTTCAAAGAGCATTGAAGAACAATGTGATGTCTATTTCCGACTTCGCCATGAGATACGGTAGCTCATAGTAAAGTTTTGACGGAATCAAATGATGACTCTGGAAAAAGGAACTCCTGGGTATTCATTGGAATTTGAAGTATGTCGGAGATAATTTCCCTAGTCAATTCCAATCGTTGTCCATAGGCATTGAAATAGCATTTTCCATTTTTAGTTCCGCTAAATTGGTAGAACATCATAACCAATTCTTGGGAATAACCAGTTGCTGAATGATATAGAAGAGGCGTCCATCCTCGACGTACAATTTCAGTGTCAAAATAAGGAGAAAACCGGCCATCTTCAAAAAAAATCAGGTAGTCTTTCTCAGGCATTATTTTTCTTGGTTGATCCATTTGGAAGTATTACGGAGAGAAGTATAGTGAAGAATGCTTAAAAGAGAATGGCTGAAAAGAAAAAATTTATAGGCAATCTATGAGTCTGTACCAATCAGGATTCCAAGTTTAGTTAAATCCAAAATTAATATATGAAAACACAAGTGACTCATGTGTTGTTGTGACACCGACCTTTATGAACAGCAACAATGGGTATCCATAGTAAGTCTTTTCATGTCAAATTTCCACAAATAATTAATGAGATGTTAAAATGATAGAAAGTATGGGGGAAGGTTTCACATGGCAGTTAGACCTACCCATAATTTCAGAATTTATGATCATACCTCAGTAATATAATATGGATAGAATAATCGAGCTGCGTGTGTGACAAGTGTTATGCATACCGTGTAGCGTGCGCGATCTTCTCTTAACACCATGAGTAGAGATAGAATTATTTTGGTGAGATTTGGATGGTAATTTCTTTGTTATGGTTTTCTTAGTTGTTGTTGTTGTTTTTTTTTTTTTTTTTTTATTTATTTTTTTTTTTTATTTTTTTTAATAGGTAAAAATACAACTTAATACACACAAATATTTAATATGGAACTTCTCCATTTAATACGTAAACCGTACAAATGTGTGAGAATTATTTAACACACCATACTAATATACAAAATGACAGAAGGAAACAAAGTTGTCGGTTACATAGATTTAGATATTCTGGATCATGTTATGCATGATCGACAGTAGTATAATGATAAACACTGTTATCATGAATACTATGATGGCCCATACACGTTGCTCCTTTTCCCATCGCTCAAGTTGATTCATTATGTTGAAGAAAATAAGAATTTGTGAAGAGGAATATTTGAAGAGTGAGAGAAAGGGATGAGTGAAAGTGGAAGAGGAGAGTTGGATTTATAATTAGAAATCTGTCCGTTGGGCATCTAACCGTTTGGATCAGTCCATTGGGCTTTGAGAGTAGGCCCAGTGTATCAAGGAACAACTAATATATTACGAAGTACAATAATTTCATATCAGAAACAATTTCTCATTTAAACCGTCTAGAGATACAAAATTATGAGAAATCAAATGATATATAATTTTTTATCACTAGAAATATAAAAAGGCAATGCATAAGGGAAATAAATGACATAGTCATTTCTAAACCAAGGAAAATAAAAAACTACTAGGAATCCCCAGGGTTAGCAGAAGATGAACCAGGGTTTCTACTTCGTCGGCTACGACGAACTCCTGGCTGAGCTGACTGGTCTGGAATGTGGCCCAAAGACTGCACTACACCATAACACTGATTTTGCAACATATAGTAAAATTGATTGCTAACACTTATTCATCCGTTACAAAGTTTATCACACTTTTGTTCCGTTGGAAATGCTACCAACCGTTACATATTCTCAAGACAAATACTTGATTTTTTTCGTAACAATTACTTGATATTAAGTAACGGATAATTGAGTGTTGCCTATACAGAAAATAAAATAAAAAATGAAAACAATTGGAAGTGGGTGAAAATGTTTTCATTCTCACGCTTTAGCTCTCGGACTCACACCCTTTCAAGAACAAAAAAGCGTGAGATAAGTGATGAGAAAACCGCTGCCATCGCCGGCATTGTTCTTCCTTTTCTCTTTCTTTTTTTTTTTTTTTTTTTTTTTTTTTCATTTTCCCTTCTTTCTATTTTGTAACAGCAAAATAGAAAACACTTATCTCTTCGTTCCGAAATACCTCCACCGCGTTCTTCAATTCAGGTATCAAATTTCAAGTTCAATTTGCTTGAAGTTAGGAATCTAAACTTTGAAGCCTTGAAATAATTTTGTGTTCTTGTTTGTTTAGTTTCAAGTTAGGGATTGAATCAAAGTTTGAAGCTTTAAATATCTTCTCGGGTAACTCTCGATCTCTCTAAAAATGCAAACTTTAATTGGTGTTATTGTTTTGGGGAATTTTGTAGTATGTTTAGTGTTGTTTCTTAGCATTGTACTATCACTGAGAAATTGTAGATACTCATGTGTCATGCCTTGCTTCTTACCTTAATTTGCTGGAAAACATCTCCTGATCGGTAATTAAGTTGTTGAATAGTTATTTGAAATTATTTGCTAATGTGGGGGTTATGTTTTGTGCGTACTAGATGTTTGATGATATGCTAGATTGGGCTTCCAATAGGCAGTATGGTGTTATTAGACAAGTTTTGCTGCTCGAGTCAATATAATCTTGTTTTGATAAGAAAATGATGCATGAGGAGCAGCCTCTTCAAGTTTATGTCTCTACTATATTTTTAGTGAAATTTCAAGTGCTTTTATGTACCCATCTCTCAACTTGTGTGTGTTCGACTAGGTCGCAGATGCACGAGGAAAATTAACCCGAATACTAAAGATGCCAAATATGTTATGAATGTTAAGCAAATTGGAATCATAATTTATGTTTAATTATTAATCGTGTGCATGCTTGAAGGAATTTTTGGGAAAAGAAGGGAACATTTCTTTGGTATTGTTCTGTTTGTTGTCGGGCTTGGTGTCAAAGTCTCCTCCGATCGATATCGAAGAGGGCATCGCGTGTTGTTCTAGTTTGTCTCGTGTTCTAATTTTTTTTCAGATGAAGGGACATACACACTATTGAGTTAAAGGACACAATTTTAATCCAACAAGTGTTACACATTGCTAGAATTATTGAAGTTATTATATATTGGATAATTTTCTGCATGTTCTACTCAAAAACAAAAGGCTAACAATCGATAGAAAGTTTAAGCAAACACTTACACTAGTATGTTTTCAGAAGCTGGGTTATTTGCCATGTGTGAAATAGTGTAAAATAGTTTTGCCTTGGTGTGTTTTTATTTTGGCAAGCTTCTCTTGCAAAGTATTGATATGAAATTAATTGATTGGAATTTTTCTACGGTCAGTTGCCAAATGTTGAATGCTCAATTGCTTTGGTATTTTTTTCAAATCTTTATTTAAGTTGGTTTAATTTTATTTATATAATTTCCATGAATTTGAGTGACCCTCACCTTGTTCAATAGTCACTTGTTTCATGGAGGTGTGTCTCATTTTAATATTGTTTTTAGTAACCAAAGACTCGATATTGAGAATCAATCTTCCATTACACCTGAGTAGATTTTTTGAAGTAACTTGGACAATTTTAAGCTATGGTAGCAAATCGGTTTACTTTGTTGGTAGCTTTTGTTTTATATATGTCGCTTTGGATTTGCATTGGAAGGAAGGAAAAAGAGTTGGGGAGATTGTTAGATAAATCTAATTGGACTTTGTATTTCCCACTAAATTTAGGTCAACCAAATTTGTTAAGCGAATGAATCAAAATCTTATAAGGAGTAACTAGTTGTGAGCGAAAAGTAGTTAGGTGGAACTTGATAAATGCCTTGAGCTTCGTAGGCACATAAAAGATTAAAAGATAAAATTATTTGAGGACTTGGAGATTTAGTTTTGAGTTTTGACCATATCTTAAATCTATGAATGATAAAGCAAGATTGTCACTAATCTAGAAAACTGTCCACTTGTACTTGGTACAGTAAAAATCAGCTCAACTTGAGAAGGTGTTATAGAAAATAAGTAAGTTCTTGAGGGCTAGATATTATTATATCGTATATACATACAGGACACTGGACATTGGGTACTTCTTGAGGGCTAGATATTATTATATCGTATACATACAGGACACTGACCCTTTGAGATGCGCATCTGGCGTATGTCCCTCCCTCTACATGCATTTGTTAACATATTTACTTATTAGTTGTCATAAATTCCTTGATTGACTTATATATTTGAAAGTGAACATAAAGTGTCATCTCAAGGGAATGAACTAATTAAAAGACTTGATGGATTGATCTTTGTGTAATGTGCAATACCTACTTAATGCATTCAGTTCCTTACTTTTTGCGGGATATATGTTAGTGGCGTCAAGTGGTCAATCATTAGGATGTAGACACCTCATTCAGGTCAAGCAACACTATCTTTTGGTAAGGCAGAAAAATTTACTTGTGCAGTCGGTGTACAATTAACATGATAACTGGGTTATTGTTTTTTTTTTTCAAAGTTTAAACTTGTGTTGGCAATTTTAAATGTCGTCTTCAAACTACTAGTTTTTAAGTGGGCTGGGTGTTGGAGAGAGTTGTTGAACTCCGTCACTTTTGAAGCTATGTTGTGTCTTGGTTGGTGTATGAATCTTTTTCCCTGTCCGTGCAGTAGTTCCCCATTTTGTTTTCATTCATCTAAATCTAGGAAAAAAAGATGCGAAAAGATTTACATTATACCCAACTGTACATGTTTATTTTGTTTCCTTATTTAGCTATTTTACATTTTAGTTCTATTCAAACTGAGAAAAGAAAAACAAGAAACTCTAAACTTATGTGGTCTTTTCTTAAGCTGTTTATTCTTTTATCGTCCACGGGTAATATACTATTTCCATATCTTGATTATCAAGGACAAACTGGTCCGGTAACCTTTCATTCAAAAGGATCCGAAGGTAATTTGTGTTTACTGAGGAACGTTCACTCCGATTTTTTGGTTAATCGATGCAACATGAATGCATCCCTCAAGCTATCACGGGGATGGATGTCATCTGTCAAGCAAAGTCTGGTATGGGGAAAACAGTTGTGTTTGTTTTGTCAACGCTGCGGCAGATTGAACCGAAGTCTTTGGTCAAGTAGTTGTTCTTGTTCTATGCCATACACGGGGAATTAGCTTACGGTATGTCTTTCTATCTGTGACTTGTTGGAACTTGAAAAGAAGTGTTTTGATGATAACTACATTCTTTTGCACCGTTTGTTGTGGGTGATGGTAACTTTTACTTTTGATAATGGGCATTTGTGGCAGATTTGTCATGAGTTTGAGAGGTTCAAGCACCTACTTACCTGATCTTAAGGTTGCTGTTTTTTTTATGGTGGTGTCCATATTAAAAATCATAAAGATCTATTAAAAATGAGTACCCACATGTTGTTGTTGGAACCCACAGGAGGATATTGGCACTGGCAAGAGAGAAGGACCTTCCTTTGAAGAATGTGAGACATTTTATCCTTGATGAATGTAACAAGATCTTTGGAGTCACTTCGGTAATTCTTTTACTTTATAAGTCAGTTTTGACTCTCTAGTTTCTGGTTTTAACCTCTATGTAAATTATTTTGTTACATCTTTTTGTCTTGATTCCAGTTTGTTGTTGAATGTTTTAAATTATGCAGACATGCGGAAAGATGTCTTGAGGAGATTTTTAAGATGACTCCTCATGATAAGGAAGTCATGATGTTTTCTGCAACCCTTAGCAAGGAGATCGGCCCGTCTGCAAGATATTTATGCAAGGCGTAATGTCCTTGAGCCAATACTTCTTTAACATGACCATTGTCCTTTTTGTAATGCCATGTTTCTGCAACAAATCACATTAATGGACTTGGTGGTTTCAATATTTAATCTGGACAAACTTCAGCATATCTTTAGTTGCTATTTCCTTTGGTACCTTAGGTTTTAATGTTGGTGCAAGGATCCGAAATTGCTGCTGGATTACCTTTTGTAATGTGATTAGGTTGTCTATTAACATTTATCTTGTCCAACTCATTCGTACTTGGGTGATCGAGCATCTTACCTCGTTGATGTGGGCATCTGTCTTTAGCTTTCATCGTTCTAGTATTATGCCACTTTACCTTGCATTGTTGACTTTTTGGGGAGTAGTAGGATATTTTTGGGTGAGATTCATTGAGAATGTGAGCATCTGTCTTTAAATTATTTGGATTGGGATATGAGTTGAAGATTTGTCAGTTCTTCATTGTTTTGGTACTCAAATCTATTAGCTTGAGGAAACGCTCCTAATTTTTTAAATATGAACGTTTGTCTTCAGCCAATGGAAATTTATGTAGATGATGAAGCCAAGCTGACCTTACACGGGCTTGTACAGGTATACATGAGACTTAAAATCTACATATTGATGTTTATGCTCTTTGTTAAAATTGGTTGTGTCATAGTTATTTGTTTAGCGGATGAAATTTTTTCGCCAACATTTTTTATCGACATTACATCAAACTAACTGAGGGAGAGAAGAATGCATAAAGTTGAATGATCTCCTTGATGCATTGGATTTCAATCAAGTTGTCATCTTTATGAAGAGTGTGAGTGGAGCAGCAGTTGAACAAATTACTTGGGAATGCATCTTTCCGTCAATTTGCATCCATTCTAGGATGCATGTCACGAGAAGAAAGGTTAGCACTTATATCTGTTTCTTTCTTTTACGAGATATGTTGGACATCTACTTGCTATGAAGTCTGCTGAACATGGTAAGTGAAACCACCTGCTAGAAAAAAATCTCCAAATATTCTTTTCTCTCATGACTTTCCTGTTTGATTCTTTGGTAAGGTTTCAATGCATTCACTTGTTTACTTTAGATATTAAGGTGTTAGGATGTCATAGTTATTTGCTAAAGTTTTTTTTCCTCAATCGTGTAGATTAACTGATTAAGACACTCCACTTGTAAGCTGTTACAACCTGTTTGAGAAGGTATTACCAAGGTGTTCTAGTGTTCTACCCACGAATGAAGGAGCACTTGTTGAAGCAAGGGAGGCAAAAGGAACCTTAGGAATAGCGAGAGGGCAGGAAAGGGCGATGTAGAATAGGGAATACATTCCAATACAGCTAAAGGTAACCCTTTTCATATTTCCCTGTTGTTTGTTTGTTGGTGTGCTTGATCAATATGTCACTTTACGTATGCCTTTTCACATTGTTGCTTTCTTTGTTAGTTGAAAGTGCATACAAGGTTAGAATAAAACAATTACAGACCCATTTTTTTTTATCCCTTCACTTTCACGCCAATAGCTTATACAAGCTACTTAAGAGAAATCAAAGTTTACTAATTAACCATCTATCCACCTTAAAAAAATTTATGACCTATCTCTTGTAAACACTAAAGTTAAGTGTGAAAATTCAAAATATGACCTAGGTGTGGCTATTGGGTTTTCTTTTATTCTTGCGACAAGGCGAGATTGAGTTCCGTTGACTTCCGTTTAATTAGTTTAGAGGTTAGTCTAGTCTTCTTCCCAAATAGCTAGTTTAAAATCATTTTGCAAGATGGGGTTTTGTTTTATTAGTTGGAACTTGTGTTTTTAGGTACGGTAAATGAACTATATTTAGTTTGAAATGTAAACTGTGAATCTCTTTCTTCTTTTTTTGAGTTTGAGCTTGTGCTCGAACTTGAATTTGAGCTTGTGCCCTATATTAAGCTCGAAGTCAAGTTCGAGCTCGAGCATGCTCACTAAATGTCTTGAGTCGAGCTTGAGCATGCCAATACTTTCGACTTCGGGTAGCTCGATGACCAACCATAGTTGCCAATGCGCTATAGGACTTTAGCTTAAAACTTTTGTCTACTTACTGGATTTAATTCAAGTGTATTCTTTGCAGGAGAACTCTTAGAAGGTTAATTGTAAATAGTTTCACTAGATTAATTTTCATTACCTACCTTAGTTTATGGTTTAAAGACCTTATTAAGTTAGTTTTTGTCGTCCTATTCATCCCCTTCTTAGTAATATGATGTTTATCTTTGGTTGCAAGGGTCTTAAACTTTACTTTGTTTTCAAATATTGTTTGCAGGGAAAGGTGACATTCACCATATGTTGATGAGTCACAAGTGCATAATCAAGATGTCATATGGAAGAGTGAAGACTACATGCTTTTGGAGATATCGAATCATAGTTAAAGGTGTTGTAAAAACTATACTTAAAATAGTTATGTCGGAGAAGATGAGATCTTTCATTTTGATCGTAAGGATTGTTTACTCGGATAATTATGTAGCTTGTACTTAGGTGGTGCGGTTCTATTTATACTTAAGTTTTAATTTCTTAAGCTATAAACATATGATAGTTCTAGACTTAAGTTGTAATTATTTAACGAAGTGTTGTTTGACTATCAATTGTTCCAAGTGAGTATTATTTGTTTTACATGAATGACAATATTTGTGAATGTAAATATTTATAAATTTGGGAGTTGTTATAGGTGGCTTGTGAAAAACAGAAGAAAATTCTAATAATTTTTTTTTAAAATAACAAATTATTACTAACGGATACGTAACCGTTACAAAGCAAAAGTGATAGTAACGGAAGGGCAAGTGTCACAAAGGCATAATTACGAATATTTTTATTTCTTGGGAATGAATCAAGCACAAAATAAATAACCGTTACTAATAAAATTACTAACGGTTGATACGTGTTGCTGAAATTAATTTCAGTAACACTTGATAACCGTTACTAAATTTTCTAACACTCTATATCCGTCACTAATATCTGTTACTAATATTTGTCACGCTTTTGTGTCGACGGAAAATAACCGTTACTAATATTTTTTGTAACGGATGTGCATCCGTTACAAATAAGCTGTTATGGTGTAGTGCTGTAGCAGTTGATCTTGGAATTGCTGCTGATTTGCCATCATCATTCTCTGGAAACAGCCTTTGCGATTACGCATTTCTTGCTGGAAGTCATTTTGGGAAGTAAGCATCTCTTCCTGATGAAGAAACATCCTACGCATGCTAGTGTTCATGTGTCTCAAAGCTTCCATGGGATTGCTAATTCGGCGGATGGTATCCTCATTAAAACAGTTGGGTGGTGAAGGAGGAGGAGGAGGTACGTTATCGCGCTCGATATCATCTCTCGCTATAGGGTCCCAGTGATCCATGACACAAGTCTCGAAAATCGCAAAATTTTCAAAAGACCTTGTTGGAGTTAAAAGACTAGCGGACTGGAACCCTAAGTTAAGCATAAGCTGATTAACAAGTACAGCAAGAGGAGCTGACCTGGTTAACGCAGACGTAAAAACATGGCCCAAGAAATGGACCATACAGAAGGTATCCTTCTTCTCCTGGAGGATCCACAGTAGGTGTAAGAATGTCTTGTTCACGTCAGACGTTTTTGAAGTTCCAATGACGTTGTAAGCCAGCCACTGAGTAACGGCTAGTTGGTTACGTCTGAGCGAGTGCTGGTACACGCAGTTTGAGGTATCATTGTATTCGCCCTCGAGAAACGTGTCAAACATCAACTCCATTGTATTCGGATACTCCGAAATCAGCAGTGTCGCACTATCGGAGTTGATTGGAATATTCGTCGTTGTCGAAATCAATTCCAACGTGAGTTCACGTTCCAACCCATCCGTCGTAATCCAAAACTCATTCCCCCAAAAACCTCCATTGTTATAGAACTTCAACACTAAATCTTCGAATAATGAGCTGGAATTCGATGCAAAAGATATTCCCACTCTCTACTAGCAATTTCCCCATCGAAAAATGGATGAAACATTCCGGAATTGTAAAGATTTGAAAATTTTCTCTCAACTGTGATTCTCCGATTTCCAGCCATAGAGGGATCGAGTTGGATTTTTGAGGGCCTATATTGTTTGTGCGGAGGGAGGGGACGTTGGTGTAAAAAAATTGGATGAATTGGTGGTGTAGTGTCCGCGTGCGCTGATCAAATATAAGGCTATGATGCCGCGTGCGCGAAGGATTTCTATGGGGGACCAAGATCCGGATTTTGGGGGGGAAGAAAAGTGAGGGGCTGACGCGTGGGATGCCCCGCTTGTGGGTTTTTGTGACCGGACGCGTGATTTTTGGTCAGGTCCAATTTTTTGCCCAAGCCCATAGTAAAACCGGAAATTACCCATATGTCCTGAAATGGTTCAAAATTTCAAACGTAGAATTTCGATTCGTTTTAACTCCAAATTGAACGAATGAGATATCAAAACGATCGGCATTAAAAATGCCATCTACTAGAATATGACAAAATCACATTCAAACCTTTTTATTTTTGTTTGGGGGATGAATCTTGTAAAAACAGAACGCAACCCCCCATTTTTTTTTTTTAAAGTTTTTATTTATTTACAAATTTTATATACAAATGTACAAGGGGAGATGAACGTGTTAACAACACGGTTTCAAGAAGAAAATCATTCTTGTAAAATCGGGCAAGCTGTCATGTCGGCTCAAAGCTCTAACCCAATCCAAACCGGATCAGAGCTTAACCTTTATGTTTTGGGGGCCTAGGGTTCAGGACGGTACCATCCCTGACCAATGTGCAATGGTCTAATAATAATATTACCCTTAGTACATATGGTATAGCCTCAAACCGCCCCGAACTATCATCAAATAGAAAACTATTCGGGGTTGGCCTGGTGAAATCCATTGCTCGTGCAAACGAGGGACCATCCGATGTTGTATATCACGACTCTCTTTGTGCACAACACTTAGTCCAAAGGTGAAAATAAAAGACACGAGTATAAACAAGTTGAGTCTTTTAACGTCAGATCCTCAAGACGAATGTGAGTCTTTTAACGTCAGATCCTCAAGACGAATCCTAACCTGTGGGAGCAACAGGACAACGACGAAGTTTATCCTGCTGAGCTGGTGTCAAACAATAATATACCTTATACCGACTCATATCGAATAGTAGATCAAGACCTTGACAGAAAGGTTTGACAATTCATACACCACCCCATCTTTTTTGCTCGTCGCTTTCGAGCAAAAGTACTACGACCATTACCTATTCGAGATGGGTGAGATTTACACCAAATGATGAGTTGAAGTTCGCAAGGAAGAGAATAGAAAAGGGAAGAGAAGGAAGGAGTTGAAATTTTTGGTACCCATTGTTTACCAGAAGGCACGTTTGCTCGATTAACAGAAGACATTTATACTCAGTTCTGAAGTAGAGTTTTTGTGGACTAAGGTTCCGGCGCTTGCAACCACACACTCTAGGGATTTTTAGAAAAGAAAATAGAAGAGGGCCCGACTACCCTAATGGCGTACTTTTCCTGTTCATATTACATGAAAATAAGTACACCAGTGAATCTATTAGTCTGTGTAGACTGGATCTTTGAGAAGAGTCTCTTCGACATCTGGAGAGCGCAACTCATGATAATGTTTAACACGTTGGCCATTTACTTGAAATTCGCTGTCATCATTTCTGTTTTTCAAAGATATAGCCCCATAAAGGGTGACAGCAGAGACAATGAAAGGACCAGATCATCGAGTTTTTAATTTTCCAGGAAAAATGTGTAATCTTGAGTTGTACAACAAAACTTTTTGACCAACTTTGAATCTTTTCTCAATATGTGCTTGTCATGCACTCTTTTCATGTTGGCTTTATAAGATTTCGAGAGATCATAGGCATCACTCCGAATTTCCTCAAGCTCATTTAACTGCAATTTTCTCTTTGCGCCTGCCGCATTAGTATTATAATTTAGGCTTTTGATGGCCCATAGAGCACAATGCTCAAGTTCAACCGTCAGGTGACAAGGTTTTCCAAAAACGAGGTGATAAGGAGACATCCCTATAGGTGTCTTAAAAGCTGTTTTGTATGCCCACAAGGCATCAAATAATCGTAGAGACCAGTCTTTTCTAGATGGATTAACAGTTTTTTCCAAAATGGATTTGATTTCTCTATTAGAGACTTCTACTTGGCCACTGGTTTGAGGATGATACGGAGTTATCATTTTTTGCGTGACTCCATATTTCTTTACTAATGATTCAAAAATTTAATTACAGAAATGTTTTCCCCCATCACTAATTATAGCTTTTGGAACGCCAAATCGAGAGAAAATATTTTCTTTTATGAAAAAAACGACAGTTTTATGGTCATTAGCACGACATGCCAATGCCTCAATCCATTTTGACACGTAGTCAACTGCTACCAGTATGTAAAGGAAACCATGAGAATTTGGAAAGGGACCCATGAAGTCGATGCCCCATACATCAAAGATTTCCACAATTAAAATGGGATTTAAGGGCATCATATTGCGTTGAGTAATGCGTCCTAGCTGCTGACAACGGTTGCATGCTTTGCAATGCTCATGTGCATCTCTAAACAGTGTTGGCCAATAAAATCCACATTGTAGAACCTTGGCCGCTGTTTTCTTGCCACTAAAATGACCACCACAAGATTGTTCATGGCGAGGAGGATAACACGTCATTGTGTTCCCGATCACGGAATGCAACGACGGATTAGTTGGTCGAACAATACTTGAAAAGGTAGGGATCATCCCAGAAATAAAATTTCACAGTGGATAAGAACTTTTTTCGGTCATTATGAGACCAAGATGAAGGGACTTCCTCGGTAACTAAGTAATTTACTATGTCAGCGTACCAGGGAGACGAAAAAATGGAATATAAGTGTTCATCTGGAAAGGAATCACAGATAGGTTCGGTATCAGTATCAATATCACTGACAAGTCTTGATAAATGGTCTGCAACCACATTTTTGCAACCTTTTTTATCTCTAATTTCTAGAGTAAATTCTTGCAAGAGGAGAATCCAGCGGATCAACCTTTGTTTTGCATCTTTTTTCGCTAATAGGTAACGAAGTGCCGCATGGTCAATGTAGACAATCGTGGAAGAACCCACTAGGTAAGGACGAAACTTATCCAAGGCATATACAACGGCGAGAAACTCTTTCTCAGTGGTGGTATAGTTACGTTGAGCTTCATTAAGGGTTTTACTCGTGTAGTAAATGACAATTGGCTTATCTTCTCGGCATTGCCTTAGTACAACTCCAATAGCATAGTCACTCGTGTCACACATTAATTCAAAAAGTTTAGACCAATCAGGTGGTTGAATTATGGGAGCGGCAGTTAAGGTGGATTTTAAAGTCTCAAAATCTAGTTTGCAATTGAAACTGAAGTCAAAAGCGGCATCTTTAAGCAAGAGGTTGGTTAAAGGTCGAGCAACCTTTGAGAAATCTTGAATAAATCTCCTATAGAAACCTGCGTGCCTTAAAAATGTGTGAATGTCGCGAACTGTTTTTGGTATAGGAAGTGAAGCAATTTTTTCTATCTTAGCTTTGTCGACTTCGATTCCGTCTTTTGAAACGATATGTCCTAAAACTATTCCTTTTTTAACCATGAAATGACATTTTTCCCAATTAAGAACAAGGTTTTTCTCTTCACAACATGTAAAAACCTTTTCAAGATTTGATAGATAGCTATCGAAAGAATCTCCATATATTGAGAAGTCGTCCATGAATACTTCTAGAAAACGTTCAACCATATCACTGACAATGTGAAGCATGCAACGTTGGAAAGTACCAGGTGCATTGCAAAGGTCGAAAGGCATTCGTTTATATGCAAATGTACCAAAAGGACAGGTGAACATAGTCTTTTCTTGATCAGCAGGATCTATGACTATCTGAAAATATCCTGAATAACCATCAAGAAAATAGTAATACGCATGACCGGCTAACCGTTCAAGCATCTGATCGATGAAGGGCAGTGGAAAGTGATTCTTACGAGTGACTGCTTTAAGTTTGCGATAGTCAATGCATATTCGCCATTTCATTGGAATACGAGTGGAGATGCTTTCATCTTTATCATTGCGCACAACTATAATGCCAGATTTCTTTGGAACAACGTGTACTGAACTCACCCAAATATTATCGGATATAGGGTAAATAATACTTGCATCGAGTAATCTTAAAACTTCCTCCCGTACCACATCTTTCATGGTTGGGTTTAGACGACGCTGCGGTTCACGTGACGTCTTAGCATTTTCTTCAAGATGTATGCGATGGGTGCATACATTAGGGTCAATGCCCTTAATGTCATCGAGGGACCATCCAATGCAGAACGGTGTTGTTGAATGACATCTATTAAACGGGGTTCTTGATCATCAGTCAATTGAGATGATATAATAATTAGATGACTACCATCTAGATCAAGATGTACGTATTTTAATTTCGAAGGAAGATGTTTTAAGTCAGGGGCGGGTGGAGTGGGTATTAAAGATTCTTGAGGAAAGTCATCTTCCATAGTAATTAAACAGATTGATGTTCATCCAAATCGCTGGACAGCACGGTCGTAGGGCCAAATAATAGTATTGACTCTAATAACTCGTTTACTTCTTGTGTATAATCATCGTTCTCAAATTCAGAATCGCTAAAGGAAAGAAATTGGTATACTTCATCTTCAGGAAAAGTGTTTGTTAAATACTCTTGCACAATGCTGTCAACCCTGTTCACCTCACCATCAATGTCAGGCTCTGGAATTTGTTTCATCATCTTGAACACATTTACCTCAACCGAAAGATTTCCGAAGGACATGGTCATGGAACCATCCCTACAGTTAATAAGAGCATTAGCAATTGCTAGGAACGGACGTCCTAGGATGATAGGAATGGAATCACAAGCAACTTCTGTATCCAAAATAACAAAGTCGACAGGATAGAAAAAGTCTTGGACTTTTACAAGGACGTTTTCCACAATTCATTTTGGATACTTAATGGAACAATCGGCTAACTGTAAAGTCATGGTGGTAGGTTTCAGCTCATGAAGACCTAGTTGTTTAAATAAGTAATATGGAAGTAAGTTCACACTAGCTCCTAGGTCTAGTAGCGCAGTAGTCGTATATTTGTCACCTAAGGTGCATGGAACCGTTGGTCTACCAAGGTCTTTGTATTTGACTATACCATTGTGTTCGGTGATGGATGGAAACTGTTCGGTGAGGAACGCTTGTTGAGGAACATTAGTTCTCCTTTTTGTGGTGCACATATCTTTCAGAAATTTTGCATGTTTTGGCAATAGCTTTAAGGCATCGAGAAAAGGTAAGTTGATTGTCAAATTTTGAAAAGTCTCTCGAATTTCATCAAAATTCTCATCAGGTTTATTCTTTGCCAAGCGTGTAGGAAACGGTGCCTTAGGGCGGAATTTGGCAAAGGGGTCCGCCTGCTTGTTTCCTAAATTCGGAGATGTTGACTTTGTTGTATTTGGTGAATCCTCCGTAGGTTCATTATTGGAAATATATTCATTGGAACCGTCGGATTCCTTTGGTTGATCATCTGGCATATGTATTTGATTGTCTACAGTTTTTCCAGATCGAAGAGTAGTGATTGCATGCACCTCACCTTGGTTGGGAGTACTTGTACCAGGTGCATTGGTGAGTTCAAAGGCAGTGTTTGCTGGCTTAGGGTTTGGAACTGCTTGTCCAGGAAACATGCCTTTCTGACTCTTTTCTTGCGCCAATTGTTGAAGTGATTGTTGGATAGACGTTAAAATTTGAGATTGTTGGTTCATGTAAGCTAAGAAAGTCTCACTTGTCCTATCCGTAACGAGTGGCGCAAGTTGTGCAACAGGTACTAGATCACGATTATTGTTGATTATAGTTGGGATTTGGATTGGCTGGAACAAGGCTGCGGTTAGTTTGATAGTTAACATCAGAAGTATTTTGAAATTGATTCTGACTTTGTTGGTATTGCTAATTATTTCCTTGGCGTTAAGGAATAAAGTTGTTGGTTGGTCGAACTGGTGGATTAGCGAAACCTGGAGGAGCCCCCAGCTGTTGGTTATTTTGGCGCCAAGCGAAATTCGGATGTTGTCTCCAAGGTGCATTAGGAATGTTGAATGCACATGCCTCCTCCAATGGTTGAGTAGAGGAAGCATATAACAAGGGACAATATGCATCAAGATCGTCAGGACTAAGACAAAGAACACATGGGGAGGTGTCAACGTTCATAGCCTGTTTTGGTAGTTGATCGTTTACTTGAACTGCAAGGGCATCTACTTTTTTAGTTAGGAATTCTATCAAAATTTTTAATTCAAGATCGGGTTTTACCTCAAAAATAGATGTAGCTTTTGTAACAGTATCCTTTGATGATCTAGACGATTCAGTGTTACCCCAGTGTGTACCTTTTTTCGCTTGTTTTTCAAGGAAAGTATATGCTTCAGTAGCTCCTTTGTCCATGAAGCAACTGCCGTTCATTATATCAAGAGTTTCTTTTTGATGATCAAAAAGTCCATTAATGAAGGAACGAACAAGGACGGCTTTGTCTAGTTGGTGATGAGAAAATTCTAAAAGAAGATCAGTAAAGCGACTCCATGCTTCCGTAAAGGATTCATGAGGATTTTGACGAAAGAATTGAATTTTCTGAAGCATTTCAGTAGTTTTCTTTTGAGTGTAAAATTGAAGCATGAAAGCTTGAACAAGTTTATTCCATGTGTCTATGGATTGTGGTTGTTGTCCTGCAAGCCAAATTGACGCTTTTTCTGCTAAAGTGAATGAAAATAGACGAAGCAAGAGTTGTTCCTTAGAGACAATTGGATGGTGAAATGTCGTGGCCACTTGTTGAAGCCTACGAAGATGATTGTATGGTTTTTCGTGATCCAAACCATGATACACAGGTAATAAACTAAAAACATTTGGTGGGATACGAAAATCACCGACAATGTCCTCAAGTTTGATGCAGGAAGAAGGTCCTTCCTGTAATGCAGTATAGAAGTCCGACAGGGGCTTCTCAGCTGGTGGAGGATCGTTGGCCATAACTGCAGAAGTTAATGGCGATGAAGTAACTTGATGAAGGTAATTAACAGAAGAAGAAAAAAAATTAGGTGAGAACTTACGCAATTGCTTATCGTATTTTTTTCGACGATAGGTATGTTCAAATTCTTTAGTGGAACCAGACCTTAATCTCATGCAAGCATAAAATTAGATCTAATTAACTGAAGGAACTTATTATTACTTGAATTTTATGATTCTCTTAAAGATTTTGGAGTTGAACAACGTAGGCCTAAGCTGATGCTAATGTAGCAGTGAAGCGAGGAATACGTGTGTATAAACCAACGGCCAAGTTACAAGAGAGATATGAGGGAGGCTTTCCGTGCAAGCACGGTTCTAATTAAGTAACCTCAATCTTTCAAGTTTCCTAGACACCGTTGGAATATGATTAAGATTTATGGAATTAAAATTTATGCAAGGTCGTTCTTATTTTTTTTTTTTTTTTTTTTTTTTAAGATTTATGTAAGGGTGAAATTACAAGCATGCAAATACGATCTACTCATACAATACTAGATGTAGTAGCATGTGAAGATACTCTACTCATACGTATAGCTATACGAATAGGCAAGGTTGTATCATCGATAAATACTTCCATACGTACAGGTAAATATACATCAGTAATATGTATATGTACTCTAATTTGTAGATCGATATTACGTAGGCGATATATCAACGATATGAGCAAATTTGAATCACTCATAATGCATTAAATAAATCTGAGTAGCATGCGAATATAGTATACGTATGCATATAAATACAACAATGCTAAAACTAAACATGCAACGTATTATACATAAACTAAAATACGACTCTTGTATTGCATAATAAATCGATTTCGACAATACTCATTGAGATTGCGAGTGTCATATAGAGAGCAGCTTCACCCCGTAGGGTTTAAAAACAACTTACCCAATTCAGATTTTAACCCTCGTTGGAATGTTCTCCTCTTTCTTGGCAAAATCGAAATATTATACAAGACGTGTACTTATACGTAGAGAAATACTAAACATGCAACAATAGACACTTATACGTAGAAAAACATATAACCATGCAAAATAGTACCATTTACATGTATATATACATTGATATGCAATTCATGCCCAGTTAATCTTATATAAATATTTACAGGTATATGAACATGATTCATGCATATTTCTAGGCTAATACATAAATAATAATCCATAAACTAGTACATAATAACTACGTACATGGCATTCATACAAAAACAGTAAAAATTTGGAACCTGTAGCGTCACGCTAGTCGCCAAAGAAATGAAACACACGTTTCAATCCGTCGACGTAATTAATCCCAGAAGATATTTGAATTTTCTGTTACCGTTCCAGTGACTTAGGCCTGGATATGGATCAAGATATATCAGTGGATGCTGGAGCTAGAACATGAGCAACAAAAGAGAAAAGACACCCATGAACGCGGGTTCCACCTGCGGACGCGAGTCCGGTACCGCGCACGCGGAGGATTCTCCCACAATGATCTAAAATTTTCACAGCAACTTTAGATTCTTGTGTAGTTTATTTTCCCGGACCTAACTTTTTGTTCCTGGAAGTACAGTAAAAAATCCGATGATCGTCAAGTCGTTTGCAAGGCAAAAATTTGAAAATAACAGAAAAACGTAGAAAACAGCAAAAACGAAAGGAAAGATGAGGTTGGGGGTTCCCCTTGGAGCAATTTCCAGTATGTAGCACAAGTCCTTGGTCTTTAGAATGGCAGCGGCGCCATTTTGATATTCACCTTTAGCATATGTTAGAGATTTGAATATCTTCCTTGGCCAAAATGCGAAAACAAAGTATTTCCTTACTCACGATCTTCGTGTTCGTATATTTTTTAGTAGAGATTCGAACCAACCTAAATTCTAGGACCACTTACAACTTGGGTTTACTCTTTTAGGAAACTAGTGAGTGAGTTTAGCTATAATTGTGTAAATACTAAATATTTGGTTTCTTTATTACACAAAAATTGAAAATATTAAGTTACGTAAACATGCAACTAAGACACAATAAAATTTTACTTAAAATGAAAGTGGAGAGTTAATTCTCCTCATGTGAAAATAACTTTTGTTATTTGATTTTAGTAAGTACATCTTAATCTTCCTAGAACTCTTAGACAAGTCCTAATAAAAGAAAACTTGATCCCTAACATATATGACTCATCTCTAAGCTTCATACATGCTAGCATATAGAACCAAAGCAATGACTTATCTCTAAGCTCATCACTTTTATCCCTAACTAGACTCTACACCAACTATCATTTGGGGATAAGATGTAGGTCTAGTTGTTCTTCCTAAACCTTACTAAACCAAATGACAAAGATTTTCCCTCACATGAGTATTATTAACTCCCCACAAGGGGAAGGTTAACTCATGATCCTTGGGATAAAGGATGACAAGTGTAGAATGTAAACAGAGAGAGAGAGAACAAAAAGAAGAAACTATCTATATAAACTTACTTGCATTTAGATTTGTTTTTAACTAGAAGAACACAAGGTTTCCTCCATTAAAACTATTACAAGCTTTCTATAAAAAATAAAAACTCAATAAAACTAAGACTAAGGAACTAAAATAATGCATGGTAAAGGAAAAGAAGTCAAGGGAGTAAATGGAGTGTCTCCCCCCTTGTTTGTTTTCTTCCTTCCTTTTTCAATTCTTCCCCCTCATCCCACGTGAAACACCAAACCTCATTTACTTCATTTTTATCCACCACATTAAAGCAAAGTGACACCTTGCTTTTTTTTCACTATTAACACCTAATCCAATTAATTACATGCAAGGTGTCAACTTTGCACCAATAATTTGGCATTTTTATCTTGACATGCTCCATGATTGATGACTCATCAAATCTTGCAGGCCCATATAGTGGGTCCACATGCAGTCCAGTGGCGGTCCGGTTTTTTGGTAATTTTACAACTTTCCGCCTATGCGTAGAGTTCATCACCCTGATTGTCTAAGCAGCTCACTTGTTGCATTCGGAGTCCTGGTTCAAGAGGTAGGAGCTTTGGAAGTTTGATGCTTCTGTGCGGATTTGTTGGGCTTCACATGGCTGATTTGGAAGAATTCATATATCCATCGTTCCCCGTGCTTTAACGCAGGTTTAACCAATATTTTCATGTTTACTGCGAATACCTGCAAAAGTACGAAAATATACTTATTTCATGATTATTAAACACATAATTAACCAAATTTATATGTCTCAATGAGGTTTCATATTACAGTTTTGGGTGCTTATCACACTACCCCCAAACAGCACTTTGCTTGTCCTCAAGCAAAGAAAATACATTAAAACAGATAAGTGGCCAAAAATGTGTAGTCCTAACTAATTCTCGTTTCGCAGAATGCGGTTGCATTAACCATATGCAACAATGCCTTAAACTACTAGAAATTCCCTAGTGGACGAGTTATAGCCTCGTGAGAGTTTTCCAGAGAAGATACTCACAAACTTCATTTATACTACAACGACTCAGTGACAAAAACTCATTTCCTAAATTAATCTCAGATATCCATACATCTCCTTAGCAGGGAACGAGGATTGATTTCTTTGAAACTCAAGTTAATATATATTCAATAATTAAAACATCTACATATGACCGGACCGCCATTGGACTGCACGTGGACCCACTATGCGGGCCCGTAAGATTTGATGAGTCATCAATCATGGAGCATGTCAAGACAAAAATGCCAAATTATTTGTACAAAATTGACACCTTGCATGTAATTAATTGGATTAAGTGTTAATAGTGAAAAAAAACAAGGTGTCACTTTGCTTTAATGTGGTGGATAAAAATGAAGTAAATGAGGTTTGGTGTTTCACGTGGGATGAAGGGGAAGAATTGAAAAAGGAAGGAAGAAAACAAACAAGGGGGGAGACACTCCATTTACTCCCTTGACTTCTTTTCCTTTACCATGCATTATTTTAGTTCCTTAGTCTTAGTTTTATTGAGTTTTTATTTTTTATAGAAAGCTTGTAATAGTTTTAATGGAGGAAACCTTGTGTTCTGCTAGTTAAAAACAAATCTAAATGCAAGTGAGCTTATATAGATAGTTTCTTCTTTTTGTTCTTTCTCTCTCTTTTTACATTCTACACTTGTCATCCTTTATCCCAAGGATCATGAGCTAACCTTCAATTTGTGGAGAGTTAATAATACTCATGTGAGGGAAAGTCTTTGTCATTTAGTTTAGTAAGGTTATAGGAAGAACAACTAAACCTACATCCTATCCCAAAATGATAGTTGATGTAGAGTCTAGTTAGGGATCAAAGTGATGAGCTTATAGATAAATCATTGCTTTGGTTCTACATGCTAGCATGTATAAAGCTTAGAGATGAGTCATATATGTTAGGAATCAAGTTTTCTTTTATTAGGACTTATCTAAGAGTTCTAGGAAGATTAAGATGTACTTACTAAAATCAAATAACAAAAGTTATTTTCACATGAGGAGAATTAACTCTCCACTTTCGTTTTAAGTAAAATTTTATCGTGTCTTAGTTGCATATTTACGTAACTTAATATTTTCAATTTTTGTGTAGTAAAGAAGCCAAATATTTAGTATTTATACAATTATAGCTAAACTCACTCACTAGTTTCCTAAAAGAGTAAACCCAAGTTGTAAGTGGTCCTAGAATTTAGGTTGGTTCGAATCCCTACTCAAAAATATATGAACACGAAGATCGTGACTAAGGAAATACTTTGTTTTCGCATTTTGGCCAAAGAAGAGATTCAAATCTCTAACATATGCTAAAGGTGAATATCAATCGCTATCTTTAGTTTCTTTCTGTTCAGGAACTGTCTATATCAGTTCCTAACGAGTGGGGTAACTGTTATGTTTGAAGGCAGTCAGTCATGTGCCTGACACATGTCCACTAAATACTCGTGCTAAGCACGAGATCATTTATTCACAAAACTGATCCGATGGTCCTCGTCTCATTCTGTACATCTATAGTCTTAGGTTATTTCTCATACACGTGTCATATGTTCAGTGACGGGAAATCCCCCCTACATATACTGTATTATTATTTTTTTGCAAAATAGGAAACCGTATATTTCAAATATTACTAATATGGGTACTCATTATGCACGTTGTTAAGTATTTATACGTATTTGATGATTTGGCAAATAGAGTCAATTAATTTCAAATTTTGACGGCTATCAATTTTTATCGTTGTACAATTATGAAGCAAACAAATTTTGACCGTTGCAAAATTAGTTGACTCAATTTGTCAAATCATCAAATGCGTATAAATACTTAAGAGCGTACATAACCATTACCCATATTAGCAATATTTAAAATATATTGTATCCTATTTTGTAAAAAAAATAATACACTATCTATAATGTAAAATCCACTCTACAATAATTTTTTCAAATTGAAACTCTCTTGAGGTCGCCCGTGGAGATATACTAAAGAAAGAAAAGCATGGAGGGTTTGATATGATATTTCACTAAGCCGGATGACAGCTTCATTGGATGAACTAAAATGAAAATTTCCTGAAATGCTCAATATAACCTTATGTGCAGGAACAGTCTTTTCTTCGGCTCCAACAACGAAGTATAAATCTGACAAGTCACAATCCTCAAGAAATTATTCAAGTCCCCACTTATCAAGCACTTCACATCCATCTCCAAACTCATCTCGGTCATCCTCATTCACTTCACTTCCTTCGTGATCCACACGCTTCCACAAGGATACACAGTTTTACATTTCGATAGCCAATACATATGTTTATCCCAGCTACCAAGCCCAACATATTGACCCACTACAACATATTGACCACTACAATTGGGATTTCGAAGACGAGGTTTTGAAAAGGATGTTGGCCATTGCCAATAGTAATCAACCCATCATAGATGCTTATCCAGTAACTCTGATACGTCAAAGTACAGCAAAGTCCAATACCAGCCTTATCAATTACAGTCTTCCCATCTACTCAAAGTCTAAAATCATACTTCCAAATGTTAACATTCAGCAAGAAAAGAGTACTGAATGTAAAGCAATACGTATCACTGACCTGGAAAGTGATTGTTTGATGTTCACTTTCACTATCATTATCAAATGTAAGAGTTTATATAATACAACCGCTTAGGATACTCGGCTCTCACCCGAGAGTCCCCCGGCAACGGAATTCTGTTTTTCTTTTTCCTTCGTCTAATATACAAAATTCACGTCCAAAGAAAGTAAGTTGTAGAAGTTAATTTCCAAGATTTTGATGCTCATTTGATTTACATTCGAGCAACCACTACATACTTACCTAGAAGAACATTGTTTCCTAATAAGCCAAGACTTGAATAAAGAGTTTGACTTCATAGCTACTGGCTTCTCCCCTGTTTTTGTTCACAAACCAAAATCTACTAGTTTAACTGCTAGCAGTGGGAGTGAGCAGAGAGTGAAGAAGGGAGAGGGAGAGGGAAAGTGGCGGTGAGATTGAAGACGGACAGACAGAAACCTACCAACTAGGCCACATAACCCCCAGCCGCGCAAAAACGTTCACTCCGCTCACTTGATAATCATCAGTTTCACAGCTTATCACCAGTCTATAAATCTTCTCTTTGTTCCTATTTTGAAATGTGCGAATGTTGGAGTCACTACATGTACCTACTTTCCATAATGTTACAATTACCAGAAGAAAATAACAACCATTTTTCTTGGCTGAACAAGAAAATAACTTTACAGAACTAGATATGTCATCTGATGTAGCTTGAACCATTACAAAGTACAACAAGTATGCTCAAGTATACATGCACTAATCAAAGAGATTGATGATCATGTGCTTCTCCCGTTCTCTTTTGAAACCGAATTCACTGCAAGATGGATTGAATAAACAAGTCAGCACTTGAGAAAATTAACCAAAATATTAAGAGCGATATATCTTATGTTCAGAAGAGGCTCGGGCACATGCTTTTTGATGGCATACGTTTAAGCAACAGCTTGCAGAACGTGGACACAGGGACTTGAAAAACATGAGATGTAATCAGCCTTACTTCTGGGGAGTGGCTCACAGAATATCTACTGTGTGAAACATGGTCCTAAGGAGGGCAAGCCATGTACAAGAAAATTTATTTTCTCTATCTTTCAAAGAACAAGATTCCAAAAAATGATTCTGGAGTAATTATCGTATATGGGTCAGAGATTCTGGACCACTCAGCATTGAATTACTAATATCATATGACCGCCCAACTCTTACTTCACATGGTGAATGGAAATACAGAGCTACTTTCGGTCTTTCTTACAGCCCTTGTAAAATGAATCATTTGACAGTCTTGTGACAAAATTTGTGCCTAAAACTATAATTAACGGTCTACTGCTCTAAAAGATCCTTACTCAGAACTCACCACGGGACCTTCCATCCTTGGAATCAGCAGCAGCATCACGCAGACAAATATCTTTGGTAGCGTCTGCAAGTTTGATGAATAACAAAATAAGAGATAATCTTTGTTTAGAAGGGGCAGTTTTAAGGGGATAAAACTCATAAAAGTGTATGATAGCAAGACCTTGTATATTACCATACTTATTTAGGATCTCTAATGTAACAGGTATGAATATACGTAACTAAACAAGACATCTAAATTTATATTTGAAACTAAATATGCATTCAACCAGACTGGACAATGAATGAATATAGGGACTTAATTTTAGAAAATGCTAGAGTAACATCAATGCAGTACCATCACATCCATTAATTGTAGGAGAATAGTAAATCACTAAAATCAAAATATCTGTAAGATGTTGGGTTCATTTAACTATTATTCAAGTCCCTTCCTGGAATAAATGTTACAATGACAGTTATGGCCTTCATCTAAACCATCATTGTCGAACCAAAGAAAGATGAACCATTTAGGTACAATGTGACGCTTGAAATACAAATCAAGAATTCTGAATCAAGATAAATCAGTTGTGTATATGTCTGCAAGTAGGCCAAAGCATCACACTATCCTCCAATCTGACATGCATGTGTGGAAAACAGAAAGCACAAATAAGACAATTGGCTGACACACGGACATCTAATTCCCAAGCCGAAATTCCAAAATAACCTCATCTTCGCTAAATTTTCAGAAACACTCAATTAAGTCCAAAGAATGTAATTTTTTTTTTCGATTAGTTAAAACAACCAAACAGATGATGATTTTTGTCCCACAATTCTCCATGTCCAGAAATATGATATAGAAGGTGCTGTCAAACGATGTAACCAACTAACCAAATGGTGAGTATTGTACAATCATACACTCATATCAAAGCGAAGGGGAGAAGCAATAAGTGGAACTATGGATCCTCAAACCCTGACTTATTTTAGATGTGTACATATAATTTCTAGCATACCATGCTTCATTGTCAAAGATGGGTCTTGCTCTTCAACATATCCAACCACCTTTGCCGGTATTCCTGCAACGATGCTTTTGAAAGGAAAGAAAGAGTGTCACCACTTTAATAAATAGTAAGAGATTCTATATAATAAATCCCAATGACTTGGGTGAGAAAAGAATGTCATGGACCTGGAATAATCATAAATATGTGCTGATTTTTGTTTGCATAGGTACATTTGACATTTTATATTGGAAACACAGGTAACCACTTCAACATATAAACTAATAGAACTTTCTACATACCCGAGGACAAATATTGGAACCTGTTAATGCAGTAATAGGTTGCATATTACCTGTGTGGAGGGATGTCCTTTAGTACAAGAGAACCAGCAGCAATCATAGCTCCATCACCTATCTTGATATTTCCAAGTATAGTTGCACTAGGACCGATTAATGCTCCTTGACCAATTTTTGGATGGCGGTCTCCAATTTCTTTACCAGTTCCACCTAAAGTTACTCCCTGAAGAAAAAAAATAGCTCTCATCAGTAAATCCAACTGAAAATTTCTCAAGCAAAGTCTCCTAGAAAAGACGCAAAAAAACGTGCATAATTGCAAATTTATTTAATCAATGTCCACCAAAATCTACTGACTGATGCTCAGTCAGAAACCAAAGTGTGATGCGGCCAATATCTTCTACATAAGAACATGTCTTGTAATATAGAATGTTATTCATTATTTATTTTCATTTTTTAAAACATTTTGCATTTTTTTTATATCAATAGCCTATTAACGACAACTAACTTTTGCGGGTAGTTTCAAATCGCGTGTCAGACATTTGTGGGGAGAGTGTCAGTATCCCACACATGTCCGATACCGATATTCAGTTTCTGGAGAAGAGTTAGCAATTCATAGTCAAAAGTAGAAGTAAAACAATACTTATATTTTGTTTTTGGAAGGTGAACTCCAAAATCAAGCCCAAATATTCCCTTCTACTTCCATTAGGTAAAAAAAGTGTGTTTATATACAGAAGTCCAGACAAGTACTCAGTAAGGCACACTTCTCCTACTATCCAAATTCCCATGTGCTGAAAATTGGATAATATATTTGCCTGCCTCACTCAATCGCTGTTAGGCAAATAAGTCTTACAATATATAAGCAACGTGGGTAGTTTCTCTTCTAATAATTAATAACTAAAAAGTAACACAAGTGGCATATCTGAATGGGCTTGAATTGAAAACCACAGACCTAAAATTGGGTTGGTTCAGCTTGAACAAAAATTGAATGGAAATTTATATGGCTCTACATTGACCTCTGGCATGACTCACCTCGCATAGCTGCAACTCCACTTACCAATTACTTTTATTACATAGAAAGTAAAGTATAAAATTGAAGTCCACTTGCCTGCATAAGTGAAACTCTATTTCCAATAACAGCAGTCTCGCCAATAACTACACCCGTCCCGTGATCCAAAAGAATTGCCTCTCCAATTTTGGCAGCTGTGAGATAGCATTTTTAGAACCAGAAAAATGACTTCACAATATCATCTCCTAGAACCTTGAAATGAAAGAAGGGAAGAAGAGCAATTCTTTACATGCAGCTTGAATATCAATACATCTGTTTAAAAGATATATGCTGTTGAACAACAAATAGATACGAGATAAATCCACAATAAGACAGATACTTTTAAATTTGCTACTTAAACCCGAGTATGAATCTAGAATATGGAAAATGCAGCCCACCATAAGACACATAATAACATCAATACTACTTAGTACTGATAACTGAGGACTTTTGAGTAAAACCACACACCTCTCTTGCGGGGTGGTACAGTGGGGAAATATGTGGTGCTAAAGTGGAGCAGCTTATCACAATGATAGGGACAGGAACATTTAATAAGAGATGGTGTTATACATACGAGATCTCCCTTATTTATGTTTCGTCATATAATCTGCTAAATACTTTTGTAAATGACGAATACGTTGGAATGGACAAAAGAGTAAAATGACCATCATACTAAATTTCGAAAAAGGGAAGGATAAAATGGAGTGCTTTACATGGACAAAGGTAACATGGTACTACAAACTTTTATCAAATTAGCTTGTTTGAAACTTTAGAAGTTGACGCTCAAAGTGACCATGCTAATTTTGGTGTTTATAGAAAGTACTGCACTACCTAAAAATGTTCGTGCAAAGAAATATCCTAGCAGAAAGCAGTATCCTATAATAGAGTTCCTATAGTCAATGGGCTAATATCATGTGATTCACTTATGGGATTATTGACAGTTTTAAATTGTAGATCATGTTCTTAAGGTGTATATAAGCATACCTGGGTGTATATCAACTCCAAAAACCTAACAAGAAAGGAATATAGATGCATTAGATGGGAAACCAAAAATCAGTAACATCAACATTGCTTAGCAGTAAGGCATTGAAAGATTACTTCACTTATTCGGCTTTGCAAGGCCAAGGCCAACACTTTGCGTCCTCTATTCCACAAAGCGTGTGCCACTCGATATGACTGCAAGGAATGGAAACCCTACAAGAAAGAAAAATATACATTTAACGCAAAAAAATGTCTCCTATTTTCTCTGTTTAAACCCCCGCCCCCCACACACCCCAAACACACGCAGCAGCAGCAAAAATTAATCTAACACACACGCACACACCCGCCGATCAGATAATATCAAATCCAAATTTTTTTCTTGTTCTAACCACCAAAAAAAAAACAATTGTTAAGTTCAAGTTCAACTATGGAGGTCTGCCAATCTGGAGGTTGACACGCCATCACTCTCGATTTTTTCTTCTTCTTTTGATAAGTACTAAGTATTATATTGGTAGTAGGAGGCTAGGAGCTACAGCTATTACATCAATACCAACCCAAGTACCAATGTAACTGATAAGTGCCTAAAATTGTTTTATATATATTTTTATACGCACATTATAATAACATTCATGCTTAATTGCGTATTTTTTACGAAAAACCATACATTCTAATAATTCCATAGTATTATGCACATTTTTTTTGTCATAACAGATTATTATTTGTATGTATGTGCATGTCTTTTGGGGCAGTGGCAGAGCCACGAATATAAGTAAGGGTGAGCTACCCAGAAACCAAGCATAAAAAAAAATACACTAATTTCTTTTTTAACTAAAAATTCAAACCTGGTCACAAAACAAGTATATTTTGAACATAAAAAAATCATATAAAATGATTACAATAAATGTATTATAAAAAAATAAGAAAAGAAAAAAGAATTCAATCTAAACAAGCACTTCTTCATAGTTGTCCTCGGCGACCTTTTTTGTCATCCTTCTTCATCTTTTGGAAGTGTTGCAAGATCAACTCGGTATCAATGCTATCAAAAACTTCTTTTTCAATGTATGTTATTAAACAATCATTCAACCATTCATCCGTCATCCGATAGCGCAGACGATTTTTTATGATATTCATAGCAGAATATGCTCTCTCCACAATAGCAGTAGCAACAGGTAAAATCAGTACTAACTTAATCAACAAATACACAAGTGGGTACACAATGTCTTTCTCCATCTCAACCATTTTTTTGGCTAGGCTACTAATTTCATTTACTTTACCAAACTTAGTATCGGAACGCACATCAATGATATAATTCTCAAGCTGATCCGCTAATTCTATTTGATCTATCTCTGAAAAATCATCGGGATAAAGTCGAGCAAAATGGATCAACTTTTGCTTATCGAAAGCAGCAAACGACTCACAAGGATCAAGACATGCCATGCAAAGAAGTAATTATGTGTTTGCTTCATTAAACCGGTCGTTTAACTCTTGAAGCTGCAAATCAATACAGTGATAGAATAATCCAACACAATAGTAATGTAAATTGGTGCTTCCTTCCGCTCTTCGTCGAGACCTCCCTCGAGCCACATACCTCTCTTCCATATTTGGAACAGCCACATCATGTTTGGCACATAGTGAAGAAACTTCAATCAAGAAACTATCCCACCCATCATCTTTCATTGTCTGTAAGCGTACCTTTGTTATTTTAATAAGAGTCATGGCATTGACAATGTCTTGGTCTTCACACGGCAAAGCCTTTGACAAATCATTGCTAATTCCTAGTATTGCTTTCATCAAATGCAAATTTAAGATAAATTCAAAAGACTGCGCTAAACTCAATAATCTGTAAGTCTCACCTCTTTGTTCCGAGTTTGAACCATCTTCCGCTATATTATCAAGCACATCAAGTACTAAACCATAAGTGTTTATCATGCCAAGAAATGTATAATAGTGCGAGCCCCATCGAGTGTCACCAGATCGTTTAAGACTAGTCTCTTGATTCAACCCTTTGCCACTTGAAATTTCTCCGCTTAGTAAGGCTTCAACAACTCTAGCCTTCATTGTTTCGCGTAACATATCTCGTCGCTTACATGATGCTCTAACAGTATTTACCACATTAGAGAGAACACGAAAAAGATTAGCAATTGACTCATGGTTCTTTGCAATTGATACAAAGGCTAATTGAAATTGATTAGCGAAACAATGAACATAAAATGTATACTCATTCTCTTTCATTATAAGTGGTTTTAGGCCATTCAAATCACCCTGCATATTGCTAGCCCCATCATACCCTTGTCCACGCAGTCTAGATATGCTTAATCCATACTTAAAGAACAACTTATCAATTGCCTTTTTAAGTGTTACTGCACTAGTTTCCTTAACACGCACAACTCCAAAAAATCTTTCAATCACGCAACCTTTCTTGTCGACATAACGCAAAACAATTGTCATTTGCTCTTTAATTGATATATTACATACTTCACCAACTAAAATAGGAAACAATGAATTTCCATAATCCTTTAAAATAGCATTTGTAGTTTCCACAGCAACTGCATTCACAATCTCTTTTTGTATATCAGGCGAGATCAATTTCCGATTTTTAGAAGCATTATCAAGAACGTTCTTAATGACTTCGTTATGATCTTTCAAAAATCGTATAAGTTCAAGAAAATTGTCTTTATTGATCGACTCCTCTGATTCATCATGGTCACGGAAAGCTAAACCTTGTCTCAAAAGAAACCTAATACAATCAGTTATTGCAGTTAGATGTATTCGATAATCCCTTCGAACTTGGTCAGATTGTCTCTCAAGAAATGTTTCGATATGTTGTTCTTGATTTAGCAATGCCCATGTTGCCCTATAAACAATATTATGAGCACTATTTGGTCCTCCAACATGCTCTTTTAATTTGGATTTACTTTCCTAATTAGTAAACCCCTTGTGAGGAAAAACATCTCCGCCTCCTTGTGCCTCCTGATCAAGTTTAAGGAGATAACAATAGTGACAAAATGCGGCATCCTTGTGAATATTATATTCCAACCAACTAAACTCTCCATACCACTCTTTCTGAAAGCGATGGTTCCTCTTGCCTATTGTCCTTGGAGTTAAAGTATGATTAGGCTGGCAAGGACCCCTAAACAAATATGCTCTTCTCACCAAGTCATAATCATTAGGATGATAATCTGAAATCTTGTTCCTCAATCCAGGGTCTCCCGGAAGACTAATCAAGTCAAGTTCTTCACGATTTTCATGTTGAACCCGCTTTGACGTAGATTGTCAAACACCACCATTCTCAGTTTCTTGGTGACTTCACTTTGAAGAGGATCCTACTTCAACACTAACAACATGATCTGTGTTACTAGTTGGTTGAGCGCGCAACAACTTTTTTTTTATCAAATACTTTAGCATAGCTATTTAAACAATTAAAATAAACTACCAATCAATTTAATTGAAATTGTACAAATTAAAATAAACCACCAATAATGATGTTCATAAAATAAAATAATAATCACAAACATATAAAAATCTAAATAATATGGTTTAGGAATCAGTACAAAAAAAAAATCAAAAAGATGATAAAAAATTAAATAATATAAAGATTACCTAGTTACTTCCACAAAACTGGTAGGTGTAAAGGTATTTGTTTGTGTAGGAGAGTAAAAGACTTAAATTTTAATATAAAGTAATAGAGAATGGAGAAGTAGAGTACGTGATGGTTTTTTTTTCCTCTCTGTTTTTTGATAAATACGAGAGGGTTTCTTTGTTTGGGTTTATATGAGTGGGTTTTCTAGTTTGAGTGATTGTTGGGTTTTCTATTTTGCTTTTTTTGCATTTTTGGTACGTCTGTACGATTGTACATCAAGTACATCATGCATGTGTGCCCTTTTGTAATTTTGGTTGGTTTCCTTTCAAAAGCAAGTTAACTGATAAACATAAGTACGGTAAATGTGCACCTTTTATTTGGTTTACTTTGAAAGCAAGTTAAGCCAAAGTACTTTTTTTTTTATATAAGGTTGAGGGTACGCCAGCCCTTGGCTCCACCACTGGTCCCAATGCAAAATAAGTTATATTAATTTGGTTTAATATTTTTTGTAGGAAATAAAGATGTTGGTCAAAGCCCAAGCCCATGAGCCAAAGAAGATCATTTAAAGAATCAATAAGTGAGAGCTCATGGAATAAATTGTGTTATCAAGAATGGAAAGAAATGTTAGAGAATTGATAATTATGAAAGAAAATCAAGAAAGGATAATTGCAACTACCACCATATATTCTTACCATTTTCACCACATTAAATATCCTCATTTTCATTAATTATTTATTTCCTTGATTTCATTATATCAAATCATTCCTTAATACCTTATATTCTTGCCACCATATATATTCTCTCATATCCTCACCATATTCTTGCCAATCACTCAATTCCTAATTCAAAACCATGTCATTCCATTTTATCTTTTATTTTATTACCAATTAATATTTCATTCCTTCTTCATGCCTCGATAATATCTCTTTCATATTCCATTTCCTAAATTCCTTTCTATTATATTTTCTTCCCATATAACAAAGATTATTTTCATTTTGTGTGAAGATATTACATACACCAAGATTTTGTTTGTGGAAGCTATAAATAGATAAGAGAATTGGCATTGAAAGCGTCTCCATTCTAGTATTCAATTAGTAGAAATTTTGCTTTGTAGTTTTAGTTCATTTAATTAGTGAGGAAAAGTGTTCTAGAGTGTGTAATTTTCCGAAGATAAACGTCAAAACAATAAAGGCAGTTTCAATGTTCATTATATCCCTTGTCTTTAATTATTCTTTCATGTTAATTAATAGCATGGAGGGCAAAATTTCCACCCCATGGTGGAAAGTGAAAGCTCTCCATAAATTTTTTGTTATTTTGTTTTTGTCCTTTTTGTTAGAATCTCCACTATATGTGTTTTTCATAAAATCCAATGATATCTCTTTTTAATGGATTTTTACACTAAGGTTAAATGTGCATGGTTTCTATCACCATGGAAAATATTGGGTATTTTCCATTGTTAGTTTATTTTTTTTGTTAAAAATCTTTTAGACTCGGCTTTATTAGTTACTAGTATTTGCTTATGTTGTACGACCCAACTATAAAAAGCCCAACCCAAGTCCGCCAACTTAAAAAACCTAACAACCCAAATAGCCATAACATGAAAATCCCAGACCAAATGGTTAGTGTCCAATCACAAAGTGTTTAGGGGTTTGACGTTGCAACAGCCCAAATGGTGTAAATAGGCAAGTTCGTTTGGGTTTGACCGAGTTAGTTTGGACGTACTGCCTACATATCAAGTTCTCTCTCTGGAGGGAGACTTGAATCAGGTAGACGTAGTTCCTGTCCCCTTTATATAGAAAACCTTGGCGGTCCTTCCTCTTTTTTAGCGTCAGGTCAGATCCTAATCTTTAGGTCATGATGGCGAGTTATGGCGATTAATGAGGTGCGAGACTGAAGCTGCGACCTTGAATGCATCAGTAAAAGCGTACGTTACTAGCCGTTATGGAACGGGGTGAGCGAGCACTATGGAGGTCGCTCCAGAACGAGGTCGTCCATTCGACTCGAGTCACTTTGAAGAGAGGTTGTGGGGTGAGTGTATAAGGTCGTTAGGTGAAGTGAATTTGCTGGTTCTCTGTGAAGCGATTTGTCATGAGTTCGTTTGGGAATGTAAGGTGTCTTAATGGTGTCGGAGGAGACAGCTTTGGTCTCTCCGTCACGAACTGACACCATCAGAAGACACCTTTATGAAGCGAGCTATTATGAGGGGGGAGTGCTCTCTTGATGAGTTGTGCTGGACACGTATATAATATACATTGGTTGTGTATATTAGCCCCTCACACAGCCCCCTCTCATTAGTTCATTCCTGTTCATTAGGGCGAGCTGATGAGAGTTTAAGTTCACACGTGGGAAGCATATAAGGTAATGACTATACATCCTTTACTTGTGAGTGATTCGGACTCTGATTCGGACTTTGTCATGGGGAACGAGGTGGTTAAAGCTGTTTTGAACGAATCGAGAGGTGTGTGTCTTTCAGCTCGGATGAGGACTGGTGGTAGCCTTGGGGGCAGTTCGAATGCTGGAAATAATTTGACGCTGCGTTCTGTTAGCAAGCGTCCTGTGGGTGAAAATGACCGGGAATGTCTTCTGCGCCCAGAAGGCTCTTTCTTTGATCTAGAGGAGGTGACTGTGGCAGTTTGACCGCCAAATTTGAAAAGGAAGGTCGGTGATGTTGCTGATAATGTGGGGAATGTAGGAACTTGTGATGGGAAGGTGGCGATGGATGGTCCATCTCTCTCTAAAACTATTGACCTTAGTGAGTTTGACTTGGATGTTTTTGAAGAAAAAATCTAAAGATTTGGCTGCGGAGAAGTTCAGATTGGCTTCGGAAAATAGCAATCTGGTACGTCAACTCGATATAGAGCGAGCTAAGTTGGTAAAAGTTGAAGATTTTCCAAATAGATGCAAGTCGGCAGCAAAGTTGAATAAAAATCTTTATGAGACTTCGTTTAGTGAGGCGGAAGGTGGTAAGTATGTACTTTTTGCGATCTTAGAAGTATAGTTCCATAGCTTGTAGTTTTGTGCTGGAACGCGCCTAGCTTTAGATTTTCCTGTGTATGAGTGAGCAATCTTTAGGGTCGGTGACTCATCTGTAGACTGAGTGGCCATTCCATCGTTAGGTTGCTCCTATCTTCAGATCGTCCTGCAAATGAGTGATCGATTTGTAGGTTGGGTGGCGCTTCAGTAGACTGAGTGGCCATTCCAAACAATAGTTTCTCCTGAACGAGGTCGTCCACCCGGCTTAAGTTACTTTGGAGTGAGCTAGTGGGGTGAGTACGTGATGAGCTGTGCCTGACTTCAGATCGTCGTATGAGTGACCGATCTATAGGTTGGATGGCGCTTCAGTAGACTGAGTGGCCATTCCATCGTTGGGTTGCTCCTAGCTTCTGTTTTCCATTGGTATGATACCATGATAGCTCAATCCTGAACTTGTCCTAGAAATATAGGTCTCCAGCTGGCGAGACTATTTACCCGCCTAGAGTCGCTTTGAAGTGAGCTCGTGAGGTAAGTTCATGTTGAGTTACTCCTAGCTTCCGCTCTCTATTGGTATGATACCATGATAGCTCGATTCTGAACTGGTCCTAGAAATATAAGTCCCCAACTGGCGAGACTATTTATCCGGCTGGAGTCACTTTGGAGTGAGCTCGTGAGGTAAGTTTATGTTGAGTTGCTTCTAGCTTCCGCTCTCCATTGGTATGATACCATAATAGCTCGATCCTGAACTGGTCCTAGAAATATAGGTCCCCAACTGGCGAGATTATTTACCCGGTTGGAGTCACTTTGGAGTGAGCTCGTGAGGTAAGTTCATATTGAGTTGCTCCTAGCTTCCGCTCTCCACTAGTATGATACCATGATAGCTCGATCCTGAACTGGTCCTAGAAATATAGGTCCCCAGCTGGCGAGACTATTTACCCGGCTGGAGTCACTTTGGAGTGAACTCGTGAGGTAATCACGTGTGGAATTGATCCTGCAAAAGAAATGCGGCCTTGCACGTTGCTGTTAATACAGACTAATGGTAGAATATCCATCCGGATTGGTGGGGTGTTTCTATCGGTGCATTTGTTTATTGGCGAAGCCCCTAGTGTATGGTTTGCGCTATGCGACTATGATTACGCGTTGATCTTGGTGTGGGAATATGACTGGTATTGATCTGCTCTGAGTATGTGAGATCGGGGGCTGTTTGTGGCCAGGACGTATTTGAGCGTACTGCTAGTTGATTAGTACGCTTCGTACTATGTGGTTTGGTGACGTCTCTCTTAAGTAAGAGTGAGTTTTGAGTTAGTTAATGTGTTTTTCGTTTGGACAGAGTTTCTTGGGTACATCGTCCTGGTGTAATGTTCATCTCCCTTGTTATGGGGGAGTCAAAGTGTGACTTTGTGGTTATCGCAGTTCGTTAGTCGTTCTTACGTGTGTGGAAGTGAACTGGTTTGACATTGTGAACTAGGATTTTTCTATACTGAATTGTAAGTACGGAGCAAAACATGTTCCATGAAAGAGGGATAACTTTATTGATGAATAGAGGTAAGACATTGACGAAATAAAGAAAACATGTTGAATTAACCTTTGAGAAAGCATAGATACTCCTTTGCTCAGATGATGGCGGTGCTTTGCTTAACCGTGGTGTACCGTGGCCGGATTAGCCGATGTGTGGCGCTTGCCAATCCTCGCCATACATCGTCGTTGTGGTGTTTAATGAATCGTAGGTCGGTGAATCTGGATGATATGGGTGAATCCATTTGCGAACTGGGAGTGTGGAATGGGGGGAGTCATGTTCTATTCTGGTCTTGACTGTTAGGATGCGTGTTTAAGTAAAAGCCCCAGTAGTTTGACCTCTCTTTTATTTTTGTGGTTCGCCACTGTTGGCGTACTGGTGGATGTAGTCCCTTTGTTATGGACCTCTGCTAGATTGTTGCAGTTCATTGTCAACGAATTTCTTCAAGAGACCTTTGCTGATCAGGTATTGTATGTAATTTCTCAAGCATTTACACTTGTCGGTGTGATGGGAGTGAACTTGGTGGAATTGACAGAACAGTTGACCGGTGACATTTGGTATTAGTTTGATATCCGGTTTGAAAAATGGAGTGTTTCTGATGCGGTTGAAAATGTGGCTTAACGATCTGGAGAGTTTCATGGATTGAAGTTGTGCCACCATGGGGGTAAATCCGCCGATTTGGAATAAATCGCTAGGTACTCATATGGGTAGCCTTTATCGAGAAGGTCTTGAATGTGGCGTTTCAAATGCTGACATTCATTGGTGTGGTGGTTGCAGAGTTGGTGATAATGGCAGAAGCGATTGCCTGGTTTCTTGGGGAGCTTGTCTGCTCTCAGGGGGAGGGGTTGAAAAAATGGAATGCGTTTGATTTCCTCGAGGATTTCTTCCATTGGTTTGGATAGCGAGTAGAACTGTCTGCTCCCTCATTGTGTTCTTTTCTTCTGGTGGTTTTGGGTATTGCGTTCCTCGTGCTATATTTGTTGTCATGGCTGTGATGGTTCTCTGGTTCGTATGGAACTGAAATGTACAGCGTACTCCTTGTGGTTGTGCTGGTTCGGTCTTCTGAGTCATCTTCTGGCTGGAGTGGTTCGTCAGTGTTGAGGTTGTTGATGCCAAATGCAGGGCGCCCGGTTAGGAGTGAAATTCTCCTCAGGGTTTGGTTGTCTTCTTCTAAGTTTGAGATTGCTTGTTGCATTATACTCACAACAGAGACAAGTTGCTTGACTGAATCCATGAGGATTTCCATGCTTCATGGGCCTGAGAAAAACGACTTGATTGTGTTGTTTTCTCTAGGAAATCGCTCCGCAGACCGCGCCAATGTAAAGGCTGTATTTCGTTTAACCTTACTATAGTAGGCAATTGGAAGGAGATGGGTTGATTGATTGGGTTTGACCGAGTTCGTTTGGACGAACTGCCTACGTATCAAGTTCTTTCTCTAGGGGGAGACTTGAATGATTTGAATCATATCAGACGTAGTTCCTGTCCCCTTTAAAAACCTTGGCGGTCCTTCCTCTTCTTTAGCGTCAGGTCAGATCCTAGTCTTCAGGTCATGATGGCGACTTATGGCGATTGATGAGATGCGCGACTGAAGCTGCGGCCTTGAATGCATCAGTAAAAGCGTACGTTACTAGCCGTTATGGAACGGGGTGAGCAAGCACTATGGAGGTCGCTCCAGGACGAGGTCATCCATTCGACTCGAGTCACTTTGAAGTGAGGTCGTGGGGTGAGTGTATAAGATCGTTAGGAGAAGTGAGTTTGCTGGTTCTCTGTAAAGCAATTTGTCATGAGTTCGTTTGGGGAATGTAAAGGTGTCTTCTGATGGTGTCAGTTCGTGACGGAGAGACAGTTTGGCTCGCTATGAAGCGAGCTGCTATGAGGGGGGAGTGCTCTCTTGATGAGTTGTACTGGACACGTGTATAATATACATTGGTTGTGTATATTAGCCCCTCACAGTGTGGCTTAAAGAAAAATAGACGATCCTATGAGCCGGTTTAAGTTTACTAAAACAACATACCACCAAAGAGCCCTAAATTCCGCCATGTCACAAACAGCATGAGAACGTGAAAAGTTGTTTGTCATAGGATGAGAGGCCCTGTGGGCCCTACACTTCTCTAATTTGTTATATAGATTAAGAGATTTTTTGTACTTCTTATTGTGGATATTGAATTCCTAAAAATTCCTCATTTGGAGTCAAAGAGAATAGAAAATTTAATTTAATATTGAAATGTTTTATTATGTTCTTAAAGTTATATTTTCCACTAATTCTAGCGTTTAAGATTTAGTGAAGTTTCGAAGAAATTAACAAGAAGTATAAAAATGAAATACAAGAATTGTTGGTGAGTTAGTAACTTTCTACCAAGGGTTTTGATAAATTAATCTTTGAAAATTAATTGTTTTAGTTAGTCATTATTTCCTTACAAGTTACTTTTATTTTAGTATAGATAAAAAATTAGAAATTCTCAACAATTGTTTTAATATTAATTACCAAGTTAGCTATTGGTTTATGAAATCTCTTTTTCCCCATTTATTCACTGGATTGATACCTCACTTACCGTTATTCTAATCATATTTTATTGATTATTTTGCAGTTTTTGAGATTTTTGTTGATTGACAAGTTCTAGATGACAAAATTAAATATATAAAGAATTTGACAAAATCAAATATACAATTTTAGGCACTTATCAAATAGTAACCGAAGTTGGTCTTATACCCCCTTAAAAAAAAGAAAACAAAAGGAAAACAAACACAAAAAGAAAAATGAAAACTAATCACAAACAGGAAAAGTCCTAGGACTAGACCACCAAGCCCACAACCCCTATATACAAATGTCACCAATTAGGGGTGTGCAAAAAACGGAAGGAACCGCCTTAACCGACCGAACCGAACTAGGCAATTTTGGTCAATTTTTTATATATTGCCGGTTCGGTTCAGGTTGGGTAAGTTCATAACCGACAAGTACGGTTCGGTTCAGTCATCGGTTTTTAACATTTTAAACATGTGAGAACCGACCCGACCTGACTTTATTATTTTATGTTTTAATATAACTTTTTATGACGGCCATTGATGTCAAATCCAATAGTTTCATATGGACACAATATACAACTAATACCTCACCAACCCTAAACATACTTTCTACTCCACTCTCACCTAGCCTCCTCTTTCCTCTCATTTTCTCTTCTACAATTAAAATATCTTCCTCTTCTTCTTTTCTCTCTAATACACCATTGAAATTACTTATTCTTCTCTCTCTCTTTAAATATATATATATTTTTAATTTCCCTCCTTACTCTATTTGTTTTTTTTTTGGGGGGGGGAGGGGAAATTATTGGCGTGTAAAGAAATTTAATGGATTGTATATTGAACAATGTTCAAATAAAGTGGGTTTAGCCATTTTTTCAAATTCTTGATTTAAAGAATCAAATCATAATTGATTTAGATTTTTTTTTTACTTAAAACTAGAAATTTCTTTAGATTTGTTTTAGAACCGACGAACCGAACCGAATTTAAGGTCGGGCTGGTTCGGTTCTCCATATTGTTAAACCGACTAGGTAGGTTCAGTGGCCAGTTTCACTCCAAACCCAACCCGAACCGACCCGTGCACACCCTATCACCAATCACCACCCAACTACCCTACACCTCCACTTCTTCTAAATAGCTGAAAAGTAGATGAACATCTTCATCCCCTTTGTCTATTCATCAATATAATCAAAACACCTCGTTGTTCACCAAAGTCCCAAGTAGCCTTATCCTCCTTTAATCGCTTCTTGGCTCTTTTCCTCTTCATCTGTAAATTGTGGAATTCTTCTTTCTCGAGTTAACCTGAGGACTCCACCTTTACCCAAATTGAAGCAAAGTCCAAGGACTAGGATTAGAGCATCAGGCCCACAACCCACAACCCCTATGTACAAAACTCACCAATTTCCAACCAACTACCCTACACCTCATCCACTTCTTCTAAAGAGCTGAAAATTAGACGACCGTTTTCATCTACTTCGTCTCTTCATCAATATCAGCAAACCCTCGTTGTCCACCAAAGTCCCAATAGCCTTATCCTCCTCTATACGCCTCTAGGCTCTTGTCATCTCCAGCTATCAACATTTTAAGTTTCTTCCTTCTCGAGTTAAGCTGAGGACTCCATCTTTCCCCAAATTGAAGCAGAGTCTCCTTCTCATATACGCTCATTGTTTTGCTTGCCGTCCTTTTGACTTCTTCCTTTCGTACTCTTAAACTTAAAGCATTTAACTCAAAACCAATTGACAATGAGCAGAGCTGCCCAATGGACTTTTATACTATATTGCAAGGCTTTAAACATTCCATGTGAGACTGTACTAAACACCTCAACATGCCCCCTCAACAGTGGTGTTACTTGAGCCTCACAGGTGGACTAACATACTTGGATGACATAAGAGTAAATGGGCACTTTTGGGCTTGCTCTAATACCACCTTACCTTTGGAGCATCCAACTCAAAATTTATTTGCAATGAGTGAAGCAGCTCATGAATATTTATATTCTACTGGATAGATAAAATTTTCTATGGCGCTGGGGGATTTTGAACGATTTTGAACCAAGGTCTGTGGTCACAACTCCCACAAACTTTACCAACTAACCTAGCTTGCAAACACATAAATGGAACTTAAAACGATTATATATTTGCAGTATCAATGAGAGTCAAAGCACCTAGGGACAAACAGCTAGACATGCCTAGGTGACTGCACTTATACTAATACCAAACGCCTGTAACTTCTTTTTCCCTTTTTACTGTCCCCTCTCACCTCTTTTTTTTTTTTTTAAAAAATCAGATTTTAACAACGGTGGCAAGATTACAAACATAGGCGATTATGTTGCTCACATTCCCCATCGCAAACTCAAATGCAAAGAAACCAATAGAAGAACACATCATCAATATATTTAGCAATACAAAAGAAAGAACAAACAACACACACCCTCAGAAAATCATTATAGCAACTCAAAGTAACAAAGCCTCCCTATAAATGTTGTTGTAAATTTGTACTATACAATCTTCCCTTTTCACCTTTTCTGCTTTATGATTTGTGTTCATGACGCGAGTTTTCTTATTTCGTTCGCAATTTCTTAATTAACATTTCATTTCCTTAAGGGAACCAGGACAATGTATAGATGAGTATAAAGAAGCAAGAATTGACTAATCATGACCACTAGCAGACGTCGGCACTTGTCAATTATCATAAATCTGTGGGAAAAAAATATTTTTCCAAATTGCAAAAGACTGTCCAAGCCTTAGTGTTACTTAAAAGAGAGTCAGGACTTCCATGATCACATCTAAGCTACTATCCATAAAATTCAAATACATAAACAATGTTCAAATAACAGCAAATATTAATTTAATCACGATATCAGTACTAAAATTCAACCAGACTTGCATCCTCTGTAACTTATGTGTCTTGTGATTGTTATGCTATACCTTGAGGTACAATAAGACCCAGCAGTAGGCCAAACAGGAAGGATCTCTGTCTTTAAAAGCCTGTAAAGACAATTTGCAAGCAGATATAGCTTCAGTAAACAGTGCTTCGTTTCAGGTATTAATTGGAGACTTTAAAGAGCATGGTGAAACTCAGATGCCCTGAAATGGCAATGAAATCACCTGCGCATCTAGGCGAATTGAGCGTTGAATACCTCTATCATGCATCATTACATCGACAAATATATCCATCAGCTGTGTTGCCAAGAGGATAGGATTTTGGAGCCGATTAGCAAGGACGAAGGCCAATGCTCGTTCCAAACAATCATGTGACATGATACTGGCATACAAAAAGCTACTCAAAATCGGCTCTTTCTCAGCCTGAAACAATCATCAAGTATTAAAATCTGTTTTCTATGATTTTACTTCATTTTAATAAGCCACTACAGACAAGGGGAGAATATAAAATTCTGAATGCCCAGGTCATCGGGTTCAATAAGTAACCAGTTGATAAAGGGTAATTATGTACGAAATACTAACCTATATAAACAAGTAATTAATAGACAAATCATTGAGGGAATGGAAACTAAAGCCACATATGTCAACCAATAGTCTGATACTAACTATTCCTATAATGGCTTGTTTCAACAAATCCATCATCATAACTAGACATTGTTAATTGTTTTCCTAATCTTCTCCATAACTTAAATACACCCAATATCTGTCCATAGATAGCGCAGAAGACAGTCAAATTAAGTTCAAAATATAATCATTTCTCCTCAACACCATCTTCTTCAGTCCTTCCCTGCTTATGAATATATGTCATGCATTCAACCAGCCTCATTTCCCAACCACATATTTTTTTAGTATAACAAAGAAATGTGAGCATTGCTCCGCAGTTAGAGCGCTGAATTTATTGAAAATCGAGTGCGCACAATGCACAGCGCAGGAGTCCCTACTCCTTAATAGTCTGTCTATCTTTAGCTAAAGAATCTGAAACATTGGGAATTCTATCGGGCCTCTCCTCACTTCTTCTTCCTTTTACTTACTCTCCCTCTCGGCCCATCCCTCCCCATCGAATACAACCAACAACGCATACTACCCTCTTACTATTTATAACTCATTTCTAAATTTAAACTCTCTAATCTCAATAACTTCCAACTAAACACACAAAACACAATACATTCAATTAAAACTTGAATAAAAATAGAATCTTTATCAAATATAAATAACGTGGGGGCTACTCACAATCAAACAAAATTTTCAACCAACACATAATAATTACATCAAACAGGTAAACTCAATACCTCAAACTTGGCTTCTGCTCTAACTGCTTCCCAAATAGGATCATCAGCCTCTTTCCCTGACTCCAACTCACCCATTTTCTCATCTGGCTCCAGATTCCCCATTGCATATAAAGGAAACACTCTCTCCAATCCAAACTCAACAAACTTTGAAACCGAAGAAGAACCACAAGATTCTAGTTTCTTTTCTTCTACAAGAACTAAACCGTTTGAGAACATTTCTGGTAGAGAAGAGTTCCCGTCTTCTTCTCTTGCACAGCCCATTTATGCTATGGTTTCAAAGTTTTGAGTTTTTTAGAAAATGGAGAGGGAGAAGAAAAGAGGAAGGGACTCAAATTTGCATGGTGCCAAACGCAGAGTGAGAGTGAGTGCAGAAACCAAGTGTCGTCTCATCATTTATGCCTATCAATGCGTGCACGTTGACACGTTGTCAAATGACGATACTACCCTTCTTTTTGTTCAAAAAAAGGCCCATATTAAGCCCATGGCATTGTGAGGATTTTGGTTGATGGTGATCGCATAGGAGCTCCATGGACCCTTTATCCATATATATATATCTATCTAATAAGATAGGATTTTTTTTTTCACTACAGGACAAAACTATAATAAAGGACGGTCCAGATCGAATCTAGAACCATCAAATGGCTACTGTGCTCTTATTTTTCCCCGAGATACGTGTTGGCAGCTATTAACTAAATGTGTCGCAAAGTTGATCCATGAGCCGAAACGGCTGTAATGCCAACAGGTCAACAGTTCGAGTCGCTCTAACATCATTTTCTGCTTTGTTTTGTTTATTGCAACAACATAAAATTGATTAAAACAAATATTGTTGTTGGGGTGAATCGAACTCGGGAACCAGTTCCCAAAGGCTAGCAGTCAAACCAGTGTTAAATACTCACTGATGCAACCATCTTGGAGTAAAGTCATCCTATTCGTTGTCTTAGAATTTACTCATGGAAGTATTGTATGCATGCCCAAGCATGATTGCAACCAGTGCCGAAGGCCTTTAATGCATAGGTGAAATGTGCAGAAGGCATGCCGGTGAGTGTCTTTAAGACACGGGGCATATTCTAGTAGCAAAATAAGCAGCCGCTTAGGGCTCGCAGTACAAGGAGCCCAATATATCATAGCCCACCTACAGTACTAAGTCTATTATTGTTTTATTGTGAAAAAAAACTCACTATTTGTTTTTCATTTATTTTAATGCGTTAGATAAACAGTTTTACATTGGAAAATTGAAAATTAAAAAACGCATTAAATCACTTTGTTTTTCTAGCGTTTTCACCTTCTCCAATAAATAAACAGGCACGCCTCCATAACTAATTAAATTTCTTCATCACCCTACACTTCAATATTATTTCCATTATTCTTTTGCCTTATTTGGTTTTTCTATATTGTTTAATTTGGTGTAGAATTTTCTATCTCTCTATTGTGTAATTATTTGTTAAATAAATCTATTGAAATTTTAAGTTTGTGATATTGTTGTTTAGCCATGATCTGCTACGATGTTACAGGTGTAGGACATTTTTTTATTCTTTCACTCTTTCTCATATATTTATGATGTTTTGTCTTAGATATTTCCGTATGTGAGGATCTCCCTCACAACACTCCTATGTTTATACTTCATTTTGTATTTTTGTTCTTTTTATCAATAAAATTCAATTAAAAAAAAATATGTGGAGAGACTATTCAAGAGAAAATAAAAAAAAATATATTATGATCAATTTTGACAATAATTGTTATCTTCTAAATTTTTTGTTATAAAAAAAAATATTTGTGGGGGAAGACTATTCAAAAAAGACAAAAGAAAATGTTAGGATCAATTTTTACAATAATTGTTATCTTCTAAATTTGTTGTTATAAAAAAAAAATGTTTGTGGAGGAGACTATTCAAGAAAGAAAAAATAAAATATTATGATCAATTTTTACAATAATTGTTATTTTCTAAATTTTTGTTAAATAAACTAAGCATTTGCATTCATATGAAATAACGTAAACAAATCATATCGATTTATAAGATATAACAATTTTATTGGAACTTTGCTTAGGCCCCGATTGCCAAATACCCAAATCTTCTGAATCTATCTCATTATTTTTAATTAGTTTTTTTTTTTTCTTTTACTAACTCATTGTTTCGTGTTTATTTTGAGCAGATTAACAAAACAATTTGGCTCCAGCTACTAAAGGTTCACAATGACAATTGTATGCGTTATCATTTTGATGGGGGTGTGTGCATGTGCATGGCTACGAACACTCAACAAAATGCTGAAGGGAAAAATGTTTACAAACTGTATAAAAGACAAAGACGAATTCGCATCGACCAAGAAAAACTAATTAAACTCAATGAAATCACTTATTTGCTATTTACAGGCGACCGAAAAAACCGGCGATATGATTGTTAGAGAAATGAGACAACTGCCCCATGATTTGGAAAACAACGATCTCGATTTTTTCGCTAGTCTATCTAATAAGATAGGGTTTTTTTTAACACTAAAAGACAAAATTATAATAAAGGATGGTCGGGATCATTTTGAGCAAGATCTAACGGCGTGGGTTCGAGCCCAAAAAACATTAGTTTCGGTTTTTTTACCAAAAAAACATCTTCTCACCTCATCATTGCTAGGGTTTATACCATTTCTCTCGCTTGGGTTTTATTCCATTTCTCTCCTCATCGTTGGGCACTCGAACTCCCTTTATTCTAAAATCTCCAAATCCCAAAAAGTGAATCATCATGTCTTCTTGATTGAGTAGCCATTGAAAAAGGAACAACAGCTACAACTGAAGAAGCAGATCGAGGTTGTTCTCATTTCTCTTCTGACTTGAACAATACCGACTTCCAAGTCCTGAACTCAAGTGAAGGTGACCTGCTTAACTTAGTGTATGTGAAAATTAACTTAGTGTATGTGATAACAGGAGTCCGATGGTTGGAGGCAGAGTATATTGATATTAGTCATTCTATTGGAGTAAGTAGGCATATTAGAGTAGGCAATTTGACCTATGTTTTTCTTCCCCTTAATGTCATGTGGGGAATTAGGAATCCGTTTGTTCCAAATGAGTTGCGTTTGTTAGTTAACATATTATTTCGTATCTTACAGTGTATCTTATGCACTGATGCATGTTTCTTTTCACACTTTAGGTTTATCACTTTTTTTAACTTTGTGCATCTTATGCACTGATGCAGGTTTTCTCAATTTTTATTTGTTTTTGCATTAGTATCTTTTTATGTTTAATGTTTTCTACATCCACCGGTCGATCTATTTCATCATAGTTTAAGACACGGGGCCTATCATGTGGTGAGGATGATGATACGATTGATAATGTAGACTTGAGTTAAGTGAATGGTGGGAAGTTATGTATGTGATTCCTATAGAATGAATAACCCTAATATAGAATAAATAACCATAATAATAAGCTTGCGCTATACTGCCAAGTGCCAACTATCTCAGTTTTTTTTCATTCATGTCCTTAGCAACAATGAAAAAATCCTTCCTCGACTTGCTTGCAAGACTTGCAAGCACAAGTTCCATTCAGTGGTTCTCAACTTCTCACAAATCAACGTGTCCCCTGTGCCAAAGTCCATTTTAGTAGAACCCTGGTACAAGTTCCATTCAGCTTGCCTCATAGTGGATTTCAACTTTTCACAAACAGCGTGCCCCCTATGTTAGAGGCCTTTTTTATCATTTAGTAGCAGTGAATCCCATATCAGGGGTTGAAGTATCTTTCTCCCAATTACACTGGGTGCAAATTCTAAAAATGTTGTATCATGTAACTTTGAATATAAATGTATCATAAAATTGATTCCGCCGTGAAAAATCGGTTCATTGTTAAAATGTTGTTTGAATGGTATTTTATGATACAAGCATTCATTGTTAAAATCTACATTAGTTAAAGCAACGACGAAACAATATTGTTAGAGTTTCGTGTTGTATCATGGGCTATGAATGAACATGGGTCATGGGGAGCAATTTGGACTGCTTTCGAGTTTTTATGTCTTTCTTAACTTCTTCATACCATTCTATTTACGTCGAATTTAATCTTTCGAATAATTTGTATTTAATTATATAACTGTATCTCGATGCTTTTTAATTAGGTATCCAACAATTTACTACTTTGACTCTTCGTCATGCTCTTTGATTAGATCTCCGTTTTGATTATTTAACTTTGCATGTTTCCAAATATTTGCGAATTGATACTTCCTAGGCAATCATGCATGGTTAAAGAGCGTATGGAAGAGAGAGAAAGAGATTCGTTAGTTCACCCAGTCAATTCCATAGCACGTCATCTTATTGAACCTCCCAATTTGGTATATGTGCCTCCACATCGAAGAAATGTTATGCCTCCTAATTTATATGTGCATCCTAATCGAAGATTAACTGCGACTCTCAATATTTTATTTGTTGTGCCTCCTAATTGAATATCTAATGCGGCTCCTAATAGGTTATCTATTGAATATCTAATGCGGCTCATTATGATATGTATTGAATTAATAAATGTGTAAGGGTATGTGTAATGAGTTGGTTTGTGAGAAATAAAATGCATAGAATTGCAATAATTAAGCTCACTTGAGTATGAGAATGAAATGATTATAAAGTATAAAACTGTTGATAATTGTTATATCATCGATTCTATGCTACCATAGAGATAGTCCCTTGGGGTGTTGTTCAAAAGCAATGCGTCTAGAGTGCCGACTGGCACGGGCATTCACTAGTATATATATATTTTCAGGTTCTAGGTCATTTATCAATGTGTATTCATTTTCAGGTTTCAATATTTGTTTGTGATGTAATCTTTATCTGTGTATTTTATACTGAAAGAAGGAAAAATTGATTCTTGCAATATGGTTATGGCTTTAGCGTACATAGTTGAAGTGAAGCTGGGAAAGCAACATGTGACATGGCGCACATGCACAACTTCCGTATAGTTGAAGTGAAACTACATTGATCCACGAGCTTCGTTCAAGGCTGCAGGAAACCATATTAAACGGGTCGGCTCTGAAAGTGTGTAAGAGGGCGACTACACATGGCCATATTTGTGAGGGTCCCAAAAATATTCCTAACCACAACTAGTGTCAAATCAAATAGTGACGTGAAACTACATTGATCCACGAGCTTCGTTCAAGGCTGCAGGAAACCATATTAAACGGGTCAGCTCTAAAAGTGTGTAAGAGCGCGACTGCACAGGGCCATATTTGTGAGGGTCCCAAAAATATTCCTAACCACAACTAGTGTCCAATCAAACAGTGACGTGTAAATAAGTTCCATATATATATACTAGTATTATGCATGCTCTATGAGCGTGTATTTATACGCCATGAACGTGTCAACCAAATTTTATCAAAAACCGAAATATTATATATCGTATACATTTATATATTAGATTAAATTTAATATATTTATATAACAAAAAACTTTGTACATAATAACAAAAAATATTACATTATTATTATTATTTCATTTTGGCTTCCAAAAAAAAGTTTTATATTATTTTTTAAACATGAAATAAAAAGATAGTTAACAAAAAATAAGTAAATAAAAATGGAAACAACTAAAAGATAGAAGATGGAAAAAAAAAAAAAAAAAATAGAGTTTTAGAATTTGTAAAATTTATGGGAATAGAAATGGTAAAATAATTGTTTTTGTTAAAAAGTCAAAGATGAAAGATTTGGGCTACCTCGAGGATATCCCTATAGGGATGAGTGTGCCGATACCGTTGGATCCGAGATCCAACGGTCCGAAAATCAAAAACAAAAAGGAAGACGAACTCAATGGTATCAGATGTGAGGATATCCCTATAGGGATGTGAATTTGTTTTTGATTTTCGGACCATTGGATCCAATGGTATCAGATGTCGTCCCTATGAGAATATCCCCGGGGTAGACGAACTCAAGATGAAATCAGGACAAGTGAAAGAAACTTGATGTGCGGAAATGTTGTGACATAGAGCCCACCTACTTTTTGCATGCAACCTGACAATAAATATAATAACAATGTTAATAACATATTTGACCCTACAATAAAGCAGTTATTACAATCATATATTCATAGTATTCTAGAAATTCATTATATAAAGTAAAGATAAAACTGTCCAGAAAAAAATTATCAAGAGTCACATTTTTTATTATTTTTTCACTATTATAATACTGTAGATGAAAGTGGGATAGTAAAAATACTAAAACTTATTTGTATATTTATCACTTTTTCCTATTTTCACTCCGCTAATTTAGTGTTTGATACGAAAAACTTGAAAATATTTAGAGATTTTGGCTTTCTATTTTACCTTAAACAGATTAATTTGGTAACTCTTTAAATTTAACTAAATCGGAATAAAATCTTCGAATCGGTTTTTAATATCAATAGGCCCTTGCCCCCACTGCTCCACAGGGCCTTGGAAATCTCAGGGACGGCCCTGATATTAATCAACGTGCTTTAATTACTTTACCACAAACTTGTGTAGAGGTGTACACGGTACGAACTATACCCATTTTGATGGGTTTTAGCCTGCAGGATTTCACCAGTACCAATTGCTTATTCTATTGCGTAACCAACAAAACCAGCGACTCCACTCGTATCCAGGGGCGGATGCAGGATTCAACAATAGGGGGGCTACTAACACTAATTCTCACTACTATTTTATTTATTTTTTTATTTATTTTTTTTTTTTTTTGGAGTGAACAGTTACCACTGTACTTTTGGGTTTTGAGCAAAGTTAGGAGGGGCTACAGCCGGGGTCAGCCAACTCATAGATCCGCCCCTGCTCGTATCAATCAAGGTTCAGCATTCATTACTTACTTATCACCACTGCAAAATCACTTGCTCACAATCTCATATTCACCATGCAGGATGCATCTCAGACTTCTCCAGTGGAGATTGTTCAATCAAATGTGCATCATCATCCTGGTAATTGTGGTACGATCCTAATTGTGTACAACGGATCATTTTGTTTACACTACAGATACACATGCAGTCAGGCAATAAAGAGCAGTCTGCTTATCACCAAATCCATGGTCATACCAACGAATTGATATTCTAGGTGGGGGACTAGAATTAGGTGATATGTTATTAAGGGCATTAAGGTCAGCTGATCCTAATCGACTTACGATATTGTCACGCCAATTATTGCCCCCTTTTGTTTTTTGTATTGTTACAAATAGAGTACAACATGGAATAATTTTACTACGAAAAGCCAAGGAGGACATATTGTCGTTTCTAGTCCAATTGCACTCTTGTATGTGGACGTCAAAACGACTAGCGACATTGCATAGCTAGTCTTGCTGAGCTTAAGTATACCAACGCATACTCACTAGCTCCTCCCAGGGCCTATGCTGTCTAAGCCGTTCTACGTAGAAAGCACCCCCACCCCCAACTAAAGCCCAATCCACTTAAAAAAAAAAACAAAACGGCCCATTTTTCAGAGATACCTTAACTATAAAATAAAATTATGCCAGTTACTGAGGTTAGCAATTCCTGTTACAGAGGTAAAATAATTTCTTAGCCCTTTTACTTATCTAAAACAGTTACATGTTGATTGTAAGGATTTGGTTGATTGCGTGTTTAGTAATAAGAGGCAGAGTTCATTCATCAAAGGAGGTGGAATGTAGGATTGCATGTTACCATAGTTATTTGGTCTTAGACTACCTCTTAAGTGTTGCAAATTTAGGTAGTATCTAACTATCTTATTGGTTCACGAAACAAACCCCCGCCATCACGGTTCTCGATATCACCCCATCTCTCCATCTCTCAATTACTCGAGGTTTTTTTCCCGATTTATTTCTTCCTCTTTTTCCCTCACACCAACTTGCAACTTTGTTGGTCGCTTGATGAGAGATTTTGCATTCCGGCTCAATACTTTATCGATATCATTAATCATTTTCTTAGTGTGTATGCTGATTTGATGTTGCAGTTGTTTAGTTTAATTTACCTGTCTTAGATACATAAAAAATGAGGAGAAGAGCCTTGCACATTGCACGCCCTGGATATGTATAGCGGCATTATGCATTGTGTGGAAGAGTTTGTGAATAACACTCAACAGGTTTTAGAAAGCCACTGATAGTAGTGTTGGGGAGTTTATATTCCTAGGTGATGTTTTTCCATTCTATTGAGGTGATACGCTTGATGAAATTGAGTCAAATTGATTCTATGGGAGAAAATGAAACAAACCAATGGATGCGAGTAAAGCACAGGGACCAGAATTTACGTTTTTAGTTTAGAGTTTTCTAGCTTAATTGGTTATGTCATGTGTTGCAACCATAGCACATACAAGATAGATTGTTTGGGAATGATTTTCCATGTCTTTAAAGAAGTTGTACGAAGCAGATGAGCTTTAGGTTATTTGGGGACTGTGATACTTAATGGCAGATACATGGTTTCTTCAAAGTAGAAAATCAGCTTGTTGTTCGATTGTGTATTTGTGCCTATCTTAGTAACTCCTTCATCTACGTAGATTTTTTTGTTTGTGTTGTTAATGTGCAGCCATTAAATTTTATTCTTTTTTATTCCTAATTCAAGACACGGCTCCGCTCACACCCCACTGCCTATGCAGTTATACTAGTGTATATTGGACTTAAAATTTGATCCTCTGGATGGGCCTCCGAAAAAATAGTCCACCAATAGTCTGGGCTGGGCTTTGGGCTGTACTCTTGACCCGCTTAACCTTTTATAACGATTCTCATTTTCATTTCCGTGAATTACAGAAGTGATCATAATAAGGTGCGTATTTTTTATTCAAATTGTTTGTTGTACATATCTGTAATCACGTAATAAATAAGTTGCATTAATATGTTTATATTGAAGTCCCTTGCTATTTTTTTTTGGTGTGTTTAGGTGCACGCTACATGGATTGGTTCTTAGTTTTTATCTTTCTACTTTTACTTTGGGTTGTTTCTTTATGCAAAGTTATCTATGCTTCTTGCTTACCCACTGTTTCATTCTTATCTAAAGGTGAGTTTATTATCTTATGTGAATTTTCATATTCTTTTGCTCTCGTGATATGGATCATTAAGTACCATATGTTTGTTTGTTTAAACTGTAGGTGAAGATGCTCAGAAGAGAAAGGTCATGCTTGTTGTCGCACACCCGGATGATGAGGCTATGTAAGTTCTCAATTTTAAAATGTGATTTGTGATGTAATTAATTTACATATCACATTATTGCAGGTTTTTTTCGCCAACTATTCTTTATTTGACTTTGAAAGGGCACACTGTACACATTTTATGTTTGTCAACAGGTATGTTTGCATCGTCAATATGTGGTTCATCTTATTAGTATTAATAGTAAGTGTCTGTATATTGTTGTATTGACATTGTTTTGCTGTTGTTGGCTGAAAAAAATAGTTGGTATAGTACGACATGAGGTTGTTATGGTAGAAAACGCCGTTTCTAAACAGTATCTATAATTTCTTGCCATTGTTATGGTTCCCAGAGCTTGCTCTTGTCCATAATAGTAGATACAACTGTACAAGGGTAACTTGAACCAGGACTTCTGACCTAGGAGTTCCCTCGTGTTTGTACTTGTTTGTTGATTCCTTCCTTCAGCCATCCCTTTCGAACCATGTCATTTGAATTCTTGTATGGCTGACAATTCCTTTTAGAAAAGCTAAAGCTATGACACCAGAAGATCATGTGTAAGTTCCAAATTACTTTTTAGGAGATTCAAGTTTTATGCTTTTTCAGTTTGCAAACTATTAACGGTGTCCTTATCATTTACGAATCAAATGGAGTCTGATTTTAAGTTGAGATTAAAACATTAATTTTGATATCCCGTATTTCATATCGTGGTGGTCTTTTATGTAGGAAATGCTGATGGCAAAGGAAATGTAAGAAAGGAAGAGCTATATCACGCTTGCAGTAGTCTCAAGGTGATGCTAAAATTAAGTTGGTCTAAACCATTAAAGGTGGTTTGGAAACTCAGTTTCCAATTAAATACTGACCAACTAAAAGTTTTAGTGAACGCTATAGATCTATGACATGTTTATTTATTGTTTATGACAACCCTAGCCAACTGAATGAAGTCTAATCTTGGAAAAAAGAAAGTTCGAATTCAACTGTCATTTCACTTGGCTATCTTTTTGGGAAAATTGAACGAAGATTCTACCTTGGCATTGGTCCTCAATTTATTTTCTCTTGTGAAATTTATGAGCAGGTTCCTCGTCAACATATTAAGATCTTAGATCATCCAGATTTACAGGTGATCCCATGCATCTAGATGTAACTTCTTTTTTGTTTGCGTAGCTGTTCATAGATTTTTATGTTTGTTCAAAACAGTATTGCCTGGTTATATGTCAAGTTATAACTTCGTTATGGTTAAACAGGATGGGTTTGACAACATGTGGAGTGCTATCCATATTTCAAAGATTATTCAGGAGGAAACTGCATCTCAGGGCATTGACTTGGTAATTATTTTGTCTGAACCATTAAGTGTTTAATGTTACGACCCAACCATAATGCTCTCTAGACCATCATCTATATGACCTTAGTGCAAGATTATGAAATTCTAACTTACTATACACCTGAGTATCTGTTGTGTGTTCCCTTTGCCTACTTCTCTCACCTTCTCTCAATTGTAGAAGTATTCAGTCACATACTCTAATTGGATTTGGCTTTTCATGTAGCTTATCATTTTTACTTTTGGTTGATTTTCTAGTTGATTACGTTTGATAGCTATGGGATTTCGGGTCATCAGAATCACCGTGATTTGCATAATGGGATTTGGTAAGTTGCTTTTCTTTTGTGATGGGTTCCGTTTACAGTATTAATCTCAGTTCTGACTTTTATGATGGCTAATATCATTGACTAGATTTTGATTTCATTTATTACACAACACCAATCATTTCAAATATTTCTATTAAGTTTCCTGTTACCAGTACTTTGTGAGGTGATGGTCCTATGAGGTTTTGATAGGTGAAATGCAACAGGGGTTTGAATTTGAATAATGCCATTGTTGAAGTGTGAGACATGAATTACTGCTAGTCAAATGCATTATGGATCTATTAAAGTGCTACTCTTTGAAGAATGAACTGTAAGGAACCAGGATTTTAGTAATTCCTTTGCCAAGTGTGAGGCTCTGTTCTGTAATGCGAGACTTTGTTCGAAACCACCACCATACAAGCCCTAAGAACAGGTGTTAAATGGTCCTCTAGCACCCTCCAACCAGACCAAACCATAGTCACTCGTGCCTTTGAGTTGGGCAACCCATACAACCACAGATTGCTTAATGAAATAATTGAGGATTGAGTATCTAATAGGAACCAGTAAAGTATCATGAGATTTGTTTTTCCTATATTTTTGGCACGGAAGAAGACAGAAATAGGAACAAATATCTTATAGAAATATCTTTGACTAACAATTACATCATCTCCTTCCTTCATAAACACCAAAGTGGGGAAATATTTGAAAAGAATAATAAATTTGAGCATATTTATAGAGAAATGTGAAAGAGATCGTTCCATATAGCTTCAACTAAGCAACATTTTGGAACATAAGAAGTGTACATACTGTCTTTATTATTGGTTTACTTAAGTTAAAAACATGGTAATAATAATGCCTTAAAATGTTGGCTAACCACTGTAGAAGTGTAGATTACAACTGAACAACATTTTTTGTTGCATGATCCAGATTAAAATGTTATAGTTAATCAATTGGGATAAGCACTAATGACCATGGAAAGCGTATTTAATATCTTATATTGATCTGTGCACAGCACATTTTTATGCGAGGAGTCACAAAGAGGTATTGAAGCTTGGGAACTTGTATGTTGTTATTCTCCTTTGAATTGTCATAATTCTTTTATTTTATTTCCCTGCTGCTATATATTTATGTTAGTTGATGTTGTTATTTTATAAACCAGTAAAGCTCTCAGCGCCTGAAAGTTTTCTAATAGGTTACTAGTTTTTTCTCCCCTTGGTAGCAACTAGTTAATTTGGTCTTGATCAAGAAGATGTCAGACTACTGTTGTAGTTCGTAGATTGCTTCCTCTTCACTCAACCTTAGTTTTCTAAGACCAATAGTCACATTAAGTTGTCACTAGCTTAGAGCACAACTCCAGTTAGCTCTAGCTATTTCAGGAGTTTGCTGAGGTTTATGGAATAATTTTGAGCCTGCGTCAACTCTTTAGTAGTCTGAATTACCTTTTTCATTTTTTCTGTCTAATTCAAGTATCTAGTAAATTCATCAATTTGTCTATCACTAGCTAATAAATCATCTTTCCTTCAAATAATAATCGTATTCTCACATTATTATATTCTATATGTAAATTGTTGCTTGAAATTTTTATGATGTATCAGTAATATTGCTCTATGTCAGAGCAATAAGATGAATTGCTCTTACAACCATGAATAGGTCTTACGACCAATGTGCTATTCCGATTAAAACTACATAATATCACATATTTGCTTCAATATGCCTTAATGTTAAGGAAGCTGACCTTTTGCGTTTGTCACCTTCTCCATTGTGCATTAGGACCCTGGTGAATCTCATAATCATTTCCCTAGAAGAACATACTTTATTTCTTTGAGGATTCTAAGGTTGAGAATACCTTTGGACTTCACTTGCTAACTGGTTCCACGTAATCAAGCGAGTTTTCGTCTGTGGACTGCCGTAAAAAGTCATGAATAATGTTCTCAGGCCTCTTTGCCATATTGGCAATACAAGCAGTGAATGTAGTAGATAGGCAGATTAGACAAGGTGATCTTGATTAATTGGAGTGAGGTTCTAGGGCAGGTGCGACACTCCTCGAGGGAGGATCACGTTACTAAGAATAGAAGTATTTGGTTGACATATTTCCATGAAAAATTGATTAACCGATTAACTGTGGTTTCAATAATGACCTATATTTGTTTTGGTACCTGTATATTCTTGATAATAGTGAAATAAATGTTTATGATCTTGGCTAATGATCATTGGTTATCTGGTTGTTGTTGATATATTTCCAGTTAAGTACAAGCATCATACGCAAGTATAGTGGACCCATGGATCTCTGGTTGTCCGCCTTACTTGCTAGTAGCTCGAGAGGGCAGATGCATTGCCTGCTTAATGAGCATCCTGTAAAAAGCTTCATGGCGATGGCACAACACCAGAGCCAGTGGATTTGGTACGTATTCTTTTCATTTTTTTATTTGTTTTTGTAGATTTACTTGTTTGTTTTCCATCCTCATCATTCTTTGTACATTGTTGGAAGTCAGAAAGCCCATATATGAGTTTTCAAGTGGAGGCTCTTAGGGATTTGAAGTTCAATGCATTATTTTCTTTTGAACAATTCGTTGTGTAAAGGTGGTATGTTTAAGTATCAAATTGTGATGGTGTGGTAGATTGTTTCTCCAGCTCCTCGTTAAGGTGGATCTAACTAAAATTGGGTTGTATTCTTGTTTTCTTGGGGATGAATTTTTTATTTTTGCCGATGAGACAAAGAATCCCATATATTGAGCTGAGTCAACTGAACTTGCTCTGTGATGTTTGTCCGATTTCAATCTAGTTAGTTATCTGTGTGTAAGCCTTTATTGACTGCATTCATATGTTTGTAGCCTTTAGTAGAACACTAGAACCCAGTAAAAAATTGAAGGTTTTACTTTTACCTCCCTTTTGATCGGCTTTTTCCTATCATCTTTGCAGGTTTCGGAAACTGTTTGTCATATTCTCTAGCTACACTTACGTTAACACGCTTAGAAAGATCAATCTTTAGGTGCTCCAGACTCCAGAGGTTGATTATTCCACTTTAACGCCATTACATCAACAAAATTAATGACTGATCATCTGGAAAGTATTTTATTGCGCAGTTAATATATTTTTTTTGCAGTGGTACAGTGTTTGTATGTTCACATTGAGGAGTTCTGTAAATTAGATGATCATATTGTGGGAATAAAAATTCTCACAGATTGTTTACTATGTATGTATCCCTATACTTGAGGCAATGCAAGGATGGAAGAACATATAACTAGTCAAACACTTTTTGAATTTGAAACTGATGAACTTTATCCAATTCTCAGAGTTGTTTTTTTCCTCAATTTTTTACTGGTTATGCATTTTTGCCCTAGAGGTGATATAGGAATTTTATGGGAATACATACCCCAGTAGCAGGACAGAGCAAGTGGATCCGAACTTATTACTGTCTTCTGTTTCAACTTCAAAGTAGTAAAACCAGTAAGCAAACAGAAAACTCTCTCCCACATTCTTCAGCAGTGCATCCAATGTACTAAATTCCTACCTACATGTCCCTTCATTCTTCTTCTCCAGTGGCATAGGGGTCAGGTCCCTTTTCCATGCAAGGGTCAAATTTATTTAACTACTCAGGTAGTCCTTAAGAATACATTTGTTGTCAAATCGACTCTGTACATCTGTATCAGGGTTTCTCCTACTTGTAACAGGCTAACAGCCTAAGAAATAGTTTTGAGTGAGAAAATGGAAAAAGGAAGTTAGTACCTTGAAGACGGGATCGACAAAATTTGTTTTCATAAGGGCAATTTGTCATAAGGGCAATTGTTAAAGCGGCGCAAATTAACCTAACGAGGTTTTACTGTAAGCAAAACCACAAAGCAAACAAAAGCTTCAACAACTCTAGTTCTTTGGCAATGCCAAACGAAGATCTGGGACAAATTCTTAAAAGTGTCTTCTCCCGTTTTGCCTTTTTCAGGTTACTTTCCACTCTGCCAACTTTCTAAGATGTTGCTGTTCAAGTGCATCTTGTTATCACAACGTCCCTTAAGCTCTGTTTTTGGCAACCTACTACCTTCACATCCAGGAAGATTGTGTCTCTAATGAACATAAAAGTCGTCCTAAAAGCAGGGGCGGAACCACAAACTTTTGAATTGCTAAACTGGTAACAAAACACGTCTGGGAAAAGAGTGATATTGAATGTCAAAGAAAAAATGCGTTCCATTCTAGATATTTATGAATCTAGCGATTTGTCAGTTTTTACTTGTGAGCTAAAAAAAATGATTCTGCTGTAAAAAAAAATTCGGCAGAAAGTTAAGGATGAAGAAGTTGCTAAAATTCAAATAAAACTAAAAATATCAGCCTTGGGAACTCAATTCAGGGGATGAACTTCTGCACATATTTGAAATTGACAGCGAAAAGTGAAATGAAAGTTTTTGAAAGCTGTGATTTAGATCGATGTGGCAAGTGTTAGAAAAATGATTTGCTCAAATCCATTTAAATATGAATGAGTAGTTTGTCTCCCAAATTACCCCACTTAAAATGAAATGGGTTTTTTTTTTAAACAGTACGTAATGTGAGAAAAACCTTTTCAAAATGATGCATTTGTTTGAAATAGTGCATTATGCCGAAAAGGTCGCGACGCTTTTCGAAATGTCGCATTGGTTTTGAAACAACAGATCATGCCGGGTCTGCAACCTTTCGAAATAAGCACCGGTTCAAAAAAGATGTTATATCTTGAAATAGTGTGTCCTTTTCAAACATGTGACTTTTCAAAGAGTTGCTTACTTTTTCCCAAGAGTCACTGTGTTGTTTCGAAAAGACACCACTCACCTATAAATAGTGGATGAATTTGGAGAGAGAAAAGACACCAGATCACACAGAGTTCTGATCTTTCTCTTCTCCCTCTGTTCTTAGTCAAATACTATGTTGTGTTCATTGAGTCATAGAATTGAAGTCTTGGCTTTCTATGAAGGAAATCCGTTTTATCTTGGGAGATAGTTTCCCATCAACCTTCAAGCACCGCTGGTGAGGGAAAATCATCTTAAGGACATAGTGTCTCTACATTAGGCTCGGATTTAATTAAAAAGTACAAGACACTTACAAGACAAAAGGTTTGTATAGTTTGGTAATTGGTAAAGAGTAAGTACAATTAAGTTGTATATTCTTAACAGCAAGATCATAACTGAGCTGATTTTTTCGTGTGTTTAACTCCACGGTTTTGAGATCATCTTGGCCAAAAATGAAGAGCTAACTCTATGTCGTTTGCTTGATATAAGCATTCGTTGACACGTACTAGAAACACTCCTAGAAATTAAAAATCTAAGTTAAATTCGTATCTAGAACTCAAGATATATAGGTAAAGATTGCCTAGGTGAACTTCATGCTGTGCATGTATGCTGGCCCTATAGATAGTGGCTACCTGCTGTTGTGGGTATAGAAGATTCGAAGCACCATAAGGTTGAAAGCATGGTTAAACACTTAAACATCTGAAGTTACTTAACTTAGTGCGGCATAACTTTCCAAGTTTCTTATTCTTTCCTCACAAAACACGCAAGCTCAGTTTCAACTTCACTTACCCGTGAAGCAAAAAACCTTACATCCTATTTTTTTCGTTTTGTTTCCTTTCCATTGTTATAGTTATTTTTTCAACTCCGCAAAATCCTTAAACTCCTACTAAAACCTTAAAAACCCTACTTAATATATTCTTTAAACAAGACAATGACTAAAATGTTAGCAGCTTCAGAAGGAGTGACGACAAACTGGCTTGATTTGCCTGAAGATGTTATGATTACCATCTTTATGAAACTTGGGCCGTTTGAAGTTTTCTATAGTGCTCAAGGGGTCTGTTCTTCCTGGCGAAACCTAGCCAAAGAGCCTAGGATCTTTCGTTCTATAGTTATTTCTCGAAGACAATGGTCACGTTTCGGAAAGTATTATCCAAATTTGGCTAAGCAAGCAGTGGATAGAAGCTGTGGAGAAGTGGCGGAGATCTCTTTTGTCGGTTGGGATTGGGACTGCTGCTGGTTTTTACAATATATTGCAGATCAACCAAACATGGTGAAACGTCTTCGAATGGAACACTGGAGTAAGACATCTGATGTTCTACTGATTAAATATGTCACTAAATTCCCTTTATTGGAAGAGCTCGAACTGAAAAGATATTATTTTTCGAGAGAGGAGATCAAAGAATTAGGTCGCTGTTGCCCGAAACTGAAGTATTTACGGTTGGAAGAAAATTTGGCAAGTCTATTCGGAGAAGCAAAATGCACCGGCGACGAGGACGCATTTGCCATTGCAGAAAGCATGCCTCAGCTACGTCATCTGACTCTCCTTGTGAATTGTTTGTCAAATGATGGATTGCGAGCCATTATTGATGGATGTCCCTACCTTGAATATCTTGAGCTTCGACAGTGGCACATTAAATTTGAAGTAGAGTTGATAGAGAAATGTGTAAGCAGAATTAGAGATGTAAGACTTAGATAATTCCTCTGAAGTTACTTTTAACATGTTGTTTTAAGAATTTGTCGAAAGTGCAACTCACAAACCTCTGTTACAAAAGCAGATGGTACATTTATCTCATTGGATAACATGAAATTCAAGGGTCACAAAGAATTTTCTGTCAAAGAAGTATTCTATCTTTCACTAAGAAAATCTTTATTGGGCTTAACTTTACGATTCAAACAAATGGTGGGCATACTTAACATAATATATCGTCATTTACAGTCAAATATCACTATATTTGTTCTAGAAAATTTTGAAACTTTGCCTCTAGTGCAGATATAAACATGCGCTGATGCATAGGGTTAGATAGGGGATATACCCCGCAAGTCGATAAAAAGGGTTGTTGCCTGCGCGTGCACACATGCCGGCACACTAAAGTTTTCTGGAGCTTCCCCGGGTTTGGGAGACTCTAAACCCATGTGGCCTCGTGGGTGCGTGAACACCCTTATATCTCTCTACACCACTACACCTATGCAAAGACATAATCCATAAGAACTTCAAGTTTTTTCTCCAATAGGACTAAAGTCACACAAAGTGTAGAAAAAAAAGTAAAGTTCATGGGCTCAAACCCAACCAAGGACATGTTTCATACATATTAAAAACTAAGTAATGTGTTTATAACATCTATTAGTGTTTAGTTTGTGCAAGTGCTAATGTTTCCGATTCCTATTTGGAATCAGGCTCCACAAATTTAACACCCAACACACTTACCAGATGATTTATAAATAAGAGGCGGGTCATTATCAAACTGATTTTAAGGTATAGCTTCCGTCGAACCTTGAATCCTTAAAAAGAAAAAAAACCGTTCAGTTTCTTCCAGCAGAACAATGACAATTGCAACTTCAGGAGGAGTTACGAGGAACTGGCTTGATGTGCCCAACGATATTATGATTAGGGTCCCTTATGATTATCATCTTTGAGAAACTTGGGGCGTTTGATATTCATTATAATGCGCAAAGGGTCTGCTCCTTGTGGCGCGAACTAGCCAAAGAGCCTCAGCTCTTTCGCTCTATAGATTTTAGAGATGTATGGGTACATTATAAAAGCGGCGCTGCTTTTCTAAGTTCCGCCAAGGATGCCGTGGCTAGAAGCCGTGGACAATTGGAGGCGTTATCTTATAATGGTTGGGAGCTGGATAAGCTTTTACTTTATGTTGCAGATCAACCGAATGTGCTGAAACATCTTCGTTTAGAAAATTTCCTCAATATATCTGCAGTTATATTTGCTGAAACAGTAATTGAAGCTGTAAGAAAACTTCCTTTATTAGAAGAGCTTGAACTAATATGGTTTTCTTTTCCTCCATAGGTGCTCAAAGAGGTTGGTCGTCGTTGCCCGGAATTGAAGTGTTTACGATTGATACCAAGTCAGATAGAAGAGAAACCAAGTGAGATAATAAGGGTTGATTACGATGGTGAGGCGTTTGCCATTGCAAAAAGCATGCCTCAATTGCGTCAACTTAGTCTCATAGGAAACGGTTTGTCAAATGATGGATTGAAAGCCATTCTTGATGGATGTGTTGGGGTTAATCACCGATACCAATTGATTCCCCACTACACAGATAATTTGCATTTGAACAATAACCACTCCAATCAACAATCTAAATATTTCTTACAACCAAACTAATATGCCCAACTCGTTAAACAACTATTAATAACAGATAATAATGTAAAGCAGTAAAAACAAACCATAACACAAAGATATACCGTGGTTCGGCCAATGGTGCCTACTTCCACAAGAGCTTGTCCTTTTATAAAGTGGGAATGAAGATTACAATCACTCCTTGCAGTCTCTTACCTTACTAGATCCTCTCTCTTTACAGGCTTGTATTTCTGTAAAAGTTATCTCTCAATCTTGATAACTTTCAAGATTGGGGTTTCTTTGACTTCTGTGTTGTCTCTCGTGTGTTAGGTTTTGCTAAAAACCCAACATATAATACAGAACTCGCGTTTCCGCAAAAATAGAATCCTGCCAAATTAGGCATGGGCGCGTGGCGTGCTCAGAATTGTTCTACAACGGGCATGGGCCGCGCTTCAGATTTGCCTGTGGAGGGCGCATGGTGCGCTCTTGCCTGAGTCGATGTCCAGGCACTTGAGCGCGGGGCGCACTTCAGAATAGCTTGTGGAGGGCGTGGGGCGCGGTCTTGCTTTTCCACACAAGCTAAACTGATTTCTCTCATCTCCTCATGTGATGGATAACTCCAACAATCTCCCCCTCCAGAACAATGAGGGGGGATACCTCCATGCGATTTTCAAATCAATAGGAGGAGTCTGCTACCATTCCGACAGTAGCACAACAAACATCAAACTTACCTTTTGGTAAGACTTTGGTCATCATATCCGACCCGTTCTTATCGGTATGGATCTTCTAGATACACAAATGCTTGTCTTCGAGTACTTCTCTAATCCAATAATAACGCACGTGTATGTGTTTGTATCTAGAATGAAAACTCGGATTCTTGCTCAAATGGATGGCGCTTTGACTGTCACATAGAACTACAAACTGTTTCTACTTTAGCCCTAGTTCGTCGAAGAACCTTTTCATCCATATAATCTCTTTGCAACACTCAGTGGCTGCAATATACTCGGCTTCTGTAGTGGAGAGGGCAACACACTTTTGCAACTTAGATTGTCAAGAAACCGCTCCTTCTGCAAAAGTAACTAGATAACCGAAGGTGGACTTCATCGAGTCAACATCATCTGCCATGTCTGCATCAGTGTAGCCTTCAAGTAAGGGCTTACTGCCACTAAAACACAAACACGATTTGGAAGTGCCCTTGAGATATCTTAATATCCACTTAACACCTTCCCAATGCTCCTTCCCCGGATTTGACAGAAATCGGCTTACAACCCCAACGGAGAAAGCAATATCCGGTCTTGTACACACTATTGCATACATCAAGCTGCCCACTGCAGATGCATAAGGAAAATTTTCCATTTGACTCTGCTCATGCTCACCCTTTGGACACATCTCTTTGGTCATGCAAAACCGGCCACCAAGCGGACAACTGACTGGCTTCGCTTGATCCATGTTGAATCTCTTCAACACCTTCTCAATGTAGCTTTCTTGAGAAAGCCACAACTTCCCACTCTTTCTATCATGAGTGATCTGCATCCCAAGTATCTGCTTTGCTTGACCCAAATCCTTCATCTCAAAAGACTTACTCAAGTCTTTCTTCAGCTTGGATATCTTGTTGATGTTTGGGCCAACTATCAACATATTGATAAGAGCCCAAAACTGTAGTTTTAACCCCTTAATAATCATACTGTTAGACCAATTATGTGAATAATAAGTAAGAGTTAATAGTGATTACGTGTTTTTATGCATTTCAGGCTTCAAAGTCCATTATGTACAGAAATGTGCCACTTTAGCGAGATAAAGGAGCAAAAGTCAGTAGAACTTCCGAATGCCATATCTTTGGACTCAGACCTCCGAATTGGGCCTACCTTTATGTCAAAACGACCGGCTCGGAAAGAGCTTTGCAATGGTCCAAGCCTTGACCCAATCAGAGGAGCAAAAGTGGACGAAAAGTCTGTTGAAGCCGAATCTAGTGAAGAGGCCTTTTTGAAGAATTGGGTTTGGGCCGATTCTGCCCAAAACATGGCTCCAAGGGATTTTGGATCCGGATGTATAAAACAAAAGCTTGACTCATTGTTAATGGCAGTTAGGTTAGGAAGCTCATTGTTAATGGTAGATTATTTAGTAGAGAATTAGGGTAGATAGCTTATATAGAAAGTAGCCATTAGAATAGCTTCTAGATCTAGATTTAATTGTTTTAATTAAGTTTAGTTCCATTTAAATTATTGTATTAGATTAAACCTTTGAATCTTGCTCTTCAATTTGATTAGATCAATAAAGTAGTATTCTTTATCAATTTCGATTTTGTCATTTCCAATTCTAGATCTAATTTCAATTCCTCGTCCTTATTTCATTTTAGTCATTAAATTAGATTTCATTATTGTTTAAATTAAGTAAATTTCAATCTTGATAGTATGTTTAGTTATAATAATATGGGAAATGATGTTTTGATGACTCAAGGCTAAACCCTCCATTAGAGGGGTTGATGAAGCCTTGATGAAGACTTAGTTGTTTAGTATAGAATTGGTTGTAGAATCTATTCCACTCTAGAAGGTCGTGTTTAAGCCATGAGAATGGGTGGACGACCTCACATGCTAGTTAGTATCCGTAGGAATGCCATGAACACTAGGGATTAGAACTCGAAATTCTCAAGAAGAACGTGAGAATTGAGATACAACATTCTACGCTAGGTTATTAAGTTGGAGTCGAGGTGGATTCAATTCCCTTCTAATTTCTTTATCTAGATTCAAACAATCATATTTCCATAGCATTCGTAGTTTAAATTCAAATAATCAATTTCATATTGCATCGTAGTATAATTCCCTTCGTAAAGCTCTCATTGACTTAAGACTAATTTCTTAGACTTAGAAAACAATCCATGCTAGGGAACTAGGAGTGGAACGAACTTCCTACTCCACTTAGTGCAATTTGCATCGAGAGTAGAAGCTTTGATAATTGAGACTATTAAGTCCAGTTTTAGTTTATTTACGGATTGAATTCATCGTTCATTTCGTAGGTAAACTATTCATTTTACGGTTATCAAATGGCGCCGTTGCCATCTTAGTTGCACTTTAGCATTGTTTTCATAGTAGAAGTAATCATTTTTAAGTCCCATTAAACCCACCCACCCTTGTTTGTTTCATACTGTGGTTGCCCATTTCAGCTTTGACAAATTCCGCGAGAAAATACACCGCGATGCCCCAGCCAGGAGATGACCGCCGCTAAGTTACCTGGAATTTGACTTTACACCGAAGCGACCAGCGCCCTAACCAAAGCGACCAGCTAAGTTAATTGAATTTGACTTTACACGGAAGCCCCATGACTTCGCTTAAAAACACCGTAATTTTTGAAAATTACCGAGGCCGAAGGCTTCTATGCGAAGCTACACGTGTTAAATTTATCGGATTTCGGCCGGTTTGATTCAACTTTGATCTTTCATATTTTTTTCGTGTTCTAACCTGCTTCTATACACCGAACAAGCGTAAACAAGACGCTATTCATAAGCCGGGCAAGGACGCTTCGTATTCCTTTCTTCCACACCTCGCGATCTCCCCATTTAGAGGTTTATACTAGTATATCGAATTGTTTGGAGTGTTGCATGTTTAGTTAAGTTCGACTTAGTCTTGCATGAGATTAAGGTCCGGCCAACAAAAACACCGAACGTAAATACACAACAACATCAACAATCAAATCTATCTAGTATACCACCCACTACACCTCTAACTACTATTTCACACACACCCACCGATATAATGGGGAAGAAAGAGACTCCTCTCTCGGACTTCTACAAAGCCTTGAGCGATAGCCCCAAATCTTGCATCGTTCTAGCAGACCGGGGATTTTGAGAATCCCTCCAAATATTTTTAATTTGTTACCCGCTTTTCATGGTTTAGACCATGAAAAACCTCATCACATTACACGCGTAGGATTGAACAAGTCCTAACAACATTCCACCATCCTACGGTTGGTACGGAACAAATTAAATTAAGGGTATTCCAAGCGCCTAATTCTGTGGACTCGTGGGCTAAACTTGTTCAGCTGTTTATGGAACATTTTTACCCACCCCTAAAGACGGATGAGATGCTTTCCAAGATTCATTTCTTTTGACAAAATCCTCATGAATCATTTTCAGAGGCTTGGAATCATTTCACCGATCTGCTTATAGAGTGTCCACACCATAACTTAGCGAAAGACACGTTAGTTCGTGCCTTTTTCAAAGGACTTCTACACCACCATAAAGAAGTCCTTGACATAATAAATGGGGTAGTTTCTTAAGCAAAGGAGCCTCGAGGCTTATAAATTTTTAGAGGACCAAATTAAGCTTAAATAATAATTGGGGGTAGTGACGATTACTCCCGCTCCGCTAGTTCTTCTTCAACAGTTAAGGCCGCCGGTATGTTTGAAATTAAACACGATTCCGAGCTTAAAACTCTAATCGAATCACTCACTAAAAAGGTAGAGGCCATTTCTGTACAACAAAAGCCTATCCCCGTCATGAATGTAAATTCAAACCCATGTAGTTTCGGTTGAGTCCCGAGCATCCCGACTCCCAATCGTCTCTATAGCCTATGAACAGGCTTGTTCCATTAATAGTGAACCTAACGCCCCTTGGAGACAAAATCCCAACTCCGGTTGGAGAAATAACCAACACGTCACACCTCAAGGGTACAATAATCAATATGTTAGGCCAACGAACAGCTTTAACCAAGCTCCACTACGACAAGGACAGGGTCAGGGTAATTTTAATAATTATAACAACCAAGTGCAACCTCGACAAGGTCAAGCACAAGGTCAAGGTAATTATAATAATTATAATGCTAATAGAGGTATCGTTCCGGTCAATAATAATTATCAAAATCCACCCATAAATAATTCACGGAAATAGTTCCACCACACCACCCGTGACTACTACACCCACACAACCGGATCGCCTTTGACACCTTCATACAAGTGAGCCAAAAACTTTTCCAAACCATGGCTCAATCTAACCAACAAATTTCTACAATCCGTTAATAATTTAACCCAACAAATTGGCTCAAGATAAAGCCCAAAACCAAAGGTGTGTTGCCGTGTCACGCAATACCTAATCCTAAAACAACAAACACAGCCTTTGAGGTAACCGATAATACTAGTAATGAATATGAAAATGTAGGTGAGATAAATGCCATCACCACACTCCGCTTAAAGCAGAGTGGTTGATAACAAGGTAACTATGCCTATAGTTACCCCCACCAAGAGTCTCCCTACACCTACTATTTTACTAGATACCCAAATAGAAACCAAAGAGCCTACCACCGTAGAGGTACCGCCACAATACAACCTAAGAAACGTAAAGCCACGGTTAAACATCCAGTGATACCATTGCTAAATATAGACGAAAACCATCGTTTCCACAAAAATTAGCCATGTTAACTAGGGATACAAATTACGAGGAGATTAGGGACGTTTTTAAGAATCTAACTATGAACCTTCCTTCCTCGAAGCTATTAAAAGCTACCACATCATGCTAAGTTTCTTAAGGAATTGTGTACTACTAGGCGAAGACAAATATACCAAAAGACGCCTTTTAACGAAACAATTCCCAACCTTATCCTGAAAATAATGGAATTGTTAAGTACAAGGGACCCCGGTCGCCCTATCAGCATAATGCACCTTAGGAGATTCCTATCTGACGACCGCGTTATTAGACACGGGGGCTAGTGTTAACTTACTCCCATTTTATTTGTATAGACAAAATAGGTCTAGACAAGATGCAACCCACTAAAATGACGCTGCAATTAGTCGATCGGTCTATTAAGTATCCTAAGGGTGTAGTCGAAAATGTCTTTGGTAAAAGTTCGTGATTTCTACTATCCTATTGATTTTGTAGTCCTCGATCTGAGTAAGTCGCTAACGACTCATTCCGATCATTTTAGGGCCTTTCCTTTCGGCAACCGCCAATGCGCTCATTAATTGCCGTGATGGTTCAATGTCCATGTCTTTTGGCCATCTTGTTTGTTGAAGTCAATGTTTTTAAAACAAGGACACAAGCATCCCGATTCGCCTATGGATGGAGAGGTAAGTATGATCGAGAGCTTCGCCGAGATTATTTCAACAACACGCTCCCCGATAGTCATATGCCCAAAATTCTTTCCTTTGGAAAGTCGGACTCCAACATTTTCATCCCTACACTAGTCGATACACATATTATTGATGAGGGCCGGGATAGATGACTTTCTCAAAGATGTAGAGGACTACCATAGTAATGTGGATATGACCAATCTAGATGAGGAATTCATGAGTTTCTTCGAGTAGGTGGTGATTCACCCTATCAAGATCTACCTTGCACAACATCCACCTCGATTCCCCTCCTTCCACCCTTTCAAAGGAATCTCGAAGTTTGCACTTTCGATCCTTTTGTTTCTCCCCAGTGCTTCATAATTTTTAAATCCTCCTAGCAAACGGATACTTGGAAGGACAAACTATTTGACACCTTCATTTTCAGAATTGAGATGCAAATCCTACACACACAATGAATGAGTTCGGTGCTAAAACCACATCCTCATTGTGTAATGCAGTGCCTTTTCTACAACTTATCCATATCCACCATATTCTCCACAACCATTCACTTTTCCACACTTATTTACTAAAACACCCACTCATTCAAAAATTAAAAAGAAGGTGCATGATAGGTTACACAATAGGGTTATCCGACTTCGTTTTCATTCCACTAGGCTGCGTCGTAGGAAATCTTGGTGCTTGATTGTGTTTGGATATGTTTTCTGTGATATTTATTTATGGAATGATCCACAACTATTTTGGTTGTTGATATATGATCAACTGCATGTTCATACATATATTTTAGATAAAGTCTCGAGTATCTGACTATAAACGACTCAATTTCTGTGTTTGGTGCACTTTCTTTCACTTTAATATAATGGTGAGTGCACCATTAAGGTAACCGGGCCCTCCCTATGGAGTGTGTGGCTGTAAGTACCGGATCCTAAGTCCACGGTTCACATAGTTCACGTTTTCCACTCTTGCATGTTTTTCTCGGATTTTTGAGTCATGTTTCTCTATGGTGTGAATTATGTCTTTATTGCTTATTGTGTTCTATTCTAATAAAAAAAAAAAAAAAAAAATAAAAATAAATAAATAAATAAATAAAAAATAAAAATAAACATAGTAATCTAGGAAGTCTCGGGAATCTGACTTTAAAAGACCCACTGCTAAAAACAAATTTTCTAAGCTTCGTTGTAAAAATTTGTTTGGGGGTGGGGTGTGTTAAATGTTTCGCATACTAAAATGTTTTATGTCCCATTAGAGTTGCTTAGGCCGTTTTTATTGTATTACGATTCGGATTGACATAATCTATTAATTTAGAGTTCATTCGTTAAGATAACTTACGCCATGCACGACTTTGAGGCGTTTTCCACTATCTCGTATGTCATCTGAAGTCGGAATAGAGTGTTTTATAGATCATTGGATAGGAAATTCTCTCCTGATCATTTCCATATCTCATTCGCAAAAATCGGACCGGTAACGAAGCGGCAATTTTGATTTGAAGTTCGCGAAAAAATCGAAAAAAAATCAAAAATTTCGATTTTGGGCTTGGGCCCAACCCGCGCCCACCGACAGCGCGACCGCGCCCTTACCTCCACGAACAGTTCATCGTTTTTCCTCCATTCCGCCATTAACAAAGCTCCAAACCTAAACAAAATAAAAATTAAAAAGAAAATACAATAAACCCACGCCCAAAATCAAATCCTAACCCCAAATCTTCTCTAAAACCAAACCACCACAACCCCCACCGATTTAAATCACTAAAAACCACCGAAATTTACAAATTTTGGTGCTACCGCGCCACCACTCCACCACCACCACTGTTCTTTCAGGTGGGTCAAGTTAAACCACCACCACCACATCATATTTAAACCCCACTCCATTCCAAACACTAGATGGCTCAACAACGCCAATTATACCGAGCAAGTTTTCATCGCCGACCACTTCGCGCCGTTTTCACGGTGACGAAATGGCTAGTAGAGACCGGAGTAGTTTGTGGTATTTCGACCGAAGCCTTCTACCACGAAGACTTGGTCCGACGGTTCTACAACACCGGGGAGTTGGAGGGGAGTAGGATTTTTGTGTTGGTAAGGAAGAAGAGGAAGGAGTTGACCATTTGGATCGTTGGATGAGATTCTAGGCATTCCGCCTAGAATCCATCTGATGCCACTTTTACAGAGCCCCAGTTTGACGGGTAGAGCCTTTGATGGGCGTGGATCGCCATCAATGGGAGCTACAATACAAACTCCCATTGTGGTACGCCAGGCATCCCTCGGACCAACCGGTGGGCTACCGCTTCGATGGATTAGTCGAATGTCCTAGGGAAGGACAAAGGTCGGTGACATCGGTCTGCCTGCCTCCACATCTTATAGGTACTCCGGGAGCGTAAGTATGATTTCTGTATCTTGGAGTTTTTGCTGAGCATGATTAGGGGGGTCGGAAAGTCTTTGGCACCTCTTCCTGTGTTAATTACCAAGATCATGCTGAAGATGAAAGCAGCTCCGGCGTCTGATAGGATTTACATTACCCTGCACCGTAACCCGCGTATCTATAAGGAGTGTGTCCAACAACGCTGGATATTGCCCGCGGATAGGGAACAGGATGAGATAGAGGAGGAGGATGAGGATGATTCGGAGGAGGATGAGGAGGACGTGACTTGCTTTGATACGGATGCCTTCCAGAGGTGTTGGTCTGATGCAGAACGCATGGCTATGCTTCATAGGGGCATGCGTTCACTAAACACTATCTGGTGACCTCCCTCCGACTCGACGCGACTATTCATCACAACTCGAGATCCGCACCCGCAGAGAGATGAGAGATGGGAACAGCGCAGGGAGATGGAAGCCCAGCCCGTTTAGAGTGGATATGCTTGCACGCTTCCCACCTCATACGACTCGCTTCGAGGACACAGCCTATTTAGAGGCATGAGCCGTCGTCGGCGAAGGACGACTGCTGCTAGACCTTCGAGCCCGTGAGAGCCACCACTAGAGAGTGTGCCCTCCGCCACCAGTGGCGAGGTGTTTAGAGAGTCTGAGGTTTGATAGTGGTTGTTGTTTTATTTATTTTTGTTGTTTTTATTGTAATGTAATTTTTATTTTCGTATTTTGAATTTTGTAGTGAAAGGTAGGTACTCAATGAAATTTTAATATAAGGGGTTATTTTCAGTATGTGTGGTTGTTTCATATTGATCCCACCTTCCCAACTTGTTTGGGGGTGGTTTTATCAATTCAAGCTTTATTTTTATATATAACCCTAGTGTTAGAATTTATTGCGGAGTAAGGTGAAATGATGGCCGTTTAGGCATATCTAGGATTGAGAATCATTGTAGGATGAAATCTAGATTAAATAGGTACATTCAATCATAAAATCAACCTAAAAGATAATCGGGTTTGAATTAGAATCAAGAAAATGAGTTGTTTCCGCTTTGGTTTGGAAATTTTAGGATTTCCTGAACCGCCAGTAATTAGTTTTGGGAACTTTCCCGATCCATTTTAGCAACTTTAAACCTATATAAACTTGATACAATCTATCCTCACAACTCACACTACACCTAAACTCCATCACTCACCCCTTCACACCCGCGATTCCCACGCTTTCGCCTCCATTTTCGCAAATCTCAGAATTCGGGCCGGGCGCCTACCTTCTGAGGGGAGGCCGCCAGCGCACAACTTCGACGAGAAAATTTTTGCTCGAGGCGCCGCCCAGCTTCAAGTCAAAAGCGACTTCGCTCAAACACCGGAATTCCAAAATACAAAGAAAACTTCAGCCTCTAGTTGAAGCCGCCTTCGCCCTTCCGTGGACTAGAAAAATTCCAGTTTTCCGCGAAGTTGTGCCCGGTTGTTTTGCAGCTGTTCCAGAGGCGTAGTTTTGAGATGACATCTCCTATAATAATACCGAACAGTCTTTCAAGATTTGTTCCAAAGCACTACTTACGGTGCTTGGTTTCGCGAGGTGATCACATACGTTGGCTGGGAACCTCTTATGGTAAGACCGGCTGAACTTTATTCTCCAGCACTTGCATCTTATTTTTATAATAACTGCATTTTCTTTGAGAGACCGGATGGAGAACAAGTATTCTCCATCAACATTGACGATGAACCAATGGAAATTACCAGGTTCTTGCTAGCATTTGTTCTTGGACTTGCTATGCCCGCTGAGATACAAGACCCATGGTGCTATTGGGTCGATAATATGCATGTCTACACTTATGAGTCTTTGCACGAGGCTTATGGGGCGGGCATTTTCCTCAGATTGAGGACCAAGGGGACTATAACGCGTTGCCGCGGTAGCCCGTCCCATGAACATAGGAACTGTTATGTTTTGGATTATGCTAAACATTTTAGGGGAATGGCTTTTCTTACGTGAATGATGCCACTTGCAGCGTTTTCCTTGCTTTAGCCACGGGGACGCCGGGTTCTATGACCTTCCCGTAACTTTGATGTCTAGTTTAGCACGAGCCTATACCATGAGGCATAAGTACCTTCTTATGCCCGCTCTAATTTCACGTATTATGCTATGTTTTCTTTCCCTCTTTTTTTGTACACGTTTCACGGATTGGATTAGGGTAGACACGGTGCGACCCACCAATAGTCTTATTCGATCTTTCCGTGCAATGACTTGGCAAGGGTGGCGGATACAACCTCACCAGGTTGCACCCTACACCCCATCAGACCAAGTGGCACTTAATAGGTTAGCAACCATAGATGATAAATGGCGTGAAGCCTGGCAAATTATCATAGCATGGCAGACGCCGAAGGAGCCTCACTTCTTTATAGAAGTGGAGGATGATGAAGATGACGAATAACAGCGGAGTGGAGGTAAATTTTAGTTTCTTGTTAGTGTCTGCTTATGTCCCAAGCAATTTAATTCTGTTAACCCCATAATGGGTGGAACTCTTATAGAGTTCGTCGGTTTTATTTCCTATATTAGTACGCTCTAACCTTGTTTTGTAGATGTTTCTGAATTTCACGCTTCAATGGTATTTTTCCTACCCTCTTTTTTTTTAAATGCTTTGAGGACAAAGCATGCTTCTTATTTGGGGCATAGAAACACGTGTAATTAAGACATCTGCTAGGATATAAATATGTATAATATGCATTTGTTTTATAGTTAAAATTTCAAAAATTCAAAAATATAAATAAATAAGTTATGCTATACACTTAGGAATATTGGTATTGTTTCTTTCTCCATGCTCTTAACAATCTAGAAGTCTCACGGAAGTTGTTGCGTCGAATAATTGTTAGAAACTTAGGTTAATATATAGGTAATAATCTTTACATCTATCTATAAATATATTACATGAGTATCTATGATTGTTAGCAATAAGTTTCTGAAATCTAGGCTAGAGTACTTATTCTACAAATCCTGTGAGAATATAGCCTAAAGTCTTATATGAGTGAAACATTTGAGAAATGACACAAGGGAGAAGTAAAATCCGGATAGAGAATTCACACGTCCACTTGCTTGATCACTAAACCATATCCTAAGCGAGAATTTAGGCCCTCTTTGGATCGATATAGCCAGAAATTCAAACCTATGAATTATTTTCCGCTAGTCGCCCCACTGAGCCTTTCATTAGCCCTTCCATAAACCACAATTCCTTTACCTTGTTACAAAAACAAAACAAAATAAAAAATAAAAATAAATCAACCTACCCAATTTAGAATAAGTCTGAGAATAGAATGATGAAGAAAGAAGAAGAGAAAAACCTGTGTAAACAAAAATTAGTTAGTGCTTCAGAAAATAAAGAAAATAAGTTTCCATCCAAAGAAAAGAAAAATAAAAATAGAAATAAAATAAAAACTCCAAAAAATAGAATAAAAGGGAGTCAAAAGCCAAAGAAAAGAAAAAAAAAATATGGCTAAGGATGGAAACAAAGTGTAGAAGCAAAAGTAAATAACAAGGTTTTCTCTAGTTACATAATATGAAGACTCTATTATCTCAGACTTGTCCTTTTGAATATCCATTTCCTTCCTTCTTAAACCATCTCCTAATCCCCGTAACACCTAATAAAGACCTCTAGCTCAATTAGGAATATGTTAGTGTGATAGTAAGTGGCGGATGTGTTTGATCGACTCGAACTTCTGTGTGTCATTGAGATTGTAAGGTAAAGTGTGCCCACTGTATTAATCGGAGTAGCTTAAACTTGAGTGGAAAAATCAGTGTTGTTTCTTGACTATTATTGTGAGAACCTACTTAAGGACGCTATTCCGAAGTTCTCGAAACAAACCTCGCTAAACATTTTATAGTACTACTCATTGTGTATATGTTTATTGTAGATGATAGATTATTATGCATATATTAACTTAGGTTTCTGACTTGGTTATTCTTATTCAATTGCTAGAGAGATGTATAGATAGTTGAGCATGAATAAGGAAACAATAGTTTTATTTTCTTAGTCGTTGTAGTATAGATGAAGTTTGTGAGTACCTTCACTGGAAAACTCTCATGAGGCTATAACTCATCCACTAGGGAATTCCTAGTGGTTTAAGGCCTTGTTGCATATGGTCAATGCAATCGCACTCAAATGAAACGAGTAGTTAGAACTCCATTTTGGTCACTTATTCTAATTTCTCATCTTTGCTTGAGGACAAGCAAAATGCTGTTTGGGGGTGGTTTGATAAGAGCCCAAAACTGTAGTTTTAACCCCTTAATAATCATACTGTTAGACCAATTATGTGAATAATAAGTAAGAGTTAATCTTACGATTACGTGTTTTTATGCATTTCAGGCTTCAAAGTCCATTATGTGCGAAAATGTGCCACTTTAGCGAGATAAAGGAGCAAAGTCAACAGAACTTCCGAATGCCATATCTTTGGACTCGGACCTCGAATTGGGCCTACCTTATGTCAAAACGACCGGCTCGGAAAGAGCTTTGCAATGGTCCAAGCCTTGATCCAATCAGAGGAGCAGAAGTGGACGAAAAGTCTGTTGAAACCGAATCTAGTCAAGAGGCCTTTTGAAGAGGCCTTTTTTGGGCCCGATTTCTGAAAACATGGCTTGGGTTTTGGATCCGGATGTATAAAACAAAAGCTTGACTCATTGTTAATGGCAGTTAGGTTAGGAAGCTCATTGTTAATGGTAGATTATTTAGTAGAGAATTAGGGTAGATAGCTTATATAGAAAGTAGCCATTAGAATAGCTTCTAGATCTAGATTTAATTGTTTTAATTAAGTTTAGTTCCATTTAAATTATTGTATTAGATTAAACCTTTGAATCTTGCTCTTCAATTTGATTAGATAAATAAAGTAGTATTCTTTATCAATTTCGATTTTGTCATTTCCAATTCTAGATCTAATTTCAATTCCTGTCCTTATTTCATTTTAGTCATTAAATTAGATTTCATTATTGTTTAAATTAAGTAAATTTCGAATCTTGATAGTATGTTTAGTTATAATAATATGGGAAATGATGTTTTGATGGCTCAAGGCTAAAACCTCCATTAGAGGGGTTGATGAAGCCTTGATGAAGACTTAGTTGTTTAGTATAGAATTGGTTGTAGAATCTATTCCACTCTAGAAGGTCGTGTTTCCCCATGAGAATGGGTGGACGACCTCACATGCTAGTTAGTATCCGGTAGGAATGCCATGAACACTAGGGATTAGAACTCGAAATTCTCGCAGTAAGAACGTGAGAATTGAGATACAACATTCTACGCTAGGTTGTTAAGTTGGAGTCGAGGTGGATTCAATTCCCCTCTAATTTATTTATCTAGATTCAAACAATCGTATTTCCGTAGCTTCGTAGATTAACTTTAGTTTATATTTTATCTTGTTATTTATTATATCTTAGGATATTTAAATTAACGCGTCTTGTTAGCATAACATTTAAGTAAAAAGCTCTCATTGACTTAAGACTGATTTCTTAGACTTAGAAGACAATCCATGCTAGGGAACTAGGAGTGGAACGAACTTCCTACTCCACTTAGTGCAATTCGCATCGAGAGTAGAAGCTTTGATAATTGAGACTATTAAGTCTAGTTTTAGTTTACTTACGGAATGAACTATAAAACTCAAAACGTAAGTAAACTAAAACTATATTATGTGCCTAAATTTTATCAAAGATTCTACTCTCATATCCTATGAGATATAGTGGAGTAGATGATTCGTTCCACTCCTAGTCCTTCCACATGGTAATGTTCTCAACGTATAAGTAAACTTAACTCTAAAGTCTAATGAGAGATTTACGAAATGGCAACTAGACTACGATGCAACTACCCACAAGATGCAACTAGTCGACTATCAGAACAACTATGGGAATGCTACGTTGATTCTATGATAAGGAGTTAGAGGGGGATTGATTCCACCTTAACTTCGACTTAATCCTACTAACGAATTTAATCGTCAGTAATCCGAATTGAATCGCTTCAAAACAATATATAGTTACTCCTAATCCCTAATTACACATGTCATTTCTACCAATTCATAACTAGTATGTGAACTATTAAACCCATTCTCATGGTGAACTAATCGTTTATAGATTGGAAAGGAAATTACGACGACTCTACGATAATCGGAACCAAGCTTTCATCAAGGCTTCTCAACCCCCTCAACGGAGGTTTAGCCGAGAATCATCACGCTATCATTCCCAATGGAATTCAAACAAGACATGATAGAAAGATTGAAACTTTGCTTGTTTAAACCCAATTCAACATTACTAATGCAATAATTGAATTAAACTAATAATGACAATTACTTAAATCTACGAATTGAAACTAAACAATTAATGGAAATGAAACTAACTTATGGAGAACACTATTTTATTAATATAATGAATAATAAAACAATGATCAAAATACTAAATTAATAATCTAACTAATCTAAGTCTAGCTATCTACGTAATAAGGGAATTTAGATCTACACAATTGTAATGACAAGAATCGAAATTGACAAACTAGCTATTTTATTAATCAAACTAATTAAGAATAATGATTCTAAGAGTTTAATCTAAAATAAGAATTGAATTTAAACTAAACTTAATTTTATTACATGAAAACTAGATCCATAATTATCTATAGTTTTAGGTCTAACTAGCTACCATTAACAAAGAGTGAAGCTTTCGTTTTTATCCTTTCAGATCCAAAAATCGTGCATGGGCTTCGAGCCATGTTTTGGGCCAGAGAATCAGGCCCAAAACCCAATTCTTTCAGTCTAAAAAGGCCTCTTCAGCTGCAGTTGTCTTCAATAGACTTTTCGTCCACTTCTGCTCCTCTGATTATATCAAGGCTTATACCATTGGAAAGCTCTTTCCGAGCCGGTCGTTTTGACATAAGATAGGCCCCATTCCGAGGTCTGAGTCCAAAGATATGGCCTTCGGAAGTTCTGCTGACTTGTGTGTTGTTTCTGCCCGCGTCGACTTTTCAGCTTTTGATCGGGCTTTAGAAAGGCTTTGTCTTCTTGAATCTTAGCCTTTAGTCACAGAACTCCTTAGTAACCGACCTTTGCTCCTTTATCTCGCTAAAGTGGCACATTTCTGCACATAATGGACTTTGAAGCCTGAAATGCATAAAAACACGTAATCAGTGTTAACTCTTAATTATTACTCACATAATTGGTCTAATAGTATGACTGTTACAGGGTTAAAACTACAGTTTTGGGCTCTTATCAACTCACATGACCCAAACTCTTGCTCTAAACGAACTCCAACAAATATTACACTTGAGAGCCTAATATCGCTACTGATAAATTCTCATGCAAGAAAAGGGCAATTGAAAGGGAAGAATCAGAATTATTTCCTTTTGTATTAATCCCTTTTGTCTGTCTGAAATGAGGGGTATTTAGGCTTTGGTCCTATTTATAATAGCGATATTAGGCTTTGGTCCTAAAATTCATGAAACATATGAGACGCACGCGTAAGGGTATTCTAGGTATTAAGCAAAATACAAGGCAAAAGTTGGACTAAAGTCTAATTTTCAAGTATAAATGTATCAAAGCCTAATATCGCTATTATAAGTAGGACTAAAACGTAAAAACCCCTTTATTTTACTACTAGTCTTCTTTCAGTTCATATGTAGTTTTGTTTTATTATTGCACTTCTTTTCCTGTTGAACTGAGAACTCTAGAGCAAGGATTGTCAGTTGGATTGCTAACGCAAGCTACATACACAACATCAAGGCTCGGAAAATTCAGGTGATGACTATACACATCTTTATCAGTTCCTTACTCACAATGAGGACTATATGTATTTATTGTTTAAACAAAAGGACCATATGCATCAATGTAAGTCTGTAACTTTAAGCAGTGTAAAATGTATAGTGCCATTATGCTATGAAATGGATAAGATATATGCTAAATTAACGAACACGTTTGGGCTATATGATGTATAGTGCCATTATGCTAGTAAATACTCTTGAAAAATCCCTTCTCATTCTGATCTGTCTATGCTTTAAAAAGAATTAATGATTAGTGCAGTTGTTAATTTATGAATTTAAGCCTTATGGTTGTATACCTTTAATCTGCACCACTTTCTTGGATTGGTTTTAATTTCACATTCTTAGAAATTATTGAATATCTAATTGATCTTACCAATGATATAAGGTGTTCATGGAACTTGAAGTTTGAGGGATTTATTGAGATGAAGAACAATGAATGTAAAATTTCATTTAATTATAGTTTGTTTGTTTGTTTGTTTGTTTGTTTGTTTGTTTGTGTTTGTGTGTTTGTTATGTTGAAAAGGGTTTGTTGTTGGTTGTAGGAGAAATAGCTTTGCTTCTAGCAGCAAAAAATGGCCATGTGAATGTCGTCGATTTTCTTCACGAGTCCCTTGTGAACTTAAGTTCTAATGACAATCGTGGCTACTGTGCATTGCATTTTGCAGCTGAAAGTGGTACACTTTATTCATTGCCAATTTCTATTGTTATGATAATGCAATGTTTATTAATATAAAAAAAAGAAACTGATTCCCGCATATAAACCGAAGAGTATACAGTTGTAAAGTTATGTTGTACGTTATACATAAGTGTTATCTCTTAAAAGGACCTCTTTATTGAAATCATTGATGCTCTACTAGTATTGTTTTTGTTTTCTATGGCATTTCAACAAAAAATTACTATTTTTTTTGCAAATGTTTTGATTGTCAGGGGAGTCCTTTCATTTCAAATTAAAGATTACCATTTGCATCTTTGTCTACTGATGTGTAAGTGTGTGACAGTGTGAGCTAGTGCAAAACACATAAATGAATCTAAATAAAACAGAAAAGGAAAAGAGTAAGAAAACATACTTAGAGTCAACAAGCTCACCAAGCAGAAGTAGTGATTCACCATGGTGTTAATACAAATCCTTTGCGGAAAGGATTATCTAACAAGTGGGTTCTTTGTTGCTCAGGTCTTACTATAGGAGAGAAGGTAAACATAAATGCTTTGTTGTTGGTAATTGATTAGATGCTGGAACTGATATAAATGTTCTTGCTGATTTCTAGTGAAGTTGTAATTGCTTGTCGCCTTGGTGTAAAGGTACTTCCAAAATCCTCTATGTACAATTCCCCCTTCCACTTCTGCATCTAACACCTCTTTTACACACTTTAGGTAGCAATTGTTATTGGAGGTCGGATTGTTTTTTGTGGAGACTCATGGGTAACTGTTACTGAGCTGGGTAGACCTACAACCTATAAAATTGGGTAATGGCTTTGTGATCTTTCTTCTTCCTCGTTTGCGTTACGATGTTCATATAAGCTTTGGCGCAAGTTTACTGCACGTTCTTTGCTATGTGCCTTATGCAGATATTTAGGCGCCTAATGCCTTTGAATGATTCTTTTTTGAGAGTGATTGTGGGTGTTTTGTTACTGGAACATATTGTACTGAACCTAGTGCATGCCAAGGGTGCATTAACAAACCTGAATATGAAGATATAGCTCTTGGAACCCGACAACAAATTGAAACACGCAGTCCACAAGCATTTTCTCTAAAAATTGTATGTCATGTGACGACATCCCCAACAAAGAGTTGAGTAAGGACTCTCTTTCTAGTGTCTCAGAAGCCCACGTGCCTTGGTGAATTCAATTTTTTGTAAGTTTGATTAGTAAATTGGGATTTGGATTGGTGGCTATGTTCTCACAATAATATTTAATTGATGATGTTTAATTGATTGGTGGTTTTGTTTCTGGTTATTCATTTGTTGATCAGGTTTGTCGAATGTGATATCTCTATAAGAGAATAATTGTATGTGCTAGAACTAGATGTGTAGGGGGAAACAATTTGACCCATGAAATTTAATTTGTACTTTTTTTTTGTTTACTGGCTATAGATTACTAACGAATATTTCCGTTAAAACAATAGTTAGTAAATAGCACATCCATTACTAACAGATATATCCGTTAGAAATGACAAATTTAATCGGGCCATTAATTGTTGGCTATCTATTACAAAGAATTTTAGTAACGGATATAACCGTTACTAAAATTATTATCAGTAACGGTTATATCTGTTACTAAATTTGGCCTAACTGAGAGTGACGCCCTAGAGCTAACGGATATAACCATTAGTAAACGCCTTTTCTGGTGTAGTGATTGTCACCAGTTTGTTCAGAACCTGTGGGAGGATCTAGAACTGGGAAGGGTACAACTACTTTCTCAAAATCAGAACGAGGAATAGTCACAGGAACCTTAAAAAGTGTTTCTTCATTAACAGAGATAGGGCAAAACTTTATTTTCTTACCAGATGATAAGAGCCCAAAATTGTAGTTTTAACCCCTTAATAATATTACATTTAGACCAATTATATGTATAATAAATAAGAATTAGTACTGTTTACGTGCTTTTGTATATTTTAGGTATTGGAGTTAAATATGTTACTTTTGCAAGAGAAAAGAGCAAAGGTTGGTTGCTAAGAAGTTCTATGATTAAAGCCCAAGTTTCAAGGAGAAAAAGCCTTTTTAAATCCCAGTAAAAGCTGAAAATTCAAAGTCCAAGCGGGCAGAAATAGAGCATAAAAGTCAACAAAACTTCTGCAAAAAGTTTCTTTGGACTAAGAACTCGGAATTAGGCCTACTATATGTCAAAACGACCGGCTCGGAAAGAGCTTTCTAATGGTGTAGGCCTTGATCCAATCAAAGGAGTAAAAGTCGACAAAAAGACTGTTTCAGTAATTTTCAATAGTGAAACACTTTTTGGACATAAGTAATTAGGTTTTGGGCTTGATTTAAAGGCCCAAAATATATCTCCAAAGGCCATGCACGAAATTGTAAACCTAACATTCTCCTATATAAAGAGGGTTAAGGCTAAACAAAACTTGGCTACTCCCCTCTTTAGTTTAGTTGTAAATTAGGGTTCTCTCTCTCTCTCTTTCTCTCTCTCTCTCCCCATTAGATAATAATTTAGTTTCCTTCTTTAAGTTTTAAACCCTAGTTATTGTTAATTAGCCTAGACACCATTAATTCAATTCAAGTTATTCTTTAATAAAGTAGTTCTTCATTATGTCTTCTTCTTTCTATTATTATGTCTATGATAGTCCCATGATTCATAGCTAAATTCCCATTAGAGGGAGTTTGAATGAAGCTTTGAGAGGACTTGATTTGTTACTATAGATTTGTTGTTTAGGGTTTTAAGTTTAGGTTTTTCTTGACTTAGAGATAAGAAGAGTTTAACCTAAACTAGAGAATAGTGAGTTTGCCATGAGAATAGGAACAAGCTTTCTCTCATGCTAATTAGTTTATGACTAGAGATAGTATAAAGTAATTAGGGATCATTAAAGGTCTATCTAGTCTTTATATTTTAACCTTGTGTGAGAATATCTAGACTAGGGTTTTCTATACAAATTTATTCTAGCATGTTAAGAAATTAAAAAGTGGATTTCAATATCTCTCTAGTTTTTCTCCATATTTGATTCATCTATAAATAATTACTTTAGTTAATATTAGTATAAGATCAATTAGTAGTATAATCGTAGAATAGAAATCTCTCAACATAATATTACTCTCACCATTGTTTCCTTGTGTTTGAATAATTGAATTCGTTAAGTTTAGAGAGTTAAGAGTGGAACGATTCCGTACTCTATATATATTACATGAATATATATGTGAGAGTAGGAAATAAATAATTGATAACGTAAGAATAAAGTTAGAGAAATCTAGTAGAGTTTTTACGGGTTATCAAATGGCGCCGCTGCCATCTTAAACTATTTTAGGACAAGAATTCAATTGCTTGAATCCAAGGGGCAATCCCCCATTCTCAACCCACCCATCCTTTTACTTTTTCATTCTTGTTTCTCGTTTTTTCGTTACTGGTCACTATTTTAATCATAGAGCGCGCCAGCCCTCCCTTTTGCCTTGCACAAAGCGCGCACGTGCTCCCTTAAGATTGTGAGCATAGTGAAGAATACTATGGTAAAGGTATTTCTAAATTTCCAAAAATTCTGAAAATTTTCAGACATAATATCTAAGGTGTTGTTGATTTACTGGAATATTTTCAGATTTTTCCTAGTTATTTTACTTAGTGAAGTATTACCATCTTTACACTGCTGTATTTCAGCTTCCACACTGTAAGTTCCGGGAAACAATGACGAATAAGGTTACTTAGGCAAGTTCAAAAATTCTAAGATTTTAACAGGAGTATCTATCATAAGTTAGGAGTTTACAGTAACATTTTGAAGAGTTTTTTATTTTCTTTGACCATCTAACTAGTTGATTGTTTTCAATGTGTTTCTGCAGTTTTGCAACACTTAATTTCTTGAACAACAGCCGATAAGGTGGGTTTGTAGAAATCTAATTGCTCTGAAATTTTATAGGAACCCACATGATCTGTCAGAAGTCTCCAATAAAATTTTGGCGATTTTTGGCTCTGTTTTGATTGGTTAACCATTTGGTTGTTTGTGTTGTGTCCGAAAACTGTTTCACAAACTTTGCAGGGCAGTAGAAGGACTTTCATAACTCTGATTGATCTGAAATTTTATAGGAGATTTATTGGACGTCTTAGCAAACTATTGTAAAAAGTTCAAATTTTTTGGAGCGCGCCCGCACCCTCTTAACCCTATTATTTGAGAGTGTCCTACTCGGTTTTTATGGAATTTTTTTTTGCTAACAAGACCTTGATACCTTGCCAGCTTTTGTTTACCCTATACTTGAAGCGTGCCAGCTTCTTCCGCCAAGGAAGCATGATTTTCACAAGTTAGTCACCAGCTCTTGTTTTGTTCATATTTATATATATATTCAGTGTTTCTATCTTCTTAAATAAACTGGGATTGCGTATACAAGACGCTATTCACACGCATAGCAAGGAGGCATTCAGGTACTCCTTCTTCCGCTCCTCGTTTCTTTTGTCAGAGGAGTTTTAATTCTAGTATAATCATGCTTGTTTTTTGTAAATGTCATACCACACGCCTATCTAGAATTTCACACACTACACCTACATCAATGGCTAAAGAACCAGAGACTCCTCTCTCTGATTTTTATAAAGCACTAAACGATGGCCCTAAGTCGTGCATCATTCTTGCAGACCTAGTAGGGGATTTTTGAATTCCCCTTAATATATTTAACTTGTTACCGGTTTTCCATGGTTTAGACCACGAAAAGCCTTATCAACACATGCGTAGGATAGAACAAGTTCTCACTACATTCTGTCATCCTAGCGTAAGTCAGGATCAAGTAAACTTAGGGTGTTTCCATTCACCCTAGCCGACAAGGCGGCGTCTTGGTTAACTTCCCAAATGCCAAACTCTGTGTACTCATGGGCTAAACTTGTTCAATTGTTTATGGAACAGTTTTACCCATCACTGAAGACAGATGAAATGCTTCAAAAGATTCATTTCTTCCGCCAGAATCCTCATGAATCCTTTTTTGAGGCCGGCCTGGAATCATTTCACTGATCTTCTCATTAAATGCTTGCATCATAATCTTGCGAAAGACACGTTTGTTCGTGCCTTCTTCAAGGGGCTTTTACATCATCATAAGGAGGTTCTAGATATCATGACTGGGGGTATTTTTCTTAGTAAAGGAGCCTTGGAAGCTTATAAATTCTTAGAAGATCAGTCTAAGAGAAACAACAATTGGGGAGGTCACGACTCTTCCCGCTCCTTTCCTTCTTCTTTTGAGGTTAAACATGATCCCGAGCTTAAAAATCTTATCGATGCCCTCAATAAAAAGGTAGATGTCCTCTCTGTTCAACAACAACCCAATCTAGTTATGAACATTAACTATACTCGTTGTAATGTCTGTTTTAGTCTTAGGCAGTCTAACTTCTATTATCCTCTTGTCTATGCACAACCACCACCACAACCATCACATTTCAACTAGTTAACTCAACATCAAGGCTAGGACAAGGAAACTTAGGTGACCAGAATAGAGGTTTAGTGCCCATGACCCATAACTATCAACATCAAGACATGAATGCACAACAAGCCTTAATTCCAGTTCAACCATCTACAGACGCAGTAGTAGTGACCTTGTTAGAAAAACAAAATAAAATTATGCAACAAAACTCCAACTTAATAAAAGATCAGCATGATCAAAACTCTAAAATGATGCAACAAACGATGCAAATGATGCAGTATTTGTGCCAAAAGGTTATTGACATGTCTCCTAACTAACATAATAACCGAACAGGCGTGTTTCCAGGTCAAGTAGTGCCTAATCCTAAGTCAACATACACCGCCTTCGAAATAAACAGTATTCATTGTAATGGTGATATAAACCATGGGGACCTACAGGCAGTTACTACCCTTCGTTCAGGTAGAGTAGTTGATAACAAAGTAACTATGCCTAAAGATCGCCCGCAAACGAAAACTGAAAATGACACCATACCGAATACTGTCATAGAAACTGAATACCCTACAACTGTAGAAATTCCAGTCCAACTGCAACCAAGAGGTATAACTTTACTAAATACCACCATAGAAATTGATGATCTTACACCTGTAGAGGTTCCAATATGGACACCTAGATGGAAAATAGCTAAAGATAAAGCAAAGACTAATAATACTTTTGACCCTAATGCTAAATATAAAGATAAACCACTGTATCCCCAGAGACTAGTTGTGTCTAAAATGGAGGATAATTTTGATGAGATTAGGGAAGTATTTAAAAATCTGACTATAAACCTACATTTTCTAGATGTTATAAAATGTCTACATAGACACGCTAAGTTTCTAAAAGAGTTGTGCACCAAGAAGAGGAAAACCAACATACCCAACGAAACATTCTTAACTGAACAATATCCCTCTTTATCTGAACATAATGGAACTATTAAGTACAAGGACCCTGGTCGTCCTACTGTATAATGCACCTTGGGTGATTACTTCATAACAATTGCTCTATTAGACTTGGGGGCGAGTGTTAACTTACTCTTTTTTTATTTATATAAACAACTAGGTTTAACAAAACTTCAACCAACCAAAATGACTTTGCAGTTAGCCGATCGTTCTATTAAGTACCCCAAGGGCATAGTTGAAAACATTCTCGTTAAAGTTCAGGATTTTTACTATCCAGCCGACTTCGTTATTCTCGACATAGAAGTTGCTCATGATTTCATTCCCATCATCTTAGGGCGTCCTTTCTTGGCAACCGCCAATGCCCAAATCAATTGACGGGATGGCTCAATGACTCTTTCTTTTGGAAATCTTTCTGTGGAAGTTAACATGATTAGACAAAAGCAGGGACAACTAGGTTTGCCAGTAGAAGGAGAAGTGAAGTCCATTGAGAGTTTTGTATGTTACATTAGTGCTTCCAACGATCTCGTCCCCATACTAGTAGATACCCCTCTTATGGAAGAAGACAAAGATCACAATTTTGACTCCTTGAACATAATTGAAATAGAGAAAGCATTTTCCACCCTGCCTTTCGACCCTATGAGAGATGGAGTCAATCTCACAATAGACGAGATAGATGAATTCCTCAAAGATGGAGATGAATACCATAATTATGTGGATGTGACCAAGCTAGATGAGAAATTCTATGAGTTTCTAAGAGCTTGTGATGATCCACCCTCTCAAACACTACCTAGAGTACCACCCAACCACCATTCACCTGAGCTAATCCCTCATAGAATCCAACCATTTTTTCCATTCCATCCTTTTAAAACTTATCTATATCCCACGTATTTTCCAAAACCATCCATTTTCTCACGCTCATTCACTTGGACACCCTTTCGTTCAAAGAAGAAAAAGAAGGCGCATGCTCGATTAGGTTCTAGAACATCAAAATTCACTCCCATTCCACTAAGCCACGTCATAGGAAATCTTGGTGCTTTTCTGTTTGATGGTGTATTCCGTGTTAACTATTTATTGGAGAATCCACAATTATTTAGATTATTGATATATGATAAACTACATGTTAATACATATATATCACATTAAGTCTAAGGAATCTGACTTTAAAAGACCCATATAATTTTTGTAACATACCACCTTTTTGGAGTATAAGCCACAAAATTTTTCAAACTTAAAAAGAGTTTTCAAATTTTGTTTGGGGGTGGCGTATTTTGGCATTTCATTTCAAATCTTTTTGCCACCATTTGCCTATCATGTTTACTCCAGTAGAATTTGTGTTAGTTAGTACGTAACAGTTTAATTGTGCTTCATGTTATCATATTATCTTTATAATATTTCTGTTACAGGTACTGCCAATCTTTACCACATTTCTATGGTACATTCTTTCCTTATCTTTTCACTTTGAGAACAAAACATTCGATTGTTTGGGGGTGGGATAGAAACATTTGTAAAAATTAAGCACTTTTAGGATGTAAATTACGCATTTTTCTTTATAAAATATTAAAAAAATATAAATAAACCGTATTTATACTATGCACTTAGGAATATTGGTATTATTTCTTTTTTTGTGATGATAGTAGTCTAGAAGTTTCACGTTAGCTCTTAAATTAGAATAGTTTTTAGAAACTTAGGTTAATATGTAGGTAATAGTCATTGCATCTTTCTATAAATATATTGTATGAGCATCTATGTTTGTATTGGTAGTAAGTTTCTGAAATCTAGGCTTGTATTCTCATTCTACAAAGCCTATGAGAATATAGCTTAAAAGCCTTATGAGTGAAATATCTGAGTAATGACACAAGGGAGAAATAAATTCCAAATAGAGAAATCACATGTCCACTTGCTTGCTCACTATATCATATCCTAAACGAGAATTTAGGCCCTTTTTGGATCGATATAGCCAAAAATTTAAACCTATATGAAATTATTTTCCACTAGTCACCCCTCTGAGCTTTTCTTTAGCCTTTTCATAAACCGCAAATCCTTTACCCTTTTATAATAAACAAAACCAAATAAAAATCAGCCTGCCCACTTTTGAATGAGTCTGAGAATAGAGATGAAATGAAAAGAAAAGAGAAAGACCTGTGGAAAACCAAGAATTTGTTAGTTTCTTCAAATAAGAAAATAAAAGAAAGTTTCCATCCAAAGAAAAGAAAAAAATAACTGAATAAAATAAAAAGTTAGAACTCCAAAAAAAACAGAATCAAAGGAGTCAAAAGCCAAAATAAAAAGAAAAAAAAATGGCTAAGGATGGAAACAAAGTGTAGAAGCAAAGTAAAAATAAGGTTTTCTCTAGTTACATATTTTGAAGATCCTATTATCTTAGACTTGTCCTTTTGAATATCCATTTTCTTCATTCTTAAACCATCACCTAATCCCCGCAACACATAATAAAGACCTTTAGGTCAATTAGGAATAGGTTAGTGTGATAGAAAGTGGCAGATGTGTTTGATCGACTTTAGCTTCCTTGTACGTCATTGAGTTTGTAAGGTAAAGTGTGCCCACTGCGCACTAGAGTGAGTGAAACTTGAGTGGAAAAATTAGAATGTGTTTGTCTTGACATATATATGAGGACCTACTTAAGGACGCTATTCCAAAGTTTCAGAAACGGACATGTTATTGCATTTCATAGCATAGTTCATTATATATATGTTTACCCATAGATGATTGATTATTATGCACGTATTAGCTTAGGTTTCAAATTTATTATTTTGTATTCATTGCTAGCTAGTGAGATGTGTAGATATCTGAGAATAAATAAGAAAACAGTAATGTTATTTCTTAGTTATTATAGTATAGATGAAGTTTGTGAGTACCTTCTCTAGAAAACTCTCACGAGGCTATAACTCGTCCACTAGGGAATTCCTAGTGGTTGAAGGTCTTATTGCATATGATCAATGCAATCACACTCAACGAAATGAGATTAGTTAGAACTCCATTTTTGGTCAATTATTTTAATTTCTCATATTGCTTGAGGACAAGAAAAATGTTGTTTGGGGGGGTGGTTTGATAAGAGCCCAAAACTATAGTTTTAACCCCTTAATAATATTATATTTAAGCCAATTATGTGTATAATAAAAAAGAGTTAGTATTGTTTACGTGCTTTTGTGTATTTCAGGTATTGGAGTTAAATATGTGAAGAAATATATCACTTTTGCAAGAGAAAGGAGCAAAGGTTGGTTGCTAAGAAGTTCTATGATTAAAACCCAAATTTTAAGGAGAAAAAACCTTTTTAAAGCCCAGTCAAAGATAAAGAGTCAAAGTCAACGCAGGCAGAAATAGAGCATAAAAGTTAACAGAACTTCTGCAGACCGTATCTTTGGACTCAGACCTCAGAATTGGGCCTACTATATGTCAAAACCACCGTCTTGGAAAGATCTTTCTAATATTCTATGACTTAATCCAATCAGAGTAGTATAAGTGGACGAAAAGGTTGTTGCAGTAATTTCCAATAGAGAAACCCTTTTTGGACTTAAGTAATTAGGTTTTGGGCTTGATTTAATGACCCAAAACATAGCTCCAAAGCCCATGCACGAAATTGTAAACCGAACCCTCTTCTATATAAAGAGGGTTAAGCCTAAACAAAACTTGGCTACTCCCTTCTTTAGTTTAGTTGTAAATTAGGGTTCTCTCTCTCTCTCTCTCCCCATTAAATAATAATTTAGTTTCCTTCTTTAAGTTTTAAACCCTAGTTATTGTTAATTAGCCTAGACACCATTAATTCAATTCAAGTTATTCTTTAATAAAGTAGTTCTTCATTATGTCTTCTTCTTTCTATTATTATGTCTATGATAGTCCCATGATTCATAGCTGAATTCCCATTAGAGGGAGTTTGAATGAAGTTTTGAGAGGACTTGATTTGTTACTATAGATTTGTTGTTTAGGGTTTTAAGTTTAGGTTTTTCTTGACTTAGAGATAAGAAGAGTTTAACCTAACTAGAGAATAGTGAGTTTGCCATGAGAATAGGAACAAGCTTTCTCTCATGCTAATTAGTTTATGACTAGAGATAGTATAAAGTAATTAGGGATCATGAAAGGTTTAGCTAGTCTTTATATTTTAACCTTGTGTGAGAATATCTAGACTAGGGTTTTCTATACAAATCTATGTTAGCATGTTAAGAAATTAAAAAGTGGATTTCAATATCTCTCTAGTTTTTCTCCATATTTGATTCATCTATAAATAATTACTTTAGTTAATATTAGTATAAGATCAATTGGTAGTATAATCGTAGAATAGAAATCTCTCAACATAATATTACTCTCACCATTGTTTCCTTGTATTTGATTAATTGAATTCGTTAAGTTTAGAAAGTTAAGAGTGGAACGATTCTGTACTCTATATATATTGCATGAATATATATGTGAGAGTAGAAAATAAATAATTGATAACGTAAGAATAAAGTTAGAGAAATCTAGTAGAGTTTTTACGGGTTATCTCCAGATGGGGGAACATTAGAAGCAGAAGCATGATTAGTTCTCTTCAGTTTATGACGGTTGGACGTACGCACTTCCCTTTTAAAATTACTAGCCGCCAACATTTCATGAGGTAATTCAGGGCCCCTCCCGCCAATGATCACACAATCATCACTGACAGCAGGCTCTTGAACTGGGCCCGATGTCGCAGCATCGCTAGAGGCGGGCACAGAACTCTTCTCCTTACGATTCCTTCTCTTTCTAGTAATCAAGGAGGATTCTTCCTAAACTGGAGGAGGAAGAAGTCCCGCATCCTGATCCACACGAGGGGGAAGTACGGTGGGCCCAGAATTCACAATATTTATCCCAAAAGGGGAAAAGCTAGGGGCAAGTTGTAGCAATTCTTCAGTAAACATGTTGAAATATTCAAAAAGACGGGTGGGATCAGGAACTATCACCCAAGGCATCCTCTATTCCTTGGGGATCTTCTTGATAAAGTCCATCTTAGCAGCATCAGTTGCAGTTAGTTGATTCCAGGGGGAAGAGTCATCTAAGGAATAATGGCAAAGAAATTCAGGCGAAACACTCTTATATCAAATTATAAAGTTTCTGAGTAAGAAGACTTACTGGTTGAAGCATGGGTGTGTTTTCTGGGAACAGGAATTCCCATTGGCTCACCATCAGCATCAGAAGGACAAACATCCCACGCATCACCTAACACACGAAGGTGGTGATCAGCCCAGCCTTCATCACTCTACTTCTCATAAAAAAAGACGATCGGAGAGTTCTTGTCTCTGGTCATGAGATAATAGTATGATTGGTCTCGAATATGCCGGACCTCATAAAAGTAACTAAACACCCAACGGTTCAGAGCAAATCCATGTCTCTTGGCAAGAAGGGCAGAATACATGACAGTTCTGTAAAATAGAAGTGTTGCCTAACCAAGAGAAAGATTAAAGTGAGTCAGACACTCTTTTAGCAATGGGTGAAGAGGAAAAGTGAGTCCGGCCCTAAGCTGACCAATGGTGATGAGCGCCACTTCCTTATAGGCCAACTCATCAGATAACATCCCCCACTCCAGGCCAATATTCTCAGGGATGTGAAATTTCTCTCGGATCAGTTCCAGGGAGGAAAGATCTCTAAAGTTTACAAGTGACCAGTTGGGATTCATGATCAGAAAAAAGAGAAAGTTTCAAGTTTTGGTTAAACCCTAATTAGAGACCAAAAGGTTCAGTATGTAGAAAAAAGTAGTAGAAGAGATAATGAGAGTTCTCTCACCAGATCTTTTTATATACAGATAAGATGGACGGTTATGATTAGACCAAGCATCGCGTCTTTTCGAGATGGAACTGCCATCATTACCTTTTTTGGGGAATGGCATGCCTGTTCGAGCCATCTTTTTAGAGCCTTAATTAGTTGGATAAGTCAGCAGTTCCAATAACAGTTTTGGAAAAAGATTCTTGCGCCAAAAGCAGTAGGGGGGATTTCCCGTCATTGAACAGATGACACGTGTATGGGAAATAACCTAAGACTATAGATGTCCAAAATGAGATGAGGACCATCGGATCATGAATTCTGTGAATAATTGATCTCGTGTTTAGCACGAGTGTTTAGTGGACATGTGCTAGGCACGTGGCTGACCACCTCTAAGTATGACAGTTCTCCAAGTCGTTAGGAACTGATATAGACAGTTCCTGAACAGAAGGAAACTGAAGATGGCAATCTCTGATGATAAGGAAGGAATCGTGATAACATATCTTAGGAGTTACCTTTTAGATATAATTTTTTCATACACGATGGGACATTATGATCAACAAGGAAACTTACCTCTCATAAGATGTGGTCTAGATTCAGACTTCCATAAGAAGAGGAATCCTAATAGGAAGGCAGAGTCCAAAGATGGAAGGGAACTCACAAGTGGTGAGAACAGTCCTAACCCTATGACTCTCGTAGCTCTTCCTATATAAACCATATGTATTCACTCTTAAGAACTAAGCAAAATAGGGTTTGGTTCTCCTAAATAAACAAGGAGTTACGTAGGCACCTGACAGGCGGTTCAACCCTGAACTCACAATCATCTCATCCCTTCTCTACTTAGTCAAAGCTTCTGGATCATAAGGCACAGATGAAGATCAGGGGATATTCAAAAACTCGCCTACATTACTTTTGATTTGTGCCTAGATGACTGTGGTGTGCCATATAGTAAAGATAGATATTGTACAATGTCCATTGAGTGGTTAATGTGTGGTCATTGCCTAGTAGTCTCACTCAAACTTCTTGTCATGATGGTTATGAAGGTTGTGCATGTTTTTCCATATACGTGAGTTTGAAGCTAGAAGGGGATGGTTTTGAAGTAGATCAAAATGAGATGTAATGTGGTGATAGGTGTTTGTGCCCTCTAAGAGCAAGTCCAATAGGGTGCTATATGGGCTGCTAAAAGGCCATATAACACCCTAACCATCAAAATGTCATTCAAATGGGGCTGTTAAAATGCTCCTAAATTTGGAAGGTGTCATAAACCCAGCCAAATTTGTGGCCTTCGCTAGCAGCTGCCATAATAAGTTATCGGGAGACGGACGACATAGTTTCTGCCGTCTGTTGGTAATTTGTGGATGGACGATTGTCTCCCATTTTAATTAAATGGACGGACGACATAAACTGTGTCGTCTGTACATTTAAGACACTCAACATAATTTTTACTTAGCCAAAATCAACCAATTCTTCACTCACATGCATTTACTTGTCATCAAAGCCTCAACCCTCAAATCCTCAACTCTTACAGTCTCAACCAACTTCATTTATATCATTTCAATCACATCTATCTATTCCACAAACTTCATTTCTTGTTGATAAGTAGATAAAAGTAAGATGTGAAAATAGTAGTTTAACATACTAATTTCATTCTAATCAATCAATATATTATACTCTCTAAACATGTTGTTATATGGGAGTAATCATTTTCAATCCACTCTTGCTTGCACGTACATGACATGAATTTAAACTAACCAAACTATTCACTAATGAGAGAGTAATATGAGATGGTAAAACAGTAAATTATAATACTAAAACAGTGATTTAAAGTGATGAGAGAAGGATATAGAGAGGGATAATCCACCACACAATTCGATTGGCTATTAGTTTAGTCATTGAATCGAATTCCTTGATCCCTAGTGAATACCAAGTCATCTCTGATCATGGCTTCACTAGAATGAGAGTTTAGCTCCACCACAAATCTCTTTGATGGTGGCTCTAAACTCTAGTTCAAGTCTTATAACTTTTATCTCCAAACAATCATAAGAATTGAACTTGGAATGCTATTTAAAACAATAACTATCCTAATTACTAATCATCCTCACGTGGCTTCATTAACCCCCTCTAATTGAGGTTTAGCCTTTTTTTTTTTTGGCAAGGTTTAGCCTTGTGTCATCAGAATCATTAAACTAAACAATAAAAGAAAGACATATTTAAGTAGAGACAAGAATTAAATTTAACTAAAGCTTGTATTGAATGGTTTTAATAGAGGCTACACTACAAAACTTAACCCTAAACTACACTAGCCTACTCTATATACTAAAGAAAGGGGAGTGATAAAACATAATTTGAATATACTATCAAAATAGTAATTTGAAGGTGAAAATAATGAATAAAGCTTATCAAAACAGTAGATATAATACTTTTAATATCATAGAAATAAAGAGGAGAGTAGTCGTGCTCACCCACTCTAGTCGTACACTACTTGAATGCGAGTTTAGATTAAAAGTATGATTCACTAATGAGAGTCAAAACAGTAGATATGAGGTGAAAAATAGTGATTTCAAATGACAAGAGAAGGTATTAGAAGAGGTTTAATCCGCCAAGCAATTCAACTGACTATTAGTTAGTATCGAATCGCTTCTATTGATCCCTAGTGAACACCAAGTCGTCTCATATCAAGGCTTCACTAGCATGAGAGTTTAGCTCTACAACAAATATCTTTAGTGGTGGATCTAAACTCTAGTTCTCCGTTATGAGCTTAATATCTAGTTACTCATAACGAAGAACTTGAAGTTCTTATTTGCAAACCAATAATACTAATGGTTAATCATCTTAACATGGCTTCATAAACCTCCTCTAATGGAGGTTTAGCCTTGTACCATTAGAATCATTACACTAAAGCAATAAAAGAAAAACATAATTGAAAAGACAATAATTAATTGAAGAACTAAGTTTTTATTGATTGGAATTAATGGTGGCTACAACCTAACATTATTCTAACCCTAAATAAAGTAAACCTAATTAAGAACTAAACTAACTAATTATTAACTAAGGGAAAAAAGTATATGAAGTGTTTAGCCTTAACCCTCTTTATATAGGAGAGGATTAGGGCTACATTTTCGTGCATAGGCCAAAAAGGGGGACTTTGGGCCTCTACAGTGAGCCCAAAGTCCATTTGGTTAAGTCTAAAGAGACTACAACTACTAGAAATTACTTCTATACCCGTTTTATCCACTTTTATAACTCTGATTGGGGAAATACTAGGTCCATTGGGAAGCTTATTCCAAGCCGGTCGTTTTGACATAAAGTAAGCCAAATTCTGAGGATCGAGTCCAAAGATACGGCCTGTTTAAGTTCTGTTGACTTTTATATCATTTTACTACCCGGATTGACTTTGACTGGGCTTGAAAAAGGCTTTTCTCCATGATTCTTGAGCTTTAAATGTAGAACTTCCTTGGCAATCATCTTGACTCATTTTCCATGCAAAAGTGGTGCCTTTAGTCACCTAATCAACTTCAAGTCCTGAAATGCACAAAAACACGTAAACAGTACTAACTATTATTTATTATAAACATAATTGGCCTAAGTATAGTACTATTAAGGGGTTTAAACCACACTTTTGGGTGCTTATCACACTACCCCCAAACAATATTTTGCTTCTCCTCAAGCAAAGATGAGAAATAAAAACATATAAGTGGCAAAAAATGTGGTCCTAACTAATATCGTTTCTCAAAGTGCGATTGTATTGACTATATGCAATAAAGCCTTAAACCACTAGGAATTCCCTAGTGGACGAGTTATAACATCGTGAGAGTTTTCCAAAAAAGGTACTCACAAACTTCATTTATACTACAACGACTAAGAGATAAAAATAAAATTTCCTAATTAATCTCAGATATCTATATATCTCAATAACAATATAATAAGAACAATGCTTTTGAAACCTAAGCTAATACACACATAATAATCAAACCATCTAAAGATACACATGTATGCTATGAACTATGTTATGAAATGCAATGGCAGGTCTGTTTCTGAAACTTTTAGAAAAATGTCCTTAAGTAGGTCCTCACAATTTGTCAAGACAAAAATACTCTGATTTTTCCACTTAAGTTAGCTCACTCCAGTGTGCAGTGGGCTCATGTTTCCTCACAATCTCAATGACGTTCAAAGGAGCCGATGTCGATCAATTACATCTACCATTTACTATCACACAAAATTAATCCTAATTGAGCTAGAGGTCTTTATTAGGTGATACGGGGCTGAGATGATGGTTTAAGAAAAAACGGAATGGATATTCAAATAAACAAGCCTGAGATAATAGGGTCTTCAATTACATGTAACTAAAGAAATCATTGTTCTTACTTTGCTTCTACACTTAGTTTCCATCCTTAGCCTTTTTATTTTGACTTTTTTACTCCTTTTATTCTATTTTTAGAGTTTTTGTTTTATTTCTATTTCTATTTTTATTTTTATTTTTTATTTTCTTTTCTTTGGATGGAAACTTCTTTTCTTTTTCTTTTCTGAAGCAACTAACTAATTTTAGTTTTCCACAGGTTTTTCTCTTTATTTTCCTTACTTTCTCAAACTCATTCAAGACGGGTAGGCTTATTTTTATTTTTATTGGTTTAAAAGATGGGTAAAGGATTTGTGGTTGTGAAAAGGCTAATTGAAAGGCTCAGAGAGGCGACTAGCGGATAATTATTTATATGTATGAATTTTTAGCTATATCAATCCAAAGAGGGCCTAAATTCTCGCTTAAGATATGGTATGTGATAGGGTTATATACTAAAAGTATTACTTTTGTATTAACTTTAATTCTTCATTTTTTGAATAAGAATCATATAGGCTAATGTTATGCATATTAGTTATATGCATGTGTCTAATACTTTATGTTGTAGATGATATGGTGTGAACACACAGAAGATAATATCATCAGTACCTTATAAAGTATAAGTAATCGTTCACAACCTAGATGGATTTGGACAAACCATTGGTACGGTTGTAGTATAATCTGGTATTAGTCTATCTTGACTATAGGATTACACTAGTACACTTTGTGTGTATTGAACAGGACCAAGTGAGGTTGTTTCTCCTTATACTGACTATATAAGAGAACAAAAACCTCTATTATGGATGCTTGTCCTCCTAATCCGATATAATAACGGGCACTTACATGCATTGTACATTGCTTTAAATCATCAATGAGTGAGATTCATTTGTGAATCAACAAACTCGATGGATTTGGTAATGACATTATATGTAAGGTGTGTTGTTGATTATAGAAGGAATCTGTGTCCCGCAAGAAGTCGGGTTGATGATGTCCCCTTGAGGAGCTCAAAAAGATTGTCATGTAAACCCTGCAGGTGGATTTAATCCGACATGACAATGAGGTTGAGTGGTACTACTCAAGGACATAAGAAGTTGATTAATGTAGTTGTTAGTAACTTGACTTAATCAACGGACATTCGATATCTTAAACACGGGGAGATCAACGAGCATATAATATGGAGCCTATAAATGCTGACACGTAATTTGGGATTAGGGCGGTAATGCAACAATGACCTTTAGTGGAATAAGCCATTTGTTTACGGAGTTGGGCCGTGTGTTCGGGGTGAACATGGGAAGCCTAAGCCCGTCAGGAGGCCCAACCTTAATTTCTCCTCATGGTCCCTGTTGTAGCCTATAAATAGAATACTCTTTCTCTCTGGCTGAAATTAACCTATTCACTATTCATTGTTCTGAAAAAAAATGCAAGAAAAGTAGATCTGAATTCGTTTCTGATCTTGAGAGAAAGAAGGGGGTTAGTAGATCATTGTCCACACAACGTCCAATCTATTCTAAAGAAATACAACAGAAGATCAAGATGTTGATTTCAGATTTCATAAAGTTTGGAATCTCAAAGTTATCTAAACCGATTCTCAAAGGTATGTTCTCTAATCACAAATCGTGGACACCCATTAATTCCGCTACGCGTGGTGTTCGCGGTTTGTAGAAATAGTCATTCTGAAATAATGGCTCCTACAGTATGGTGATCAAGCAAGTGAAAGTGTGATTTCTCTACTTAGATACTCATTCATATGAGGCTTTTAGGCTAGAATCTCACAGGATATGTAAAATTAAGTAGTCTAACCTAAGTCTCAAAAAAATACTACCAAGTACATTCATACATGCTCCTGCAAGATGTTAATGAAAAGATGCAATGACTATTACCTACGCATTAACATAAGTTTCTAAGAACTAAGCTTAATTCTATTGCTACTTGAGATTTCTAGACTAATATCATCATGGAAAATGAAATAATACTATTATCCTAAATGCATAGTATAATCTATTTTTTTGCTTTTTCTATTTTTTAAACAATAATTAATACGTAATATACAACCTAATATATGTTTAAACATTTACATCGTGTTTCTATACCACCCCAAACAGAATCAAGCTTTGTCCCCAAAGTATTGAATGGAAATAAAGGATAAAGAGTACCATAGAAACGTGCTTGTAAATGGTAGCACCTGTAAAAGAAAGTTAAACGATACAAATATAAATAATAAAATGCAATAGTAAATAAAAAGTCGCTTGGGACATAAGCGGACACAAACAAGAAATACAAATATTACCATATATGGTTGTTTCTAATCATGCATTTTCCTCCGTTTGCTCCTCACTTGTGAAATGAGGCTCCTTTAAGTCTTGCATATCTATGACTACTTTCAATGCCTTCATCCTGCTTTCATCTACCCTAGCCAACCTATTTAGTATAATTTTGTCAGACGGGGTGCATGTGGCTACTAGGTGAGGTTGTAGGCACCAGCCAGGCCAAACCATAGCACGTAAAGAATGGACTATAGCATTGGTCATGCGCATTGTATCAACCCTAACCTAATTAGTGAAACGTGTACAGAATTTTGGGAAAAAGAATCGCATTATGCGGCAAACCACAACAGGCATAAGAAGGTACGCATGCCTCATTGTATGGGCTCGTGCTAAACTAGACATTATGGTCTTGGGAATATCAAAATGCATACGCCCCTTAGCTAAAGCAAGGAAGATGTTACAAGTGGCACTATTCACAGTTGAAAAATGTCATTCCGCTAATATATTGAGCATAATGAAAAACATAGTAGAGCCTATGTTAAGGGACATGCTTTTAAGGGCTATGTTATGTTGGCCTTGGTCTTCTAAACGGAAAATGCCCGCCCCAGAAGTCTCATGGAAGTATGCATAATTGTAATATAAGGCATTATCCGACATGTAATCCCATGTGTCTTGGCCAGGAGGCATAGAAAGTCCTAGCGCCAATGCTAACAAAAATTTGCTTAAATCCATTATTTCATTGTTTATGGTGATAGAGAACACTTGGTCTCCATCTTGGTTATTAGAAAATTTACAATTATCATAGAAATAAGTAGTAAGTTCATGTTAATAAGTATCACATGGATATACCAAGAGAGGGTGCCAACCTAATTGGTTAATCATGTCGTCGAAATAAAAGCCATAAGTGTCACTATCAAGCAAGTCATAAAAAGACTGTTCTGGTATAATTTTTGGACTAGTCATAACAACCGAGTAATGAATGAAATTACTGGAAGGTAGAAAAATGGAACCGGAAACCGAGCCGGAAGCTTATGTGAGGGCGCCACGATTGATGAATAACCCTTCGAGAGCGCGGTCTTGTAAGTAATAATGCTAATACCAAATTAATACGAGTGCGGTGCGCTCTAATTTTATGCTTGTATAAGGTGCGTGCGCGCTCTGAGATGCAGCGATGTGTTTAGGGTTTTTAGTGATGAAACTACATGGTTAGAGATTGTTTTATAGTGTTTGGTTGCTAAGTCTAAGGCCGGATTGTTGCTAAAATAAAAGATGTGAAAAAACATATTTTTAGAATAGTTTTCTACGTACACATAAATTTTATTTTAGTTTTGGAATTTCTATATATGATTAGCCTCTGAAATTCCCTAAAATTTTGACATTTCACGAAATTTAAAGTTCCTAATTACATTATGGATCCCAATTGAATGAAACAAGGCCCATGGGTTGCATAAAATGGGTTTCTCTAACTTTGAAATTCCTCAAAATATCAGGTACCTAATTACATTGTGGATCCCAATTAAATTAAACAAGGTCCAAGGGTTCTTATATTTTGGCCCAAAACTTATAAAAATATGATTTAAGGCATGCAATTTCATACATTCACATATATTGTGCTAATTTAAAATATACCACCCCCAAACAATTTGAGGGGGTCCATGACATTAATCAATTAAATTACCTAAACATGCTGAATATCAACAGAAAAACTATATGGTAAAATAAAAATATGCGATTAATCATGTATTAAATTTAACAATACGTGCATAGATGAGCAATCACATAAACAAATAAATACTAAATACTTAACTAAAAATGAAATTAACAATTAATTAAACTAAAGTACTGAATTGAAATTAAAACAAGTACGGAAATTAAATAGTTATTACAAAATAGAAATAATTCTAAATCAAATTCATCACAACAAATGTAAAAGAAATAAGTTATCCCTAATAAGAAGATGGTCCTGAACCATCAGCAGGACAACGACGACGACGCTCACGTCTAGAATCAGAAGAAGAAGGCGAACCTCCTAGCTGGGGCAGACGTCTCAAGACCTCAGCCTGAAAAGCTGCCTACGCCTCTTCCATATTCTCTATAGAATTAAGCATGTTGGCGTGGTTATCGGCTATGGTTTGAAATTTATACTCTAAGCTACGGTGATCACGTTGAATGGAACCCTGGCACTTCTGTATCGGTTCACAAAGCGCAGATAAGGTCTGCTGATGATCATAAAGCATATGCATCCCGCTATGGAGTAGTGAAAAATGTGCCAAATCAAAAGTAGCACGATCTATAGCATTCTCAACAAAACAAATAGGATATTCATCCTCATCTTCATCTTGATCTATCCCATCAGTTCTCTCTTTAGACAATGTCCAATACCTTTGGACATAGTCATTATACGCATTTGCGTTTGAGTGAAGCTTAATATGAGTCCTAGGTGACTCAGGCACGCAACCTCAAGATAACATAATCTTAGTAAATAAAACAAGTAGGGATGCAGTGCTCAGGCCTACAACCATAAGCTCTTTACACAGAAAATCAATGAAGCAAAAACCATACCTCCTATTCTGAAAAACCCAAAGAACATGCAGGAACGACAAGCTAATGTCACTCGACTTTGAAGTGCTACAGAGGTTCTTTCCTAGCCACTGCGTCATAGTCAGTTAGTTAATCCTCAGCGACTGTTGCCTAGCACAGTGAGAATGATCTTTGTAACGACCCTGAAGCAGCGTCTCTAGCATCAATTGATGCACTCCATCAAACTGGGATCTCAGTAAGGTCAAGGTGACCTGTTTAGCTGGTATCCCAGTGATGGTAGCGAGCAAATCATGAGTTACATCCATGTGAACTCCGTCTAAATCCACAAACATTCTCCCTGAAGGAAGTATCCTCTTATTACGATAAAAATTCAACACCAAATCCTCATGGTAGTACTCCTCAATAGAGTACCACATTCTATCCCACTCTCTAGCACGCATCTTCGTATCATAGAATGGCTAGAATATCTTTGCGTTAAATGCGAATTCCGGTATGATTTTTACTGGTCGGGCAATTGTATTGTTGGATTTTGAATACGGGTAAGGGTTTAAATAGGGGATGATTAGGGGAAGGTGCTGTAAAAAGTTGGTGAAGGTCTATTTCGATGGAGGTACGGGGCGCGCTTGGATTCAATTTTTGATTGGCGTGATGCACGCTGGGATCGACTTAGGTTAAATTGAATTTTGTTTGAGAAGATGAAGTGAATGAGCCAGTGTTAGATTTTAAATGGGATGGTCGGTGGGGTGTAAATATCATGGGTTGAGTGGAAAAATGAATTTTGGCCCAAGCCCAAATCTTTTCTAAAATACCCATCCTATCCTGCTGTCTCGAAAAGTTAAAACTAAGATTCCCGATTTGTTCGCGGTTCGATTTTTGCGAATGAGCTATGAAAATGATCAGCATGAAGAATATTATCTAATGATCTAGGAAAAATTTAAATCTAACCGTGGGTGACATATGAAATGGTGGAAGAACATCTTGAAATACGTAAATAGCATAAGTTATGAGGGCGATAGAAAATCTAGAAAACTAGATTGTGTCACATGAATCAATTCAATTTAAAGCAGCATAAACAAAGATAGGAAGTTGAGAGAACAAGGTGGGGTGATTACCCACCCCCCAAAAAAAATTTAGAATAGGATGAAAAAAAAAATAGTTGTGGTGAAAAAGAAGGTCTTTTAAAGTCAGATACCCTAGACATTCTAATCTATCCAATATTTATGGGTTTTATATTTTCTAATTTTTATGAAAAAGATTTTTTGAAAAATACAATCATAAAGCAAATACAAATATAAATCACTCCATAAAAAACACTACTCAAAAGAAACGAGAAAAAGTGCAAGAAAGGAATGCGTGAATTACATGAATGTGGAATAAGGATCCGGCACTTACAACCACACACTCTGAAAAGAGGGTCTGGTTACCTTAATGGAGTACTCCCAAAATATAGAATATGGATAGGAAGTACACCAAGCATTAAGGATTAGTCCTCATAAACAGGGTCTTGTATAAGGGTTTCTTCTACAGCGGGCGAACGTAATTTGTGGAAATATTTTAAGCATTGGCCATTTACTTGAAAGGTACTATTGTCTTTGGGATTTACGAAAGTGATTATCCCTTGAGGAGTGACATCAGTAACCAGAAAAGGTCCGGACCAGCGTGTTTTTAATTTACCAGGAAAAATATACAAACGTAAGTTATATAGCAAAACCTTTTCACCAAGATCAAACTCTTTACACAAAATATGTTTATCATAAATACGTTTCATGTTAGCTTTATAATCCTTCGCTAAATCGTAAGAATCGCTATGGATTTCTTCAAGCTCATTTAATTGTAATTTGCGCTTGACACCAGCGGCGTTAATGTTGAAATTAAAACTTTTAATAACCCACAGGGCACGGTATTCCAACTCAACAGGCAAGTAACAAAGTTAACCAAAAGCTAAGCGGTAGGGGGACATACCAATAGGTGTTTTAAAAGTCATTCTATATGCCCATAAAGCATCTGTTAGGCGTCTAGACCAGTCTTTCCTATCAGGATTAACTGTTATTTCTAATATCTTTTTAGTTTCTCTATTAGACACCTCTACTTGACCACTAGTTTATGGATGATATGAAGTTGTCACCTTATGGGTAACTCCATTTTTCTTGACTAGAGCTTCAATAACTCTATTGCAAAAATGTTTTCCTCCATCACTAATGATGGCCTTAGGTACGCCAAAACGTGAGAAGATATACCCCTTCATAAACAATACTACAGTTTTCTAGTCATTATTACGAAAAGCCATGGCTTCAATCCATTTAGAAACATAGTCTACAGCTACAAGATCAATATAAATGAAACCATGCGAGATGGGAAATGAGCCCATGAAATCAATACCCCAGACATAAAAAATCTCCCTATAAGAATGGGATTTCAGGGTATCATATTACGTTGAGTAATACACCTAAGTTGTTGACATCGAATACACCCTTTACAGTGTGTATGGGCATCTTGAAACAGGGTCGGCCAATAAAAATTGCATTGAAGAACTTTGGTGGCAGTTTTCTTTCCACTAAAATAACCCCCACATAATTATTCATGGCAGAAGGATAAGACTTCATTGTGCTCCCACTAGGGAATGCAACGACGAATTATCTTATTTGCACAATATTTAAAAAGGTAGGGTTCATCTGAGTAGTAAAACTTAACTTTGACCAAAAATCTCTTGCGTTCATTCCTAGTCCATATCTCATGAATGATCTCAGACACTAAAAAATTAACAATGTCTGCATACCAAGGTGTAGAAAAAATTGAATAAAGATGCTCATTCGGAAAAGAGTCAAATATCGATTTGGAATCACTATCATCCTTATTAGCTAACCTAGATAAATGATCTGCAACTATATTTTCAGCTCCTTTTTTATTCTTAATTTCTAAGGTAAATTTAGTTAGGAGAAGAATCCAACAGATCAATCTGTACTTAGTATCATTCTTCATGAGAAGGTACCTAAGCGCGGCATGGTATGTATAGACGATGGTTGTGGAACCAACTAAGTAGGGATGGAACTTATTTAAGGCATAGACAACAACTAGAAATTCTTTTTCAATAGTAGTGTAATTACGTTGAGCATCACTTAAGGTTTTACTAGTTAGCATAAAAAATAACTGTGGATTTATTATCTAACTCTGTTTTAGCACAACACCAATGACATAATCACTAGCATCACACATAAGTTCAAAAGGTTTTGGCCAGTCTAGTGGTTGTATGATAGGTGCAGAGGTTAAAGCGGCCTTCAAAGTTTCAAAAGCCTGTTTGCAGTCATGATTAAAATAAAAATGGCATCTTTTAAAAGCAATTGTGTTAAAGGCTTAGTTATTTTTGAAAAATCTTTTATGAAACATCTGTAGAAACCTGCATTGCCTAGAAAGACCTTAATGTCACGAACAGTCCGTGGTATAGGTAGTGACGCTATTTTATCTATTTTAGCTTTATCCACTTCTATTCCATTTTTAGAAACAATATGACCTAAAACTATGTCTTTAGTGACCATAAAATGACATTTTTCCCAATTTAAGACTAAGTTCTTTTCCTGACACCGTTTCAAAACTTTAGAAAGATTTGAAAGACAATCTTCAAAGGAATGACCATGAATGGAAAAATCATCTATAAATACTTCCATGAATTTATCCACCATGTCACTAAAAATATGCAACATACAACGCTAGAAAGTACCAGGCGCATTACACAGGCCAAAGGGCATTCTTTTATATGTATATGTACCGAAAGGACATGTGAATGTAGTCTTCTCTTGGTCATCAAGGTCAATAATAATCTTGAAATAGCCAGAGTAGCCATCTAAAAACAAGAGTAAGCATGGCCGGCTAGACGTTCAAGCATTTGGTCGACAAAGGATAAAGGAAAGTGATCCTTACGTGTCATAGCATTAAGCTTCCTATAATCAATACAAATCTACCACATTATAGGAATTTGGGTGGAAACTAACTCCCCATCAACATTATGAATGACTGTAACACGAAATTTCTTAGGGACTACATGAACTGGGCTCACCCATTAACTATATGAAATGGGCTATATAATGCCAGCATCGAGTAATCTCAAACTTCTACTCTAACTACCTTTTTCATGGCAGGGTTCAAACCACGTTGTGGCTCACAGGAGGTTTTCGCATTATCCTCCAAATGTATGCGATGTTTGCATACGCTAGGGTCAATACCCTTAATGTCGTCTAAAGACCAACCAATCGCAGAACGATGTTCACGAATAACCCTAATCAAATTTTCCACTTCAGTAGCAGATAACTGAGATGATATAATAATCGAATGAGTGCCATCTGGATTAAGATGAATGTATTTAACTCAGCGGGAAGAGGTTTAAGCTCAAGGGTGGGAGGAGTGGGAATGATGGATTTAGGAGGGTCTTCCTCCTCTACAATGCAGATTTGTTCAGGAATGAGTTCTTCAAACTCAGGAGCTAGATCGCGAATATGAGTAGATTCTAAGAGGTCATGTACTTCTTAGATGTAAGAATCCTCAGTACTGCCAAAGGAAAGAAATTGGTGCATCTGATTATCTAGAAAAGTTTTGTTAAAATAATCTTGAGCAAGGCTCTCTATTATGCAAATTTCATCATCTATAGTCGTGTTTGGTGTCTGTTGCATCATCTTAAAAATATTTACCTTAACAGCAAGGTTTCCAAAGAAAATGGACAACGAACCATCGTGGCAATTAATGAGGGCATTGGCAGTTGCCAAGAAAAGATATCCTAAGATGATAGGAACAGAATCATGGGCGACTTCTATGTCTAGAATGACAAAATCGGTTGGATAATAGAAGTCTTGTACTTTAATAAGAATATTTTCAACTACGCCCTTATGATACTTAATCAAAAGATCGGCTAACTACAAAGTCATTTTAGTCGGTTTAGATCGTGTATACCTAGTTGTTTATAACGGTAAAAAGGGAGTAAGTTAACACTCGCCCCTAGATCTAGAAGAGCAGTTATGGTGAAAGTATCGCCTAAGGTGCATTGTACAGTGGGACGACCAGGGTCCTTGTACTTAACAATTTCTTTGTGCTCAGATAAAGAGGAAAATTGTTATGTTAAGGCTTCTTTAGGTATGTTTGTTTTCCTCTTTGTGGTGCACAAATCTTTAAGAAACTTAGCGTGTGTTGGAAGACGTTTTATAGCTTCGAGGAAAGGTAGGTTTATAGTTAAATTTTTGAAAACTTTCCTAATCTCGTCAAAATTATCGTCCTTTTTAACATAGCTAGTCTCTAGAGAAACGATGATTTTTCTCTATATTTAATATAAGGATCAATAGGAGTATTGCCCTTTTCTTTAACTGTTGTTAGTTTCCCCTTCGGTTGAGGTTTAACTGGTACTTCTATAGTGGTAGGATCTTCAATTTCAACTATGGTATCTAGTAAGTTTTTTTTATTTTGTTGTGGGGAATTCTCAGGCATTATTACTTTGTTGTCAACCACTTTCCCTGAACGGAGAGTAGATATGGTCTTTAATTCTCCTTGTATTATATTTTCATTACTAGAACTACCATTTAATTCAAAGGTTGTGTTTGTTGATTTTGGATTAGGTACGGGTTGACCTGGAAATATGCCTTTTTGTTGTGGTTTTTCTTGGGATAAATGTTGGATGGATTGTTGGATTGATAATAATATCTATTGTTGAGTTTGCATGTATGCATCGAATCTATCGTTTTGGGAAGGTTGAGTTGCCACGGGTTGTGTAATAGGAATGATCTCACGTTGATTATTAACGGGTGGATTTTGATAGTTGTTATTAACCGGGACTAAACTTCTATTATTATTATTATTATTACCTTGCTCTTGTCCTTGCCTTGGTTGATATTGATTGTTGTTGTTGGTGGACCTATCGTTTTGATTATTTAAACCTGGAGGTGCTGCTTGTTGGTGATTATTACACCAACTAAAATTAGGATTTTGTCTCCAAGGTGCGTTAGGTATATAATTAAAAGCACAGACATCTTCTGGCTGTGATTGTGGTTATTCATAAGCAAGAGGACAATAATTATCGGAATGCTCAAGACTATAACATAAATTACAGTGAAGAAAGTTTATATTCATGACGGGAGTTAGTTTCTCTTCTTGTTTTTTAACAGAAAAGGCATCTACCTTACGAGTAAGGGATTCTATTAACGTTTTAAGTTCAAGATCTTGTTTAATCTCAAACATACTGGCGGCCTTAGCTGTAAAAGAAGGAATGGAGCGGGAGTAATCGTTACCTCCCCAGTTGTTACTTTTCTTGGATTGGTTATCTAGAAAGTTATAAGTATATCTCCCTCTTTTACCTAGGAAATTACCTCCATTCATGATATCTAAAGTCTCTTTATGATGTTGGGATAAACCTTTGAAGAAGGCACGAACTAGTGTGTCTTTACCAAGATTATGATGTGGACATTCTACTAGAAGATCAATGAAACGATTCCAAGCCTCAAAAAAAGATTCTTAAGGCTTTTGACGAAAGAAATGAATATTTTGTAGCATCTCATCAATCTTCTGTGGCAGGTAAAATTGTTCCATAAATAATTCTACTAGTTTTTCCTAGGTGTTGACAGAGTTCGGCTTTTGTGTTGTTAGCCAAGCACCGCTTTGTCAGCTAGGGTGAAAGGAAACACCCTGAGCTTTATTTGTTCAGGTCTTATGTTAGGATGATGAAATGTATTAAGAACTTGTTGTATCCTATGTAAGTGTTGATAAGACTTCTCATGGTTTAACCCATGGAAAACAGGTAACAGATTAAATATATTGGGGATTCTAAAATCTCTCGTAGTATCTGCAAGAATTATGTAAGACTCAGGTCTATCGTTTAAAGTCTTATAGAAATCAGAAAGGGGTCTCTCTGCTATTTCTTCACCCATTGCTACAAAAGTAGTGTGTGTGTGGTGATTGGTGAATTTCTAGATAGGCGATTATTTCTGTGTCTACGATAAACTAGTATGGAAGGTTTATGCGTACCAGATCTTAATCTCATGCAAATTTTAAGTCTAATATGCAATTCCTAACGAGCATGCAAAAATAGCCTGATTATTACTAGAAATAGAATCCTCTTATAGTAAATTTGATGATGTATAGAGGTGTTACTTGGAGCGTCCTTACTACGTGTATAAACAGTGTCTTCAACAGCCTTGAATCATGTCTACGTTACTTGAATAATTATATGAGTACTGGTCTGGGTACACGGTGTGGATTGTGAAGCCCTTAAAAAAGATTAACCTTATTAGTTTTTAAATTTTTAAGAATTAGGAAAAGGCTTTTTACTATGGGCTTCATGTTGGGCCTTGATGTTAAGCCTGTGAAACGGGATTTTGTAGTAGGTGGGCTCTCTAATTAATATTTAATTAATTTTTTTTTTGTATTTTTTATCAAACCAACGGCCAGGTCACTTAGGAATTTGAGGGAGGTTGTCCATGCGTGCATGTTCCTTAATTAGAGAACCCCAAATTCTTTCAATTTTCTACATACCGTTTAGAATGAAGAAAAATAATTTCTTAAAATTTTGTATTTGATAGCATACGAGTACTATACTGTACTCGTGAGATAAGATTTCAAATAATATTAAAAAATTAATTTAATCGAATTAACCTAGGGCACGTGCGCGGTTAGAATTTAGTTATATTGGGTGTGGGTTGCTCTCAATAGAGGCAAATTAAGGGCGTGCATGCTCATGAGTTAAAACTAGGGTTTCAAATTTTTAGGGTTAGCGATAAGAGCCCAAAACTGTAGTTTTAACCCCTTAATAATACTACTTTTAGACCAATTATGCAAGTAATAAATAAGAGTTAATTCTAATTACGTGCTTTTATGTATTTCAGGCATGGAACTCAATTATGTGCAGAAATGTGCCACTTTGGCGATATAAAAGAGCAAAGGGTTGGTTGCTAAGAAGTTCTGTGATAAAGGCCAAGATTCAAGGAGATAAAGCCTTTGTGAAGCCCGGTCAAAAGCTGAAAAGTCAACACGGGCAGAAACAAAACACAAGTTAGCAGAACTTCCAAAGACCATATCTTTGGACTCAGACCTTGGATTTGGGCCTACCTTACGTCAAAACGACCGGCTCGGAAAGAGATTTCTAATGGTTCAAGCCTTGACCCAATCAGAGAAGCAGAAGTGGACAAAAAGTCTGCTGAAGTCAAAGCCAAGCTGAAACGGGCTCTGTGGACTGAAGAAATTGGGCTTTGGGCTCGATTTTCAGGCCCAAAACATGAGACCTCAGCCCATGCACGAAATTGTGGATCTGGTCTCCTCCTTTACATAAAACAAAACTTAGCTCTTAATAAATGGATAGTTAGATAGCTTAGAATAGAAAGTAGCCATTAAAATAGCTTGTAGATCTAGTTTTTGAATTCAATTAGTTAAATTAATTAGTTTCATACATTGTTTTAGATTAGTTATTTGGGAATAATTGTTCTTCATTGATTAGATAAATAAAATAGTAGTTCTTGATCATTTCGATTTTTCCATTTAAATTTGTAGATCTAAGTTCAATTCTTGTTGTTATTCCATTCTTAGTATTAATTAGATTTGAAGTATTGTTAGTTAAAATTAGTAAAGTTCAAACATTTATATTATGTCTATTTGTAATTCAATGGGAAATGATAGTTTGATGAATCAAGGCTAAACCTCCATTAGAGGGGTTTGTTGAAGCCTTGATGAAAACTTGATTATGTAGTATGGAATCATTGTAAGAATCTATTCCACTCTAGAAGGTCGTTGATTCGCCATGAGAATGGGTGGACGACCTCACATACTAGTTATGAATTGGTAAAAATGTCATGTATAATTAGGGATTAGAACGACCAATTCTTACCGTGAGAACGTAAGAATTGGTTTACAACAAATCTACGCTAGTTTATTAAGTTGGATTCAAGGTAGAATCAAATTCCCTTAATTCTTTATCTAGATTCAACTCTTAGCAATTTGTCATTTCATTATTCGTATCTTGTTATTTGAATTCATATCGTAGTATAAATTCCCTCGTAAATCTCTCATTGACTTTGGATACACCATCAATTGTAGAAGACTTGAATGCTAAAGGACTAGGAGTGGAACGAATCTTCTATTCCAACTCTACGTCAATAGATTCGAGAGTAGAAAACAAATATTTTGATAAGTAACAGTTGAGTTTATAGTTTTACTTGTGTTTAGAGTTTCATAGCTTTATTCATTAGTAAAACTATCTTTTTATGTTTATCAAATGGCGCCACTGCCATCTTAGTACTCTTTAGTATTGTTTTCTGTAGACTTTATAGTTTTTCAAAGTCCCATAACCCACCCACCCTTGTTTGGATTCTCACTGTGGTTGTCTGTTTCAGCTTTGCAAGTTTCCACGAAAAATTACTCATAGCGCACCTGCGCCCAGGGCAAGCCAAAGTGGAGCGCACCCTGCACCGACACGCCTGGAATCCCACCTTTTGGCTGAGCGCCACCTGTGCCCTACCAAGGCAAAACACGAGCGCACCCCGCGCTCACATGCCTGGAATTCCAACTTTTGCCTGAGCGCCACCTGCGCCTGCCTAGGCATATTCTAAGCGAACCTGCGCCCTCTGCTGAAACTGCCCGATTTCCACAGGTTTGTTTCGAACTTCCTGATAAGAACCCAAAACTGTAGTTTTAACCCCTTAATAATCATACTTTTAGACCAATTATGTGAGTAATAATTAAGAGTTAATACTGATTACGTGTTTTTATGCGTTCCAGGCTTCAAAGTCAATTATGTGCAGAAATGTGCCACTTTGATGATATAAAGGAGCAATGGTTGGTTGCTAAGGAGTTCTGTGATTAAAGACCAAGATTCAAGAAGACAAAGCCTTTGTAGAGCCTGGTCAAAAGGTGAAAAGTCAAAGTCCATGCGGGCAGAAATAGTGCACAAAGTCAGCAGAACTTCTGAAGACCGTATATTTGGACTCAGACCTCGGATTTGGGCCTACCTTATGTCAAACCGACCGGCTCGGAAAGAGCTTTCCAATAGTCCAAGCCTTGCCCAATCAGAGGAGCAGAAGTGGACAAAAAGTTTATTGAAGCCGAATCTAGCTAAAAACGGGTCTGTGGACTGAAGGAATTGGGTTTTGGGCCTGATTCTCTGGCCCAAAACATGGCTCCAAGCCCATGCATGATTTTGGATCTGATTTCCTCCATATCAACAAAGAAGACTTAACTCTTAAGATATCTGGGAGCTTAGGATAGAAAGTAGCCATTAGAATAGTTTCTAGATCTAGTTTTAATGGTCTTTAATTAAGTTTAGTTTCATTTCATTCCTTGTTTTAGATTAAACCTTTAAAATATTGTTATTCATTTGATTAGATTAATAAAATAGTTTATTATTATTCAATTCATTTTTTTTGTCATTACATTTATAGATCTAGTTTAAATTCTTGTTGATATCATTTCTTAATTACTAATTAGATTTCAATTATTGTTTGTTAAATTAGTAAAGTTGGAATATTGATATTATGTTTAGTTTAGATTCATATGGAATGATTGCGGAATGATTCTCGGCTAAACCTCCATTAGAGGGGGTTGAGAAGCCTTGATGAAAGCTTGATTCTGATTATCGTAGAGTCGTCGTAATTTCTATTCCACTCTAGAAACGATTAATTCACCATGAGAATGGGTGTAATCGTTCACATGCTAGTTATGAATTGGTAGAAGTGCCATGCGTAATTAGAGATTAGGAAAAACCAATTGTTCTGCGTAGCAGTTCAATTCGGATTACGACGATTCGTCGTTAGTAAGTTAAGTTGAGTTAAGGTGGAATCAATCCCCCCTAATTCCTTATCATAGAATCAACGCAGCATTCAGCAGTTAATTAGTCGTATCTTGTGGGTAGTTCCATCGTAGTTTATAATTCGTAAATCTCTCATTAGATGGTTAGTTAAGATTATTTATACTTAGAGAACATTACTATGTGAAAGAACTAGGAGTAGAACGAACTTCCTACTCCACTATATCTGTTCAATAGATAGAGAGTAGAACAATCTTTGATAAACTAGGCACGTAATCTCGTTTAGTTTTACTTACGTTTTGAGTTTTATCGTTCATTTCGTAGGTAAACTATCATTTTTACGTTTATGAAATGGCGCTGCTGCCATCTTAGTTTCACTTTCGCATTGTTTTCGTAGTATAAGTACTCCTCTTAAAGTCCCATTTCACCCACCCACCCTTGTTTGATTCTAACTGTGGTTGTCTTTTTCAGCATTAAACTTCCTCGCAAAAATTGAACGGAGTGCACACAAGGCTTCAAAAGGAGCGACAACGCTAAAGTTACTTGGAAGTTGAGTGACCTGCGCGCTTCAAACAGAGCGACCAGCGCTCGTAACACAGAACTCAAAGTTTACACCGAAGCGCTGCGCCCTCGGTGATTTTTGCTGGATTTTCACAGGTTTGTTTCAACTTCGATTTTTCAAGTTTTTCAAGTATTCTAACTTGTTATATACACCTAACACGCCGTAAACAAGACGCTATTCATAAGCAAAGCAAGGGCGCTTGTCGGTATTCCTTTCTTCCACACCTCGCATCTTCTGTTAGAGGTTTATACTAGAATATCAGGATTGTTTGGAGGTTGTCGTGTTTAGTTAAGTTTGGTCTTAACCTTGTATGAGATTAAGGTCTGGTCGAACAAAAACACCTAACGTAATTACACGGCAACATCAACAAGCACGCCTATCTAGTATACCACTCATTGCACCTCTAGCTACTATTCCACATACTCTACCTGACACAATGCCCGACGAAGGAGAGACTCCTCTCTCAGACTTTTATAAAGCCTTGAGCGATAGCCCCAAATCTTGCATCGTTCTTGCAGACACAGTGGGGGATTTCCGAATCCCCCCAAATATTTTTAATTTGTTACCCGTTTTCCATGGTTTAGACCATGAAAAACCTTTTCAGCACATGCGTAGGATTGAACAAGTTCTTACAACATTCCACCATCCTACGGTGAGTGCTGAACAAATTAAACTCAGGGTATTTCCCTTCACTTTAGCCGATAAGGCGGTGTCTTGGTTAACTGCCCAAGCGCCTAACTCTGTGGACTCGTGGGCTAAACTTGTTCAGCTGTTTATGGAACATTTTTACCCACCCCTAAAGACGGATGAGATGCTTTCCAAGATTCATTTCTTTTGACAAAATCCTCATGAATCATTTTCAGAGGCTTGGAATCGTTTCACCGATCTCCTTATAGAGTGTCCACATCATAACCTAGCGAAAGACACGTTAGTTCGTGCCTTTTTCAAAGGACTTCTACACCACCATAAAGAAGTCCTTGACATAATGAATGGGGGTAGTTTCCTAAGTAAAGGAGCCTCGGAGGCTTATAAATTTTTAGAGGATCAAACTAAAGCGAAATAACAACCAGGGGTGGGGTAGTGACGATATCCACCGCTCCGCTAGTTCTTCTAATACAGTTAAGGTCGCCGGTATGTTTGAGATAAAACACGATCCCGAGCTTAAAACACTAATCGAATCACTCACTAAAAAGGTAGAGGCCATTTCTGTACAACAAAAGCCTATCCCCATCATGAATGTAAATTCCAATCCATGTAGTTTCTGTTGGAGTCCTGAGCATCCCGACTCTCACTGTCCTATAGCCTATGAACATGCTTGTTCCATTAATAGTGAACCTAACGCCCCTTGGAGACAAAATCTCAACTTCGGTTGGAGAAATATCCAACAAGTCACACCTCCAAGGTACAATAATCAATATGTTAGGCCAACGCACAGTTATAACCAAGCTCCACCACGACAAGGACTGGGTCAGGGTAATTATAATAATTATAACCACCAAGCGCAACCTCGACAAGGTCAAGCACAAGGTCAAGGTAGTTATAATAATTATAATGTTAATAGAGGTATCGTTCTGGTAAATAATAACTATCACAATCCGCCCATAAATAATCAACGCGAGATAGTTCCAGTCACACCACCCGTGACCACTACACCCACCCAACCGGATCGTCTTGACACCTTCATATAGGTGAGCCAACAACTCTTCCAAACCATGGCTCAATCTAACCAACAGCTTCTACAATCCGTTAATAATTTAAGCCAACAGTTGGCCCAAGATAAAGCCCAACCCAAAGGTGTGTTTCCAGGTCATGCGATACCTAATCCTAAAATAACAAACACGGCCTTTGAGGTAACCGATAATACTAGTAATGAAAATGAAAACGTAGGTGAGCTAAATGCCATCACCACTCTCCGTTCTGGCAGAGTGGTTGACAACAAAGTAACTATGCCTATAGTTACCCCATCAGTAGCCCCTACACATGCTACTTTACTAGATACCCAAATAGAAACCAAGAGCCTACCACCGTAGAGGTACCGGTTACAACACAACCTAAGAAACAGAAAAGCCAAGGTTAAACATCCAGGTGATACATATGCTAAATATAGAGAGAAACCACCGTTTCCACAAAAATTAGCCATGTTAACTAGGGATACAAATTATGAGGAGATTAGGGACGTTTTCAAGAATCTAACTATAAACCTTCCCTTCCTCGAAGCTATTAAAAAGCTACCACACCATGCTAAGTTTCTTAAGGAGTTATGTACTAGTAGGCGTAAGACCAATATACCAAAAGACGCCTTTTTAACAGAACAATTTCCAACTCTATCTGAACATAACGGAATTGTTAAGTACAAGGACCCTGGTCGTCCTACTATACAATGCACCTTAGGAGATTTCTATACGACGACCGCGTTATTAGACCTGGGGGCTAGTGTTAACTTACTCCCGTTTTATTTGTATAGACAAATAGGTCTAGAGGAGATGCAACCCACTAAAATGACGTTGCAATTAGCTGATCGGTCTATTAAGTATCCTAAGGGTGTGGTTGAAAACGTGCTGGTAAAGGTTCAGGATTTCTACTATCCTGCTAATTTTGTCATCCTCGATACAGAAGTCGCTAACGACTCTGTCCCAATCATCTTAGGACGTCCTTTCCTAGCAACTGCCAATGCGCTCATAAATTACCGCGATGGTTCGATGTCCATGTCTTTTGGCCATCTTTCTGTTGAAGTAAATGTGTTTAAACCAAAGACACAGTTACCCGATTCGTCTATGGATGGAGAGGTTAGCATGATCGAGAGCTTCGCTCGAGATTATTTCCACAACACGTTCCCTGATAATCAGATGCCCAAATTTCTTTCCTTTGAAGGTTCAGACTCCAACGTTTTCATCCTTACACTAGTCGATACACATATTATGGATGAGGACGAGATAGATGACTTTCTCAAAGATATAGAGGAATACCATAGTAATATGGATATGACCAAGCTAGATGAGGAATTCGATCAGTTTCTTAGAGCAGGTGATGAGTCACCCTATCAAGAACTACTTTGCACAACATCCGCCTCGACTCCCCTCCTTCCACCCTTTCAAAGGAATCTCGAGTTTGCACTCGATCCTTTTGTTTTTCCTGTGCTTCATAATTTTTTAAATCCTCCTAGAAAACAAATGCTTTAGAAGGACAAACCATTTGACACCTTTATTTTCAGAATTGAGACAGTCCCTACCAACACCATGAATGAGTTTTGTGCTAAACCCACATCCTCATTTTTTCTATGCTTTCCTTCTACAACTTATCCATATCCACCATATTCTCCACAACCATTCACTTTTTCACACTTATTCACTAGGACACCCTCTCGTTCAAAGATAAAAAAGAAGGTGCATGCTAGGTTACGTTATAGATTTATCCGACTTCGCTTTCATTTCACTAGGTTGCGTCATAGGAAATCTTGGTGCTTGATTGTGTTTGGGTATGTTTTTTGTGATATTTATTTATGGAATAATCCACAACTATTTCGGTTGTTGATATATGATAAACTGCATGTTCATACATATGTTTAGATAAAGTCTCGAGTATCTGACTATAAACGACTCAATTTTTGTGTTTGGTGCATTTCCTTTCATTTCCAGATATTGGTGAGTGCACCATTAAGGTAACCGGGCCCTCCCTATGGAGTGTGTGGTTGTAAGTACCGGATCCTAAGTCCACGTTTAACATAATTCACGTTTTAAACTCATGCATGTTTTCTCGGTTTTTGAGTCATATTTCTCTATGAGGTGAATTATGTCCTTATTGCTTATTGTTTTTCTATATATTAATCCGTTATTTATAAAAAAAAAAAAAAAATAAAAAAAAAAAAAAATATATATATATATATATATATATATATATATATATATATATATATATATATATATATATATATATATATATATATATATATATAGTAATCTAGAATCTCGAATCGACTTTAAAAGACCCACTTTTAAAAAAAAAAAAAAAAAACAAAATTTCTAAACTCTGTTGTAAAAAATTTGTTTGGGGGTGGGGTGTTCGTGTTTCCGTCTTAGAATATTTTATGTCCCATTAGAGTTGCTTAGGCCATTTAATTATATTCCGATTCGGGTTGACATAATCTATGAATTTAGAGTTCATTCGTTCGCATAACTTACGTTATGCACGTACTTCGAGGCATTTTCCACTATCTTATATGTCATCCACAGTTGGAATAGAGTGTTTTATGGATCATTAGATTGGAAATTCTCTCCTGATCATTTCCATATCTCATTCGCAAAAATCGGACCGGTAACGAAGCGGCAATGTTAGTTTGAAGTCGCGCTAAAAATCGACAAAAATTTGAAAAATTCGAATTGGGCTTGGGCCCAACTCGTGCGCACCGGCAGCGCACCTGCGCCCCTTTGTTTCCACCAACAGTCGTGAGTTTTCAATTCCAAACCGCCATGGACAAACATCCAAGCTTCAAACCCTAACAAGAAAAAAAAAATAAAAAGAAACCTAACTACACCACGCCAAACATCCAAATCAATTTCAAATCTTCTCAAAAGCCTTTCCACCACCACCTCCATCATTTTGCAAAACCAAAAAACCACCGAAAAATCCAAAGATTGGAGCTGCCGATCCACCACCGCGCCACCACCGCACCACCACCACTGTTGTTCCAGTGAGGTTGTTCCTCATTGCTTCCTACACCTTCTACAAACCCCAAATCAGTTCAAACTTCCAATGGCTCAAAGACGTCGGATTTTGCCAGAGCAAGCATTTATTGGCGACCACTTCGCGCCGTTTTACGGTGACGAAATGGTTAATAGAGATTGGAATAGCTTGTGGTACTCGACCAACGACTTTTACCACGAAAAGTTAGTCCGACGGTTTTACAACACGAGGGAGTTGGAGGGCAATAGAATTTTTGTTAAGGTGGCAAAGAGGAGGAAAGAAGTAACTACTGGGTTGTTGGCTGAGATTCTAGGCATTCCGCCTAGAATCCATCTTGATGCCACGTTACAGGAGTTCCAATATACTGGGGTAGAGCCTTTGATGCACGCGACTGTTACCGAAGAGAACTACAATGTGAGCTCGCATTGTGTTCGCCAGGCATCCCTCAGAACCAACCAGCTGGCTGCAGCTCAGTGGATTGGTAGGAATGTCATAGGGAAGGAGAAGGTCAGCGACATCGGTCTGAACTTCCTTCACATTCTATGGATACTCCAGGAGCAGAAGTATGAGTTCTGTATCTTGGAGTTTTTGCTTAACATGATTAGGGGAGTGGGGAAGTCTATTGCACCTCTCCCTGTTTTGATAACCAAGATCATGCTGAAGTTGAGAGCGACTCCGACGTCTAATAGGATTTGCCTCACCCTACACCGAAATCCTCGGATTTATAAGGAGTGTATCCAACAAGTTTGGAGGTTGCTTGAGGATAGGGTAGTCGGCGAGGAGGACGTTGGAAATGAGAATGACTCAGAGGATGAGGAGGACTTGACATGTTTTGATGTTGATGCCTTGGAAAGGTGTTGGTCAGATGCAGAACGCATGGCTGTGATTCATCATGGCATGCGTTCACTCAATACTATCTGCGAAAACCTCCGAACTCGACAGGCTACTATGCACCATAACTTCGAGATTCGTACCCAGCGAGAGGATGCGCGGTGGGAATAGATGAGGGCTGAGCTGGAATCTCAGCGCCAATTCCGAGCCGATATGCTTGCACGCTTTCCACCTCACGGGGATTCTCCTTCTGAGGATACATCATCGAGGCACGAGCATCATTGCCGAAAGACGAATGGTGCTGGCCCATCGGGAGCTCAGGAGCCATCTCCTGAGCGTGTGCCCTCCGCTACCAGTACCGACGTGTTTAGGGATAGTATAGCTTGATGATTTTTATTTGTAGTTTTATTATTGTTAGTTATTTTAATGTAAGTTTTAATTCGGTAATTTGAATTTTGTAGTGAAATGTACTTTGAATGAAAATTTTAATATAATGCGGTTATTTTCATTGTGCGTGGTTGTTTAATATTGATCCCACCTTCCCAAATTGTTTGGGGGTGGTATTATTTATTCCAGCATGATTTTTATATGACCCTCATTTCTAGAAGTTATTTCGGAGTTAGGGTGAGAATATTGCCGATATGGGCATATCTATGAATAAATATGGGGTATGATGAAGTCTCGATAAGTTAGGTAGTTTTATCCTAAATTCAACCTAAAAGATACTAGGGTTATTTTTAGAATCAAGAATATGAGTTGTTTCCGCTTTCGGGTTTGAAAATTTTAGTATTTCCGAAAATTGATGTAAAAGCTTTTTGGCAACTTTCCCATTCGTTTTAGCAACTTAAAACCTATAAAAACTTCATTCATTCTATACTCACAACCCACACTACACCTAACTTCCATCTCTCACCTTTCACTCCCACGTTTCCCGTTGTTCTTCACCATTTTCACAAATCAGCACCTCGGAGCACACCTGCGCCCTAAGCCATTGTCAGAAATTTTACACGGAGCGCACCTGTGCCCAAGAGGAGCGCACCTGCGCCCAAAACAGTGTAAATCCAAAAACACCCGAGCGCACCTGCGCCCTGACCTACGTAGACCATAAATTTCCAATTTTCTGTGGGTTGTTCCCAGATCAGTTGCAGCTGTTTCAGAGGGTCGTTTTGAGATGAGATCTCCTACAATAATACCGGAATAGTCTTTCGAAGATTTGTTCCAAAGCGCTACTTATGGTGCTTGGTTTCGCGAGGTGATCACATACGTAGGCTGGGAACCGCTTATGGTAAGACCTGATGAACTTTATTCTCTAGCACTTGCATCTTATTTTTATGATAATTGTATTTTCTTTGAGAGACCGGATGGAGAACAAGTGTTCTCCATCAACATTAATGATGAACCAATGGAAATTACCAGGTTCTTGCTAGCATTTGTTCTTGGACTTGCTATGCCCACTGAAATACAAGACCTATGGTGCTATTGGGTAGATAATATACATGTCTACACTTATAAGTTTTTGCATGAGTCGTATGGGGCAGGCATTTTCCGTATCGAGGACCAAGGGGACTATAACGTCGCCTTTGGTAGCCTGTCCATGAACATAGGAACTGTTATGTTTTGGATCATGCTAAACATTTTAGGGGAATGGCATTTTTCTTCTGTGAATGATGCCACTTGCGGCGTCTTCCTTGCTTTAGCCACGGGACGTATGTGCCATGACGTTCCCAGAACCTTGATGTCTAGTTTAACACGAGCCCATAGCATGAGGCATAAGTACCTTCTTATGCCTGTTCTAATTTCCCATATTATGCTATGTTTCTTCCCTATTTTTTGTACATGTTTCACAGATTGGATTACGGTCGACACTGTGCGACCCACCAATAGTATTATTCGATCTTTCCGTGCAATGACTTGGCAAGGGTGGAGGATACAACCTCATCAGGTTGCACCCTACACTCGTCAGACCAAGTGGCGCTTAATAGGTTAGCAATAATAGATGATAAATGGCGGAAAGCCCGGCAAATTATTCATGGCATGGCAGGACGCGAAGGAACCTCACTTCTTTATAGAAGAAGAGGATGAGGAGGATGAAGAATAAAAGCGGAGATAAGGTCAGTTTTAATTCCAGTTAGTGTCCGCTTATGTCCCAAGCAATTTTATTCTTGTTAACCCCATAATGGGTGGAACTTTACAAAGTTAAGTCGGTTTTTCTTTTCTATATTAGTATGTATAACCAGGTTTTGCAGATGTTCCAGAATTTCACGCGTTTCTATGGTATTTTTCCTACCCTATTTATTTAAATGTTTTAAGGACAAAGCATGCTTCTTGTTTGGGGGGGGGGGCATAGAAACACGTGTAATTAAGGCATCTGTTAGGATATAGATATGTATAATATGCACTTGTTTTCTAGTAAAATTTCAAAAATTCAAAAATATAAATAAAATTTTTTTTTGCTATACACTTAGGAATATTGGTCTTGTTTTCTTTATCTATGCTCTTAATAATCTAGAAGTCGCACGTAGCTTTTGCATTAGAATAGTTTTTAGAAACTTAGGTTAATATGTAGGTAATAATCTTTGCATCTATCTATAAATATATTACATGAGTATCTATGATTGTTTGGCAATAAGTTTCTGAACTCTAGGCTAGAGTACTTATTCTACAAATCCTGTGAGAATATAGCCTAAAGCCTTATATGAGCGAAACATTTGAGAAATGACACAAGGGAGAAGTAAAATCCGGATAGAGAAATCACACGTCCACTTGCTTGATCACTAAACCATATCCTAAGCGAGAATTTAGGCCCTCTTTGGATCGATATAGCCAGAAATTCAAACCTATGAATTATTTTCCGCTAGTCGCCCCTCTGAGCCTTTCTTCAGCCTTTCATAAACCACAAATCCTTTTACCTTGTTACAAAAAAAAAAAAAAAAAAAAAAAAAAAAAAAAAAAAAAAAAAAATCAACCTACCCAATCTAGAATAAGTCTGAGAATAGAATGAGGAAGAAAGAAGAAGAGAAAAACCTGTGTAAACAAAAATTAGTTAGTTGCTTCAGAAAATAAAGAAAAGAAGTTCCATCCAAAGAAAAGAAAAATAGAAATAGAAATAAAAGAAAAACTCCAAAAAAATAGAATAAAAGCAGGCAAAAGCCAAAGAAAATAAAAAGAAAAATATGGCTAAGGATGGACACAAAGTGTATAAGCAAAAGTAAATAACAAGGTTTTCTCTAGTTACATAATATGAAGACTCTATTATCTCAGACTTGTCCTTTTTGAATATCCATTTCCTTCCTTCTTAAACAATCTCATAATCCCCGCAACACCTAATAAAGACCTCTAGCTTAATTGGGAATATGTTAGTGTGATAGTAAGTGGCAGATGTGTTGATCGACTCCAGCTTCCTTGTGTGTCATTGAGATTTTAAGGTAAAGTGTGCCCACTACACACTGGAGTAGCGAAACTTAAGCGGGAAAATCAGAGTGTTTGTATCTTGACTTACATGTGAGAACCTACTTAAGGTCGCTATTCCGAGTTTTCAGAATCGAACCTGTTACTGCATTTCATAGTATTAATCATTGTATATATGTTTATTGTAGATGATTTATTATTATGCATATAGTAGCTTAGGTTTCGACTTGATTATTCTATATTCATTGCTAGTGAGATGTATAGTTAATTTAGAGCATGAATAAGGAAACAATAGTTTTATTTCTTAGTCGTTGTAGTATAGATGAAGTTTGTGAGTACCTTCACTGGAAAACTCCCACGAGGCTATAACTAGTCCACTAGGGAATTCCTAGTGGTTTAAGGCCTTGTTGTATATGGTCAATGCAATCGCACTCAGCGAAACGAGAGTAGTTAGAACTCCATTTTTTGGTCACTTATTCTAATTTCTCATATTTGCTTGAGGACAAGCAAAATGCTGTTTGGGGGTGGTTTGATAAGAGTCCAAAACTGTAGTTTTAACCCCTTAATAATCATACTTTTAGACCAATTATGTGAGTAATAATTAAGAGTTAATACTGAGTACGTGTTTTTATGCGTTCCAGGCTTTAAAGTCAATTATGTGCAGAAATGTGCCACTTTGATGATATAAAGGAGTAATGGTTGGTTGCTAAGGAGTTCTGTGATTAAAGGCCAAGATTCAAGAAGACAAAGCCTTTGTAAAGCCCGGACAAAAGGTGAAAAGTCAAAGTCCACGCGGCGAAACAACAAAAAGTCAAAGTCAACTTTTTGAAGACCGTATATTTGGACTCAGACCTCGGCTTTGGGCCTACCTTATGTCAAAACGACCAGCTCGGTAAGAGCTTTCCAATGGTACAAGACTTGGCCCAATCAGAGGAGCAAAAGTGGATGAAAAGTCTGTTGAAGCCGAATCCAGCTAAAAAGGGTCTGTGGACTGAAGGAATTGGGTTTTGGGCCTGATTCTCTAGCCCAAAACATGCCTCCAAGCCCATGCACGATTTTGGATCTTATTTCCTCCATATCAACAAAGAAGACTTAACTCTTAAGATATCTGGGAGCTTAGGATAGAAAGTAGCCATTAGAATAGCTTCTAGATCTAGTTTTAATGGTATTTAATTAAGTTTAGTTTCATGTCATTCCTTGTTTTAGATTAAACCGTTAAAATATTGTTATTCATTTGATTAGATTAATAAAATAGTTTATTATTATTCAATTCATTTTTTTTGTCATTACATTTATAGATCTAGTTTAAATTCTTGTTGATATCATTTCTTAATTACTAATTAGATTTCAATTATTGTTTGTTAAATTAGTAAAGTTGGAATCTTGATATTCTGTTTAGTCTAGATTCATATGGAAATGATTGTGGAATGATTCTCGGCTAAACCTCCATTAGAGGGGGTTGAGAAGCCTTGATGAAAGCTTGATTCCGATTATCGTAGAGTCATCGTAATTTCTATTCCACTCTAGAAACGATTAACTCACCATGAGAATGGGTTTAATCGTTCACATGCTAGTTATGAATTGGTAGAAGTGCCATGTGTAATTAGGGATTAGGAAGAACCAATTGTTCTACGTAGCAGTTCAATTTGGATTACGATGATTCTTCATTAGTAAGTTAAGTTGAGTTAAGGTGGAATCAATCCCCCCTAATTCCTTATCATAGAATCAACGCAGCATTCAGTAGTTAATTAGTAGTATCTTGTGGGTAGTTGCATCGTAGTTTATAATTCGTAAATCTCTCATTAGACGGTTAGTTAAGATTATTTATACTTAGAGAACATTACTATGTGAAAGAACTAAAAGTGGAACGAACTTCCTACTCCACTATATCTGTTCAATAGATAGAGAGTAGAACAATCTTTGATAAACTAGGCACGTAATCTCGTTTAGTTTTACTTACGTTTTGAGTTTTATCATTCATTCCGTAGGTAAACTATCATTTTTACGTTTATCACTTCCATTTCTTCAATGTTTTCAGTGTTCTAACTTGTTATATACACTGAGCACGCGTAAACAAGACGTTATTCATAAGCGAAGCAAGGAGGCTTTCAGGTACTCTTTTCTTCCACACCTCGCATCTTCTGTTAGAGGTTCATACTACCATATCAGGATTGTTGGAGTGTTGTTGTGTTTCATTAATATTGGTCTTAGCCTTGCATGAGATTAAGGTCGGGCCGAAGAAAAACACCTAACATAATTAACCGACAATGGCAACAAACAAGTCTTTTTAGTATACCAATCACTACACCTCTAGCTAACATACCACACACACCACCTGAAGTAATGGTTGAAGAAAGAGAGTCTCCTCTCTCTGACTTTTACAAAGACTTGAACGATATCCCTAAATCTTGCATCGTTCTATCAGACCCAGTGAGGGATTTCCGAATCCCCCCAAATATATTTAATTTGTTACCCGTTTTTCATGGGTTAGACCATGAAAAGCCCTATCAGCACATGCCTAGGATTGACCAAGTCCTTACTACATTCCACCATCCTACGATAGGTGGTGAAAAAATTAAACTAAGGGTATTTCCCTTCACCTTAGCTGATAAAGGCAAATACCTCGCCCAAAAGCCCTAATTATGTGGACTCGTGGGCTAAACTTGTTCAACTATTCATGGAACATTTTTACCCACCACTGAAGACCGATGAAATGCTTTCCAAGATTCATTTCTTTTCGACGAGAATCCTCATGAATCATTTTCAGAGGCTTGGAATCATTTCACCGATCTACTTATAGAGTGTCCACATCATAACCTCGAAAAGACACGTTAGTTCGTGCCTTTTTTCAAGGGACTTCTACACCACCATAAAGAAGTCCTTGACATAATGAATGGGGTAGTTTCTTAAGTAAAGGAGCCTCGAGGCTTATAAATTTTTAGAAGATCAGACTAAGCCTAATAATAACTGGGGGGGGTAGTGACGATATCTCCCGCAACGCTAGTTCTTCTACAATAGTAAAGGCCGCCGGTATGTTTGAGATGAAACCCGATCCGGAACTTACAAATTTAATCGAATCTCTAACTAAAAAGGTAGAGGCTATTTCTGTTCAACAAATGCCTATCCCCGTCATGGATGTCAACTCCAATCCATGTAATTTCTGTTTGAGTCCAGAGCATCCCGACTCCTATTGTCATTTCAGCTATGAGCAACAACAGTCACAACAAGATAATGTTTGCTCGATTAATAGTTTTCCTATTCCTAACGCCCCTTGGAGACAACATCCGAACTTCAGTTGGAGAAATAATCAACAAGTAACACCTCCAGGGTTTAATAATCAAAATGTTAGGCAAGCAAATAATTATAACAACCAAGCTCAACCACGACAAGGACAAGGTCAGGGTAATTATAATTATAACAACCAAGCGCAACCACGACAAGGTCAAGCACAAGGTCAGGGTAATTATAATAATTATAACAATAATAATTATAATGCTAATAGAGGTATCGTTCCGGTAAATAATAATTACCAAAATCCACCTATTAATAATCAACGTGACATAGTTCCTGTCACGCAACCTAAAGCTAACACTCTTCCACAACCGGATCGTTTCGATACCTTTAAGCAATCTCAACAACAGATTTTACAAGCCATTTAACTTTCCTCACAGCAGCTAGCTCAAGAGAAAGTACAACCCAAAGGTGTGTTTCCAAGACAAGCGATACCTAATCCGAAAACACCAAACACAGCCTTTGAGGTAAATGGTAATACTAGTACGGAAAATGAAAACGTAGGTGAGCTAAATGCCATCTCCACTCTCCGTTATGGGAGAGTGGTTGATAACAAAGTAACTATGCCTATAGTTACCCCACCAGTTGTCCCTACACCAGAGATTGTACTAGATACCGTAATAGAAACTGAAGAGCCTACCCCTGTAGAGGTACCAGTTAAACCACAACCTAATAAACAAAAAGCCAAAGTTAAACAGATGTTGATCATTACGCTAAATATAGAGAGAAACCACAGTTTCCCCAGAGATTAGCAATGTTAACTAAGGATACGAATTTCGATGAGATTAGGGAAGTATTCAAAAATCTAACGAGAAACCTTCCTTTTCTTGAAGTGATAAAAAAATTACCTCACCATGCTAAGTTTCTTAAAGAGTTGTGCACTACTAGGCGTAAGACAAATATTCCTAAAGACGCCTTTTAACTGAACAATTTCCAACTTTAACGGAACACAATGGAATCGTTAAGTACAAGGACCCTAGTCGTCCAACTGTATAATGCACCTTAGGAGATTCCCACACGACGACCGCTTTACTAGACCTGGGGGCGAGTGTTAACTTACTCCCGTATTATCTATACAAACAGATAGGTCTACAAGAGATGCAACCTACTAAAATGACATTGTAATTAGCGGATCGATCAATTAAGTACCCTAAGGGTGTGGTTGAAAATGTGCTTGTTAAGGTCCAGGATTTCTACTATCCTGCTGATTTTGTTATCCTCATTACAGAAGTCGCTAACGACTCTATTCCGATCATTTTAGGGCGTCCCTTCTTGGCGACTGCCAACGCGCTTATAAACTGTCGCGACGGGTCGATGTCCTTGCCTTTTGGCCATCTTTCAATGGAGGTAAATGTTTTTAAACTAATGAAACAGTTACCAAATTCGTCTATAGATGGAGAGGTTAGCATGATCGAGAGTTTAGCTCAAGATTACTTTAATAACACGTTTCCAGAAAAGCATATGCATAAATTCCTTTCTTTGGGAAGTTCAGATTTTGTCGATGACTCCTACATAGAGGAAGTCAACACCATCTTCGAGTCTACACAAATCGTAGACCCTTCGGTTGCTCCATATACAGAGTTTGAAGACCTGCCGCCTAAGCAAGTATTCATTACTCAAGATGAGGACCCTCCAGAAGCATTTATCGATATTCCTCCCACCCCGGTGCTTAAACTTCTTCCTCCTGAGTTAAAGTATATTCAACTTGATCTGGATGGTAGTCATCCAGTAATTATATCTTCTCTGTTATCTAAGGAGGAAGAGACACGGTTAATTAGGGTGATTAGGGAACATCGTTCTGCGATTGGTTGGTCCCTAGTCGACATTAAGGGAATTGACCCTAATATGTCCACTCATCATATCCATTTAGAGGATAACGCAAAGACTTCCCGCGAACCTCAGCATCATTTAAACCCTGCCATGAAAGAAGTGGTCAGGGAAGAAGTCTTACGGTTACTTGATGCGGGTATCATATACCCAATCTCTGATAGCGAATGGGTCAGTCCCATTCATGTAGTTCTAAAGAAATCAGGGATTACCATGGTACGTAATGCCAAGGGTGAATATGTTGCCACGCATGGTCCTATGAAATGGAGGATCTGTATTGATTACAAACGCTTAAATGCCATGACACGAAAGGATCATTTTCCTTTACCCTTTATAGATCAGATGCTTGAACGTCTAGCTGGTCATGCTTTTTATTGCTTTTTGGATGGCTACTCTGGCTATTTCCAAATTATTATTGATATTGATGATCAAGAAAAGACTACCTTCACATGTACCTTTGGAACATACGCCTATAAACGAATGCTTTTTGGCCTTTGTAATGCTCCTGGTACCTTCCAGCAGTGTATGCTTCATATATTTAGTGACATGGTAGAGCGTTTCATGGAAGTGTTCATGGACAATTTTTCTATCTATGGAAACTCTTTCACTGAATGCATATCTAACATTTCTAAAGTTTTAACACGATGTGAAGAGAAGAGTCTCGTTTTAAATTAGGAAAAATGTCACTTCATGGTGAAAAAAGGCATAGTACTAGGTCACATCGTATCTAGTGATGGCATCGAAGTAGATACGGCCAAACTAGATAAGATAGTGATTCTAGTGATTCTAGTGATTCTGCACCCATTATACAACCTCCCGATTGGTCTAAACCTTTCGAACTCATGTGTGATGCTAGTGATTATGCAGTTGGTGCTGTCTTGGGACAAAAACTAGATAATAAATCCACCGTTATTTATTATGCTAGTAAAACTCTAAACGATGCTCAAAGGAATTATACAACTACTGAAAAAGAATTCTTAGCTATTGTTTATGCTTTAGATAAGTTTCGTCCTTATTTGGTTGGTTCTAAGACTCTAGTTTACACGGACCATGCAGCCCTTAGGTACCTTCTCGCAAAGAAAGATGCTAAGCAGAGGTTGATCCGATGGATTCTTCTCCTGCAAGAATTCACATTAGAAATAAAGGACAAACAAGGGGTCGAAAACGTAGTTGCCGACCACTTATCTAGACTTACAAATGACGATGATAGTGATTCTGACTCCATACCGGACTCTTTTCCTGATGAGCATCTGTATACTATATTTTCTGCACTATGGTATGCTGACATCGTGAATTATTTAGCGTTTGATATTATTCCTTATGACTGGTCAAGAAATGAACGTAAGAAGTTTTTGGCCAGAGTTAAGCTATACTATTGGGATGAGCCCTACCTTTTTAAGTATTGTGTGGATCAGATTATTCGTCGTTGTATTCCCCAGTGGGAATATAATGAGGTACTCTCATTCTGCCATGAAAAAGAGTGTGGTGGCCATTTCAATGGTATGAAAACAGCTGCTAAAATTCTACAATGTGGGTTTTATTGGCCTACTCTCTTTAAAGATGCCCAAGTGCATTGCAAGGCGTGCATTCATTGCCAACAACTTGGGCGAATCACAAAGCGTAATATGATGCCTTTGAATCCCATCATGGTGGTAGAAATTTTTGACGTATGGGGCATTGATTTCATGGGTCCCTTTCCAGTTTCCCACGGTTTCATTTATATTCTAGTTGCCGTGGACTACGTGTCTAAATGGATAGAGGTCATGGCTTGCCATAGCAATGACCATAAGACAGTTGTGTTTTTCGTAAAAGAATATATTTTTTGTCGATTTGGCATTCCCAAGGCCATCATTAGTGATGGAGGAACACATTTTTGAAACAGAGTTGTTGCATCACTAGTAAAGAAGTATGGAGTTACACATAAGGTAGCAACTCCATATCATCCACAAACTAACGGACAAGTAGAAGTTTCTAATAGGGAAATCAAAAAGATCTTGGAAACAACTATAAATCCTGATAGGAAAGACTGGTCGAAGCGTCTATCTGATGCCTTATAGGAGTATAGGACTGCTTTCAAAACTCCTATAGGTATGTCTCCCTTTAGACTTGTATTTGGGAAGCCTAGTCATTTGCCCGTTGAATTGGAGCACCATGCTATATGGGCTATAAAAAGCCTTAACTTCAATTTTGTTGAGGCGGGTGTCAAGCATAAGTTGCAATTGAATGAGCTTGAAGAAATCCGTAGCGACTCTTATGATCTCGCAAATGATTATAAAGCTAACATGAAACATGTTCATGATAAGCAAATCTTGCGCAAAGAGTTTGTGGTAGGTCAAAAGGTCTTACTGTACAATTCTCGTCTACATATTTTTCCAGGGAAATTAAAAACCGTTGGTCTGGTCCTTTTCTAGTTACGTAAGTCACCCCTTACGGGGCAATCACCTTGGTAAATCCCAAGGATAACAGTACCTTTCAAGTTAATGGCCAACGGTTGAAACATTTTCATGAGCTATTGTCCCCTGATATAGAGGAAGTTTTTACAGGACCCTATCTATGAGGACTGACCTTTTTCATTGGTGTACTTCCTTTCATTTCCATATATTGGTAAGTGCACCACTTAGGTAACCGGGCCCTCCCTATGGAGTGTGTGGCTGTAAGTATCGGATCCTAAGTCTACGGTTAACATAATTCACCTTTTCCACTCTTGCATGTTTTTTCGGGTTTTGAGTCATGTCCCTCTATGGTGTGAATTATGCATTTAATGCTTTCTTGTTTTCTTATATTAAATTTTATTCATAAAAAATTATAAAATTATAAAATTATAAAAAAAAAAATTAAAATCACAAACATAGTAAGTTAAGAAGTCTCGGGAATCTGACTTTAAAAGACCCACTTTTTAAAACAAATTTTCTCAACTCTGTGTCTAAAATTTGTTTGGGGGTGGGGTGTTCGTTCCATCCTGGATTGTTCAACTCTCCAGTTGTGTTGGTTAGACCGTTTAATTGTATTACAATTCGGATTGACATTATCTATGAAATTAGATTTCATTCGTTTGCATAACTTACGTCATATACGCACTTCGAGGCATTTTCTATCTTCTTACATGTCACCAACGGTCGGACTAGAGTGTTTTATGGATCATTGGATTGGAAATTCTCTCCTGATCATTTCCATACCTCATTCGCAAAAATCGGCAATTTAAGTTTAAAGTTGCGCGAAATATCGAAAAATCAAAATCCAAAAATCAAGTGGGCTTGGGCCCAACTTCGCGCGCACATGCGTCTGTTTCCTTCACACCAACAGTCACGATTTCATCTTCTTCAAACCGCCATTAACAAACTACAAATCTTCAAACACTTAACCTAAAAAAAATAAAATAAGAAACCTAAATACACCCTCGCCCAAAGTTAAAACCCACCCCAAATCTCCTCCTAACTACAACCACCACCACCTCCACCAACTTAAACAACCAAACACCACCAAAAATTAAAAAATTTCAACTGCCACCACCACCACCGCGCCTCCTGCCATTATTTTTAGTTAGGGTATTTCAAAACAAGTCCCCTACCTTATTTAAACCCACACATCTTATAAAAACTCCAATGGCTCAAAGGCGTCAGATATTGCCGAAGCACGCTTTTACTACCGACCACTTCACGCCGTTTTACAGTGACGAGATGGTCAGGAGAAACTGGAGTGGTTTGTGGTACTCGACAGACGATTTTTACCACGAAGATTTGGCCCAAGAGTTTTATAGGACAAGGGAGTTGAATGGGGATCAAATTTTTGTTAAGGTGGCTGGGAGGAGGAGAGAGGTTACTACTGGGTTGTTGGCTGAGATTTTAGGCATTCCACCTAGACACCATCTTGATGCCACATTATAGGATTCCCAGTTTACTGCTGTAGAACCTTTGATGAATGCGACTGTTGCGGAAGGGAACTACAATGCGAGCTCGCATTGTGTTCGCCAGTCATCTCTCCGAACCAACCAGCTGGCTGTAGCTCAGTGGATTGGTAGGAATGTCATAGGGAAAGAGAAAGTCAGTGATATCGATCTGAACTGCCTTCACGTTCTATGGATACTCCAGGAGCAGAAGTATGAGTTCTGTATTTTGGAGTTTTTACGTAACATGATTATGGGAGTTGGAAAGAGTATTGCACCGTACCTCTCCCTGTTTTGATAACGAAGATCATAATAACCTTGAGAGCGACTCCGAGGTCTGATAGGATTTGCCTGAAGGAGCACCGAAATCATCATATTTATACGGAGTGTATCCAAAGAGTTTATAGGTTGCCTGAAGAGGGGGTAGTCGAGGAGACTGACTCGGAGGATGAGGATGACACGGCATGTTTTGATGCCGATGCCTTGGAGAGGTGTAGGTCGGATGCAGAACGCATGACTATGATTCACCGTGGCATGTGTTCTCCCAATACTATTTGTGAAGACCTTCGAACTCGGCAGGCTACCATGCATCATAACTTCGAGACTCATGCCCGGTGCGAGGATGAGTAGTGGGAACAGACGAGGTTTGAGATGGAAGCTTAGCGCCAGTTTTGAGATGACATGCTTGCACGCTTCCCACCCCAGGGGGGTTCTTCTTCGAATGAGCAGTCTGTGAGGCACGAGCGTCGTCGCCGCAAGACGGATGGCTCTGGCCTATCGGAAGCCCAAGGGCTATCTGCTTCTCAAACGCATTCCACTACTAGCAGCGAGTGGTTTAGGGATCTAATGAGTTGATTTGTTTTATTGTATTTTTTTTTATTTAGTACGGATGTAAAAAGATTAGTTCAGTAATTAAATTTGAATTTGGTTGTCGTATGTTATTTGAATTCAATTTTAATATAAGTTGGTTAATTTCGAATTATGCATTATTTTTATCATTAATCCCTCTTTCCCAAATTGTTTGGGGGTGGTATTATTTATTCTAGCATAATTCGTTATATGATCATCTACTTTAAGAAGTTGTTTTGGAGTGAGGGTTGAGAATATTGTCGATATGGGCATCGCTATAAATAGATATTGTGTTAGGATGAAATCTCGATAAATTAGGCAGTATCTAACTTAAATTCAACCTAAAAGATATTAGGTTTGTTTTAGAATAGAGAATATGGGTTGTTTCCGTTTTCGGTTTTGGAAATTTTATTATTTCCAGCAATTGCCTTAAAACTTTTTGGGTAACTTCCCGATTCGTTTTAGCAACTTAAATCCTATAAAAACTGCATTCATTTTACACTCACAACGCCAACTACATCTCACATTCATCTCTCACGCTTCATTCCCACTTTACCTTATTTTTCCTCCGCACTTCGGCCTCACAGCTCCCCGAGCACACACAAGCGCTGGCTGAGCTTACTCATCAAAGACCGCCGAGGAATTCTACCCTAAAGCCCACCTCACGCCTCTCTCCAAGACAAACCTGAGAAATTCACCTACTTCAAAACACTGGAATTCCAGTTTTCATCCTAAGCGCACCACGCCCCATCCCAGGCTAAAGGTGAGCGCACCCTGCGCCCAAGTGCCTGGAATTTGAAACTCAACAGAGCGCATTCTAGTTACATAATATGAAGACTCTATTATCTCAGACTGGTTCTTTTTAAATATCCATTTTCTTCATTCTTAAAACCATCTCCTAATCCCCGCAACACCTAATAAAGACCTCTAGCTCAATTAGGAATAGGTTAGTGTGATAGTAAGTAGCAGATGTGTTTGATCGACTCCGGCTTCCTTGTCTGTCATTGAGTTTGTAAGGTAAAGTGTGCATACTACACACTGGAGTAGCGAAACTTGAGCGGAAAAATCAGAGTGGTTTTTGTCTTGACATTTATGTGAGGACCTACTTAAGGACGCTATTCCGAGTTTTCAGAAACGGACCTGCTAGTTCATCTCATAGTATTACTCATTGCAAATATGTTTATTCGAAGATGATAGATTATTATGCATATATTAGCTTAGGTTTCGACTTGATTATTATGTATTCATTGCTAGTGAGATGTATAGATAATTGAGACATAGATAAGGAATCAATAGTTTTATTTCTGAGTCGTTGTAGTATAGATGAAGTTTGTGAGTACCTTCATTGGAAAACTCTCACGAGGCTATAACTCATCCACTAGGGAATTCCTAGTGGTTGAAGGCCTTGTTGCATATGGTCAATGCAATCGCACTCGGCGAAACGAGATTAGTTAAAACTCCATTTTTGGTCACTTATGTTAATTTCTCATATTTGCTTGAGGACAAGCAAAATGCTGTTTGGGGCTGGTTTGATAAGAGCCCAAAACTGTAGTTTTAACCACTTAATAATATTAATTTTAGACCAATTATGCGAGTAATAAATAAGAGTTAATGCTAATTACGTGCTTTTATGTATTTCAAGCATGGAACTCAATTATGTGCAGAAATGTGCCACTTTGGTGATATAAAGGGGCAAAGGGTTGGTTGCTAAGAAGTTCTGTGATAAAGGCCAAGATTCAAGGAGACAAAGCCTTTATGAAGCCCGGTCAAAAGCTAAAAAGTCAACACGGGCAGAAACAGAACACAAGTCAGCAGAACTTCCAAAGACCATATCTTTGGACTCAAGCTTTGGATTTGGGCCTACCTTACGTCAAAACGACTGGCTCGGAAAGAGCTTTCCAATGGTTCAAGCCTTGACCCAATCAGATAAACAAAAGTGGACGAAAAGTCTATTGAAGTCAAAGCCAGCTAAAACGGGCTCTGTGGACTGAAGAAATTGGCGTTGGGCTCGATTTTCCGGCCCAAAACATGAGACCTCAGCCTATGCACGAAATTGTTGATCTGGTCTCCTCCTTTACATAAAACAAGACTTAGCTCTTAAGAAATAGATAGTTAGATAGCTTAGAATAGAAAGTAACCATTAAAATAGCTTGTAGATCTAGTTTTTGAATTCAATTAGTTAAATTAATTAGTTTCATACATTGTTTTAGATTAGTTATTTGGGAATGATTGTTCTTTATTGATTAGATAAATAAAATAGTAGTTCTTGATCATTTCAATTTTGCCATTTAAATTTGTAGATCCTAGTTCAATTCTTGTTGTTCCATTCTTAGTATTAATTAGATTTGAAGTATTGTTAGTTAAAATTAGTAAAGTTCAAATCTTTATATTATGTCTAGTTGTAATTCAATGGGAAATGATAGTTTGATGAATCAAGGCTAAACCTCCATTAGAGGGGTTTGATGAAGCCTTGATGAAAACTTGATTGTGTAGTATAGAATCGTTGTAAGAATCTATTCCACTCTAGAAGGTTGTTGATTCGCCATGAGAATGGGTGGACGACCTCACATACTAGTTATGAATTGGTAGAAATGCCATGTATAATTAGGGATTAGAACGACCAATTCTTACCATGAGAACATAAGAATTGGTTTACAATAAATCTATGCTAGTTTATTAAGTTGGATTCAAGGTAGAATCAAATTCCCCTAATTCTTTATCTAGATTCAACTCTTAGCAATTTGTCATTTCGTTATCCGTATCTTGTTATTTGAATTCATATTGTAGAATAAATTTCCTCGTAAATCTCTCATTGACTTTGGATAGACCATCAATTATAGAAGACTTGAATGCTAAAGGACTAGGAGTGGAACGAATTTTCTATTCCAACTCTACGTCAATAGATTTGAGAGTAGAAAACAAATATTTTGATAAGTAACAGTTGAGTTTATAGTTTTACTTGCGTTTAGAGTTTCATTGCTTTAGTTAGTAGTAAAACTATCTTTTTATGTTTATCAGTTAGGTCACGGGAGGGTAGGGAGTTGGCTGAACAACTCGTATGCTCTCGAACAGAAGTAAAAAATTTGAAGAAATTACAAATAGTATTTTAGTGTGTGTTTTGTGAATAGTGAAAACAGTGTTTTGTAATATAAACGCGCGTAATGTAAGCGAACTAGATGGCAAGCGGCGCCATTGATAAAATATAATTATAATATACTATCAAAACAATAATTTGAAGGTGAAGAACAGTGAATAAAGCTTATCAAAACAGTAGATATAATACTCTCAATATCATAGAAATAAAGAGGAGAGTAGTCGTGTTCGTCCACTCTAGTCGTACACTACTTAAATGCGAGTTTAGATTAAAAATATGCGTCACTAATGAGAGTCAAAACAGTAGATATAAGATGAAAAACAGTGATTTCAAATGACAAGAGAAGGTATTAGAAGGGGTTTAATCCGCCACGCAATTCAATTGACTATTAGTTAGCATCGAATCGCTTGTATTGATCCCAAGTGAACACCAAGTCCTCTCGGATCTAGGCTTCACTAGCATGAGAGTTTAGCTCTACAATAAATCTCTTTGGTGGTGGCTCTAAACCCTAGTTCTTCGTTATGAGCTTTATTTCTAGTTACTCATAACGAAGAACTTGAAGTTCTCATTTGCAAAACAATAATACTAATGGTTGATCATCCTCACATGGCTTCATAAACCTCCTCTAATGGAGGTTTAGCCTTGTGTCATTGGAATCATTAAACTAAAGCAATAAAGGAAAGACAATTAATTGAAGAACTACGATTTTATTGATGGGAATTAATGGTGGCTACAACCTAACATTATTCTAACCCTAAAGAAAGTAAAACTAATTAAAAACTAAACTAAACTAATTATTAACTAAGGAAAAAAAGTATATGAATTGTTTAGCTTTAACCCGCTTTATATAGGAGAGGGTTAGGGTTACATTTTTATGTATAGGCTTAGAAAGGGGACTTTGGGCCTCTAACGTGAGCCCAAAGTCCATTAGGTTAAGTCTAAAGAGGCCACAACTGCTAAAAATTACTTCCATACCCTTTCATCCATTTTTACAACTCTAATTGGGGCAAGACAGGGTCTATTAGAAATCTTATTCCGAGCCAATCGTTTTGACATAAAGTAGGCTCAATTCTGAAGCCATAGTCTAAAGATACAACCTGTTGAAGTTCTATTGACTTTTATGTTCTTTTACTACCCGGATTGACTTTGACTTCCCAACTTTGACTGGGCTAGAAGAAGGCTTTTCTCCATGATTCTTGGGCTTTAAATGTAGAACTTCCTTGGCAATCATCTTGACTCATTTTCCATGCAAAAGTGGTGTCTTTAGTTACATAATCAACTTTAAGTTCTGAAATGCACAAAAACATGTAAACAGTACTAACTCTTATTTATTATAAATATAATTGGCCTAAGTAGAGTACTATTAAAGGGTTTAAACTACACTTTTGGGTGCTTATCAAGGAGCTAGAATAGGAGTATTAAGTTTAGCCTTAACCCTCTTTATATAGGAGAGGATTAGGGTTATATTTTCGTGCATATGCCAAAAAAGGGGACTTTGGGCCTCTAATGTAAGCCTAAAGTCCATTAGGTTAAGTCTAAAGGGGCCACTACAGTGGGAAATTATTGTAGTGCCCTTTTTATCTACTTTTATAGCTCCGATTGGGTCAAGGCCAGATCTATTGGAAAGCTGGTTCCAAGTAGATCATTTTGACATAAAGTAGGCCCAATTCAAAGTCCAAATCCAAAGATACGCCTTTGATGGCTTTGAAGTTTTGAAGTCAATCATTTTGAAGTTTTGATAGCTTTCCGTCCTTTTTCTACCCGAATTAACTTTGACTTCCCAGCTTTGACTGAGCTTGAAAATGCTTTTTCTTCTTGATTCTGGGGCTTTAAACATAGAACTCTCTCAGCAATCATCTTGACTCATTTTCCATGCAAAATGACATTTTTAAGTACATTATCAGCTTTAAGACCTGAAATACACAAAAACACGTAAATAGTACTAGCTCTTATTTATTATAAATATAATTGGCCTAAATGTAATACTATTAAGGCTTCAAAACTACAGTTTTGGGTGCTTATCACATCCACACTACCCCTAAATAGCATTTTGCTTGTCCTCAAGCAAATATGAGAAATAAAAACATATAACTGGCCAAAAATGTGGTCCTAACTAATATCGTTTCGCAGAGTGTGATTGCATTGACTATATGTAATAAGGCCTTAAACCACTAGGATTGTCCCCAATTTATCTTAGATACATATACATCTCACTAGAATTTAAACAAGGATCATCAATCTAACTCATAAATTAATACATGCATAATAATCAAATCATCTTAAGATAAACAACTATATAATGAACTATGCTATGAAATGCAATGGCAGGTCCGTTTATGAAACTTTTGGGTAGCGTGCCTTAAGTAGGTTCTCACAAGGAATGTGTCAAGACACATAACACTCTGATTTTTCCACTCAAGTTTGCTAACTCCAGTAGTTTATAGTGGGCACATGTTTCCTCCCAATCTCAATGACAATCCAAACAAGCCGAGGTCGATCAAACACATCTACCACTTACTATTACACCACCCTATTCCTAATTGAGCTAGAAGTCTTTATTAGGTGATACAGGGCGTAGGTGTTGGTTAAAGAAGGAAGGAAATGGATATTCAAAAAGATAAGTCTAAGATAATAGAGTCTTCAAAATATGTAACTAGAGAAAACCTTGTTCTTACTTTGCTTCTACACTTTGTTTCCATCTTTAGCCCTTTTGTTTGGCTTTTGACTCCTTTGATTATGTTTTTTGGAGTTTTAACTTTTTATTTTATTTATATCTTATTTTTCTTTTCTTTGGAATGGAAACTTTATTTTCTTTTCTTTTTCTATTTTTTTTAAGCAACTAACTAATTTTTATTTACACAGGTTTTTATCTTCTCTTTTCTTCACTCATCCTATTTTTCAGACTTATCCAGATAGGTAGGCTGATTTTATTTTTTTATTTTGTTTTATTGGGTAAAGGATTTGTGGTTTGTGAAAAGGCTAATGTAAATGCTTAGTGAGACAACTAGCGGAAAATATACTTAGGTTAGAATTTTTGACTATATCGATCCAAAAAGGGCCTAAATTCTCGTTTAGGATATGGTATGGTGATCAAGCAAGTGGATATGTGATTTATCTACTCGAATTTGACTTCTCTCTTGTGTCATCACTCTTATGAGGCTTTTAGGCTAGATGCTCACATGATATGTATTAAGTATTATAACCTAGGTCTCAGAAAAATACTGTCAAGTACAATCATAGATGCTCATGCAAGATGTTCAAGAAAAGATGCAATGACTATTACCTACATATTAATCTAAGTTTCAAAAATTAAATTCTAATTCAAGTACTACGTGAGATTTCTAGACTAATATCATCATGGAGAAGGGAACAATACCATTTCACTAAGTGCATAATATAAACTATTTTTATGATTTTTATACTTTCTGCTTTTTATACAATAATTAATACGTAATATACAACCTAATATGTACTTAAACATTTACAACATATTTTTATACCACCCCCAAACAGAATCACGCTTTGTCCCCAAAGTATGGAATGAAAATAAATGATAGAGAGTATCATAGAAATGTGTTTGTAAATGGGAGCACCTGAAAAAGAAGGTTAATCTATACTACTATAAAGAAATAAAAACATACGCAACTCCTATATGAGTTCCTCCCATTATAGAGATAACATGAAATAATAAATAGCGCTTGGAACATAAGTGGACTCTAACAGAAATAAAATAATATCATACGCTCACAAATCAAGCATGCGCATATCGTGGCTCCTATAGGAGTAGCTTCTGAAATTCCGCAAAATAGTAGAATTTCACGAAATTAAATTAAGGTACCTAATTACATTATGCATCAACAAGGCCCATGAGTTCTATATTTTGATATTTATACATGCAATTTTAATATGTGAACGTACAATGTGCTAAAATTAAATATACCACCCCCAAACAATTTGGGAGAAGGTGGTTCATGAAATAATTCAATAGCACAATTAAATTACGTAACTAACTAACTTAGACTCTATTGGAGTAAACATGACAGGCAAAGGGTGGCAAAGAGTTTTGAAATGAAAGACCAAAATATGTCACCCCCAAAAAAAATTTGAAAACACTTTCTAAGTTTGAAAATTTTTATTTGGCCTATACTCCAAAAAGGTGGTATTGTACAAAAACTTGAGTCTTTTAAAGTCAGATTCCCTAGACTTACTAATATATGTTTATGTTTTAATTTTTATATATTTGATTTTTGGAAAAACAAAATTACGATGAAGAAATAAAAATGAAAATGAAACTCACTCCATAGAGAAACACTTCTCAAACAATGAGAAAAAGTGCAAGAGATGAATGCGTGAGTTACATGAAAGGTGTATTCCTATGAAATATGAAATAAAATGGAGTACACCAGAGAATACAATGAGTCTTTTATAGTCAGATACTCGAGACTTTATCTAATGCAGTTTACCATATATCAACAACCTAAAGAGTTGTGGGTCTTTCCATAAATAATTATCACAGAAAGCACCCCTAAATAGAATGAAGCACCAAGATTTCCTATGATGTGGCTTAGCAGAATAAGAGTGAATTCTGGTAGACCTATAACCTAATCTAGCATACAATTTCTTCTATTTTCTCCAAGTAAATGATTGTGAGGAAAAGAATGGTTGTGGAAAATACTTGGGATATGGATAAGTTTTAGAAGAAAGGGATGGAAAAAATGAGAAAGTGTCAGGTGGCTTGTCCTTGGGTATTACTTCTTCACCAGATAGGTTTAGAAAGTCGTGAAGCACAAGAGAAACAAGAAAGTTTAATGCAAACTCTAGGTTCCTTTGAAAAGGTGGAGGGCGGGGAATATTGGTGGTGGTAAATGATTGGTATTTATAAGGGATTAGCTCAGGTGGATGATGGTCGGGTGGTGCTTTAGGTAGTTCTTGAGAGGGTGGATCATCACAGGCACTTAGAAACTCATTGAATTCGTCATCTAGGTTAGTCGTATCCACATAATTGTGGTATTCATCTGCATCTTTGTGGAATTCATCTATCTTTTCCATTGTGAGATTTACTACATCTCCCATAGGGTCAGAAGGCAGGGTGGAAAATTCTGCCACTATTTTAGTTATGTTCAAGGAGTCAAAATTGTGATATTTGTCTTCTTCCCTAAGAGGGGTATCTACTAGTGTGGGGATGAAAGCGTCGGCCGCACTAATGTGAGATGCAAAACTCTCAATAGACTCCACTTCTCCTTCAACAAGCAAACCTAGTTGTCCATGCTTGAGCATAAACATGTTAACCTCCACAGAATGATTGTCAAAGGAAAGTGTCATTGATCCATCTCGACAATTGATTTGGGCATTGGCAGTTGCCAAGAAAGGACGCCCTAAGATGATGGGAATAGAATCATGAGCAACTGCTGTTTCAAGAATAACGAAATCAACCGGCTAGTACAAATCTTAAACTTTAACAATAATATTTTCAACGACACCTTTGGGGTACTTAATAGAACAATCGGCTAACTGCAAAGTCATTTTGGTCGGTTTAAGTTCATGGAGACATAGATGTTTATGTAAATAAAAAGGAAGTAAGTTAACACTCACCCCCAAGTCTAATAGAGCAGTTGTAGTGAAAGTATCTCCTAAGGTACATTATACAGTAGGACGACCAAGGTCCTTGTACTTAACAATTCCGTTATGTTCAGATAAAGAGGGATATTGTTCAATTAAGAAGGCTTCTTTGGGTATGTTGGTTTTCCTCTTCGTTGTGCACAACTCTTTAGAAACTTAGTGTGTCCAAGTAAACGTTTTATAGCATCTAGAAAAGGTAGGTTTATAGTAAGATTTTTAAACACTTCCCTAATCTCATCAAAATTCTCGTCCTTTTTAGACACAACTAATCTCTGGGGAAATGGTGGTTTTTCTCTATACTTAGCATAAAGGTCAACAATATTATTAACATTGTCTTTCTTTTTTGTCGTTTTCCAACTAGGTTTCCATATTGGAACCTCTATAGGTGGAGAATCATTAATTTCTATTATTGGGTCTTGTAAGGTTTTCCCTTTTGGTTGTAGTTGGACTGGAACTAATACAATTGTAGGGTCTTCAATTTCAGTTTCTATAACAATATTTGGTATGGTTTCATTCTTAGTTTGCAGGTGATCTTTAGGCATAGTCACTTGGTTAGCAACAACCTTACCCGAACGAAGGGTAGTAACTGCCTGTAGGTCCCCTTGGTTTATATTACCATTACATTGAATACTGTTTACTTCGAAGGCAATGTTTGTTAACTTAGGGTTAGGCACAACTTGACCTGAAAACACGCCTTGTTGGTTATTATTTTGGTTAGGAGATAGATCAATAACCTTTTGGCACAAAGACTGCATCATTTGCATCGTTTGTTGTAGCATGTTAGAGTTTTGATCATGTTGATCTTTCATAAATCTGGAGTTTTGTTCATTTCATTGCTTCATCAAGTTGGAGTTTTGTTCATTTTGTTCTTTCATCAAGTTGGAGTTTTGTTGTATAATTTGATTTTGATGTTGCAGCAAAGTTACTACTACGTCCTCTGTAGATGGTTTAACTGGTGGAGTGGTCATAGGAGGAGTGACTGGAACTAAAGCTTGTTGAGCATTAATGTCTAGATGTTGATAGTTCTGGGTCATGGGCACTAAACTTCTATTTTGTTCACCTAATTGTCCTTGTCCTAGATGTTGGTTAAATTGGTGGAAGTTTGTAATGGACCTAACATTTTGATTATTAAAACCTGGAGGTGCAGCTTGTTGTTGTGGATCATAATTAGTGTTTTGCCTCCATTGTGTGTTAGGATTGTTATTAAAAATGCAGACATTGTCTGGCTATGGTGGTGGTTATTCATAGATAAAAGGACAATAGAAGTCGGAATGCTCAAAACTAAAACAAAAATTACAACGAGGAGAGTTTATGTTCATAACAGGAGTATGTTTCACTTCTTGTTTATGGACAAAGAGGGCATCGACCTTTCGAGTGGGGGATTCAATTAAAGTTCTAAGTTCAGGATCTGGTTTTACCTCAAACATACTGGTTGCCTTAACTGTTTAAGAAGAAGTATTGGAGAGGGAGTAATCGTTACCTCCCCAGTTGTTGCTTTTCTTGGATTGAGTATCTAAAAAGTTATTAGCATCTGTGGCTCCTTTACTTAAGAAATTACCTCCATTCATGATATCTAAAGTCTCTTTATGATGCTGGAATATGCCTTTAAAAAAGGCACGAACTAGTATGTCTTTACCAAGATTATGATGGGGACATTCTACTAGAAGATCAGTGAAACGATTCCAAGCCTCAGAAAAAGATTCTTGAGGCTTTTGGCAAAAGAAGTGAATATTTTGAAGCATCTCATCAGTCTTCTGTGGTGGGTAAAATTGTTCCATAAATAATTCAACTAGTTTTTCCCATGTGTCGACAAAGTTCGGCTTTTGTACTGTTAGCCAAGCAGCCACTTTGTCAGCTAGGGTGAAAGGAAACACCCTGAGCTTTATTTGATCAGGTCTTACATTAGGATGATGAAATGTAGTAAGCACTTGTTGTATCCTACGTAAGTGTTGATAAGGCTTCTCATGGTTTAAGCCATGGAAAACAAGTAGCATATTAAATATATTGGGGAGTTCTAAAATCTCATGTAGTGTCTGCAAGAATGATGCAGGACTCAGGTCCATCATTTAAAACCTTATAAAAATTAGAGAGGGGTCTCTCTGCTATTTCTTCACCCATTGCTACAAATGTAGTTGGGGTGGGTGTAGGTGGTATGTGTGTGGTGTTGTGTGAATTTCTAGATAGGCGATTATTTTTGCGTCTATGATAAACTAATAAGGCAGGTTTATGCGTACCAGATCTTAATCTCATGCATGTTTTAAGTATAATAGGCAATTCCTAATGAGCATGCAAAAATTAGCCTGATTATTACTAGAAATAGAATCATATTATAGTAGATTCGAGGATGTTAAGAGGTGTTACTTGGAGCGTCCTTGCTACGCATATAAATAGCACCTTCAACAGCCTTGAAGCACGTTCCTTAATTAAATAACCCCGATTCTTTGAGTTTTCTAGATACCGTAAAGTATGAAAAAAAATTTTATGGAATTACTAGAGTGGTTGGGCATACGAGTATTGTACTGTACTCGTGGGGTAATATTGTACTAATTGTAAAAAATTTACTTAAACTAGGGCGCGGGCGCACTCGACAATAGGTTATATTAGGCACGGGTCGCGCTTTGGTACTTTTTTTTCATAAATTTAAAGGAGCGCGGAGCGCGCTCTAGACTGGCAAAATGAGGGCGCGGGCGCGCTCTCAAGTAAAAACAGGAGGTTGAACTTTTTAGGGTCAGGTCACGAAGTTGTAGGGAGTTGGTTTCTCAACTCGTATGCACTCAAACAGTATCATAAATAAATCAGAAAATTGTGAATAGTGAAAAACAGTGTTTTGGTGGAAAAAATAGTGAACAGTTTTGATTATTCTAAACACGCTATACGTAACAAAGCAAGATGACAAGCGACGCCATTTGATAACTAAGTTTTAATACGGTAAAAATAGTGTTTCTACAGTACTAAATCATGCTAAGTGGGGACCTTAAGTTGGCCACTATATTGTTTCAATGGGGACCTTAATTGGGGGAATAAGAGTAACTTAAGTTTTCTCTAACTATTCTATTTGGTGCTCCCATATTGCCTAAAATAGCTCTTTTAGATTAGATTCCTAGATCCTATCTTCTACATACTTCGTTTCTTTCCTTTTCTGGGCAGTTTACACCACCTGAGTAGAAGGACCTAGTGCTTCTCACATCCTTTTAGTTATGGCCTCAACCTCATCATCATCCCTCCCTGCTTCAAACCCTCCTCCACCATTTCTATGGAGTTCTCTCTTTCATAACTCAAACACTTCTTCTTCAGCTAATATGGTGTTGAATAGTTGTACTCCCATCATAGAAGATGGTGCTGCTGTGGTCCCACAAGATCTTATCAACGAACGAATCAGTGAATGGAAGGATACACTGGTTGGTTACTTTCTAGATAAGAGAATGGGATTTCCTTTTGTCAAGAGTTCTTTAGAAAAAATGTGGAAACTTAAAGGATCTATGGAGATCACTATGGATAGAGATCTATTCTTCATCAGCTTCTCTACCGTTGAAGACAAACAGATGGTGTTAGAAGGAGGACCTATCTTCATTGTAGGGAAGATATTTGTTGTGAGGACATGGACGCCAGAGGTGGAAGGGCAAAGGAATAATGTCAACATAGTACCTATATGGGATAAACTTTTCAAAGTCCCAAAAGAGCTTTGGACTAAAAATGAACTCTCCTACTTGGGTAGCTTGATTGGTGAGCCTTTATGTATAGATGGAGCAACATCACAGAAAAAAAAAATACTCGACTTTGCGAAGGTTTGTGTTACTATTCCTTTGACATTTGATTTTCTCAAATCATTGAAACTTAAACTTGGGGGTAAATATGTTTATCTAGATGTGGAATACCCTTGGAAACCACCCTTTTGCAATATATGCAATCGCTTTGGGCATGCTACAACCAAATGTTCATCTTCCCCTCCTCAGGTGTGGGTTCCTAGAACTAGAAATGCAAGAGCACAAGATAGGACAGTAGTTCTAGATGCAGCCCCTGTCATTACCCCCTCTTTTGCTATAAACTCATAATCGGATAATAACTAATCTGTTTTGCCTAGCTCCTTAGGAATATCGATGTCCACTCTACAATTAGTGAATCCTTCTATCTCAACATCACCTTCTTCTGAGTGTGGACAAGGTGGCTCGAATGGAATTGCAGGGTCAACTTCTAGTATCTTAGGGCCAGTGTTAGCCACGCCTACACTACTTGCCAGGAACTCACCTCTTTCAGGAGGCTCTCTTCTCAGCTCTTTTCGTGGAAACTCTCCCTTTATCTTGAGAGCACATTCTCCAGCTGTAAACAGAGACAAGAAAAGTATTTCTGGCACCCGAGGGAAAGAAGATGTGATCTTTGACATAGCCCAAGAGAAAAATGAGTTAGTAACAACTAAAGATGGCATTCTAACAGAGGAAGAGTTATATAACTTCAATCTTGCGAACAATACTTATACAGCTCTTGTTCTTGAAGAAGAAGGCATAGTAGATGATGATATTTCTGAACAGGCTGAGGAACCTTTTAATGACCAGAATGTGATGCCTACTCTAGCCATACCTCTGCGAATGCCTTCATAGGTCACTACCAGAGCTCAATTGCTACAACATCAATAATCAGGCAAAAGGAGTAAAGGAAGGCCTAAGGGCTCAGGTAACAAAAGCAAACAAAAAAGATAGTTTTTATGAAGATATGCATATACAATGTTCGAGGTGTCAATGATCTGAAGAAAGCAAAAGATCTCAATGTCTTCATAATTAGAAATAAACTCTTATGTTTTTGTTGATTCTGTGGCAAAATATCATTATTCTAAAGGGCTCAGTCACTGGTCCCTGGTGTGTGATGGGAGATTTCAATAATGTCCTCTACTCTCATGAAAGGATCACTTCAGAACTGGTACATCCTAGGGAAACTACTCCTTTTGCACACTGCCTCAATACTATAAGTTTTATGATCACAGTTCTAGTGGTTGTTTTTATACTTGGACTAACAATGGAGATGGCATTTTTAGAAAGTGGTCCAAGATAGATAGGTGTCTGATCAATCCTATGTGAGTATCTATGTTCTCCTCTTCTAGTGTTGAGTTCTTACCACAAGGATTATCTGATCATACCTCGATAGTGTTAACACTCTCTAATAAGATTCATTGCAGATCTCCTTTTAGATTTTGCAACTACTGGCTTGTTAATCCTTTATTCAAGGAAACTCTTATCAAATGTTGGTCTATTCCTATCCAAGGCAATCCTTCCTACATGCTCTCTAAGAAGCTTAAACTCTTGAAGGATTCTCTCAAAGGATGGCCCAGACTCAGCACCACTGATATTCAGATTATGCTGGACACAGCTAAAGCAAACCTTGAGGATATTCAGAAGCAACTGCACTTGAAACCTCTTGACATTCATCTATGTAATCTTGAAAGAACAAAGAGGTCGGAGTTATGCAATCTTATGCTCATGGAAGAATATGATCTTTTGCAAAGAACTCACACTGATTAGCTCTCTTTCGAGGATAAAGGCAATGCTTTCTTTCACAACTCAATAAAAGAAAAGAAGGCCAGAAATAACATTTGGTATATTATTTATTCACAAGGAATTATGCAAGAAGGGCAAAATAATGTAGCTCAAGCTTTTATTTCATATTACTCTGATCTCTTGGGTAAAGCTTCTCCATCCACATGCTCTCCTCAGTTTTTAGACCAACTGAATCTGAAGGTGTTATCTCCAGAAATGGCTAACAATCTGATGAAGGAAATTACTGACTTGGAGACCAAGGAAGCAGTTTTCTCTATCGATGACAATAAAACCCCAGGACCTGATGGGTTCAATTCTTTTTTCTTCAAGAAGTCCTGGGATATGGTGGGAAAAGATTTCATTCTTGCAATTAAGCATATGTTCTCACATAAATCCATTCAGAGAGGTACAAACTCTACCCTTTTATGCTTAATTCTTAAAAATCTTGCCCCCTCAAAGGTTGATGAATTCAGGCATATTGCTTGTTGTAATACTATCTATAAATGTGTTACCAAGATTCTTACAAGCAGGATGAAGGAATGTATCACCTTTTTAATCTCTGGAGCTTAGTCTGCCTTTATACCAGGCAGAAACATTCAAGATAACCTCATTCTTTCCCATGAACTCATTAGAGGTTACTCAAGGAAACATGGCTCTAGAAACTGTGCTATCAAGATTGACATCAGGAAAGCTTTTGATTCAATCAACTGGAAGGCTATGGAAATGATCCTGCATAGATTTGGATTCCCTCTACTCTTCATAGAATGGTTTACAATATGTTATAGCTCTCCATCCTATTCCATTATCATAAATGGCACTTCTGAAGGTTTCTTTGAAGGGGGAAAAGGTTTGTGACAAGGTGACCCTATATCACCATATCTATTTGTCCTTGTTATGGAGATTTTGGTAGGACTTCTTAGTCAAGCTCTCAACCTTGGGCAGATTCATCCCCACTCAAAATGCAAAAAGCAAAGTATCTCTCATTTCTTTTTTGCGGATGATGCCCTATTATTTTGCAAAGGAGACATGGAATCTATTCTAGCTGTGAAGGAGATACTACTAAAATTCTCTCAAGTCACAGGCCTAAATATTAACTCTACAAAATCAACATTACAAGCTGGATGTATGTCTCAAGATACAAGAGAAGACTTAGCTAATGCAATGGGCATCCCTCTTATCTCGCCTCCTATCTCCTATCTAGGCCTTCCCCTGACATCATCAAGGCTAGGAATAAGAGCTTGTCTCCCTTTGGTGGAAAGATTAACATCTAGAATCTTAAATTGGAAGAACAAAACTCTGTCAAGAGCTAGTAGACTTGAACTCATCCAAACTGTTCTTTCTTCCTTTCAGGTGTATTGGTCAAAAACCTTTGTGTGCTTCCTAAGAAAATTCTTGATAAGGTATGCACGAATGTGGAACAAGACTGCATATTGTGGATTGGTATATAGAATTGCAGTGAAAGAAGACTCTTTGTGGGCCAACTGGACATGGAGTCAGCAGATCAAAAAACACTATTTTTGGACTATGAAAACTCCATCCAGCTGCTCTTGGGTTTGGCGAGGAATTCTAAAGCATAGGAATATAGCCAGAAATCATATCAAATATATTAATGCAGATGGCACTAATATATTGTTCTGGCATGATTAATGGTGCTCAAGCAAACCTCTGTGGGAGATACCTGAAGCAAGAAACCTTTTCAACCTTAATGAGGCAACGAAAGTTAGTGATGGTTTAGTACAAGGAGCTTGGTCTTCTACGATAACTTCACTCCCAGAGGGCAATATCAAAAGTCTTATTTTAGGGACTAAAGTCAATGGCAATCTTGAGAAGGATGAAGTGGTATGGGTCCCTAGCACTTCTGGAGGCTTCACAGTAAAATCGACATATGCATTGCTGAAGAAAGAACGCACAAAGGTAAAATGGTATAGAGTGGTGTGGGGAAAACTCTCTGTACCAAAACACTCATGCACTTTGTGGCAGCTACTCTCCAATTGTCTCCCCACGCAAGATAGGCTGATACAAAAGAAGGTGTTGCAACAATCTGAATGCAACTTATACAATGCTTCGTCTGAACATTCCAAGCATTTATTTTTTGATTGCCAATATTCTAAACAAGTCTAGGAACAGGTGAAGAATAGACTTGGGATAGGAGGGACTGTGAAGGGATCCACTGCAGAATGGTATGATATATTCAGACTTTGTAGAATTAACTCTATCAGTGTTGATATCTATAAAGCATGTATAGGAGCAACTGTTCATGAAATTTGGCGTGAGAGAAACAGACGAAAGAAAAAGAATCTTAAACTTTTTGCGTAATAGTTAAGTTCAAAGATTATGGGATATATGCAGATATACTTCCAAAAGAATTTAGCAGATGTCAAGGAATCCACTTCTCTGAGGATTTTGGTAGCTAGATTAGGGCTGGAATTAAAGTTCAAAGAACCAGTCCCACAATGGATCAAATGGGAGCTAGCAGCAGTAGACTCATATATGTTCAACACAGACGGCTCTGTACAAGGAAATGGCAATGGGTTTGGAGGAATAATCAAAGACGCATTGGGAAATGTTACTCTGGCATATGCAGGCTCTTCTTCTAAACCTTCAGTTATATATCAAGAGCTCTTTACAATAGCAAAAGGATTTCAGCACGCAAAAGAAAAATGAATAATCAATCTTGAAGTCAACTCAGATTCCACAGGAGCTATCAACATTATCCAAGACCCAGGCCAAAGCCCTTGGTACTGCTCTAACATTGTGGCCTTAATTTCGTCCCTCAAGAGACATTTTGTTAAATGCAGTTTTAAGCATATTTACAGAGAGGGTAATCAGGCAGCTGACTACCTTTCCAAGTTGTACAGATCACTAGATAATCTTGATATTTCCTTTCTTCCACCCCTTGATCTTAATCTACATAACATAGTGGAAGAAGATAGGAAAGGAACTATGTACTTAAGGGCTTTTTCTAATACAGGTTGAGGTCTGCCATAACCTCTAAACTTTTGAAAATAAAATCATGTTAATCAATCAATATATTATACTCTCTAAACATGTTGTTATATGGGAATAATCGTTTTCGATCTACTCTTGCTTGCACGTACTTGACACAAATTTAGACTAACCAAACTATTCACTAATGCATTTCTCCAACATAGTCTTGAACTTCGACTTGTTGTAATAAAGGTGTCCCAACTTTTCACCAAATTTCTTTTTTATATGCCAAATGCATAATCGATGTTTAGTATTTGGGAAAACTTTCTTCACGGCAGCACACATAGCAGGATCTTGATCAGTGATGATGGAGGTTGGATGCCGACCTCCCATTGATTCAACCCATGTCTTGAACAACCAATAAAATGTTGCCTCTGTTTCATCATGAAGAAGTGCACAACCAAATTGAATGAATTGGTAGTGATGATTGACCTCGGTGAATGGGGTGAATGGCATTTTGAATTTGTTTGTGCAATAAGTAGTATCAAAGGTTACAACATCACCAAATTGTTCATATGCCATACGAGATCTTGGGTCAATCCAAAAGAAGTTTGTCGCTCTTCCTTTTTTATCAACTTGCACGGCAAAGAAGAATTGGGGATTTTTCTTTATACTTTCTCTAGAAAATATTTATAACTGATTGAGCATCACCTTCCCCAAGTCTTTTTCTGATTTCTCTTGTTGTTCGCAAGTGGTTCCAACAATCTCTCTCGCCATAGCCAATCAGATCACCCATAAAAAGAGAAGGAACCTTCGACACCTACATGTTCTCCCTAGCAAATGATTCAGTTAAATCTTTAGCAGCTGCAGGCATATTCCTATTAGACGGCAAATGATGTCGTTTAATCGGAGTAACAAATTTATGATTATGTCCATTCTCATAGACAGTAACCTTCCACTTCTTTGTTTCTTTCGTGTACATTATCCACATACTTGCTAAACACTCTATTTTGACAGTTGAACAACTACAACTTTTCCCCCTACCATCAACATTATGTTCTTTCTATGAGTTCCCTCACGTGAACATACAAATAACACATTTGTGACTTCATCGACACGAGATTAAGTTTTCTGGGATGATCTTATTCTAACTGTAAAACCTTCTCGACGACCGTACTCCTGAAAATAATCTTTTGCTTCATCAATTGAATCAAAAAGCATACCCACATGTGGCTCTTTATGATTTTCAACCTCAATAGGCGTTGAAACTAGTCTAGTGACATTATTTTCGATTGGGGACAAACTGTTCCTCTGGTTCAAATTTTCATTCCCAGACCTTATCTCATATGAATATTTAGATTTGACATTCTCCATCACTTTTTCCCTTTTGGTTTAACCTAAAACAAAAGGTAGAATTACATGAGAACTACTAATTTTGTAACTATTGAGTAAATAACATAACAAAAAACTAGGAGTTGAAAACTTCCACTAAAAATTTGGATTTGTAAAACAAATAAAAAGAGAATGAGATTAAATTTGTGAGAATTAGAAGTACCTTTGTCTTCTCTCTGATCATGAGTTCTGTACGTATTTAATGAAAGGGAGAAGTAAACTGGAAAAAACCGAGAGCTAGGTGGAAAAGACGGTGGGTTTTTCTTTCTCGTTGCTATTTTGCGTGGAAAACATATTAATCCTAAACCCTGGTTCGGTTTCTTAGTAAAACCCAGTTCAAGTGGACAGAACCAGTTTTAAGTGGTACTTGCTTGTTTCTTTTTCCAACCGTTAATTTGTGAATAGATCGAAGGCTCACAGCGTAAGTGAACTTATGTGTCTTCTATATATGTCCCTTGAACTCGACCCATAAAGTAGAGACAAGAATTAAATTTAACTAAAGCTCGTATTTAATGGTTTTAATGGAGGCTACACTACAAAACTTAACCCTAAACTACATTAACCTACTCTACAGTAAAGAAAGGGGAGCTAGAAGAGGAGTATTAAGTTTAGCCTTAACCCTCTTTATATAGGAGAGGGTTAGGGTTATATTTTCATGCATGGGCCAAAAAGGGGGACTTTGGGCCTCTAATGTGAGCCTAAAGTCCATTAGGTTAAGTTTAAAAGGGTCATTGCTGCTGGAAATTACTTAAGTATGTACCCTTTTCGTCCACTTTTACAGATTTGATTGGGGCAAGTCTGGGTCCATTTGAAATCTAGTTTTGAGCTGGTCTTTTTGACATAAAGTAGGCCTAATTTCAAGGTTCGAGTCCAAAGATATGCCTATTTGAAGTTTTGATGGTTTTTTGTCTTTTTTCTGCCTGAATTGACTTTGACTTCCCAGCTTTGACTCGGCTTGAAAATGCATTTTTTCTTGATTATGGGGCTTTAAACATAGAACTCTCTCATAAATCATCTTGACTCATTTTCCATGCAAAATGACATCTTTAAGTACATAAGCAGCTTCAAGACCTGAAATACACAAAAACACATAAACAGTACTAACTCTTATTTATTATAAACATAATTGGCTAAATATAATACTATTAAGGGTTCAAAACTACAGTTTTGAGTGCTTATCACTTGTCTCAACTTTATAGACCACAAATTTCTAATATTCTCTTTCACTTACACTTTTTGGGTATCATCAAAGCTTAACTATTCTCAACTTTGCAACCTTTCTTCTCACATTCAAAATGCTTTCTTCTTCTCGCTATGTTGAATCAAGTTTCTCATCCGAAGAAGAGAACATAGTGAATGACGACGAGAACATGTTCTCATCTATTTTCTTGTTATTACAAGACATGCACGAAGCTACTCGTGATCATCGAGGTTCGGTCCCTAGTACGTAGAAAGTACATTTATCGTGATCGAATCGAGGCTCACAATTGGATTATGAGTGATTACTTTGTGCAAAACCCTAAGTATCCTAGCTTGATGTTTTCCGTAGGAGGTTTAGGATGCAACGCCATCTCTTCCTCCGAATCTTGAAAGCCGTCTCCGACCATGACAAATATTTCACATACAAGGTTGATGGTATTAGAAAGCCATGTTTGACGGGTATGCAAAAGGTGGTTGCTTGCATATGGTTGTGGTGCAGATGCGTGGGATGAATACATTCAAATAGCAAAAAACACTCTTTTTGAAAGCTTGAGGCATTTTTGTGATGCCGTGATGGCGATCTTCGAAGAAGAATATTTGAGGGCTCCAAACGAAAAAGACATTCAAGGTCTACTTCAACAAGGTGAAAATTGTGGCTTTCCGTGTATGCTTGGAAGCTTGTATTATATGCATTGGCAATGGGAAATGTGTCCTACGGCATGGCAAGGTACACATGTAGGACATAAGAAGAAACCTACAATAATTTTGGAAGCCATCGCCGATAAAGACTTATGGATTTGGCATGTATTTTTTGGTATGGCGGGTTCAAACAATGACGTCAACGTGCTTCAACGTTCTTACCTCTTTGACAATCTTATGCATGGTGATGCTCCTTATTACAATTACATCGTGAATGGTCTCCAATACAAAATGGGTTACTATCTAGCCGATAGGATTTATCCTAAATGGGCTACACTTATACAAACAATCCCTCACCCAACAAGTCAAATAGAGGGATTCTTTGCTAAGATGCAAGAAGCATGTCAAAAAGATGTCGAGCGTGCATTTGGTGTCTTACAAGCTAGGGGGGATAATCAAGAGGCCGGCGCAAATGTGGAGTAGGGATGACATTAATCGGATAATGAAGACACGTATCATCTTACATAATATGATTGTCGAGGATGAACGAGAGATTGATATCAAAGATTGGCAAATTGACATTTCTTGGGAGCCCCCAGTCGCATTGCATGTTGTCGAAAATCGACATGAGGAAATTGCAAGAAGACTCAACACACTTCGTTAAATTCATAGCAGAGAAACTAATGTTCAACTAAGAGTTGACCTCATCAATCACCTTTGGCAATATCGTGCGGATCAAGAAATGTAGTATGAGAGTTATGTATTATCTATGTTTGTTCTATATATAGTTTGAGTATTATCTATGTTTGACTTTATGTTGTTTTAAGACAATTCAAATTAAAATTATATTAAAATTTAAAATTGAAATTATAATATTGTAAATGAACTAACAACAACAATGGAAATTAAAGAACTAAAAACAATAAAATTAATCTAAGTAGTAGAAGCATCACCACCACTAGAAGCACCACTTGGAGTTCCAAATGTTTCACTATCTCCGTTGGTGAATTATCTCCATTTTCATAATTTTGAAGTATTCGGCAACTTTCGGCTCAAGAGTGGACTTATCTTGTGCTAATATTTTGTTGTCTTCTTTCTATTTCTTGAGCTCCATCAACTTCACCCTATCGGCGGCTGCATTCGTCATTTGTGCCAAATACTTTTCCATCATCTTGTAATTCTCTCCTCCTTTCTTCATCCTTTCTTTCTCACCCCTTGTTCCCGCTGGCTGTTTTTTCTTGGTTCCACTTCCACCTCCACTGCCATCCCCAACTTGTGTAGGAAATGGATCAATTAGAATGCCACCAAGAGTTTCCGATGGCGTTGTGGGTGTAGAAGGCATGACTTCATCATCTATATCTAGAATGATGTTGGGTTGTCTCCTCATTGTAGTTATGGACCAACTCTCAAATTTTTTATTCCATTTTGGGCTATCCTTGAGGAGGACCCAACAATGCTCAAATTGAAAGTGTGAGTTATGAGCCAATGTAAATGTTGTTTTTGCCTCAACCAACCGATCTCGTGGATGTGTCTAAACCGAAGAGGAGATAATTTCCACCCATCAATTGCAAGCTCGTTGAATGTGTCCAAATCGAGTGGACACCGAATCCTTATTTTTTTTGTTGTTTTCACCAACTCTCTCTCGAAATTTCTCATATATTCTCTCCCAATAGTGTGTGACTCGTTGTCCCGCACCAACAATTGGATCTTCATTAACATATATCCACGCCTTGCAAAGAGCCTCGTCCTCTTGAATTGAGAAATTTACGGACCTAGTTGTAGTAGATTTCTTTCCTTTTGATGTGGTTGTTTGTTCATTTGGATATATTGTTGTAGTTGGAGTAGATAAAATTTTTATGAGAATTGTGAGCAAATGGTGAGAGAGTTGTGTGAAGTAGTTGTTCTAAATATGCAATTTCATAAAAACTAGCCGTTGGGATAGTCTGGACTATACAGACGGCAGAATTTCTGCCGTCCGTTACAACTTCACAGACAGACGGCGGAGTTTCCGCCATCCGTATCCCAAATTTAACAGCTGCTAAAAAAAGTTGTTGAAATGGTTTTTGGAGCTTGGACTGCCAAATTTGGTTGGGCTTGCTAAAATGCCTATGTGACACCTTTTAGCAGCCCATTATAGCACCCCTTGATTGGACTTGCTCTAAGTTTCTTCCCAGAATATGAAAATATTGATAAAAAACTAAATGATTTTTAATCGGCGCGTAGCAAAGTTTAGAATTTAGATGTGTGCGATTTGTGAGATTAGACTGGGCAGTATGCCAATTTCCTGCTTCACCAATTACAACTTTCCCATACAATCACAAATAGTTTATTCTTGGTATGTTTTCACCTCACTCAAGCTCGCTCATGTTGCAACATGGACAGATTTTAAGGCTCGTTCAGAAGATGGCCGATCGTTAACGATACTGAAGATCCCTTAGGGTAAACTAGCCGAGCTACTCTAATTGACCTCTGAGGCTGAATATACATAAACTACTTTAGAAAACATGGAATCCTTGACCTGCTCCGCTCGAACACTAGCTCAAGCTGGTGGTTAAAGACTCTATGTAGAAAGTAGCACAAGGCCACAGACCATATTGGAAGAATTTGCTTGAACCAACTAACACACAAAGCAAAGAGTACGCTCATAGTGTAGGTTTGCTGGAAAATTGTAGGGTAGCAGGTAGCTTACAGCCTTTTCTGCGTCCTACTTGTATCAAATATTTTAGGACTGCCCACAACAAAAGAAGATTATTAAATCGAGTCCACCTACCATTCATTTCCCATGTACAGCTGACTACCAACATGAGTGCCAACCCCTAATGTCAGTATAGAAATAGCTTGGTCCATAAAAGTATATGTCTATTAGATGAGATTTAGGATATACTCAAATAGATGGGATCCCCATATCATACATAACGACATTTTTAGTGTTTGTAGGTGCATCAAATTCAAATCCATAACAAAAATAGGCCAATGCAACCTGATTCAAAAATAATTAGCAAAACTTAAGAAGTATCTTCTAGTGTTCTTTTACATAAACTAGTGGAGGTCCCGTGCTACACACGTGGTTGTTGATATGGGCATTAGAAAGTGAGAGTTGCGATCTCAAGCTGCAACTTATGATGGTTGGTAAATGAAGGTACCATTCGACCTTCACAATCTGTACCGCAGCAGCAAGAAAATAAGAGATGGGAGAAAACCATTTCACCTCACAGTTCAGATACCATGGGCTCTTCATCAGTTCGGTGATGAATTTACTCTGAAGGATCTTAAATATTAAATGTGAAACTGCGGTTACTAATAGAGAATTTCAAGGTTCATTTTTCAGATAGGAATCATAGGATTCCTGAACTTAACGTGCCTTTGATGCTACGTTGTAACTATGCTTTTAGAATCATCACACATACACCACAAACGAAGGCCATTATGAAAATCCTCAAAAACTACGCTACCATGAACATGTTTCAAAATTAACTCTACGTAACCTTTAACATGTCTCGAAGTCTCTAAAGCTGAATAACGGAAAAGCCTGTTCTTGACATCCTAATATCTTGGATATCGTTTTAAGCATGTGCAGACGAAATAGGGGAAGTCAATCCGACTGAAGTTATACTAAAGTAACAAAAGTTAAGTGAAAACAACATTGATGCATTACCTATTAGTTCCCCGCTGAAGTTTTACATACTGAAAAATCAATCCAACTCAAGTTACTAAAGTAACAAAAGTTAGTGAAAACAACATTGATGCATTTCTTATTAGTTCTCTGTTGAAGTTTACATGCTGAAAGAGAAAGAACCAAATAACAAAAAATATCAATGTCATAGACATGGCTGCTTGAGTGAGCAGAAGATTGTGATTGCTTCTATAGGTTGCTATCAATCTGCTAGTACAGTCCTCAACAAAAATTTATACTGATACCATTATGGATTTTCTTGAACTTATTTATCCACTTTCATTATTTAGACGTACTTGTTTGTGAATAAGGCATTTGGTGACCATGGTAGCCAAAGAATAAGCTCAAGGACATGAGTTCCCTTTCACTATCTTTCACCCATACTTTGTTCACTGACATCCATCAATTAGTCCTTTGAATTTTGAAATTCATTACGCTGACTAATTACACAACATCAAAATTAGATAGGAATGAAGTTTTCAAATAAAAGCAATATATATTACTTACCATTTGAGCTTCAAATCCAACTAAATTGGCGCAACGGAGACTCGCAAAGTGATTTGGTGGCTACTCAACACTATAATTGGCGCCATTCAATTTAGGAAGTATATTAGGAACTCAAACCTGAGCCATGGGCCAAGTTCTCTTCCTGGCTAATTTTATGCTATCCTGTTAAAACATAATAACATCCTTGCCACTATAAGTATGGGGTCGACAATCGATTGACATAACTTTTACATTTTTGAAGTGTTGATGTTAAGCTATCAATGCTTTATCACTCTGATGTCAGTATCAGTGATGGCACATCATTTTCATCTCTTATAACTTATAACTTATAACTTATAACTGCAAGGCCTAAATATATGAACTACCTAGGGTACAATTAAACTTTCACCAACTCGTGTTTATTGATATAAAAGTGTAACCTATTGATCTAAGATGTATCAATTCAAACATAAAATATATTGAATTAATGGAATTTACCTCATGATGTAAGTCATTTTCGCCACCAATTGCATTTGTACAGTGTTGTAACTTTGCCTCACTTAGCTAAGCATTTCTTGCAGGCTCTCATTGTCCGCCTTTGTTCGTTTCATTGGAGCTTGAAAAAATTGGAAGTTGAATTATCAATAAAAGTATTGTGTATTCTAATAAGTTCTGATAATCATTGGAATAGCATTTCTAGATAAAGAGTGCTCCCCTAACATCCAGTCACATCCAATCATAAGAAGAAACTAAAAGAAGAAATGACATTAAAGAAAAAAATGGCATGTTCCTAAAAAAATCTAGCAATTAATATGTTTGGGGAAGAAGCACAATGCCAAAAGCATTATTATTAAAGCGAGATGTTTCTTTTAAAAAAAATTACTAATATTAAGTTTTTTTTTAATAAATAACTACTAAATGGAAGGAACTAAATTTAAAGTTTCACGATAGTTTCATCGAAATTGAATTTAGTTCCTTCACTTAATGCCACAAAATCCTTTGCAGCATATTAAATTTTGGCAAAACTGAACTCTGACAGCCCTAGGATCATTGACAGAAGGTAAACCATATAAATGCTCCGACAATAAGGGGTATTGTGTCGTCTACTTTAAAAGTCATTGTTCTAACCTTATTAATTACAATAGACGAACTCATGATTTAACATAAAAAAAAAGGGTGATCTTGGACATACCCAACAAAACACTCCCTTACCCCAATTTTACATAAAAATAAAAATTAAAAAAAATAAAAAATAAAAAATAAAATAAAAATTAGACCACATTTAGCTTCCTAAATTATCCTTCTTTTTTATTAGACGTACCCAAGATATTTATTGACTAAAACAACTCATTTACTCTACGTGATTTTGAAAATTTTTTTTTTCCCTTCTTCTTCTCCAATAACCTCTTATTCTTTTATCTCACCAATAAACATGCAAACACCCACTTTTGATTTGAATCAATCATACCAAAGTAATGAGGATGAATACCAACCGAATGAGGATGAAGAAAAAAAATTCAAAATCAAATTTTGACGAATGGGAGAATGCATAAGACTATTATACTTTGGATTACTACAATGAACAGATACAAACACCAAACGAAAATGTGAGTTTGTTTACAATATTAAATAAAGTGCTATTTTTTTTGGGTGCATACTGAGTATAAGAAACCTAAACCATTTTTTTTTTTTTTTTTTTGATAAAATTTTACTTTGAACAGCCTCATCCTATTAGTAGTGCATCTCCAAATGCATTGTCTTTGCTTCAACTGAATTATGAGTTAGAAAATGAAGAGCAAGAAAGCCCGACAAAAAACTTTAATTTTGTTTGTCCGGATACGACTGACGCATTTACAACTACAACAGTAAGAACTTGAAGACATTTCGTTTTTCTGAATGGTGATGTAATACAATCTATAACAAAATGATTACAGGTATTTGAAAATCTTGTTGATTGGTGCAGAGAGGTAGGGAGAGAAATTGGTTTTGTGGTTATCATTGCAAAGTCGGATAGCGTTGAAAGTGGCCGAAGACCTAGGGTGCTTTTAACTTGTAAGAGAGGTGGTGTTTTTAAACCTCAAAAACCAAAGAAGATAGGTCAATACAAGCTATCCATGAAACTCTCTCGGCTGCATGAAAACTAAAAAGTGCAAGTGTTCATTTAAGTTGAAGGGGTTATCGGCCAGAATCAAGGGGGATGGGAAGTGGTAATAGTTTGCGGAACTCATAATCACCGTCTTGCAAAAATCTTACAGGCCATTCTTTTGTGGGAAAGCTAACACGAGATGAAGAAACGATTGTGATCAAGATGTCTGAGGCTGGCGTTAAACCAAGAGAAATTTTGAATGCTTTGAAAAGGAAAGACGGTCTAGAGAATTTGTCAACCCTAAGTACCATCTACAATTTTCGAGCGAAACATCGTCTTACAAAATTGCAAGGGAGATCACAGATGCAATAATTATTGAAGATGTTGGACGATCATGATTACTATGAGTCCCATAGAGAGAACCTAATTACAGGAGAATGCAAGGATCTTTTTTTTGCTTATTCGAGATCAATTAAGTTGGCCAAGTGTTTTCCGGAAGTATTGATTATTGATTGTACCTACAAAACTAATCTTCACAATCTGCCATTGCTAGAAATTGTTGGGTTTACTTCTACAATGAACACGTTTGCTATTGCTTTTGCATATTTAGATTCAGAGAAGGAAGATAACTTTGTTTGGGCTTTGGAAATATTATACAGTGTTTTGGAAGGCAAGGCATCTAGTTGGAAAGTTATTATGACTGACAGAGACTTGGCATTGATGAATGTTGTGGCGCGTGTATTTCCCATGGCTAAGCACCTCCTTTGTCTTTGGCACATTCAGACTAATGTGATTACTAACTGTAAAAAATCTTTTGAAGAAAACAATGAGTTTCAGAAGTTTTATGAAATGGTTTGTGATTTATTCAGTTCACCTACTGAAGATGTCTATAATGAAAATTTGGTTGTGTTTAGAAATGAATATGCACATATGACACGTGTGGTACAGTACGTCAAAAAGTTGTTGAACAAGTACAAGGAACAGTTTGTGGCGGCTTGGGTTGATTTAGTGATGCACTTCGGCACTCACACCAGCAATAGAGTAGAATCTCAACATTCATCTATGAAGAGAAATTTGAGGAGTTCGTGTGGCAATTTATACCAAAATTGGGATGTGATTGATAACCTTCTTGAAAATCAGCTTAATGGTATACAAGCTTCATTTAATATTAGTCGCAACATTATGCGTCATTATAGTCGAGACAAAGCATACAGTGAGATTAGAGGATTTATCTCTAGGGAGGCGATTGATATGTTGTCAAAAGAACTTGTACGTTCAAACAAAGTGGGCATTTATGAAAAAGAATGTGGGTGTGTTTTGAGGCGTACTTGTGGTCTTCCATGTGCTCATGAATTGGTACATATGGTAAAACTTGGTGATGGTTACATACCCTTGAGGTCCATAGATCGTCGTTGGCGGCAACTTGATTTTGAGCCAATGGAACTTCCAAGAGGGTCGCTGGACATTTCACCTGAGGTGGAAGGAATTAAGAAGAAGTTCAACTGCTTACCAGAACACCAAAAACTAATGATGATGAAGAAATGTTTAGAGCTTGCTGATCCAAAGACTACACACATGCAAGAGCCTCAAGAAAAACTTAATGTCAAAGGTAGACCATCAATTTCAAAGAAACATGTAAAAGTATCAATTCAAGATCAAAATGACACAAGAAGAGAACCATCTGCTTTTGAGTATGCACAGACGCAGGAGGAGAAAAAAACAAGTGAACAAGTTCCGAAGAAGAGAGGCAGACCACGTAAAAACCAAGGAGAAACTCAAACAATTGAAAAGTACCTAAAAAAAAAGCCAGACCACCTAAGAAGCCAATTCAAACATTTTTGCTAGAAGATTTGAATCCATTGCTTAGCAACTTTACTGTTTCATGTGAGGATGTCCTTGGGGATGGACACTGTGGATACAGGTCCATAGCAAGATTATTGAACTATGGTGATGAGACTAGATGGTTTACCGTGAGGAAGAGGTTGTTGGTCGAGTTGATGGAATATGCAGAATAGTACATTGAATGGTCTGGATTCACCATTTTCGAACACTTAGTTCAAAATTTACAATGTACAAAGTCGATGACGATGAACCCAACTGAGTGGTTTGAACTTCCTGACATGGGTTGGTTAACTGCTTGTGCTTATAATTGTGTGTTTGTCACCCTAGCACCAAAGCAGTTGTTAACTTACCTTCCTTTGAGAACTCCACCAGACTTGGAGCATACTCTCATTATCTCAGTTGCTCATATAAATAACGGCATACATTATGTGCCACTTAGACTTAGTGATGATGCTCCCTTGCCACCAGTTATACTAGGTTACCACAATCTAGCCTACCCTGGCATTGCTGACTTGTGGATAGCAAAAGTTCAAGAAAATCTTCAAGGAAATATATATATATATATATATATATATATATATATATATATATATATATATATATATATATATATATATATATATATATAGGGCTGGACTTGGGTGGAAGCATTTTTGGTTCCTGATTTGAGTTTGTTAGATTATGTTGAGCTTGTTGAATTAATTTTAGTAAGATGTTGAGCAGGTTGTATAAGAGGAAACTAAAAAGAAGCACACAAGCATAACACAGGGAACTTCAAAAAAGAGAAACAGAAACAAGAAAGGTTTGTCATATATGTATATATATTTGTGTACGATTGCATATTAAACTATTTTTAGGTAAGTAGATTATTTGTTGGTAATGGGCATCGATTATTTGTTGTTTTTGAGTATGTAGTTTAGTTTAAGAGTTCTATAGTAATATTGTATATCTCGGTTTGTTTGTTTTTTCGGTTGGCTTGGTCTTATTTCACTTTTGCGTAACATTTTAACTTGTCTCATACTCATTTCTTTTTTGAAGAACAAGGTGATACAAATATTGCTCAAGGCATAAGCAACAACCAAAATGTTTATTCTAACATTGGTGAAGTAGCTGCATGTCCCAATTCTTTAACCAACATGTGCGGACTACCTGATTTAAATGAAGATGTTCATCCTGAAGTGAGTGGATCGTCTGACCTTGACTCGTTTAGCTTTCAAGAACTCATTAACAAAGCCAAAGAGAACATGAAGAGAAGTAGAAAAAAAAAATACTAGGTCAGAGATAATTCTAAAAGATGAAGAAATCAAGCATAAGTGGGAAAATATTTTACGTGACTTTAATCCTTTGATCTGCGATATGATTAAAGATTTGGTTGAGGTAACCCCGGATGGGCATTATGGTTATAGATCCATAGCTACACTGCTAGGATATACAGATGATTTAGCATGGCGAACAGTAAGGGGTCTTATGCTGGAAGAGTTGATGCAGTATGCAGATTACTATACAGAGTTGTACGGTAATGACGGGTTTGAAAACCACAAAAGAAATTTAGAGTGTACCAAGTCTTCTACAATGAATGAGAAAGAATGGCTTGATCTCCCGGACATGGGTTCTTTAGTTGCAAGTGCTTTTAATTCTGTTTTTGTCACCATAGCGCCGCGACAATTAGGTGTCACGTACTTTCCGTTGAGGACAAGTCCAGAAGAAATGTTCCGGATAATCGCCATTTTCCACATAAACAAAGGATATTTTGTGCCAGTTGTGCTAAAGGATATTGCTCCTCTACCTCCAGTTTGGCGAGATTGGCAGTCTGTTAGATGGCCAGAAGCAGCAGTGTGGGAAACTATTCTGAAAGGAAAATTGGACAGGTGGGCCGGATCGGTTCCGACCAATATGTAGAACCTACAATATGTTTATCCAGATTAGTTTTAGTTGTTGGATAGAAAAATAAAATAGTTAGTTGTAATTTCTCAAGAATTACTCTGTGCTTATTTCATTATAGAACATGGCTTATGGCAATATTGAGGTTTAGTTGTTGGCAATATATATAGCTTATGGCAATATTTCATTTAGTTGTTGGCAATATGAGGTTTTGCTGTTTCACCATTTTGTTGTTTCTGTTGATGCCCCTTTAATTTTTTTTCCGTCGTCTATGATGGGAAGTGAAGTGAAGTGTTGATTCTTTGAAATATAAGGAAGATTGGAGGGTGATTATGAGGTGAAGGCAGTGATAAGCACCCAAAACTGTAATATTAAACCCCAAGAGACATAACATTTTGGTCGATTATGTGTTTAATAATCATGTAATAATTATATTTTCGTACTTTTGCAGGTTTCCGCAATTAAAATGAATATAATGATAAAACATACATCAAAGTACGGGAATACTGGAATATTTGAAGTTTCCCACTCAACCCCCGTGAAGCCCAACAAAGCCTAACTAGAGCCGAAGTTTCCAAAAGAACAAAACCAGTGCAGAACGGGTCCACATATAAAGAAGCAGCAAACTTCCGAAGCTCAAAACGGATAAATCTAGATGCCGATGTTGGCTAGTGAAGCTACCATAGCGACCCGAGCGACGAACTCTGCGCAAGGACAAAAAGTCGTAAAAACGCCAAATTCGGCGCCGCCACTGGAGCCACTCTGCAGGCCCAAAGGCATGACAAGTCAGCATAGGCAGGTGGCAAGTGATGGGTTCAATTTGGTGCCACCTTGCAAGAGGAAAGACACGTACCAATTCAATGTTTGAATTGAATTGGGATAAAAGACAAAAACCAAAACACAAAAGGACAAAACCTTAAATGAAAGTTTTGTTTCGTAACAAAACTTTGAATCAAATTGATTTACATGGAGACAAAACTTTGTAATTCAAAGTTTTGAATGTCTAAATTAGCAAACAGACGAAACCCAATTAAAGGCTTCACGAGACATCAGCCTATATATATGAGGGGGTCGCCTTCATTATTTCCCCTTCAGCATATTAATGCTTTAGCTTCCGCTTAGTTAGATTTTTCCTTCAAGATTTTACATTCCGCCATTTCCATTCCATCGAAACTTAAATATCGTAAGTTATTTTTTACCCTTAATAACAGTCATTTCTTTTCTAGTTTAATTTATGTCCTGCATTTATTTACTTAATGTATACAGAAAGTTTTATTATTCCTTCTATGACCAAGAGCTAATCCCCCGAGGGGGGTTATCTTTGCTTCGTGTGAAAATCGGATTGACTTCGTTAATATTCTAGAATCACTACTTAGGAATTAGGCATAAACTTGACATCCGGTCCCAAAATGATCGAGATCACAAAAGTTGGATCAGCGATGCTCGGATAGGTCTGTAGCTACACGCGAAAAATGTCTCGCGCGACTTCTTTGGTGTCGACAGCTCTCCAATTCGTCCAGCTGATGTGAAATCGAGCCAGGAGCTGAAATAATATACCAGAGATGAGGTATTATTGAAACTCCTTATGCTAGTGAAATGCGACCTAGAGATGTAGGCATGCGCTAGGGATCAATACTCGACGTCGTCTCCGAAAACGAGATGAAGTAGAGATGTAGTGACTTGGTAATATAAACTGTTAAAAAATGATTCTTGCATGAGCATGATTAACTCTCTCCCTGTTTCTCTATTTTTGTTTACCTACATATAATTGCCGTAGTAATTTACATTATTTGCATTACCGTTAATTTAATTAAAACCAACTAAAAAGAAACCTAAAAATCCTACTCACCAAAAGTTGTAATTCCAGTTGTGAACCTATCCGAGCCCTGAGGTTTGGACAATCCCTTACTCGACCTATCCTACCAAACCCACGTGAGTAAGGTAACTTGACTAAAACGTACGACTATACGGACGTTGGAATTTGGACTTTGGACTTAGGTCTTTGGACTTCGGACTTTGACTTTGTGGACCTCGGACTTAAGAAAATAAGTAACCGAAAACCAATAAACGCGTGTATAAAGAGCGTTTTATCAAATGGCCACTTACCATTTTGCATCGAAAAAGACTCGGACTTAACGTATTAAGCTGGAATACATCCATAAAACCCCCTCCCCTACCTCCTCATCTTTTTAATTTTCATTTTACATTTACAATACTAACGAAGTTAGTTATGGAACGGTTTTACCTTAATTTTTTCTACTAACAAATATCTGTAAACCAAGTTTTGTTTATTTTCATTAGCACATCTAAGTACTCCGTTAGGAATTTGAAATCTTGAAACAGACAAAAAGTCTCTCGGACGAGACTGAATTAGTAGCACGCGAGACTAACCTGGAGTATCAACACTCCGGTTTTCAGGTACAGGCCACTTTCCTTTTCAAACACTTATTTTCTTTTGGGCTCTCTAGTCCTGTTTTTCTAGTAAGCGTAAGCTCGGGAGTTAGTCGATCGCTATACGAGGAATCTCGGGACTCTAGGTTTCAAACTCTTAAACTCCTCAAACTTTGTCGAGGATATTATTTGCTATAACCTGTTTTACCTCGTATATTTGTATGTTGGCATGAGGACTCCTTGCATGTAAAGGTGGTTCGTCATTATATATTCACGTTAACACAATATGATTCAAATATATTTTGATATATGCGTAGTGTCAAACCATCTGCTTAGAATATTTTTGTATGTGTATGTTACATCAATTCACGTACACGGTATTCAATTCCATGAGTTCATTCTCGACATTCCCCTAACTCACGTATAACTTACACATAGTTGCACGATAGGTAATATAGATTTGCATGGGTAGACTTTCTGCGTAAACTAGTATATGTTAGTTAGTTTCTATTTTGGCATCTATCGTTTTAATTGCATATTTCGTAATCACGTCTCCATAATACATTAATTACGTAAACAAAAATATAATAATAATAATAAAAAAATAATAATAAAAATAATAATAAAAATTAAAAAATTAAAAAATCATAGTAATTAAAAATTTCATCTAAATCATCTTAATAACACCCCGCATAATACACCATCATAAATCATCATCCTATTCCATCAGTGCCTAGGAAACTTGAAAAAAATTAAGGAACGTGCTAGCACGAACAACCTCCCTCAATTCTCTCAGGTGACCTGGCTGCTGGAATATTCACAAGTTATCCTAGCTTCCCTGCTCGAGTTAGCAACAGCTCAGGAAGACGTGCTTCAACTCCCTCCTTCCTAAATTCTAAACCTCCAGTCATTATTCGTTCCTTATGAGCCTTAAATTAAAATTTATATTTGTATGAGACTACGGTCTGGTAAACATAAGGAATTAGAACTTACATATCATCGTCGAAAATACAAGAAACAACTGTTTATGTTATCTCCTAGACATAGTCCCTCCTCTGTAAATCAACCTCGTCAAACATCTCCGTTGCCATTATCTCCTTTAACTATGGTGAAGAAAATCTCACAAATCGAAAAACCCTTTTCGGTTTCTATATCGCCTTACGAAGGACTGCTTCCCGCATTAAACTCGATGCAATTGTAGGTGATTTTAAGATTCCAAACAAACATTTTCAGTTTGTTACCTGCTTACCATGGCTTAGACCATGAAAAACCGTTACAATCATCTTCGTCCGGATGCAACAAGTAGTCACCACTTTCCGCCATCCGACCGTTACCAACGAACAAGTCTTGCTTAAGTTGTTTCCCTTCACCTTAGGCGATAAAGCTTCAGGTTTTGGCTCGCCGGACAAGCGCCCGCAATCCATTGACACATGGGTCAAACTTGTTCAAGCATTCATGATAAAGTTTTATACTTTCGAAGAAAACTACATAAATGCTTCAAAAATTCAATTATTTCGCCAAAGACCCCCTGGAATCCTTTTCGGGCGTGGAGCGATTTCTTGATCTACTTCTAATGTCCCCATCATCAACTCGACACCGCTGTATTAGTCCGTTCATTCTTTAATGGTCTCTCTGACCATCAAAAGTAAACATTAGATATCATGAACGGCGATTATTTTATGGACAAGGGCGCTACTGAAGCATACACTTTTCTTGAGAAACAGGCTTCACGAAGCACCCATTGGGGAAACACTGATTCTTCTAGATCTTCTAAAGACACTCCTACCAAAGTTACGTCTATGTTCGAGGTCAAACCCGATCTGGAATTAAAAACTCTGATCGAGTCCCTAAACAAAAAGGTCGATGCTCTTTCGGTACAAGTAAATGAATAAAAACCCAAACAGGTCATGGCTGCCAACGCTTCCCCATGCCCTCTTTGCTTAAGTCCTGAGCACGTCGATTCTTATTGTCCTTTGGTATATAAGTGTCCTCCCCAACCTTCTGAAGAGGCTTGTGCTTTCAACATCCCTAATGCACCTTGGCGACAACATCCGAATTTAGCTTGGGCACCCCCTGTCCAACAACAAGCTCCTCCAGGTGGCAACAACGTTCCTGTACGACCACCCGCGAACTACAATTCCTATCGTCAAGGAAATCCTCCACAATTCCAGCAAGGGCAAGGTAATTTTCCCAACAACGCAAATATGTGGTACCAAAACAACCGCAACCTTGTTCCCGCTAATCAAGGATATGGCTACCAAAATCAACCCGTGAATAATAACCGTGAACTAGTTCCTGCTACTCCCTTAGTACAATCCACAGCCGATAAAACGGCTGAAACTTTCCTGACATACATGAATCAACAGAATCAAATCCTAGCTTCTATCCAACAGTCTCTATAGCTGTTAGCTCAGGATAAAAGTCAGAAGGGCGTGTTCCCTGGCCAAGCAGTTCCAAACCCTAAGCCTACAAACACTGCCTTTGAACTCAACAATGCACCAGGACCTAGTAATCCAAGCCAGGGTGAGGTAAATGCCATTACCACTCTTCGTTCTGGCCGAACCATCGACAATAATATACTTATGCCAGACGAGGAATCGACGAAAGTCACGACTGACGTCCTTCCAACTCCTACCTCGCAACCTATAATGGACGAAATTGTACCTTCAAAATCTACACCTACGTCCCTAGGGAAAGACGCCATTGATCCTTATACGCGATTCCGTCCAAAAGCTCCGTTCCCTGCCCGTTTGGTAAAGAACAAACATGATGAACATTTTGATGAGATCTGTGAAACCTTCAAAAATTTGACCATAAACTTACCTTTCCTAGATGCGCTAAAGCATTTGCCCAAGCATGCCAAGTTTTTGAAGGACATGTGCACCACCAAACGACGTACAAATGTACCTCAACAAGCATTCCTCACTGAGCAGTTTCCCTCGATTACCACTACCAATGGTGTGGTAAAGTACAAGGACCCAGGTCGACCAACTGTACCATAGACGTTGGGCGACAAGTATACTACTACTGCACTTTTAGACCTAGGTGCCAGTATTAACCTACTTCCCTACTACTTATTTAAGCAGTTAGGTCTTCATGAATTAAAACCTACCAATATGACTCTGCAACTCGCGGATCGCTCCATCAAGTACCCAAAAGGCATAGTAGATAACGTTATAGTAAAGGTCCAAGATTTTTACTACCCAATGGATTTTGTCATTCTAGATAATCGAAGTAGCACTCGCGGACTCCATCCCTATCATCTTGGGACGCCCTTTCCTTGTAATCGCTAACGCCTCATAAATTGTCCGACGACGGTTCAATGACATTGTCTTTTCAGAACCTTTCTCACGAACTCAACGTGTTCAAATTAATGAAACAGTTTCCCGATCCTATAATGGAGGGCAAGATTAGCTTGGTTGATAGTCTGGAACATGATTATTTCACAAACTCTTTTCCCGCAGACGAGATACACCAATTTCTTTCTTTTGATAATCCGAGTTTGACGATGACTTCGCACATAAGGGATGTCCATGCATTATTAGAGTCGATTACCACTATTTGACCCTAATGCTTCGTGCAAAGTAAACGATTCGAATAACCGGATTCGCTCTTTTCCATTGAAAAGATGATCCCTCACGAATCCTTGATCCCCAATCCTCCAACTCCGGATTTAAAACCTCTACCCTCTGATTTGAAGTACGTGCATCTCGATCTCGATGGTAGTCACCCTATAATAATTTCTGCTCACTTGACTACAGACGAAGATGCACGTTTGATTCATGTCATTCGTGAACACTGCTCCGCTATCGGATGGTCCTTAGATGATATTAAGGAGTAGACCCTAGCATATGCACGCATCGTATACATCTTGATGACGACACAAAGACATCGCGAGAACCACAACGCCGCCTTAATCCCGCCATGAAGGAAGTAGTGAGAGAGGAAGTTTTACGTTTACTTGATGCGGGTTTCATATACCCTATCTCAGATAGTGACTGGGTTAGTCCTATCCACGTTGTTCCCAAAAAGTCCGGCATTCAAGTTGTACAAAATGAAAATGGTGAGTGCATTTCCACTCGCATTCCTTTAAAATGGAGAATTTGCATTGACTATCGCAAACTTAATGCCAGAACCCGTAAAGATCACTTCCCTCTCCCATTCATTGACCAGATGCTAGAACGTTTAGCCGGTCATGCTTACTACTGTTTTCTTGATGGCTATTCCGGATACTTCCAAATTGTCATCGATCCCGCCGATCAAGAAAAGACAACTTTCACGTGTCCCTTTGGAACCTTTGCATACAGACGAATGCCTTTTGGTCTTTGTAATGCCCCAGGCACTTTCCAACGCTGCATGCTTCACATTTTTAGTGATATGGTGGAACGTTATATGGAAGTCTTCATGGACGACTTTTTCATTTACGGAAATTCCTTTAACGACTGTTTATCCAACCTTTCTAAAGTATTAACGCGTTCACGAAGAGAAAAATCTGGTACTCAATTGGGAGAAGTGTCATTTCATGGTTACCAAAGGACTTGTTCTAGGTCATATTGTTTCAAAAGACGGGATAGAGGTTGATAAAGCTAAAATTGTTAAAATTTCTTCGCTACCTTTCCCACGCATCGGTTAAGTGATATCTGCCTTTTTAGGCCACGCTGGGTTTTACAGAGATTCATTCAGGATTTTTCTAAAGTTGCTCGACCCTTTAACCAATCTCCTTTAAGGATGCGATATTCGACTTCAATTTCAATTGCAAACAAGCTTTTGATACTCTAAAAACTGCTCTGACTACCGCTCCTATCATTCAACCCCCTGATTGGTCTCAACCATTCGAACTGATGTGTGACGCTAGCGACTTTGCTATTGGTGCCGTGCTAGGCCAACGACGTGACGACAAACCCATTGTCATTTACTACGCTAGTAAAACTCTTAACGACGCTCAACGTAATTATACCACAACTGAGAAAGAGTTCCTAGCTGTTGTCTATACTTTGGGAACATCGACCATCATATATACTGACCATGCAGCAATTCGGTACTTACTCACGAAAAAGGACGCAAAACAACGATTGTTCCGCTGGATCCTTCTCTTACAAGAATTCACCCTGGAAATCAAAGACAAGAAAGGAACCGAAAATGTCGTAGCCGACCATTTATCAAGGCTAGTTGGTGACATCGATGGTGATTCCGGCTATCGGTGATTCCTTCCCGGACGAATACTTGTACTCTATTTTTCTCATCCCCATGGTAATGCAGCGGATATCGTTAACTACCTAGTTACTCGAGAAGTCCCTCCTTTTGGTCACGTCCCCGATCATAAAAAGTTCTTATCCATCGTAAAAATATTATTTCGGGATGAACCCTACCTCTTTAAGTATTGTTCCGACCAACTCATTAAATTATTTGCATTCCGACCGGAACACACCCGATGTATTATCCTTTTGCCATGAACAATCTTGCAGAGGTCATTTCGATGGGAAGAAAACTGCGGCCAAGGTGTTACAATGTGGTTTTTACTGGCCTACCCTTTTTTCAGCGATGCACACCTAACATTGCATAGCTTGCATTCGTTGTCGCGACCTAGGTCGAATTACCAAACGAAATATGATGCCCCTAAATCCTATCTTGATTGTGGAAATTTTTGATGTTTGGGGCATTGATTTTATGGGACCCTTCCCTATTCTCAAGGTTTTCTATACATTTTAGTCGTTGTAGACTATGTGTCCAAATGGATTGAGGCACTTTCGCGTATGTCGCTCAAATGACCATAAGACTGCGTGAGATTTGTAAAAGAAAACATTGTCTCTCGCTTTTGGTGTTCCCAAAGCTATCATCGATGATGGGGTACACATTTTGTAACAAAATTTTGGGTTTTAATGAAGAAATATGGAGTTACTCACAAGGTTGCTACTCCATACCACCCACAAACGAGTGGCCAAGTGGAAGTTTCCAACGGAGATAAAGTCTATTCGGAAAAACTGTCAACCCCTCAAGGAAGGATCGGTCTCTCCGCTTTTATCGGATGCCTTGTGGGCATACCGAACAAAGATTTAAGACACCTATAGGGATGTCTCCTTACCGCATTATTTTTGGAAAACCTTGTCATCTGCCAGTTGAACTTGAGCATCGTGCCTTTTTGGGCCATCAAAAGCCTCAATTACAATATCATCGAGTGCGCGCGAAGCAAAAACTACAATTAAATGAATGGAGGAGATTCGAGTGATGCTTATGATCTCTCAAAATCCTACAAAGCTAATATGAAAAGAGTGCACGACAAGCACATTTTGCGTGGGATTTCAAAATTGGCCAAGATGTTTTACCGCATAACCCGGACATTACACATCTTTCCTGGTAAATTGAAAACACGATGGTCTGGTCCTTTCATTGTGTCAGCTGTGAAACATTATGGGGCAATCTCTTTGCTTAATCCAAAAGATAACAGTGAATTTCAAGTCAATAGACAACGCCTAGAACATTACCACGAATTACGCTCACCAGATGTTGAACAGACTCTTCTTCAGAATCCAGTATACACTGACTAGATGTTTTGTTTGGCGTACTCAATCTTGTTTCTATAGAGGGTACGCCATTTTGGTAGCCGGGCCATCTTCTATCTTATGATCTCCAAAGTTCTTTGAAGTGTGTGGTTGCAGGCACTGGAACCTTAGTCCATGAAAACTCTTTTTCAGAACTGAGTATAAATGTCTTCTACAACACGAGCAAATGTACCTTTCGGTAAACGATGGGTACCTAAAATTTCACCTCCTTCCTTCTCTTCCCTTTTCTACTCTCTACCTCACGAACTTCAGCTAATCATTTGGTGTAAGTCTCACTCATCACAAATAGGGAATGGTCATAGTTCTTTTTGCTCGTAAACGACGTCGGCGCTGGGATGGGCTGGTGTATGCATTGCCAAACACCCCTTCGCCTAGGCTCGACTTCCTATTCGATACTACCGGTTTAAGGTATACTTTTGTCTAACACCAGGTCTTGGGATAATCTTCATCGCCCAGCGCCATTTCTCACACACACAGGTTGGGATTCGCCTTGAGAATCGGACGTTAAAAGACTTCGATTCGCCTTGAGAATCGGCGTTAAAAGACTCAACTTCGTCTTGAGGATCCGGCGTTAAAAGACTCACCTTGTAAATAAGTTTATATTGTTGCCTTTTCCTTTGCATTAAGTTTTGCACATGGGATTCGTGGTCAAACCTCAGATGTTGCATACTTGGAACATAAACGGGCAATGGATTCCACCGGACCAACCCTAGAATTGGTTACTTTGAGTCCCTTTGGGGCGGTTTGAGGATAGCCGTGTATGTAATAAGGGCAATTTTATTAGGCATCAGTGCCAGCCGCGGTCGGATGGTACCGTCCTCCCCTAACCCCATAATACATAGAGATGAAGCCACGGGCTGGATTGGGATCGCCTCGAGGCCGACATGACGGTTGTCTATGATTTAAGATGGTGACTCCCCGACATCCAAATGTTTTTTCAAGTATATCTCCCTTGTATGTAAATAAAACCTTTGTTTATAAATAAAACACTCTCCTTCTTTTAAAAAAAAAAAAAAATTATGACTTTCAAGAATGACTCATACAATTGGATAGCATTTTTTGTGCCGATCGTTTCGGTATCTCATTCGTCCAATTCGGAGTCCAAACGAGTCGTGGGTAAGCATTTAGATTTTTTAGGTTTAAATCGGGCTTTAGGCTTTATTTGGGCTTCGAGAAAATTTTTGGCCCAACCAAAATATCGATTTCTCGGTCCATTTAAACCCAAAAAAACCGATAACGCGCGTCACATTTACATCACTCTTCTTCCTAAAAAACCGGATCTTGCCCCCTCTCGATTTAGTCTCGCACGAGACAGGCCCACACTAAAACCAGGTCTCGCGCGAGACCCTCACATCTCCGACCAAATTTTCCTTCCGTCAGATCATCCCATTTCTTACCCTCATCAGTAATCAATAGCCATCCTCTCTCTAAGACCAGCAATGGCCGGAAACGACGGATTTTGTGTGGAAAGAAATTTTGGAAATTTGTTTGAAAAACGGGATGTTTGCTCCATTCTTTGATCACCTAAATTAACTCTAGAGGATGGGAGAGTTTGTTATATGCCAATGGAGGGCTTTATTCCAAGGATTTGGTGATGAAATTCTACGACAATGGGAGCTTTAATGGCGACCATTTTTGGAAGTCACCTTCGAGGGTGTGCGCCACGAAGTCACACCTGTTGCTCTCCCGGATCACGGGCATTCCTCCGGTCGCATTTAACCATCGACTTCAGCAGCAGTTCAGGTACCCACGGACTTACGACCTAATGCTCGACACGCTAATCGAGAGAGTACAACATCGATGGGAAATGCGCCAGGCGTATCGGCGCGGTGCGGCGACGGAACCAGCCTAGCGAAGGACTCAATGGTCGGGACTCAACGTCATTGGCACCTCGAAGCCGGACATCAACAAGACCTTCCTCCACCTTCTCGGATCCTCCAGATTTAAAAGGGTAACTTCTGCATCGTTACCTTTCTTTTTGATATTATCACACATGCCACTCTTAGGTCAGCCCTCTTGCCGCTCTAGTAACGCAAGTTATGATTAATCTGGGTTTTACGCCCCCACCCCACTACTCCCTATACCACAATATGAGAATATGCTTGTCTTCAAGAAATGCATACAGGACCCTTGGGAACCCACAACACCTAGGGCTGCCGAGCACGCTAGCGTAGGATCCTCTAACCCACCCTACTTTGATGAGACTGCCATGAGTAAGATCACCCAACCCATAGAGGCCTTACGTGCTGTGAACGATTGGTCCGAGAGACATGTACACTCGCCAGGTATCGATGAGACGTACCTTGGGCGAAGTTAAGGACAGATATGACCACTTCGCCACGAAGTCGATGACAGACAAAGATAGGCGAATTCCAAAGAGGAAATGAGAGCTTCCATGACTGCATTTCAGGGACAATATGCTTACTCGCCGTAACCCAGTTCAAATAATGTTCATGGCGAGCCAAAGATCGCTTTCAGGCTCAGTGATGGATACTCTTGGTGATATCCAAGAGCAGTTAGCCTCCACGGAGCTCGTCGCATCGACGTTGTAGGACTCCCCGGTTCTTCTGCAGCCCTCGAGGATTCTCGCTACAAAGACCGAGGATCATCAGTAGCTAGATTTATTCTGGACTTGTATAATATTTATATCAGATACTTCATTTACGTGTTTGCATTTTTCGAGCTTAATAGTAGATGGTTCCTAAATATTTCTATCTTGATATATTAGCTATATCTAATATATAGCTATATCTAATATATAGCTATATATTAGATATTTCTATCTTGATATATTAGCTATATATTAGATATTTGATATCTTGATATATATTTCTATCTAATATATAGCTAATATCTAAATATTTCTATCTTGATATATTAGCTATATCTAATATATAGCTAATAATAAATTATATACATATATATAAATATATATTTTAAATGTCATACTTAAACAACAAATTTTAACGTAAACTAACGTTTTATAAAACGTTCAGAAACCGACATAATGAAAACGCATCAAAACGGTCGAAAAATCGGTCATGAACCACATCTAAAAACGGCCGAAAACGGCAATTTTTCTTTCTATAAATAAGTTCAACTCTTCCTCCATATTCACTCATTTCATATTCTTCCCTCTACACTTCTTATTCTAAAACCGCTTTTAGATCACTCCAAGCTCAAGATTCATGGATGCACTAGAAAAGTTTGAGCAAAGATGCAGATTGAATATGCTACTCAAGTCTTCATGCTCTGTTGTTTTATTATAATCATGTTGTTAATGTGGCATATAGTTCTATCTAATATTTAGGTTTGTATTTAAGTTATCGTATCATTATGTTGTGTTTCCATACCGCTGTAATGCTTCTTACATCTTATTGTGATCGTGATATCTACATTTTCCTTTGTCCTTCTACTTCTACGATTTTCTAGTTAAAAAAAAAAAAAAAGGGGGGCTCTCCTTGTCACATGCCCCATTCTTCTCTTCCACACTACATCCACTTTTATGCATATCTTAGAAGAAACACGTGGTCTAACTACCTCAGTGACACCTCAAACGTATCTTTTACAGTTTCAATGGGTGCCTATTTATAACAAGGATAGACACCTCAAAAAATTTAACTTCCCTTTTTCCAAAATAATTTTTTTTTTTTTTCCACCACTCCATCTTTAATGGCCCTCACTTCGAAGTTTCGCGTCCCGAGCAAAAATTTTATGGAAAATTTCCAAAATGGTCTTTTTCATCCTTTTTTTGACACCGAAATATTACGCCGAGGATGGTACCCTCTTTACACCATATAAGCAAGCATTTTATTCCGCAGAATTGGTCTTGTTATTTTATAAAAGCGGTTATTTCCAAACGGACAATTCTTTTTGTCCGTGCTAACGGATGCAAACATGAATTGACTATGGAAATCATCTCTCGAGGTACTTCAAATTCCTATTACAAACCAAGGAGTACACCTTCAGGATTCACCTTTCGATAATATCCGGCATCTGATGTTTGCAACTATCCTTCACGGCGAATACAACCGGAAAAACCGTATTGTTTATCAGAGATCTTTACAAAAGAACCAATTATCTGTGGATCCAATGGGTAGCTCATAATGTCCTAGGCACGCCTAAGACTTTCAAATAACCAAACCCTCCTCCATTTACTCTGGGTCTTGCAGAGTAATTGCAATGATTTTTGCATTATTAAATTTCTCTGGAATGCGATCGCACGTGCCAGGAAAAAGGCAGCTCCTTTACCAACCATTGTGACACTTATCATGATACATTGGGGTTTTTCTAGTACTTCTCCTCATACACCTCTTGAACAGCTAACATTCTTACCATTCACTCGGTATGTAGGAGAACGGATTCTAGAACCCCGACGCTGCAAAGAACCATGTCGAGAACTCAAACGAAGATTGTTCCACCGACAACATCTTTACTGAAAATGCATTATGCAACGTATTTAATCCCATGGAAGGGCTTCACTTAATTCAACAAGGACCGATGACATTATTCAAACGTCGAACATTATTATCACCCTTCTTGAATTTCGGGACTCATGGACAATAAACGAAGAGGAACAAGCACAATTCTTGCACAATGCCACAACCAATTCTTGGCAAATCACACTCTCATAATGGAGAACCATGCCGAGATTTACCAGACAGAAAACAAAATGTTGCAACAGGCTGTTGCACGGATTAACGGCATAGAAAATCTTATAAACGGATCCCTCCCACAAAAGGATCCTCACCAAGCATTTGGGCCAATGAAACCATTTAAATTTTGCAATTTTATATTATTTATCATTTTCTTTTTAATTTTTAATTCTCGTATGGTAATTTGTTTTTACTTAATTATTCTCATCATACTCTAATATTTGTTTATCCTTGTCTAAACAGGTCACATTTTTTTCACACAATGGAAGCTCCAAAGATGATTCCAGAACAATCTTTCCATTCATTGCTGAATTCTCCAAAGATATGGACATCTTTTCAGAGACTACATCACTCAAGTTGGTTGAACTCTCTCATTCTACACCCCTGAGCGGACATACTCCCCTGTGTTTGGCAATTTATTTTTATGATCACATGGAAGATCTACCACCGGCCCGTGGTTTCCCTTTGAATGGTTTTACACTCACGATTGGTAACACCCGACACGCTTTTATGAGCCAACAAAGTGGCATGGCTCTAGACCTTCCTCCTCTTCCACCAGATCTCCCCATTCAATACATGATAGAGAATGACCTTAATGACTATTCTAGGGAAGATTTTGTACACTCGGTATGGCGATGGCCTTGCCCACGCCAAAGAATGTGCCGGCGGCCGATGGCCGAATTCACTATTCCACTAGCCAAGATGACCATGAAAGTTGGAACCGCCATGTTATTTATTCTTATGAACATCATGGGGGATTGGCATTTTTCCACCGTGATCAAAGTCAAGATGTAAGACATTCCATGCATTGGCCCAAAGAACATACCACCTTCAACATTACGTAACTAGTAATTGAGAATCTTAAGAAGGCTCCGGTCTTTTCGCAACACTATATCACCCCGCCATAAAGATGCGAGGATAGTGAGGACGCATTTCCTCGCCTTTCTGCACCTTTCAGATCGGGTAAAGGTCGACTCTATGTGTCCAACAAACAAGATAATTCGCTTCTTGTTATTTCGACATGGACACGCCCTCCGGCAAGGTATCTTAAGAAAGTTCGCTTTTTCCCTAATGATGATAAAATGATAGCTCATCTAGACAATGCAAAGAAGAGGAAGGGAGGAAGTCTGAAAGCCATGATAGATTGGCTGGATGAAAAGGAATGGCATTTCTACGGTGGATCTAGACAAGGAGGGACTATCCACCAGCTCAAGGTCAGCAATGTGAGTTGATGCATGTACATATTTGTTTTACGCTTTGATGTGAAATAAATAAATAACCCAACAGTGTGCTTCTACTTTTATGATGATGTATAATATAGTGTCTTACAATAAATTTCTATGGAAGATGTCACTATATTTTGCTTAAAGCCTCCTCGTATACTCTTTCTTCCTCTTAACACTTTGAGGACACAATTGTCCGACCGTTTTGGGGGTAGTGAGAACCTTTTGCAAAAATTAGCATGCATAATTGTATATAGTTTACTTAATGTCAAAATAAACGATTTAGTGACAAATTCTCGTTTCTCTTTCTATGATGAAAAATATTTAGAAATCTCACCCTAGCATCAAAATTAGGACTTGTTCTTAGAAACTTAATTTAATACGATGCAATAGTTTTTACATCTTTTCATGAGCATTCATGCACCGACTATCATTAAATGTACACGTTAGAAGTTTCGGACCCATGGTTAGACAACTTAGTTTCCATATCCTGTAAGAATCTAACCAAAAGCCTCAAAATGTATGATATATGAGTAATGACACGAGGAATAGTTCTTCCGGAAGAGAAGTTCACACGTCTACTTTACTTGATCACTACCCAAATTCTAGGCGAGAATTTAGGCCTTTTGGATCGATATAGCCAAAAATTCACACCTATAAAAAAATTTACCGCTAGTCGCCCCATTGAACCTTTCATTAATCCTTTTCTACTTCACCAAAAATCATTACCCATCTATTAACCACAAATTTTCCCCGCCAAGCTGAACTCAACAATGCACCGTGACCTAGTAATCCAAGCCAGGTGAGGTAAATGCCATTACCACTCTTCGCTCGGGCCGAACCATCGACAATAATATACTTATGCCGACGGTGAATCGACGAAAGTCACGACCGACGCCCTTCCAACTCCCTACCAAAGAACCTATAATGGATCTAAATTGTACCTTCAAAATCTACACCTACGCCCCTAGGAAAGACGCCATTGATCCTTATACGATTCCGGCCCAAAAGCTCCGCTCCTGCCCGCTTGGTAAAGAACAAACATGATGAACATTTTGATGAGATCCGTGGAAACCTTCAAAAATTTGACCATAAACTTACCTTTCCTAGATGCGCTAAAGCATTTGCCCAAGCATGCCAAGTTTTTGAAGGACATGTGCACCACCAAACGACGCATGAAATGTACCTTCAACAAGCATTCCTCATCGAAAGCAGTTTCGACACCACTACCAATGGTGTGGTAAAGTACAGGACCTGTGTCTAATTAACCGTACTACGTAGACGCTGGCTTACAAGTATACTACTAATGCGACTTTTAGACCTAGGTGCCGAGATTAACCTACTTCCCTACTACTTATTTAAGCAGCTTAGGTCTTCATGAATTAAAACCTACCAATATGACTCGCGAACTCGCGGATCGCCCATCAAGTACCCAAAAGGCATAGTAGATAACGCTATAGTAAAGGTCCAAGATTTTTACTACCCAATGGATTTTGTCATTCTAGATAATCAAGTAGCCTCGCGACTCCATCCCTATCATCTTGGACGCCCTTTCCTTGTAATCGCTAACGCCTCCATAAATTGCTCCGATTCGCTTCAATGACATTGTCTTTCAGAACCTTTCGTTCAAACTCAACGTGTTCAAATTAATGAAACAGCTTCCGATCCTATAATGGAGGCAAGATTAGCTTGGTTGATAGTCCGAACATGATTATTTCACAAACTCTTTCCCGCAGACGATACACCAATTTCTTTCTTTGATAACCGAGTTTGACGATGACTCGCACATAAGGGATGTCCATGCATTATTAGAGTCGCATCTAATTATTCAACCCTAATGCTTCGTGCAACCCGATCGTAATAACCGGATTCGCTTTTTCCATTGAAAAGATGATCCCTCACTTAATCCTTGATCCCCAATCCTCCAACTCCCGTGATTTAAAACCTACCCTCTCGATTTGAAGTACGTATCTCGATCTCGATGGTAGTCACCCTATAATAATTTCGCCACTTGACTACGTAATTTTAAGATGCACGCTTGATTCATGTCATTCGCGGAACACTGCCCGCCATCGGATGGTCCTTAGATGATATTAAGGAGTAGACCCTAGATATGCACGATCGTATACATCTTGATGACGACACAAAGACATCGCGAGAACCACAACGCCTTAATCCCGCCACGAAGGAAGTAGTGAGAGAGGAAGTTTTACGCTTACTTGATGCGGTTTCATATACCCTATCTCGATAGTGACCGGTTAGTCCTATCCACGTTGTTCCCAAAAGTCCGCATTCAAGTTGTACAAAATGAAAATGGTGAGTGCATTTCCACCGCGATTCCTTTAAAATGGAGAATTTGCATTGACTATCGCGAAACTTAATGCCGAACCGTGAAAGATCACTTCCCCTCCCATTCATTGACCCGGATGCTAGAACGTTTAATGGTCATGCTTACTACTGTTTTCTTGATGGCTATTCCCGATACTTCCAAATTGTCATCGATCCCCGCCGATCAAGAAAAGACAACTTTCACGCGGTCCCTTTGAACCTTTGCATACATATCTAATGCCTTTTGGTCTTTGTAATGCCCCGCACTTTCCAACGCCGCATGCTTCACATTTTAGTGATATGGTGGAACGTTATATGGAAGTCTTCATGGATCTACTTTTTCATTTACGGAAATTCCTTTAACGATCGTTTATCCAACCTTTCTAAAGTATTAATGCGTTATGTAAGAGAAAAAATCTGGTACTCAATCGGGAGAAGTGTCATTTCATGGTTACCAAAGGACTTGTTCTAGGTCATATTGTTTCAAAAAGACGGATAGAGGTTGATAAAGCTAAAATTGTTAAAATTTCTTCGCTACCTTTCCCACGCATACTTAAGCGATATCCGGTGCCTTTTTAGGCCACACCGGTTTTACAGAGATTCATTCAGGATTTTTCTAAAGTTGCTCGACCGCCAACCAATCTCCTGCTTAAGGATGCAAAGATTCGACTTCAATTTCAATTGCAAACAAGCTTTTGATACTCTAAAACTGCTCGACTACCGCCCTATCATTCAACCCCCTGATTGGTCTCAACCATTCAACCGGATGTGTGACGCTTCGCGACTTTGCTATTGGTGCCGTGCTAGGCCAACGACGTGGACGACAAACCCATTGTCATTTACTACGCTAGTAAAACTCTTAACGACGCCAACGTAATTATACCACAACCCGAAAGAGTTCCTAGCTGTTGTCTATACTTTGGGAACATCGACCATCATATATACCCGAATTCATGCAACAATTCGGTACTTACTCACGAAAAAGGACGAAAACAACGATTGTTCCGCCGATCCTTCTTTACAAGAATTCACCCCGAAATCAAAGACAAGAAAGGAACCGAAATGTCGTGAGCCGACCATTTATCAAGGCTAGTTGGTGACATCGATGGTGATTCCGGGGCTATCGGTGATTCCTTCCCTGACGAATACTTGTAATTCTATTTTTTCATCCCCATGGTACGCGGATATCGTTAACTACCTAGTTAATGAGGAAGTCCCTCCTTTTGGTCACGCCCCGATCATAAAAAGTTCTTATCCACTGTAAAATATTATTTCGATGAACCCTACCTCTTTAAGTATTGTTCGAATTAACTCATTCGTTTGCATTCCCGACCGGAACACACCGATGTATTATCCTTTTGCCATGAACAATCTTGCGAGGTCATTTCGATTGGGAAGAAAACTGCGCCAAGGTGTTACAATGTGGTTTTAATGGCCTACCCTTTTTCGCGATGCACACGAACATTGCATAGCTTGCATTCGCTGTCGCCACCTAGGTCAATTACCAAACGAAAATATGATGCCCCTAAATCCTATCTTGATTGTGGAAATTTTTGATGTTTGGGGCATTGATTTTATGGGACCCTTCCCTATTTCTCAAGGTTTTCTATACATTTTAGTCGTTGTAGACTATGTGTCCAAATGGATTGAGGCACTCGCATGTCGCTCAAATGACCATAAGATCGCCGCGGAGATTTGTAAAAGAAAACATTTTCTCTCGTTTTGGTGTTCCCAAAGCTATCATCAGTGATGGGGGTACACATTTTTGTAACAAAATTTTTGGGTTTTTAATGAAGAAATATGGAGTTACTCACAAGGTTGCTACTCCATACCACCCACAAACGAGTGGCTGCCGGAAGTTTCCAACAGAGATAAAGTCTATTCGAGAAAACCGGCCAACCCCTCAAGGAAGGATCGTCTCTCCGCTTTATCGGATGCCTTGTGGGCATACCGAACAAAGATTTAAGACACCTATAGGGATGTCTCCCTACCGCATTATTTTTGAAAACCTTGTCATCTGCCGTTTGAACTTGAGCATCGCGCCTTTTGGGCCATCAAAAGCCTCAATTACAATATCATCGAGGCAAAGAAGCAAAAACTACAATTAAATGAGCCGGAGGAGATTCGAGTGATGCTTATGATCTCTCAAAATCCTACAAAGCTAATATGAAAAGAGTGCACGACAAGCACATTTTTATGTAAGGATTTCAAAATTGGCCAAGATGTTTTAATCGCACAACCCCGTGTACACATCTTTCCCCGTAAATTGAAAACACGATGGTCCGGTCCTTTCATTGTGTCGTCACCAGAAACATTATGGGGCAATCTCTTTGCTTAATCCAAAAGATAACAGTGAATTTCAAGTCAATAGACAACGCCTAGAACATTACCACTTAATTACGCCACCGATGTTGAATGTACTCTTCTTCAATCCAAAGATACACCGACTAGATGTTTTGTTTGGCATGCATCAATCTTGTTTCTATAGAGGGTACGCCATTTTGGTAGCCGGGCCATCTTCTATCTTATGATCTCCAAAGTTCTTTGAAGTGTGTGGTTGCAGGCATCGAACCTTAGTCCATGAAAACTCTTTTCTAACCGAGTATAAATGTCTTCTACAACACGAAAGCAAATGTACCTTTCGTAAACGATGGGTACCTAAAATTTCACCTCCTTCCTTCTCTTCCTTTTCTACTCTCTACCTCACGAACTTCAGCTAATCATTTGGTGTAAGTCTCACTCATCACAAATAGGAATGGTCATAGTTCTTTGCTCGTAACGACGCGGCGCGGATGATGGGTGTATGCATTGCCAAACACCCTTTCCGCCCAGGCTCGACTTCCTATTCGATACTTTCGCCGGTTTAAGGTATACTTTTGTCTAACACCAACAAGCAGATAATCTTCATCGCCGCGCCATTTCTCACACAGGTTGGGATTCGTCTTGAGAATCTGACGTTAAAAGACTCGATTCGTCTTGAGAATCTGACGTTAAAAGACTCAACTCGTCTTGAGGATCTGACGTTAAAAGACTCACCTTGTAAATAAGTTTATATTGTTGCCTTTTCCCTTTGCATTAAGTTTTGCACATGGGATTCGTGTCAAACCTCAGATGTTGCATACTTGGAACATAAACGGGCAATGGATTCCACCAGACCAACCCTAGAATTGGTTACTTTGAGTCCCTTGGGGCGGTTTGAGGATAGCCGTATGTAATAAGGGCAATTTTATTAGACCAGAATACAAGACGGTCCGTGATGGTACCGTCCCTGCCCCTAACCCCATAATACATAGAGATGAAGCCACACCGGGTTGATTGGGTTCGCCCGAGAGCGACATGACAGCTTGTCTATGATTTAAGATGGTGACTCCCGACATCCAAAGTTTTTTCAAGTATATCTCCCTTGTATGTAAATAAAACCTTTGTTTATAAATAAAACACTCTCCTTCTTTTTAAAAAAAAAAAAAAAAAAATTATGACTTTCAAGAATGACTCATACAATTGATAGCATTTTTGTGCCGATCGTTTCGGTATCTCATTCGGGTCCAATTCGAGTCCAAACGAAGTCGTGGGTAAGCATTTAGATTTTTAGGTTTAAATCGGGCTTTAGGCTTTATTTGGGCTTCGAGAAAATTTTTGCCCAACCAAAATATCGATTTCTCGGTCCATTTAAACCCAAAAACCGATAACGCTACCACATTTACATCACTCTTCTTCCTAAAAACCGGATCTTGCCCCTCTCGATTTAGTCTCGCGACGAGACAGGCCCACACTAAAACCAAAGTCTCGCAGACCCTCACATCTCCGACCAAATTTTCCTTCCGTCGATCATCATCCCATTCTTACCCTCATCAAGAATCAATAGCCATCCTCTCTAAGACCAAAGAATGGCCTAAAACAAACGGATTTGTGTGGAAAGAAATTTTGGAAATTTGTTTGAAAACGGGATGTTTGCTCCATTCTTTGATCACCTAAATTAACTCTAGAGGATGGGAGAGTTTGTTATATGCCAATGGAGGGCTTTATTCCAAGGATTTGGTGATGAAATTCTACTGACAATGGGAGCTTTAATGGCGACCATTTTTGGTCACCTTCGAGGGTGTGCGCCACGGTCACACCTCGTTGCTCTCCCGATCACGGGCATTCCTCCGGTCGACCACGCATCGACTCAAGCAGCAGTTCGTACCCACGGACTTTACGACCTAATGCTCGACACGCCAATCGAGAGAGTACAACATCGATGGGAAATGCGCCAGACGGGTACCGGCAAGCGACGAACCAACTAGCAAGAAATGACTCAATGGCTGGATCAACGTCATTGGCACCTCGAAGCCTTCTGGACATCAACAAGACCTTCCTCCACCTTCTCTCGATCCTCCAGAGCGAAAGGGTAACTTCGCGATCGCTATCTTTCTTTTGATATTATCACACATGCCACTCTTAGGTCAGCCCCTCTTGCCGTTCTAGTAACGCAAGTTATGATTAATCTGGGTTTTCTGTCCCCCACCCCACTACTCCCTATACCACAATATGAGAATATGCTTGTCTTCAAGAAATGCATACAGGACCCTTGGGAACCCACAACACCTAGGGCTGCCGAGCACGCTAGCGTAGGATCCTCTAACCCACCCTACTTTGATGAGACTGCCATGAGTAAGATCACCCAACCCATAGAGGCCTTTACGTGCTGTGAACGATTGGGTCCGAGAGACATGTACACTTTCGCCCGGTATCGATGAGACGCACTTGGGGCGAAGTTAAGGACAGATATGACCACTGCCACGAGTCGATGACAGATGACATAGGCGATTCCAGCAGAAATGAGAGCTTCCATGACTCGCATTTCAGGGACAATATGCTTACTCTCCGAACCGCCCAAATAATGTTCATGGCGGCGAAAGATCGGTTCAGTTCGAGCTCGTGATGGATACTCTTGGTGATATCCAAGAGCAGTTAGCCTCCACGGAGCTCAGATCATCTTTGCCGCGGCGTTGTAGGACTCCCTCGGTTCTTCTTTCCCGCGGCCCCAGGATTCTCGCTCAAAGACCGAGGATCATCAGTAGCTAGATTTATTCTGGACTTGTATAATATTTATATCAGATACTTTATTTACGTGTTTGCATTTTTCGAGCTTAATAGTAGATGGTTCCTAAATATTTCTATCTTGATATATTAGCTATATCTAATATATAGCTATATCTAATATATAGCTATATATTAGATATTTCTATCTTGATATATTAGCTATATATTAGATATTTGATATCTTGATATATATTTCTATCTAATATATAGCTAATATCTAAATATTTCTATCTTGATATATTAGCTATATCTAATATATAGCTAATAATAAATTATATACATATATATAAATATATATTTTAAATGTCATACTTAAACAACAAATTTTAACGTAAACTAACGCTTTATAAAAACGCTCGTAAACCGATAATGAAAACGCATCAAAAACGGTCAGAAAACCGGTCATGAACAACATCTAAAAACGGGTCGAAAACGGCAATTTTCTTTCTATAAATAAGTTCAACTCTTCCTCCATATTCACTCATTTCATATTCTTCCCTCTACACTTCTTATTCTAAAAACCGTTTTAGATCACTCCAAGCTCAAGATTCATGGATGCACTAGAAAAGTTTGAGCAAAGAACAGCATTGAATATGCTACTCAAGTCTTCATGCTCGGTTGTTTTATTATAATCATGTTGTTAATGTGGCATATAGTTCTATCTAATATTTAGGTTTGTATTTAAGTTATCGTATCATTATGTTGTGTTTCCATACCGTTGTACGTTCTTACATCTTATTGTGATCGTATATCTACATTTTCCTTGTCCTTCTACTTACGATTTTCTAGTTAAAAAAAAAAAAAAAAAAAAAAAATGTCACATGCCCCATTCTTCTCTTCCACACTACATCCACTTTTGCGCATATCTTAGAAGAAACACGTGGTCTAACTACCCTGTGACACCTCGAAACGTATCTTTTACAGTTTCGAATGGGTGCCTATTTATAACAAGGATAGACACCTCAAAAATTTAACTTCCCTTTTTCCAAAATAATTTTTTTCTTTTCCACCACTCCATCTTTAATGGCCCCTCACTGAAGTTCGTGTTCGAGCAAAATTTTATGGAAAATTTCCAAAATGGTCTTTTTCATCCTTTTTTTGACACTTTGAATATTACGCCGAGGATGGTACCCTCTTTTACACCATAAGCAAGCATTTTATTCCAGAGAATTGGTCTTGTTATTTTATAAAAGCGGTTATTTCCAAAACGGACAATTCTTTGTCCGTGCTAACGGATGCAAACATGAATTGACTATGGAAATCATCTCTGAGGTACTTCAAATTCCTATTACAAACCAAGGAGTACACCTTCAGGATTCACCTTTCGATAATATCCGGCATCTGATGTTTGCAACTATCCTTCACGGCGAATACAACCAGAAAAACCGTATTGTTTATCAGCGATCTTTACAAAAGAACCAATTATCTGTGATCCAATGGGTAGCTCATAATGTCCTAGGCACGTCTAAGACTTTCGAAATAACCAAACCCCTCCTCCATTTACTCTGGGTCTTGCAGAGTAATTGCAATGATTTTTGCATTATTAAATTTCTCTGGAATGTGATCGCACGTGCCAAGAAAAAGGCAGCTCCTTTACCAACCATTGTGACACTTATCATGATACATTGGGGTTTTTCTAGTACTTCTCCTCATACACCTCTTCGAACAGCTAACATTCTTACCATTCACTCAGTATGTAGGAACGGATTCTAGAACCCCGACGTTGCAAAGAACCATGTCAGTAACCAAACGAAGATTGTTCCACCGACAACATCTTTACTGAAAATGCATTATGCAACGTATTTAATCCCATGGAAGGGCTTCACTTAATTCAACAAGGACTGATGACATTATTCAAACGTCAGAACATTATTATCACCAGCCTTCTTGAATTTCAGGACCTGCGGACAATAAACGAAGAGGAACAAGCACAATTCTTGCAATGACCACAACCAATTCTTGGCAAATCACACTCTCATAATGGAGAACCATGCCGAGATTTACCGACGAGAAAACAAAATGTTGCAACAGTCATTTGCGCGGATTAACGGCATAGAAAAATCTTATAAACGGATCCCTCCCACAAAAGGATCCTCGCCGTTACTTGGGCCAATGAAACCATTTAAATTTTGCAATTTTATATTATTTATCATTTTCTTTTTTTTAATTTTAATTCTCGTTATGGTAATTTGTTTTACTTAATTATTCTCATCATACTCTAATATTTGTTTATCCTTGTCTAAACAGTCACATTTTTTCACACAATGGAAGCTCCAAAGATGATTCCGAACAATCTTTCCATTCATTGCTGAATTCTCCAAAGATATGGACATCTTTTCAGAGACTACATCACTCAAGTTGGTTGGAACTCTCTCATTCTACACCCGTGAGCGGACATACTCCCCGGGTTTGGCAATTTATTTTATGATCACATGGAAGATCTACCACCGGGTCCCGGGGTTTCCCTTTGAATGGTTTTACACTCACGTATTGGTAACACCGACACGCTTTTATGAGCCAACAAGTGGCTATGGCTCTAGACCTTCCTCCTCTTCACCCGGATCTCCCCATTCAATACATGATAGAGAATGACCTTAATGACTATTCTAGGGAAGATTTTGTCGCCTCGGTATGGCGATGGCCTTGCCCACGCCAAAGAATGTGCGGGCGGCCGATGGCGGAATTCACTATTCCACTAGCCAGTATGACCATGAAAGTTGGAACTGCCATGTTATTTATTCTTATGAACATCATGGGGGATTGGCATTTTTCCACTGCATCAAAGTCAGCATGTAAGACATTCCATGCATTGGCCCAGCAACATACCACCTTCAACATTCTGAGAACTAGTAATTGAGAATCTTAAGAAGGCTCGGTCTTTTCGGCAACACTATATCACCCCCGCCATTCAAAGATGCGGGATAGTGAGGACGTACTTCCCTCAGTTTGCGGCCACCTTTCAGGACTGGGTAAAGGTCGACTCTATGTGTCCAACAAACAAGATAATTCGTTCTTTGTTATTTCGGACATGGACACGCCCTGCAAGGTATCTTAAGAAAGTTCGTTCTTTCCCTAATGATGATAAAATGATAGCTCATCTAGACAATGCAAAGAAGAGGAAGTGGAGTGAAGTCTGGAAAGCTATGATAGATTGGCGGGATGAAAAGGAATGGCATTTCTACAGGGACGAGACAAGGAGGGACTATCCACCAGTTCAAGGTTGGGGCAATGTGAGTTGATGCATGTACATATTTGTTTTACGTTTTGATGTGAAATAAATAAATAACCTAACAGTGTGCTTCTACTTTTATGATGTATAATATAGTGTGTTACAATAAATTTCTATGGAAGATGTCAGCTATATTTTTGCTTAAAGCCTCTCAGGTATACTCTTTCTTCCTCTTAACACTTTGAGGACACAGTGTCCGACTGTTTGGGGGTAGTGAGAACCTTTTGCAAAAATTAGGCATGCATAATTGTATATAGTTTACTTAATGTCAAAATAAACGTATTTAGTGACAAATTCTCGTTTCTCTTTCTATGATGAAAAATATTTAGAAATCTCACCCTAGCATCAAAATTAGGACTTGTTCTTAGAAACTTAATTTAATACGTATGCAATAGTTTTACATCTTTTCATGAGCATTCATGCACCGACTATCATTAAATGTACACAAATGATAAGTTTAAGGACCCATGGTTAGACAACTTAGTTTCCATATCCTGTAAGAATCTAACCAAAAGCCTCAAAATGTATGATATATGAGTAATGACACAGAGGAATAGTTCTTCCGAATAGAGAAGTTCACACGTCTACTTACTTGATCACTACCCAAATTCTAGGCGAGAATTTAGGCCTTCTTTGGATCGATATAGCCAAAAATTCACACCTATAAAAAAAATTTACCGCTAGTCGCCCCATTGAACCTTTCATTAATCCTTTCTACTTCACCAAAAAAATCATTACCCATCTATTAACCACAAATAAATAAGCCTACCTAGATGATGAGTATGAGAAATAGGATGAAGTGCAGAAAAATGAAGAGAAAAACCTTGTCACAAATCAAAATCAGCATTGCTGCTTTAAGAAAAGAAAAAGAAAATAGAAATATGTTTCCAAAAATCAAATCAAAAATCATACAAAAGCTTGAAAAATCCAAGTATGGAAACCCATGTTAGAAGCAGAAAGAAAAATAAGGATTCTCTAGTATAAATATCTCAAGACCTTATTCTCTCATACTTATCATTTTGAATTTTCCATTCCATTTTCTTCTACACTACCACCTAAGCCCCATAACACCTAATAAAGACCTCTAGCTCAATTAGGAATATGATAGTGTGATAATAAGTAGTAGTTGTGACTTCTAATTCCTCCCTCTCCTCGACCGCCATTGAGTATGTGATGAAACGTGTGCCCATGCACACCGAGATAGCAAAGCTTGAGTGGAAAAATAGAGAGAAATTGTGTGTCGACACATACCCGAGAACCTACTTAAGGACGCTATCCAAGGGATCCTTATCAGACATTTCATTATTAGATCACTGCATGCATGCTCATACGTAGATATTTCGATTATTGTATGAATATTAACTTGAATTTCGAAAGAATTAAATCCTTGTTTCCCCTGCTAGTGGGATGTCTAGATACCTGAGAATTAATTAAGGAAACAAGCCTTTGTTACTAAGTCGTTGTAGTATAAATGAATTTTGTGAGTATCTTCTCTGGAAAACTCTCACGAGGCTATAACTCGTCCACTAGGGAATTCCTAGTGGTTCAAGGCCTTGTTGCATACGGTCAATGCAACCGTAGTTGCGAAATGAGATTTAGCTTAGACAACACATTTTTGACCACTTACCCTTTTAATGTCTCTCCCTTTGCTTGAGGACAAGCAAAGTGTCTGTTTGGGGTGGTGTGATAAGCACCCAAAACTGTAATATTAAACCCCGAGACATAGCATTTTGGTCGATTATGTGTTTAATAATCATGTAATAATTATATTTTCGTACTTTTGCAGGTTTCTACAATTAAAATGAATATAATGATAAAACATGCATCAAAGTACGGGAATACTAGAATATTTGAAGTTTCCCACTCAACCCCCGTGAAGCCCAACAAAGCCTGACTAAAGCCGAAGTTTCCAAAAGAACAAACCAGTGCAGAACGGGTCCACATATAAAGAAGCAGCAAACTTCCGAAGCTCAAAACGGATAAATCTAGATGCCGATGTTGGCTAGTGAAGCTGCCATAGCGACCCGAGCGACGAACTCTGCGCAAGGACAAAAAGTTGTAAAAACGCCAAATTTGGCGCCGCCATTGGACACACTAAGTGGACCCACTCTGCGGGCCTAAAGGCATGACGAGTCAGCATAGGCAGGTGGCAAGTGATGGGTTCAATTTGGTGCCACCTTGCAAGAGGAAAGACACGTACCAATTCAATGTTTGAATTGAAAGACAAAAACCAAAACACAAAAGGACAAAACCTTAAATGAAAGTTTTGTTTCGTAACAAAACTTTGAATCAAATTGATTTACATGGAGACAAAACTTTGTTCAAAGTTTTGAATGTCTAAATTAGCAAACAGACGAAACCCAATTAAAGGTTTCACGAGACATTAGCCTATATATATGAGGGGGTCGCCTTCATTATTTCCCCTTCAGCATATTAATGCTTTAGCTTCCGCTTAGTTAGATTTTTCCTTCAAATGAATTTTGTGATTCCGCCATTTCCATTCCAAAGAAATTTTAAATATCGTAAGTTATTTTACCCTTTAATAACAAATCATTTCTTTTCTAGTTTAATTTATGTCCCGCATTTATTTACTTAATGTATACAAAGAAGTTTTATTATTCCTTCTATGACCAAGAGCTAATCCCCTCGTGGGGTTATCTTATGCTTTCGTGTGAAAACCGGATTGACTCGTTAATATTCTAGAATCACTACTTAGAATTAGGCATAGAATTGACATCCGGTCCCAAAATGACCGAGACAATAAAGTTGATCATTGATGCTTCGGGATTGGTCTCGCTTGACCCAAAATGTCTCACGCATCGACTTTCAGTGTCGAACGACTCTCCAATTCGGCCCACCGATGATGTGAAATTGAGCCGGAGCTGAAATAATATACCGTAGATGAGGTATTATTGAAACTCCTTATGCTAGTGAAATGCGACCTAGAGATGTGGGCATGCGCTTAGGGATCAATACTCGGCGTCCGCCTCTGAAAACGAGGACGGCAGAGATGTAGTGACTTGGTAATATAAACTGTTAAAAAATGATTCTTACATGAGCATGATTAACTCTCTCCCTGTTTCTCTATTTTTGTTTACCTACATATAATTGCCGTAGTAATTTACATTATTTGCATTACCGTTAATTTAATTAAAACCAACTAAAAAGAAACCTAAAAATCCTACTCACCAAAAGTTATAATTCCAGTTGTGAACCTATCCGAGCCTTAAGGTTTGGACGATCCCTTACTCGACCTATCCTGTCACGCCCCGAGACCCAACACACATCCCGAGGACGTGGAATGAATCTCGAGGCAGACACCTATCCCGATTCTACCGAAATTTCGGTAGAGTTTCCTTTGTTTGATCGACGTTCGTAAACCCTAAAAACCTGTCATAACCTGTCATAAACCCTGGACATCTTATAATTCCCTTCCAACAACCATACATACATCCAACAATCATATATACTACACTTAACTCTAACTACTACAGGGATATGACGATATAACTACAAAACAAGGAGAACCGTTGCCAAATACGATTATTACATCAAAATGACCTAGCTCTCTATATATACAACAAAAGAAGGAACTATCTCTATACATCCAAAGAAAAGAGCTAGGCTCATTATATACAAAAGAAAAAGAATAACCTAGGTCATCTCTATACAAATCAAAATATAAACTTGACTCGCCTCGCAAAGCATGGGAAATCCTCCCAAATCACCATACCCGCCATCACTGGGTTAGGGAAACCCTCCTCCAAGAACCGCTCGCGTCTGAAATGTTAAGTAGGATGAGCAAACAACTAGGCCCAAAGAAGAAACGCATACATAGCCAATAAATAGTTTACTTATAGAAAACATTTAAAACATGCGGGGTTTCTATAATAGTATTCAAATATTGTGACTAGGTATATATACATCACTAACTAGCGTAAATCCTCTTGACATGCTTCATTGATATATAAAATAGAGTTTTCACAATCATCATACAACTATTGTGGTGGGCCCATCCTATTAGAATGGTGGGTAATGACCGTACTCAGCCCGATCCCAAGCAATCTCGGTTCAAGATTTTCCCCAGTGAACCATGCACCGTTGTTTTCCTCGATTTTACGGCGGAGTGAAATGCCGTTGTTGTGTTCAGACACAAAAATCCCCAAAGCTTTTAGGGCTCAGTGGGGCCTGGTGGACCACGACCCCCATACGGGCTGTCACCTAACTTACGGTGGTCAACCGTTCGACGACCGCAGACCGCCAGATCCCGACACATCCGTGAGTGGACTAAACTCTCACCTCCTCGCCTAAACCTCATCGAGGTAACATGTAACCCCACTCAAGCTAATCACCATACAAAGTGACACTACAAGCATGGTTATCTAGAAAAGTAGAAAAGGAATTCCCGACTACATCCAAAGATGCATCCCTTGAAAGGTGGCCCACCACCTCGAAAGGTGTACACCACATTGAATCCTAGAGCTTAACAAAATGCGACAACAGTTCCTTCTTTATAGAATTCACGGTTCCTTTTCTAAATCCCTCGTGATAAACATAGTAATATCTATATATATATATACTTTCATTACCCGATTGTTTTCAAATACTCTAGTTACATATCTAGTTTTTCTTTTAAAACTGCTGATTATATAGGTGTGAGTTCCCTCGATTTCCCGAAATCGAAGTTCAACCTATGACTCCCAAACGGGCGACCATAGTAAATAACAACCGATGATTCCCAAACGGCTAATCATCATTAAATAAATACAACCATTCCGGAAAAAATCAAGAACCTCGCGACCTAATTCCAAACAACCGGAAATCCTTCCCCCGCATTACAAAATCCATCTCTGTCTCCTTACTGAGACAAGAGACGCGAACCTTTCCCCAAAACCAGTTTTTCACTTTTAACAAAGAAAACAATCCCAACTACCCCGATTTCACAAACTCATTTCTTTTCACACAAAAGCTATCCATATACTTAATTCATATCGAGGAAACTACAATGCAAAAACATGAATATCATATATACATGCATGGTTGATACGCTAAACTATTTCTTAACATTTTAAACAACTTAAATCATGTATGAAAATAAGCACTATATATTGGTATGTAGGTTCCTACCTTAGCAAGCTCCGCTTCTCCTCAAGCCCACTTAACCTTAACCTAATCCCTCAGATTTACTCCTACACATCATATATATATATTCGACCATTATTAGAAGTTATCAAACGAACGAGAATTTTATATACTGAACGTCGAAAAGAATCTCGACGCTAAGTATTTGGTTTCGGGTAAATTTTTATCTAACTACATCAGCTCAGAGCTACAGCCATTTCCTCGCATCTGTTACTCGTCTCTACCGCTATTTCGACCATGGCAAATATCGGCGTCAATCCTATCACGCCTCAATTCAAATTCCAAATTTTAACTACAAACAAATTCCACTCTTCAATTCGCATTTAATCCTATTCTACTAAGTGGGTGTTCTTTTCTCACTCACTCGATACTCAACGTGCTTTCGTAAAACAAGTGTGAACTAACATCCATGCTCTAAATTAGATTGAATATTTAAAATTCTTACCGAAATCGGCAATAAAAATCGTTCCTAGCTTGTCGCTCCACCAAAATCGCAGCTCTCCTTCTCCAAACCGAAGCATCACCGATATTAAACCCATCCCATTTCGCTTATACTTCCTCAATACAACCAACTACATAAAAATCGAAGTTCAAATGATTTACTTTAAAGCGAATTCACTAACCTTTCACTCAAACACGACGCTCCAAGGATTTTCTACTGATTTGAAAGCCATTCCTCTCCAAATAGCTACTTTCGAATTATATGGCCCCATTCAATATCTCTCACAAATGCAACCTCAAGCTATTGAATTCAATCCAAATAATTATTTAAAACGAAAATAAAACTCACCTTCCGTGTTACGGCAAAATCCGAATTTTTGTGAGTCTCCACACCTGAATTCACTAGGTGAGTGGTTGTTCAATTCGTGGGTTTGAATTGATTGAAGAGGAACTACCCCAACCGCCGCCACATTCCACTTCGGCCATTGTTACGTTACAAATTTCCAAAGAGTAGATTACTTTAGGGTAGTGTTTCTAGGTTGGGAGAGTGAAGGATTGTGGTAGAATCGATGGAAATTGAGAGGATTAGGTCTCTCTCTCTCCAGGGTTTTGAAAGTTTTTGTTTAAGAGGTACATTTTTGCCTGCTTCGCGATTTTGGTTTTGCCCGATTTTTGATTTTTTCAATTTCACGATTTCGGTTTCTATTTCACATTTTCGTTTTCTTTTTGGGCATATATTTAGGCCCAAGCCCAATACATTAAGCTTAAGGTCCTAATCAACGCTTAACCCCCACTAATTCGACTTAAGCGTCTTGATTATTTTTCGCCTATTCCGCTAAATTTAATCGCTATATTCTATCTCACCGCAAAACCTATGACAATAACCCACTCATGCGTGTAAATTAACTCCGTGCCGGCTTCAAGACGCAAAACCGCTAACCGGCATTTTATCAAATTTTTTGCATATGGGTCGCTTACCTAACGCGACTTATGAGTCGGAGTTAAGTTTCCTTAAGTTACGTACGTTTGAAAAATAAACCCGACAACCAATTTACATAACCGACCCTAGAGTTGATATGAAATTTACAAAATTACCCTTAATAATATTTCAGGCCTTTACATATCCTACCAAACTCACGTGAGTAAGGTAACAATTGACTAAAACGTACGACTATACGGACGTTGGAATTTGGACTTTGGACTTCAGACTTTGGACTGTGGACCTCGGACTTAAGAAAATAAGTAACTGAAAACCAATAAACGTGTATAAAGTGTGTTTTATCAGGCAGTCGCTTATGAGAGAACAAATAGTCAACAAAAGAGAAGTGGAGGTGGGAGATCATTTGCCACTGACATAACTTGGGTTTCATAATTGAGCTAATTTAGTGGTAGCATGGATTTCTTTTTATGTTGCCCTCTTTTCTCTGTTCTATAACAGTCTACTGATACCTGAAAATACAAGAAAAAACTGAAGGAAAAGAATTTTGAGACCCTTGATGATATCAGGGCTTTATTTATCGTTAATTCTGCTCAAATGTTTTCAGAAGCACATCATCTTTGCTGTGAGGTTTGTATTTGATTTCCTCTAGTTTTGAGATTTAGATAGAAAACAGGCAAAAAAGTGCACTAAAGAGAAAACAGAACCACTAGTTAGACGATATTTCTACAAATCATTGAAGGATCTTGGTGGACTTGAACCACCATCTCTTGAGATACATTGGAAACATGGTCCAATTCTCAAGCGCTTTTTCCATTTAAGCTAAAGATCCATTACACATAGCAAAAGTGAAGTCATATGACAAAATGTAAATGAATCACATTCATATTTATCATAGAGAAATAAATTCATGCAACAGTTGATAGAGTGCACAATAGACTGGTTAAAGAGTACATTCAATCAAGTCCTCCAATGCTGAAAGCATGATTAAATTCCGATGGATGAACTGGAAGGAGGAAACAATAGACTACCTCAGAAATCAATGAATTAATGCTTCCAATCATTCTCAATTAAGCAGGTGGGATGGCAACAGATACAACAGGAAAATGCAATTGATTATTTCCAGGACTAGTAATATAGGACAAAAATGCATCATTTTGCATTTCATGACTATGTTTTCCACTGTATCAACATCACTACTCATGGCGTGCACCAACTCAAAATCTTCAAAACCTGGAGACAAGAAATACAGATAAACTTTTGGACCAAAATCCTCTCCAAACCAGTGATTTAAACCAAAGACCTACAAAGGGAAAAGCTACAATAAATACCCAAGTCCTCTGTAGACGTTGACACATTTTTCACAACCGATGCGGTCTTCACAACTTCAACATATTTTGAACTTCCAACTGCTTTCTGTAGTTTGGACTGCAAAAGCTTTTTCTCTGAAAAAAGATAACTAATATAAACAAAACAAGTATAAAGGTGTAAAAGAAAAAAATCTGACACAGGGACTAGTCACATCTACAGAAAATGTATTCCTATCGTTGCTGCGAAACCAGGAGAACATTGCAGAAAATGTATTCCTAGATACTTGACCTTTGCTATCATCACAAAAGTTGCAAACTAGCTTACTCTAGTTTTGGCATGTATCAAATTTTCGCACAGATCAGTAAAAGTTGCCATATCTGCAGCTCAGTTCCACATCACAAAGCGAAAACAAAATGAATAACTTCACTATCAACCACCATGTTGGAGCCCTAATAGCAACGTACTGAATTCTTGGTGGAGGATAAAGTAGGCTAAAGTAATGAGACAACCTTCACAAGCATCATCCTCCCACCTAGCAATACCGAAGTTTGTGTACTAAACTAACAATGGATGTTCTGTATAAAAATAAATATTATCCCTCAGAAGTCCCACAGCCAAAATATTATTTCTCTCTCAAGATAACAAAGCTGGAGCCGTTGATCTTCTGAATCTTTGCAATTTTCTTTAAAATATTAGCAAATGCTGCTTTGTCCTGCAATAATAAAATTGTTGAGTTAGTTAAGGAGTATCCTGCGTATACACTAAACAGAAGACTTGTGGAACAACAACACTCATGGCATATCTCAACGGTGAGAGCAGGATTTTGGAGGAGTGTTTAGGGACCACTTTGGAGCTCAAGCTCCTGCTTTCAGTGGTGGACTGGCAGTTCTTGCTACAGCACACTTGAAGCTATACTAAATGGCATTCATATTGCTATAAGAAAGTAGGTTCTACAGGTTAAAAGTACATTCTAACTGAAAGGTTGTCGTGGTGTATCTTCAAAGGAAGCTGAAAAGAAAGGTATAAATATCAAAACCAATTACACATCTGCTACAAATCAAAATAACCGAAGCTTCATGTCACATACCACAAACCAGGTGATCAAGTCATGGTCTGGACCTTTTGTTTTTCACCGTGGAGTTTTGAATCATGTTTGGGGGGGTTTGTAGATGCGACAAATGGTATTCGGTACAATATCAAAGGCCTTGCATCAATGGAACTTACATACACACATGGATATTTCAAAATGAAATTAAGAATTTGAATACCAAGGGGAAGCAAGAGATAATATGATATGAAATTAATACCTTCTTGTAGAGCATCAATCATTGATTGCAAATCCTTACGCTCCTTTTGCAGGCTAGATACTTTCTTCCTGTAATTATAAATGAAATTTTGCTTATAACCTGTGGGTATGACGGAGATCAAATTTCCAAAAAAAAAAATCATTTCGAGCTATAGCCACTGAAGTTCTTCAGGCATAATTTGTTGTTATAGCCACTGTGTTTGCAAGGTTTGAAAGAGGTTTCTTTTTTGTTCTTTTTTGTTTTTCCCTTTGGTAGAGCGGGGGAAGAAGAATGGACGTAAAGAAAATTTCCCTAACAAAAACGGAAAAATGGGTACCAAAACAAACATGTGTTATTTTTTTAAAATCTTCTGCCCCTATTGGAAATACCCCAAATTATTTGGGAGATATTATTGGATTTAGAGCAGTTATTGGGGTATGGCAAAAATTTATGTTAGTTTGGGGTATGGGAGTGTTTTGTTGGGTATGTCCAAGATCACCCTAAAAAAACTACATTATAATTTTAAGTGAGCTCCTACAACTAACCGCACCAACAAAGATAACCACGCCAACAAAGATATTACAAAAAAAAAAAAGGGTTAGTTAGACTTACCCCCATTACTAGTTGCAATTAGTGTTAAACCCCCCCCCCCCCTCCCCATTTGAGTGATCCAACGGTCAGATTTTTTCATCTGAAAAAAAAATCATCTCGTAACCGTTGGATCTTGCAATTGGGGAGTAAGTCTAACTAACCCAAAAAAAAAAAAACTGGTTGGAGTAAACCACAATAGAACTACATGTTTACATATTGCTTACCTCTTAAAATGCAATCCGCTTGTGCTTAGCTCCACTATGTATTACCCTCGATTCATTTTTCTAGAGTACCACATTACAGCTTTGGTCATCTCTAAAAAAATGAGATTAAAACATGTGCCAAAATATATCAAACAACTTTTGCTAAGAAAATATGAAAAATATTGTTCAATCTAATTCTTGATGTTTATTAGTATTATGCCATTCATGGTGAACCATGAGTTAATAAAAATAGTTCCACGTGACCATTGCCTCAATTGCACAACCATTGGCATGAAATGTACAACCATTTAAATTTAAAAAAAGCTATCGAAATGAACTGTATGCCATATGATTTGCAGCATAAATAGAAAGCCCATCACAACCAGATTTTTCAGGTCAAAATAAAGGAATTCAAAGCATATATATCTAAGACTTTCAAAAAATGACTCTAACACCACCTATTTTAAAAGTTCACACAAGAGACCATTAGGCATTAACTCTTTTGGTTTTAGGTAAAATATATGGTTGAAATAAGTGACAACCCAAACACATGTATGAATGAAAGCCTAATACTACACTTAATGGTACAAACTACAAAGACAATAATTTAATCAAGCACAACAAAATTTTCCAAATAAAGGACCATTCGAAAAGATTAAAACCACAAATAGAGTAAACTATCAAACACTAATCCTAAGTACTGGCTACCTAAAACATCCACACTATACCTTTCAAAGTTATAAACATAAACAACCTACCTAAGAGTCTAAGATCCCTTGTCAAAGTTATCTCTCAAGTGATCTGAATTCAGCCTCTGACCAACGACCATGCTTATATGCGCCTATAGAAATAGACACCAACGCTATTGAAGGTCGTAAAGCTAGCTTTCCAACTATGGAACAAAACCTTGGCATGAGCAGTCGCGCATACACAATTTTCAACAAATTCTAGGCTGAAAATTGATGATATACTTTAGTATATCAATGTACTTTAATATATCAATTAGAATTAAAATTTAGTGGAAGTAATATGTTTATTCTTGCTCACAGTGGATTTCTTTAACATTGTGTTGTACAGCAAAGTTTCTTATCACAGTGGAAGAGCTATGTATCTTAGCAGAGTCAAGTTAGAGCACCTCAGCAAATAAGCTGCAAAAGATGAACTACCACTTCCTGTGCATAAATTTTATCAGTAATTCTTTACATTGGGTCGTGCACGGCTAGCTCGCCCACGCCTCTATGTGCTGGCGGCTCAAGCTACGTTGGGCAACTCGGGTGCGCCTCTTTAAAGGTGTTTAGATAAAGACAACAATAGAAAACAAAGTTATTGCATGAAGTGGATGTGTACATAGAAAAAATGAATAATTAAGTAGAAAAGATAATGACCATACTTACATATAACAACTGATCATCGAATAGGAAATTAAAGATGTTGTTTACTGCCAGGAGCACATGAAAATGTAGTGTTTCGAAACATTCACCTGCGCAGAACTTCTCTGTAGACTACATTGTGTCTGTAAATGCACTGTCTGCCATTCAGAAGTCCATTTTTCACCAATATCTTGGTGTTTCTCTTTGACACCGCTCTCGTCAACGCAACATAAAGTTGCCCATGAGTGAAAATGTGATCAGGCAGGTAGATTCCAACGTGTGGTATTGTCCAACCTTGGGATTTTTTTATAGTAAGACCGAAACTTAGATGTATTGGAATTTGTTCTCTCGTAAGTACAAAAGGAATTCGAGAATATTTGGAAGATTTTAGAGGTATTCGAGGCAAGAAAGTTGTCGAACCTGAAAAGTTTCCACTGACGATTTCAACAAATATAAAGTTGGAGTAGAAACCTCGACACAACAATCTTGTACCATTGCATAGTCCTTTACCCAGATTAATACACATTATCCTTATTTACAATGTTTATTAAGTTGAAATGATTTATCAAACAGCAAGTACCTACATTTAACATATTGGGTGGGTTTTCAATAAATAACCATAGTGGGACCTTTCAACATATATTGTTAGACCTATAGGGGCTAGGTGTACTTTCCCAAGTAAAAAAACACCATATAGAATGTGAAAAAGTATAGTTTAGAGAATACCGACCTGCCGAGAAAAGTGGAATCCCAAAAAGTAGGATGTACAGGATTAGTCAAGCAATCCATACATCAACTTCAGGACCATATTTCTGTTTCAGGACTTCTATAGCCATATAGTAAGGACTTCCGACTATGTAATTCTGTTTTAGGACCTATGCAGTCATATAGTAAGGACTTCCAAGTATTTTGGTTAACAGCTCGCCTATAAGAAATTAGGTTTCTTATATAGTGGTAAAATAACCTGCATATGCTCATTAGCTCATAGTACATAGTTACTTTATAATATTATTTCTAGAAATTCAAGGACGTAGAGAATACGTACCAGGACAGATGCACCTTGATGGAACACTCTATTTCCAGTAAACTAAATCGACTTACTTTATAACAACAACACTGTTCTTCAATCATATTTTCGCGTCGGTTTCTCTCTCTCTGTCGCTACCCCTCTCGACGATCATGAATTGCATTGTCATTAAGTAATAATAATGAGCTCTCTTGGAAAAGTTCTCCATTTTGAATGCACCTAAATTATACGGTGGTCAAAAGTTCACATACAACTTTATCACTAAATACAAACACCACTAAAATTATAACCAAACTAACTATATATCATAAAAATTAGTAAATATAAACAACACTAAAATCACAAATCTTACCGTTTTCTCAAATATCTAACAGAAGGCTGGGAGTCGGTCTATAGAAAGTGGTATATAGAAAAACAAATATTCTTAAGATACGGTGGAAACTCGCGACGCTGAAAGTAAGATGAATGAGGCAGAGACTAACATATATATACTATCAACATGATATGAACAGACCATTTGATATTTTTCTTTTATATTTCTTTTACATGAACAACTAGTTTTTATACAACAATTGTTATCCTACTAAGTAGCAACACACCTAAAATGGTGCAAGTACTGAGAAACCTCCAATAAATCTGTATATATGTTGATAATTTTGTAGCTGTAAGCAACTCATTCACTTTTAATTGCTCTGACTATTTGCTTCTAAAAAACATTAGTTAGACCATAATAAATAAAACCATATATAAAGTATCATGTACTAAACTTAAGAATCAATACTTCATATAAGTGGGTCCGAAACTGCCTCACATAAGGCCCTTTATGCCATCTTTCTCGCCAACCATAATGCAATGATAATTATCAAAGAGCAGTAACTTCCTCTCAACTTTCTAAGAGCAGCAGTATCTTACCTTATAACAAAAGGGAATTGATGGCGGAAGTCGTAAACACACTAAAACAAATTTGTTGTGAACCAGACAGGTGGCGGCTGATAAGTGCTCAAAAGTAATGATTTATAACCCTAATTATGTGTATGTTAGTCTCCATTTTATATTTAAATATTCTAATATGATGCAATTTGAGTTTTTGCAGGTCAAAGAACCTAAATGTGAAATATGGAGGGAAAAAAAGTCAAACAAGTAAAAAAAAGAGTCATTAGGAATTACAGCTAAAGGCCTAGGCAAAAATATCATATTTGTCTCCATAAGTGCCAAGCCTAATGGGACTCTAAAAGAGGATAATAACTCAGTTAGAAGAGTCTTCAATCTAATCTCAAAGCCTTAATTTCGACTTCATAAGAAGATGAGATCAACATGGAAAAGAAGTCAGAGTTTCACAAGAATTAGGAAACAGAAAGCTATCAGAAGCTGCAGCTTGAAAAATAGCCTACAGGGCAAAGTGGGCCATGTCTCACTTTTATGCAAACGAATCTAACTTTTCCAAGATTGCTTCTAGAAAGATTACAAAGAGTTTTACACCAAATAAACATAGAATTTGGATCTCTATCCAGACGAGCATGTAAGCCAATATATAAGGCACAAAAACCTCAGTTTACATGATCTAGGAAATTTAATGTTTGCATCTTAGATCTAGAATTAAGAGAGAAGAAAGTTCAGACCTTTTCACCATTAATAGCTATAAAGATTATTCATTTTCATATTGTGTTCATAGCATAGTATGAGGAGCTAATCTTCCTTTTCTTGGGAGGGGAGATGAAGCCTTTTTCTTATGTTTTAGTTTAGTTATTCTTCTATCATGTTTTAGTTTAAATCTCTCATTGAGTTTCTTCTTATTCATCCATTGATCTAATGCTCCTGTAGTGGTTAGGAGGTCTTAGGGTAATTCATGATTGTGTAGAGCCAAATACCACAAGCCCTAGATTCTTTTCTTCTAGTTTTTAGTGTTATAGTGTTTTAAGTGGCATTCAATATACAACTCTAGGTGCCATGGAAAATCCACATGTGGCATTAACCATACAACTAATTGAGGTTTCATAAACTTTTGTGATAGTTGTTCCCCAAGTAGTTATAGAATTAGAGGGTAGGGATCTATACCAACGTAGTGCGGCATCCTCAAAAGTCAAGGGGAACAACCTTAATCTAGTTTCTTTAGGGGAAAGATTAGGTGCTTTAAAAGTACTTAATATGCTCAAGAATTTACTCAGATGATTATACAGTTCTTCATTTGTTTTACCATAATATCTTGGCAATATATTAAGAATGGTGGGTTTAATCTCATTGTTATTGTTATTGTCGGGCATCACTATGCAGTTCGGTGGTTGAACCGCGATAGGTTGAAACAAGGTGCTAAGAGTTCTTTGATCAGCCATGGCGGCTAATGGTACTCTCTCTGGTGTATCCTCTAAGTCTACTAGTGGTGTGTGTGTTTCAAATTCAGAATCAGATCCTGAGTTCGATGGTGTGATCTCCTCTAAAACCAGAATTGGAAGATTGTTACAAGAATTAGCTCTTCTGATTAAACGTTTACGAGGTGAATCACGAAACTAAGTTTTCATGCACTAGATAATAAAGCTATATAAAATAATCTAATATGCACTTAATGAACTAAATTATATTATCAAACTATATGATGCTAACTATTAATGCTAATTATGAAACCGCTAACAGGGGATTCACGGTGGAAGAGAAGCACTTACTGTTACAGCAAGCAAAACAAGTCCAAAATTTTGAAATTTTATAGCAGCTACCTGATACGTCCAGGAAGTAGCCTGTAAAATTTCAGAGCAATCGGAGCTTGCTAAGTCCCTCTTCTGTACTGTTTAATCCTGCAGAGTCCAGTGAAAATGTTTTCTGCACACACTTTAAACAATCGATTGAATAAATAAGTAAAAGAGCACTAAAAATCACGAAATGTTTACTGGAGTCTCCTGATGTGTCAGGGATGATCCTGTAAAAAGTTTGGATTATTTGGAGTTTTACAGATCCTTCTTATCAACTGTTCTTCCAGAGACCTTGGTCCTGAAAAGCTGAAGAAACACAATGAAAACAAGCAACTAGTTAAGTGGTCAAAACAAGTCAAACAATACTCAAATTTTACTAAAAGCTCCTGACAAATCGAGGTTCCTCCTGTAAAAAATTTAGAATTTTTGATAATGTGCAAATAACTCTGCTCAACTGTTTTTATAGATGCTTGTGTCTTGAAAACTGAAAACGGGGTACTTCAAAGATGATGTTAGTTACCCAGGTAAGACAAGTACTAAAAATTTGAAAAATTTCAATAAATTACCGATACTGTACAGATCAACTCTGTAAAATTTCAGAATTTTTTTAAATTTATAAATACATTTTCTGTATTGTTCTTTTCTGTTAAACAAACACTAAAATTTATGTAAATACTTTCTACTTTCTACTATGCACAATTTGGTTAGATAGAAGATATCATTGGAGATTGAAGAAGTATTTGATGGAAAAATAGAAAGCACGTTGAAAGCCACATATTATCATCATGGTTATGAGCATAAGGTTTGTAGGTATGGTGAGTTTCTATTGGTGATTTATACTAAGCATGATAAGTAGATCTATTAGACTAATTCTATGATTTTGGTGGATTCATCTCTCCCAAAATATTCTCTCTCTTGATTCATATTCATATATTTAATTTAGTTTAGTTTATGCATAGTTTACATCTCAAATCAACTATATATTCATCATTACTTAGCCACATCTTCTACTTGCATCTATTAGAGTAACTTAGATTAGGAATTTCTATTATCATCACTTAATTATTTAGAGTAGGATTTAAACCTTGCTAGCCACTATACTAATTAATATTTAATAGGCTAACTAAGATTTGCAAAAGATATGTAACACAAACAACGACATAAAAATAAATACGTGTTACTTGTTTTTTCAGCGGCGTAATTGACTTCGAACCATATTGGAAAAAATATTCAATAACATCATTCATCAAATCATATACTCCCACCTCATTCATCAAACAGGATACTGAATTGTTGCCATGTGCAGTGTTCTTTGCAGCTTGCTAAGTGTATAGCTAGCAAAAATGATAGATTGTTACATTGATAGTTCTCATTGTTCGTTGCTCTATTTTGTTTTTGCTTTTTTGGGTGTTTTTTGTTTTTGGATATGTTGAGCAAAATCCAAACTAAAGACGAATTGTTTGGATATAGATGTTTATCTGTTTTTGATAGGAAAACAGCAACGGCTTAGAGTTGAGAAAGCAGAGGTTGCATTGTGATTGGATAAAAAGCCTGGACGGATAGCCGATAGGCTTATGAGGCTAAAACGGACAGATGGGGAATCGTGTTAGGAGAAAAATGCAGTGCACGGCTAGCTCACCCACGCTTCTATGTGCTGGCGGCTCAATCTACGCTGGATAGCTCAGGTGCGCCTCTTTAAAGGTGTTTAGATTTGGATAGCGGAACTAGATTTTGGACCCGGGCATACGCTTGAGATCTTTAAGATATTTTTGCTTGAAGTAAAAAGCTTCTTTTTTTGTGCGCAATTTTTTGAATATATTGGAAATGAATTGGTAAATATTAAACCAATCAATTATGATAAAATGTGAGAACATTGCTGACTTAATCTTGATTACTTGCCATCCATTGCAAAATAACTCCTCTGAGCAGCTCTTACGTACACCACTATTGTCCGACCTATCATTTCACAATCAATTTTTCATATTCATTTATTCATTTGCTCCATTCCCCCTTCATCGTTTCTTCATCCTTCATGTAAGCATCAATACTAAAGAAGCTTATATTGCACCTTCTGAGGATGGGGATGCATTATAAGATTTTCATAGTAATTACGATAGAACTACTTAATCTCTTTACTAATATTGTGCTTATTCAAAGTATATAACAATATCTTCACATATCCTCCTTATTAGATCCTTTGAAATGATTATGATTGTTCTATATGTAGAAATCTAGAGTTGACAATAACATTTCTATAATTGTTGTATATAGAAAGGCAAAGTCAATTCAAATAAGTTTTCTAATAGTTTAGATACCTCTTAATTAATTAGAGTTAGAACATGCAATGTAACTTTTTCGATATTAGGCATTCTGGATACCATTGCTCATAAGTCACATTGTGCTCAAAAATTTAGATCCTTACAGAAATGATGAAAAAAGTAAAGAAGTTCATTAAAGATCAAAGCCCAAGCATAGAACAGAAAACAAACTAAGCATAACTGCTGCTAGAATTAAACAAAATGGCAGCCAACATTCTATGATTTCTAAGCTTTGACTTGGCTATAGAACTTGGACTTCTCCACCATGGTCAAACTTTAAGTGTATGAATTTGAGCTTGATTTCCTCCAAGGCCGGTCTTGAGGTCTGCTTCAACAGTTACTATCTAAGAGTAACAACATGCATACTTCTTTGGTCCCGCACAGCATCCCTTTATTATTAAGTTTGGGGGAAATTAAACCTCCCATCGGAGTAATGTCCTTCTTAGTCATATCATACTCACTGTCAGCAGTATGCATGTGACCCATGATAAGCCTTTCCAAGCTTGTATATTTTCTTGTTCATCTATGTATAATAATGATACCCATTCTTCTCTGCCCTAGCTAGCAATAGAGAATGAAACTCTAGATGGATGCCAAGCACCAATACAGGCTACCTTCAACAAATATCGCCCTATGAGTCTTGTCAAGAAGGGGACTAACACCCCATTGAGTCACCACACCCTCATAGCCTATGAAACACAGACAAACCTCTTGGCGGGTTGTAAATATGTAGGAGAGGTGGAGAAAGGGGAGCGAACCGAACGAACCCAGTTTCAAAACTTATCGATATTTACAGATCGAGACAAAGAAACTTGAGAGTGAGTAGTACGATCGATATTCTTATACTCCAGTAGTTTTCTTCATAATTCAGTGCCGAAAGGTGTTATCCTTCTAAATGTTGCCTGCATGAGGTCAAACTAGATTAGATACCTAATTACATCATATGAATATAACAATAATTAAATAAAAACCCCAAAGATTTGCAAAATTGACTTGTGAAGCATTAGTAGTAGGTGCGTATGACAGCTCTTTTGCACATCATTCTTTCTCGGCGTGAAGTTTAAAAGACTGCTAATAGTTCCCATTGGGTTGTGATATATGAAATTTTCATAATAATTAACACATCCTAAACTCATGAGTTGTTTGGGTAAAAATCAACATAAGCACACCAATTCAATCAGTTCCGAGTCTTAAATTTTAATCAGCTTATAAAACTCTTGATACTATACTAAGCTGCATGTATAGAAAAAATGGTCGTTTTGTACCATGAACTTTGCTGGTTTTATCACTTTGGGCCAAGAACTTTTTTTTTTAGCAAATTGGGCCATGACCTTTGCAAAATCTATCATGTTAGGCCACCAGTGTGTTTCCGTTACTTCAAATATTGATGTGTACTAACGGATGCAAATGTGGCTTAACAGAAGCTTATGTGGCGTTGCTGTAATCGACACCTAGAAACAGCTGATGTGGCATGATGATGTCATAATGTCGTCATCGTAAAATCAAATTTTGAATTTTGAAATTGACCAAAATAGAAAGTTGGAAACAGTCAAAGTACAAAGATTTCATAGATTTTGAGTGTTTTGAAAAAGGCTAGGACTATTAGGGTTCGAATTGAGGACATGGATCAAGCCAATGAAGTGAATCGTAGGTTGTCAGGTTATAAAGCGGATGGATGATATTGAACACCATGTGTTCCACACCGCACATTATGTTAAGGATGGGACCAAGAATCTGAAGACAGCAAAGGATCACCAGAGGAGTAGCAGGAAGTGGATGTGCATTGGTTTAATTTTGCTCCTCATCCTTATCCTTGTCGTCATCATCCTGATTGCTCTACTAGTTTCAGTAAATCCTAAGTTGGTTGAGAGTAGTCACCCATGAAAGAAAGAGGTAGATCGCCACCTTACAGATTCAAGCTTCCTTCATCAAAGCACCAAAGATTGCCAACTTCACTTTGTTTAGGAGTCAAATTAACAATCGAGGACATTCCATAGTCCTCTGCCACGACCGGGCGCCTAATTAACCTAACTAAGACCATGCCAACAATCTTTCATGAGTACCTTAGCACAAGATAAATCGGTTAAAAGGAGCTGTTGGGGTTTCTTGTATGTGTCTGCTGGATTCCGGATAGGCGGATGGGACCATGGTTTGCAACTTTGCACAAGATAAATCGGTGACTGACTTCAATCAATGTGAAGGTTGGTATAGAATAGGATAGAATACTAATCAAAGTTGGTGAGGAAGATGAACAGTGAATTTTTTGGGGCTTAGGCCGAAATCAATATGTGGGCTTGAGTGTTTTATGTTAGAGATTTCTGTGAAATTTCGGTGAAACTTATGTGAAATTTTGGTTTGGTGAAATTTCTGTGAAACTTATGTGAAATTTCGGGTTAGAAACATTTTGAAATTTTGATGCCACGTCATCGGTGATTAGGTGTGCACTTCAACGGTGACACATAAACATTTGGTCGGACACATATACATCCGGCACGCCACATAAGCATGTGAATTAACGGAATGGTAACGGTGGCCCAAACTGATACAAAAAAGAAAGGTCATGGCCCAATTTGCTCAAAAAAAAAGTTTTTGGCCCAAATTGATAAAACCAGCAAAGTTCATGGTACAAAACGGCCATTTTTTCGCATGTATAACAATGACCCAATGATTATAATCTTTTTAATCATCTTAGAGAATACTTTTTGCCTAAACATTACGCAAAATGGCACACCTCATTCTTTTTTTTTTCTTTTTTTTTTTTGTGTGAATTTCCATTCGGCATTAAACTTTTAACCTTACTATGGTATATTATTAGTGGATATATCTCAACGGAATTTCACCTTTTTTTTATATAGCTGTTACGCATTGGTACATAATGTTAATGTTGGTGTTCGTTATTTTGTTTTTCCAACATGATGTGGATGTCGATGTACTGAAGGAAGTGATCTTAGCTGATGGTGCAATGGTGACTATTAAGGATGCAAGATCGGTTAGCTTGTGTCACCGACTCGACCTTCCACTTCCCTTAAATGACTCCAGAAATGGTCTAGCTTCTGAGCTTTTAACTCTTGTTGAACATCTCCGTCTAGTTTCTCATAACGTACCAAGGTGTTTGAAAAAGTACCAAGGGCGGGTGCTTGCTCAGTACCATTCAATAGGTTAATAATTATAGGAGAGTCTGCCATATTACTCTTGTTCTTTGGTATCCAATTCCAACTGCTATAGCTTAGCATCGTCTGATTATTCTCAGCCAAAAGAAACAATCAATCAACAGTGGACAAAAATCCCACGACAATGTGGTTTAGTTTAATGATATGAAGTTACCACTCAAGTCATCATACATGAGAACGTCAAAGAATTATTTAGACGTGAGAAGTCGTAGATCTTCTATATTTTGGTGAATACCTTATCAAAGTAGACTCATCTATAATATTTTCATCTTCAATTAAGTCTCGAGTTGTATACCGCCCATACTATGTACACTCTCGAGGCAATTATAGATAGTTTCCTAATATCAAAGAAATTCTGTTGTGAATTCTCAAAAGTTCCTAATCAAGGTCGAATTGGCACGAAGGAGTCTAGCAATTTATGGGTCCGATTATGTAAACAGGTACATAAAATGATCTCTCATAAACAGGTACAGGTAGTTAAATCAAATGAAACTATAGTGTAAGTAAATTGAGCTTATGTCCCTTCATGGGAGTGATATACAAAGGTCATAAGAAATAATATAATTTGTTTCTACTTTGATCGATCAACTAAGGTAATTAAGTTCTGCTGGCCATGCCATGCCTTCAATATAACCAAGAGAAGATAAAAAGATCCGTATCATATATCACTGCACATTATTGCGGCATAGGGTTTTCCCAATGCTTTGTATTAGGACAAAGCAATGTAAATCGATCAGGTAATGGTTATTACCTGACCAATTAGTATGATCGCAAATTAGATTCAATGCAAAGATTTTAGATTCTTTAATTTTTATATTTACTTTCTCGCAGCTAACGAAAAACTTACATGCTTATGTTGATCATAATTTAATTCCAACATTAAAGAGAAATATATACGTACAAAATTTGTGGGGGTAATATAAGATTATGTTTCCTATTTTTTAGGAAATAATTTATATAAATTCCAAATTGAAAGAGAATTCATATTTTTGAAGTTCTTTCCTATTTTTGAGGAATTAGGAATTGGAATGATTTAAGCAATTCACAATTTTATAAGATTATGTTTCCTATTTTTTAGGAAATAATCCAAATTGAAAGAGGATTCCTATTTTTGAGGAATTAGGAATTGGAATGCTTTAAGCAATTCACAATTGATGGACTCTTATGAGAGAGTGCCATGTAGATATCCACGCTACCACAACTCCATTAGGAGAGGCCACCTAGGAGAGAGAAAAGTCTATATCTCATATTAGAGTGCCACCTAGGAGAGAGAAAAATCTCTCTTAGAGGTCTCTATTTTAGTATATAAATAGCAGATATCATATATCATTAGATTGTCTAAAGAAACAATGTCTGCAAAATGGTATTACATCATGCGTATTTGCAGACCAAAATCCATAGCCTCTGAAGTGTTGAGAGCGCTAACATGTGCTGCAATGCAAGCTATACGGAATGAGAGGAATTGGAGGCTCAAGAGGCAGCGGTTCCTCAATGCTGATTTAGTGAGCATGAAGGCTTTGAACAATATGAAATTGTATCTGGGGAAATCGCTAGAAGCAGTGAAGGATGATGTCTCAGTGTGAACTGTTTTGACTAGGCTAGGAATTGGTGTTACGTACACGCGAAGGGAGGACCAGTGGGTCAAATGGACGAAACCTGAAACTGACATTCTTATCCTTAACACGGATGGATCATTGCAGCAGGGTAAAGCAGGCTATGGAGGGGTTTTAAGGGATCGAAATGGAAAAGTTCTCATGGCATTCTGCGGAAACTCCACAAGACAGTCAGTCTTACATCAGGAGCTACTTGGGGTCCAAAAAGGCATTGAAGGAGTGGAAAAAATGAACATAAAGGAGGTGGTAGTGCAGTCTGACTCACTGAGGGTGATACAGATCTTGGAAAAGAGGGAAGCTCCACCTTGGTATTGTAAGAACCTGGTGGCTCAGATTGGGTGTGCACAAGCAAGATTTGCAGAGGTTAAATTCCAACATGTGTTCAGAGAAGGAAATCAAGTTGCAGATTACCTGTCAAGAGTTAGTAGTAATTGCAGTACTCATAGTACAGAATGTAGTAACCAATGTATGTACTTTCTCCCCTCCATGGATCAAAAACTTAGTGAATTGATCAAGGGGGATAAAGAAAGAAAGTTGTACTTGAGATTTTGTCATTAATAAAAGGTTGGGGTCTCCTTAACCCCTAGTTGTGGAAAAAAAAAGAAAAAAAAGAAAAGAAACAATGTCATACGAAGAAACATAAATCAAATGTGCAAATAAAAACACATTTTCATAATAAGCCGGTGTTATTTTTACAGGTTTAGACTTTCAATATGTATTATCATATTGTAGTCTGCATGTGTTTGAAAATCAGAATGAGATCTAAGAAAGAAAATTGCATATGTTGAAAATGTGAGAGTGCGTGATGGGTATTCGGGCACTTACTCGGGAAGTATATTGGTCTATTTCTTAAGAAGTTAATAACCAATAACAAATGCAAATTCCAGACATATGAAAGGATTATGCGAATAACATTTTGAATGTTCTAATTCGTTATATCTCATATAATCCTTAAAGAATGTGGAGAACCGTTGGAAACTAATTTTACACTCTATAATAAGTTATTAACTGAAAAATATATAATCGAAATAAGTCGGTGTTTTATTATAGATACTAAAAATGTATGATTTGTAATAGGAAATTAGATTCTACAAATCACCTATTTTTTAGCAATTTTTTTCAAATCACCTATTTTTTAGTAATTTTTTTTATTTGGTCAAATATATAAGAATTTGAACACTAAAAGTATTTGATTTGTAATAGGAAATTACCTTCTACAAATTACCTATTTTTTAGCAATTTTTTTTATTTGATCAAATATATAAGAATTGGAATTTAAATACACTCAAACTCTCCAAATATAATAATTATAATAATTATAAATACTATCTTAAACTCTCCCCTTTAAAAAAGGTTAAAGTCTCAATAAAGTTGAGAAAATAGAGGGTTAAAAGTAAAAGCAATAAAGTATTTTCATTTTCATTTTAGAGAAATGAGAAAATACTATCTTTTATCTTTATATTAGAGTACCACATAAGAAAATAAGGAAAAAATATGTTGACTTTAAATTTCTTTTTATAGATGTTTATGCATTAGTATATAAATAGTAGACTACACAACTGATAGTGAAATCTAAAAATTTGCCAAATTCAAACAGCAGTACTGCTGCATATAAGCAATTAACAAAAAAACGACGTATCCCAAAAGGCAAAGCATCATCCATATTTATCTACCATCTGACTGCACACACATGGAGGAAGGCATGGCCTTGTACAGTTGTACTTAACAGTGGGTGAGTGCAACTCCAACAAATAAGAATACTATTTTGCCCTCGTGGGAGTATTTAAGACAATGGGGGTTCAAGGACACAGAACTCCCAGTAAACGAAAGCTGAAAAAGAATGGCGGATGAAGATTACAACGACCTTGACATGGAGTTTGTTCCTCTCTCTCTCTCTTCTCTTTATATGCTTACAAAAGATTACCTTTTTGGGTTACATTCAATAAATCGTTATAATATTCTTTAAGTTAAACAACACCACTTTATAAAGGCTAAACGGAAAATGATACAGAATACTTTTGTTGTAGGTATGCGGATGAGGCACCAGAGCCTGATATTGAGGTAAAAAAATCTTTGGTGTTCTTTCTCTGATTTATGTTTTAAGTAGAAAATGGAAATGTGCTTGTATGAGTTGGAGTAATTAAAAATTATGTTTATTTGTATAATTTTCAGGAAGGAGTAGAGGAAGATGTTGAGGATAAAAATGACGACATTCCTGATCCTTTACTGGGAGAAAATGAAGAAAAAGAGGAGGAGAAGTCTGTGGTAAAAGATCGTAAGACCTCAAAGTACATGACAAAGTATGAGCGTGCAAGAATTTTGGGAACCCGTGCTCTGCAGATCAGGTTTTATTCTTTTATCCTTTATATTGTGTCGTTCAAACTAATGTGTTTCAATTGGTTGATGTGTTTTCCTAATGTTAGCTCACATTTGGTTGAACAGCATGAATGCCCCTGTCATGGTTGAGTTGGAGGGTGAGACTGATCCACTTGAGGTAAACTTCTTTTAGACCCCTGCAACTGGAAAAAAGTCCTTTTCTGGAAAATGGAACTGATTAGCTGATCCTATGAATGGTTTCTAAGTGTGATGTTGGGACGGTGTATCAAATTTCGCACCGTCTAGGAATTGTGGGTACCTACATGCATTGAGTTGATGGGAGACGTGATGTGATGTTTAAACAAGGATCAAAATCAGAAATCTGGCCTCACGACTAGATGATACTACTGCTTTAAATCTTAGGCACAGTTTTATGTAGGCATTAGTTAACTGGATGAACTTCAAATGTCTGCAATTCCAATTACCTGTGTATGTCATTAGTTAAACCTTTAATGATCGTCACTGAAATTTCTACTAGCTCTAGGAGGATGTGGTTTGAGGCTCTTCATCTCAGATGAACATTTGAGCGTTTGAAGGTGCAGGAGGAGTTTCTGTTAAGAGTTATTGTATAAGTAATCATTTCCCATTTTACTAAACTTTTATGCAGAGGGGAGAAATTTTTGGGATTTTCTAAACCCCCCCACCCCAAAGAAAAAAAGGGTAGAATTCCATAAGTGGGCGTACAGTCCTATAGTAACCCCCCTGGGATGGTTTTGTGGTGGATATGATCTCCCTTACATGGAGATCACCCTTGGGAATAATTAGCCCATTTAAAATTGTCTAATCTTATCGAAAGAGTTGAAAGTGTGTCGACTGTCCAAGCTTTAATAGACTTTTGGCGTGGTTAGAAATGTCTGAATGAGCTCATTTCTCCTAGTATGGTCTAATTTGGAAGTTGTTAATATATCATATCACCAAAAATCAGTCCCTAATGCATGGTGTAGAGCCACTTTTGGACACGCAGGGGAAGGGGGGGGGGGGGGGGGGGGGTGGCTAATTTTAGGGGGCATGTTAAATTTCCCATTACTTGCAAGGGAAATTCGAAAGATCTCAAACTTCATCTAGGCAGTTTGTGGCTTCCTTGATAGTTCAAATTACTGTGGTTTTTTGCTTGTTCTAATAGTTAGGTAATGTTAGTGCACGCCTTTGTTTGTGCCCCTCAATGTTGCACTCTTCGGCCTGTGGTACTTAAGGATAGAGAGGGTAGTATGAGGCAGAAAGTCGTTATTTTAAGGGAAGGTACTTATCATCTTGGATGGAAAGTGGGCCCTTTCATTGTAAAGTGTGGGTGGAATTGTGTATGCCATTGCAAACAGTGTTCAATATGTCAATAATTAAGGGATGCATGGTTAATTGGTTGTCGAGTGCATTGTTAATATTATGAATATATCTCCTGGAATCTTGGAACCAATGGCTGGTTATTGGTGGATATGATCTCCCCTACCATGGAGATCATCTTCGGGGGCATGTCAAACTCTCCATCAGTCATAGGGGGCAATTGAAAAGATCTATACTTTTTGCGCCATTTAGGCAGTTTGTGGTTGTTTTATTAGATCAAACTGTTCAATTTTTTTGTGCTCGATCTAATAGTTGCCTAAAGTCAATTTTGACTTTGTTTGTGCCTCTAAATGCTGCGCTCTTGGACCAGTAGGGTTTGGGTGGATAGCGATACTTCGTGGGAGAAAGTCGTCGTTTTAAGGTACACTACTTCTCATTTTGGAAGGGAAAGTGAGGCTGTCCACACTGTTTATGGTGTGTGTGTGGAGAGTAATCATGAATGTCATTCCTTTCATTTAATGAGAGTTATAAGTAACATATTGGGTGTGGGAGTCAAATTTTGTCTTCTCAAAACAGGTAGAGGGGTGCTTGAGTGATTACTCCAAAACACTGTTCAATTTGTCAGTAAAATAGGGAAGCATGGTTAGCTACTGTATTCTCAGTTCTCTTGGTATCTTGGCATGGATGAGTCTTTCACATGCTGGAACATTATGGTTTAGCTTCTCGTGCAGTGTCCAGGCTTGAAGCTTATCTGCAAACCTGGATAGCCATAATATGTTATAGCAACCCTAGCAAGAAAGGAGATTTTTCCACCCGGTTGTTGTATTTGGTGCTTTGTCTTTGTCCCCTCCTAAAGGTGTTGACCCTATTCTGAGCTTCCCTGGTGCCATTACTTGGGGTGCTAAATATCCTTCAAAGGTCTTCAAAGGTATATTGGTCTTATAATTATAGTTGTAATAACTCTTCTTAAAATTAATTTAGATTGCAATGAAGGAGCTCCGGGAGCGAAAGATTCCCTTCACTATACGACGCTACTTGCCCGATGGAAGGTAGTAATCTCGCATTATAATTTTCACATAATAAATGAAAAATTGATTTGTCTGGAAGAAAAGAAAGTTAATACTTGTGTCTCTTCTTCATTGGCTATGTGAAATTGTACAGTTATGAAGATTGGGGAGTCGATGAGCTGATTGTGGAAGACTCCTGGAAGAGACAAGTGGGTGGCGATTGATAACCATGTGCATATTGTCCTTGATCCGGCTTTGTTGGACATTCCCACTGATTATCTGAAATTTGTTGAAGTGAACTGTGTTCTTTGGGGCAGTGGTATCTTTGTAGTGTGTGGCCTTGAGCCGGTATCTCAGATTGTTGACAAACCTGTTATTTCCTTATGGCAACCATTTAGTTGTTTGAAGGCTAAGGGCTTGTTTGTATTTTTAGTACATATAAGGGGTTTTACTACTTAGAAATGCTTGGGCTACTTAAAAGTGGGTGTTAAGGGTTGTCATAAAGACTCCGCTTGGTTAAATGCGAAAAAGATGGCAAATCTGGAAATTATTGTTTTAGAAAATTATTGTTTTGGAAAGTTGTACATAAGAAATTTTTGTACAGATTTTTAGATGCTTGGTCGATTTTATTTTTTAAGTTTTAGGGTTCTTAATCAATTTGGGTTTAGAACCCTAACAGTCAAAACTAGAGAAGAGTCGGAGAGGTGGAAGAGGGAGTAAGTTCAAATTTTGTGAGATGAAATTTCAATTTCGTGAAGCCTACTGAGAGGAAGAAGAGAAGAAGACCGGCAATGGATTTCTGGGAAGTTTTGTCATCAGTTTTAAAGGCTCTCGCTACGCGCACTTTCTATTTCGTTTTGGGCAGACCCAAAAGTTTGTCAAAATATTTATTACAAGGAAACATATATTGTGTTGGGCACCCTCCAAGGTGTTGAAGCGTGCAATTCAAGGATGCGGTCTGCAAAAGAACTCAATTTTTTTAGTGCAATTTGAAAATGTTGGAGAATGAATAGAATGAATTTAGGTGCAATGTGGTGGTGTAACTTAGAAATTATAGGTGAAGGCGACGAAGGCTGCTGCGTAACTGGTTTTTCCACTTTGGGGTGGGGTTGAATGACCGGTTTTAAATTGCAAACATATCTCCACATTACGGTGTAGCCAAGTCGTTTGGGACTTAGTCTAAACGACCTAGCCGGGTCGTTTAAGTTTGGGGTTTTCGAATTCAATTTTTTTGGGACCAATGGCATACTTGTCATAGTCATAATTGTTTTTTTTTAGATTTTTTGGGACCAATGGCACACTTATAATAATTGTTTTTTTTTGTTGGAGTCTGCCCAACACAATATGGGGTCTGTCAATAACAAATACCATTTTTTTTTATAAATATTTCCACGGCCCCACCCTTTCACAACCCAACCAAGCATCCTGAAGAAAGCAAACACATGGAAAATTTTCTAAAACAAAGTTTTCTCATGATTTATAGGCTAAACAAGTAGATCCAAAAATATCACTTATTTTAGCAAGAGCTGCCCACACCCCACACCCAAAACAAAACCAAACAGACTCTAAAACCAAATGGGCTCTACTTGAAAATTGAATATGACACCACTTAAAACTTTTAATTTTTAATAGAACAAATTGTTTAATTTTGATTAGTTTGCTTTTATTTTCAATTGAATTGAATCAATGAGTCTTTTCAAATATTGATAAATTTCATAATTTATTTTGTCATTTTTCATAAAATTGAACGAAGGGATAAGTTCAAACGTTTGATAAATTTCACTTAGGGATTTGTTTTTTCAAGTTTAAGCATTCAGAGTCGTCAGAGACTCTGAAAGGTAAGTTTTCAGCATTCAGAGGGCGCCTAAAATTGTTTGTTTTTTCGGGTACTCTTCAGCATTCCGTAGTCTCTCTCCTCCTTAACGCTGAAACAAGAAACGTGAGCACTCGTTTCCTCTCTTGCTCCTCATTAGCCGCCTCTCACTTCTCTCCATTAGGTATATGAAGAACCCATTTTTTCTTCAAATTCTTCAATATTCCAGTAAGTGAAAAATTGACAATTTATTCACCATTTTTGTAGATTTCTACTTCTCATCCTCACTTCTATCATTTCAATCTACGATCTTTAGGTATGTTTTTTCTTTTTTGTTATATATATAATTCGTGTTTCGTTGATTTCAATCTTGTTTATGTATTTATTATTAATACACCATTATTAGCACATCTTGCCTTGCTTTTTCTGAGAAATTCTTGGGCAGCAGTGAACAATTTTTTCTTTGAAATTTATTAATTGGGTAGCAGTTTGAGAAATTATTATTAATACACCATAAATTATTGTTTTCTCTGTGTTATGTGTTGTTTAAATTTTTCTGAACTTACACGAGAATGTTTGAACTTATGCGAGAATGTTGTTTATAATGTTTGTATTATGCGATTCTTAATTATATACTTTAACACTGTCCAACGACTACAAGAACTCTAACACTGCTTGATAAGCACCTAAAACTGTAGTTTTAAACCCTTAATAGTATTACATTTAGGGCAATTATGTTTATAATAAATAAGAGTTAGTATTATTTACGTGGTTTTGTGTATTTCAGGTCTTGAAGCTGATTATGTGTTTAAAGACGCTATTTTTGCATGGCAAACGAGTCAAGATGATTGCTGAGAGAGTTTTATGTTTAAAGCCCAAGAATCAAGAAGGAAAAACCTTTTCAAGCCTAGTCAAAGCTGGGATATTAAAGTCAATTCAGGTAGAAAAAAGGACGAAAAACCATCAAAATTTCAAATGGGCGTATCTTTGGACTCGGACCTCAGACTCGGGCTTACTTTATGTCAAAATGACCGGCTCGGAACAAGCTTTCCAATGGACTTGACCTTGCCCAAATCAAAACTGAAAAAGTAGACGAAAAGGGCACTGAAGTATTTTCCAGCAGCATTGACCCTTTTAGAGTTAACCTAATGGACTTTAGACTCACATTAGATGCCCAAAGTCTCCCTTCCAGACCTATGCACGAAAATGTAATCTAGTCCTCTCCTATATAAAGAGGATTAAAGGGCTAACCTCTCATATACCATACTTTAAAATAAGATAGTTTAGTTTAATATAATTTTAGTTGAATTAAATTATATTAGGTTTCTTAGTGTAGCCACCATTAAACCATCAATAAAGCTTTAGTTTTTCAATTCAATTCAAGTTCTTTATTATTATGATTTTCCTTCATTGTTTAAGTAGTTTCAATCCAATGACCCAAGGCTGAACCTTAAAATAGAGGGGGTTTATGACGCCACGTGAAAATGATAACTAATTACACTACTACAGAAAAACTCATATACCACTGTTATTTATAGTAGTAAAAAGCCTTTAGCCACTGTTTTCATACCGTGGTAACAACCATCGTGACAAATACTTTTCGCAAAACCGTGGGGAAAAGTACCTCTTATATACCACGGTTTTGACTAAAACTGTGGTATTAGGATTTCCAAACCGTGGTTAATAGTCTGAACAGTATGCAATATTCGATGTGAACCGTGGGGAATAGTGATGTTAAATATGACGGTTAGATAAAAACTGTGGGGAATATAAACTCCTTATACCTCAGTTCTTACCAAACCGTGGTTTATAAGCATTTTAAAAAAAATAAATAAAAACCCATAATTATTTGATTTTGATCATATTCATTCAACCTGCAACCTGCCCATTTTCACCATATATATCCACACTGGATTTAAAAACACATTGCTCAAATAAACAATTCATAGTGCAACAAAGAAAAATAAATAAATTTAGACATCCAACACAAAGACATTGAATTGCTAAAAGAGTTTTGAACTTTTTCGAGTCATCAATAATGAAAGAACCATCCAAATCTACGTGTTTCATCTAAAACATCAGAATAATAACGTTCAACTTGTTCCATTAATCAAAAGTGCAATCTACTTGCTCCATCTAAAACACCAAAATAATGGAACCAAGCACCAAACCTTGACTCTAGGTCAAAACCTAGCTAAGACACAATGCCTGGCTTGAACGCTCTATTATGCTGGATGAATCTAAGAATTTCAAGTCGAACAACATCAAGTTCATCTTGTGTTTGAGGGTTAGATTTGTCATCTGCACGATCAAAAATCAAAAGGTAATATAATAACTAAATAATTAAGAGTAACACAAAACAGAGAATACTAATGTATAACGACTTATACCTTATTTTCAAAAGAATTATTTGAACAAGCTTCAATTATTTCTAGTGTATATATCCAATCTACGCAACATCCCACATATATCCATCTAAGCCAATTAGCCAAGGCTTGATTTTACCAAGCAAATGTCTCAAGTAAAACGCAAGTTCATCTGAAGACAAAGGCAATCGAAGCAAACAATTTAATAAAGGCAACCAAGTGCACAAAATGAAATTTCAAACAAGAACAAAGTAAGATAAGGCCGGAGGCTTCCAAACATATGCAGTTTATGTAGTTATAAAATAAGAGCATAAGACTTCCAAGCATATATAGTTTATGTAGTTATCGATAATTGATACCACAATAAGTTCTAAGTTTTCCATAAACCTATATTTATTCAAGAGAAGAGTTGTTCAGAAGAGGCATAAGAACAAATAGATTGAATAACTACAAATGATTTGTCTCTTTACCCATATAAAAATATAAGACCAAAAGTGTTGCATCCGCTCAAGTTTCAGAAGAAGAAAATTGAAAGTACCGACAAAACTTCCAAACAAATGTAGACTACATTATATAATATCTTATTCACATGCCTTGATACTATTGAATATATATATCAATGCCATATTTAAGTCTTCTATAAACCAACTGAGTTGAACAACAAACAAGCTCACCTCCGCAATCAAGGTGTTGTTTCTGCAACCAAATTGACATTATATTATTAAAACCCTTCATACAGTCATGTACCATTTCAAACATTAATTACAAGTTGTGATAATTGAACTAGGGCTTTATGGGTAAGTCATAGCATGGCCAGAAAAATTGGATCTAAGATGATCAAAAGGCAAAATAAAAGGATTGTATACATAGCAAAAATTGAAGCTAACCATCTAAACTGCTGAGCAAAAGAGTAGAAACAATGGACCTTCTAGAAGCCCGCATCAAAGCACTACTTAACTGTGTGCACACAAAAGAAAACACTTAAGACACACACTTACATAGAAGTATTATGTCAATCTAGGAATGTTAATAATACATGCCAATGCACATAAGTTAGTATAAATGCTACAGACAAACCATAAACTAAAAGTAACCACTTCCTAAATAATTCTATCTGTCTCCAACAGTAGACAAAAATCCATAAACAAAAGGGGCTACAAAGATGGATTCATCAATCCAAACTTTCTCATAAAAAAGTTAACTAAATTGGAAAAGGGACTATATCTGGTGGCTAACATGGCAAGACAAATTACAAGCAATGCAGCAAGTCAAATAAACATAAAAAGCAATGTTAAAAGTCAGACCGGATGCCTCTTTTGCCGTTTAGTTATGAGCTTGAAATGCTTGTGCAGCAGCCACTGCAGCAGTAGCACGTGCCACACGAACCTGACTTTTACCTCATACATACATTGCAAATCACTTCCTGTAAGAACACTAGAAGGATATGATTATTCCAAAAAAAATAATTAAACAAAACTGAATTGTGGAAATAGAAGAAAGTCAAGAAACCCAATTTCTATCGTCAACCAAAGTTATAGCCATTGAGAGTTCAGCAAAACAGAGATATCCTAGTTTGCATAAGCAAATTAATTACAACACATCTTTCTACAGTTAAAACCCAATTTAACCAAGAAAAAAATAAACAAATAACAACCAAATTCTGTTTTCCTAGAATTACCATTGTAGCAACTTAATTAAAGGTACATCGCAAAGTTAAAACGATAAGCAACAGTATTACGAATGAAAAGAAAACGGCGAACAAATGAAAACGCTAAGGAATCACAAGCCCACCCAAAGCCAGAAACTAATAAAACAAACACAAAGTACAGACACAAAAAAAAAAAAAAATACTATCCCAGCCCTATAACTTAATATCACAATGAGACATAGAAACCAAAAGAATGATGGCCAATCCTATAACCTAGAATGCAATGAAACTGGATTGGGGAAGAAAATGTTTTATCCTCCTGAACTTGTTGATTTTAACAGTTAAATATGATATATGATAGAATATTTAGTTATTTACAAATATGATGCTTATATAAGTACACACCAACAAGAGATATGCTCCAGTAACAAAAGAAGATGATCGAACCTATAAACTTTGCTGCATTCTCAAATGTAGAAGGTAATGCAACCTTTAAACTTTGGTTTGCTAGAATATCTCCTGTAGGCTAGACTTACAAGTATGCCAACCTCCAATCTCACAATTGACATACTTAGCATAAACAACCAACTTCCTGCCGTCTCTAAGCCAACCTCCGTCACAATCTTAGTTTTGCTATATTCATCAAGCGGAGATCTCTATTGTTGAATGTAGTACAAGACAAATTGTAACTCTCTCACATTAGATAGTTATAGTTACATTAATAAGAAATGTGAGACGTTTAATAGACTGCGATACTCAAAATGCACTCTCAATCAATTTTAACTTTCTACCTTTGTATGAGAGTTTAGTTTTTTAAACAAAAATTAAACCCTAAGACGTATATTACTGGATAACTAAAAAGGATCTTCTTAATTAATGTCAATCAACCTTCCACATTTGGACGAGAGTTGGTAATTGAAGCTGAAGGCTTTGGTTTGGATTCTACACAATCTATAAATCACAGGTCTGAGCTTTCAAACTACCATAAATCACCAGCCATGCTTCCAATTTGAAGAAGATAAAGATAAAGAATAACTGATCTGGTTCAATTGGCCGATGCAAATGCAAAGGTAATCGACTAGATAGTTCTTACCCATTTCTCATCCTCCATCTTTCTCTTTGAAACTGAGATTGGAACACCGTTTGCAATTCTCTTTCTTCTTCCTCGTAGCAATTGAATTTTTTGTTTTGGTTTTTCGATAAGAGGGGTGGAAGTTGATATTGTATTGGTGTAGAGGTGGGGAGTTAGTGGGTGGCAAGTTTACAATTTTTGGTCGACTAATTTCATCAACTCGCGAACCCTAGTGGTAGAAATTGGGGGGAGAGAGAGAAGTGGGAGATAGAGAAGATGTGTTTTGCTATAGACAAAAGAGTTTTTCCTTTTTTTATTTTCTTGTTATTCTGACTTTTTCTCCGATCATTTTTTGGAGAACTGCTTTGGTCACGGTAGGTGTAATTTTTCCCAAAATATAAACCACTGTTTGCAATGAAACGGTAGGGTATACGCATACCAAAAAATAAATTAGGCTATATTTGATAGTGTCGTGGTATATGTTGTATTATATACGATATAAACCACTGTTTTACGAAATGAGTGGTATTTGTTTGTTCCAAAACTAGAAAATTGTTTTGTACAGTGGTAAATGACTATAAGCCATTGTTATTAAGAAAACGGTGGTATATACCAGTTGACCAACCGTGGTTAATGTGCTTTTTTGTAGTAGTGTTAGTCGTAGTGTTATGGTTTTGTAACATTGAGCTTCAAGTTCAAGTGTTGTGAGATTTTAGAGATAAAACTCATAACATTGAGCTAGAGATTAGAATCTCTACCAAAGAGATTTGTGGGGATTATAATCTCTCATGGTAGTAAAACTATGATTAGAGATAATCATAAGTTTGCTAGGGATCAACAAACTAAATCAATAATTTGAATAATAGTTATTTGAATTACATGGTGGATTACCTTTCTCTATTATCTTCATAGCATTGTTTAAATCATTGTTTCAAGCAAGTTAATTTATTGTTTTCCAGCCATAATTATTACTCTCATCCGGTAGAATAGTTTAGTTTTCAAGGTTCATTGTTAAGTACCTGAATAACAAGAGTGGATCGAACACAATTACTCCCTCTATCCCATGATATTTGAGAGTATAATATGAATATTGATGCATGATATAAGTACTGCTCTTACATCTTCCAAACTTTATTTATCACTGCTCAATAGCTTTTTGCTTTGCCTTTGTTTGGTTATATATTTTATGTATATTTTGTTTTATGTATGTGATAAACCATCTTTTTATCAGGTTTATATCAAGTACCTTGCTCTTAAACCATGTTCTAATTAGCTTGAGCAGGGGTTCGTCCCATCCATGCCTAACTCCTAGCGCACTTGGTTCACAATTTCACTCAAATAATCACAAGAAAACTTAATGAGCAAAGGATTTCTTTGATATGATGTTCTTATACTACACTTGAATTACTTTTATTCTAAACTTACAACCTACGTAAACTTGATTTTTAACTATTTACACAAAGAGAAATAGAGAGAGAAAGATGTGGAGAATTAACTCCACTCATGCAAGGATATATAACTACCATTTTTAATTTAAAGACTTAATTACAAAAACTATAATCATTCTTGGGTTCATAGACAAACCCAAGAATAGGACTAGAGTTTGATCCCTAGTGGATTTATCTTATCTCTAAGAAAATCTACTAGCATGAGGAGTTGTTATGACACTTTATCTCTAGAAGAACCTAACAAATCCTAGCCTGTTATCAACATCAACTATTTTGGAGTTGATGTAACAACAAGCTTGTGAAAAACTAAAGCAATGAAAAACTCCATTAATGGAGCTTCTCCTCACATGAGTATCATTAACTCTCCACAAGGGAGGGTTTAGCTCATGATCCTTGGATTACACAAGCTAAACTAACTAAGCTAAAGATAGATGAAAGAAGTAAGAGAGGAAAAAGAAGTAGAAGAAGGAAATTTTATTATTTCTAGAGAGAGTATGGAGAGGACTCTATTAAAGACTTAGAAGCTCTCAAAACTAAAACAAAACATGGAATGAATATTTTTGCTTTACTTTGCAAATTTATCTCATGGAATGGAATGATTACCAAGCATAAGTGCTCACTCTAATTCCTTTAAGAAAATGGATAAGTGCTCCACTTTGTTTATTTAATTCTCCACCTCACTTTGTCTTCAATTAGGGCTCAAATAATGGAGCACCCACTAAGTGATGGACCCACGTGCTTTGACCGGGTGGTGGGTCCATATGGGCCATGCTGATTTTTACAACTTCATGTTTTTGCGTAGAGCTCGCCGCACTGATCGATTTGACAGTTCCTGTGCCGAATTCGGAGTCCAGAATCAGGAGATATAATCTTCGGAAGTTCTACGACTTTTCTGCACCGTTGTCTTGATTTGAACCGGAAATGGTCGGTGTTGAGTCTACGGGCATTAGTCTGGCCTTTTTGAGTGTCAAATGGGCAAAGAGAGATGGCTTCACATTCAAGTACTATTATGTACCACTTTTTCATGCTAAATTAGGGGTGGAACTTGGATCGGGTTAGCCCAAGCCTGATGAACTAAAACCTGACTTTTGTTGGTCCTGGGCTAACATATTAGATCCGTGGTCCGGGCTTGGTTTTGTAAAATCAAAGCCCGACTTGGTTTTGGGTTGGGCTTGGGTTATAATATCAAAAAACTGAAAAACCTGAGCCCGTGTGCATATATGTACATATATATTTCAATCTTTCTATTCTTGTAAAAAATAAGGTTTCGAATCTCTATTTTAGAGAGAATAATGTAATCAACAAGGTTATTTTTCCTTTCAAACAATCAAATCTCTTTGATTTCATTAGAAGATTTTAATTTTGGTGTTTTTTACCTCCTAATTCCAAAAAAAACCCCGAGAAGTTTGACCAACCCGACCCAACCCGAATTGGTTGGGCTAGGGCTTGGGCTGAAAATTTAAAGACCAACTAGGGATTGGTCTCAAGCTTGGGTTGAAGCATTTGAAACTCGGGTTGGGCTCGGGTTATATCTCAACCCGACCCAACCCGCCCGAGTTCCACCCCTATGCTAAATCGTGGTTTTTTCTATAAATTTTTCGTCAATTGTCGAAACCTATGAAAGCAGGAAAATACAATTAACTTACATTTATTAAACACATAATCAACCAATGTGTAGTGTCTCTATGGGGTTTATAACACATTTTTGGGTGCTTATCAGTATGTTTGTATAAGCATGTCCTAGGTAGTGATATGTGCACATAAGTGTCTTTAAGGTATATATATACTTTTCTTTGCATACCATTGTTTTGTTTGCGTACAATTCCTTGATTCATATTGAGTGACTTTAGGTATGGGTCCTCGGAAGGAGAAGTTATGTCCACGGGTCATGAAAAAGAACAAAGAAACTCTGGATGTGATTGAGAAATCCGCTCTAATTCCTAGGATAAAGACCGATGATGCGTGGAAAAAATGTTTCATTGAAATGTGTTTAGAAGAGGTTAATAATCATGGCTATAGTGGAACTTCACTGAAATCAGAGTCATGGACTAATCTTAATGAAAAGATGAGCAAGGCCTATGATGCTCCATACACACAAAAGCAACTCAAGAACCAATAGGCCGGGACTACCTCTGGAAACAATATCAAACATGGAGAGTTTTATCAAATAGGACGGGACATGGTGTCGGCTTTGTTGGAGGTGTTTTAGATTTTCCAGATAATATTTGGGATGATATAATCAATGAAGAAACCAACAACTTTTTAGTTTATATGAGTTATTAGCATACAACTACTTTATTAGTTGTTTAACCTCATTTTCTTTTTGTTGTCTATTGTTACAAACAGAAGTATCCTTTGGTGAACCATTTTAGGAATGTTTCGATCCTTTAATTTGGTGAATAGCGAGTTGCTTGAATTCTTGTTTGAACCCACTGTATCTTGTGGTGATGAAGGGTTTAACCACAAGTATCCAATTCATGTGGTGACTCCCCATAATGTTCATGCTGCATATCGAGGTTGAGAATGTTGATAGTGCTAGCGAGGATAACCAGATTCATGGAGCTGATCATCATGTCGATCACTTCCCAGATGTCGCCTATTGTGAGGAGTATGACTCTTATATATCACAAAGTATACCCTTGTTGAGCACATATAATGATCATTCTTCCCATGTTCCAAGTGATAATATTCTTACTAATTGTGCACATAGTGGTACTACAACTACACCACCTAAACAAACACAAGTTCCGACTACTTCACGAGCAAAGAGTGATGCAGGAATCTCAAAGCAAAAACGTACGTAAAAAAGATTCTCCTGAACCAGATCCTCTTATGAAGAGTATTGGAGAGCTTGTAGAGATGGTGAAGACTCAATCTATGAGAGATAGAAAACTTGTGGATGGAGGTGTTTTGTAGGTGGAGGAGTTATGCCTCTTGGAGTTGTTGGATGATACTCTCTACCCTAACTCATTGGAAGCTCTCTCTCTTCATTCTTCTTATAACAAGATGCTTCTGAATCTGCAAGAAAATAGGTTTAAAATCCAAATCCTGAATAACATTACTCGATCTATGTCCTAGTCTAGCTAGCCTAAGGATGTGATACTTGGACGATTGTCAATACAACTAATTACTACCAACTGTAATTAAATCACAACAACACATTATATAGAACCTCTCCGACACTGTAAAGTGACAAGGACAGAGATATTTTGTTTATGTATATGTACTTCGCCATGTACTAGGCTTTCTCTTTAACGAACAAGTTTGTGGGGCAGCTTATATAGTGTCTTGAACAACTTTTAAATTTACACTTATTAACTTGTTCGTGGGCAGCTTCTCAAGACACTATATAACATGTCCATTAACAGACAGTCCGTTTAATCTCAAGACACTATATAACATGTCCATTAACAGACAGCCTGTTTAAGAGAAAGCCATATTGTGTAAACAAGTGTGCTTCAAAATATATTGTAACAGAACATATGGGCTCAAAATACCGGCAAATGGATTACATCATCACAGTCCCCACTTTACACATCACCAAACTACACATTCACATTACTTACAATGACCTACTAGGGCATCAAAGAATTCATCCACGATACAAACAAAACTACACTCTAACATGCTGGTTGGGCTACAACGGTACCAAAACTTCAATCCACCACTAGTAGTTTTCCAATTCTACTCTTCCATAGGGGAGAGTATAAATAAATTATGGAGTGCTTCTTTGGCATTTCTAGGATACCAGATGCCTTGGACGATTTCTAGTCTTCGTCATTTTGTAAGCAAAAAACAATCAAATTCTATCTCCTCGGAAATGCTCATCTTTGAATCCATGTCAGAGTTGTTTCGTTCCATCGACTGTAACAAGTAACAATAAACGATACGACTAATTAATACCAACTGTAATTAAATCACAACAACACATTATATACAACCTCTCCGACACTGTAAAATGACAAGGACATAGATATTTTGTTTATGTATATGTACTTCGCCATGTACTAGACTTTCTCTTACACGGATATACCCGTTAACAGACAAGTTTGTGGGCCAGTTTATATAGTGTCTGGAACAACTTATATAGTGTATTGTAAAACTTTTTAATTTACGCTTATTAACTTATTAGTAGCCAGCTTATATACAACACTATATAAGCTGTGCATGGCACTATATAAGCTTCTCAAGAAAATATATAACATGTCCTTTAACAAACAGTCCATTTAAGAGAAAGCCATATATATTGTGTAAGTGTGCTTTAAAATATATTGCAACAGAACATATGGGCTCAAAATACCAGCAAATGGATTATATCATCACAGTCCCTACTTTACACATTACAAAACTACGATACACATTCACATCACTTATAATGACCTACTGGGGCATCAAAGAATGCATCCATGATACAAACAAATCTACACAATAGCATGCGGGTTGGGCTATTACGGTACCAAAACTTCAATCCACTACTAGTAGTTTTCCAATTCCACTCTTCCACAGGGGAGAGTATAAATTATGGACGGCTTCTTTGGCATTCCAGGATACCAGACGCCTTGGACGATTTCTAGTATTCGTCTTTTTGTAAGCAAAAAAACATCAAATTCTATCTCCTCAGAAATCCTCATCTCTGGATCTATGTCAGAGTTTTTTCGTTTCATCGACTGTAACAAGTAACAACAAACAATACGACTAATTAATACCAACTGTAATCAAATTACAACAAGACATTATATAGAACCTCTCCGACACTGTAAAGTGACAAGGACATATAAATTACTATCAATCCAGCACGAGGTGGTGGGGGATATGGTTGTGGTGTAACCTCTGGACAGGGTGCATACAAAGAAAATTCTTCTGGAGTATCAAACCCGCCTAGAAGGCTAAACGCCGAAATGAAAGCGGGAGAGCGAAGAAACATCACTATCATAACCATTTTGATATTTCTAGCCGCACAAAATAACTCAACTCTAACAAGATCGGTTTCTTTTCCAAGTCCACCAACATAACATTTACCTAACAGACCATCTGTTAGACTTTGTACCCATCGCAACTTCTGTATTGTCATAGACTTGTGCTTACTTTCAATAATCGCAAAACCAATAGAAAACTTTCCAGAAAGTATATATTTAGGCTCCGAATGTTCTTTTTGATACAATAAGTGTATATGTCCAAAACTTCTTCACAATCACATACCATTTCCCAAAGATATTTAGCCATAAAATTGACATCAAAACCCCGAAACCTCAACAAATCTATTTCCATAACCAGATTCTAAAAGTCTTTACTAACTACTGTCTTCGTGTCTAGCTTGAATTTGAACAACTTATTCATGGCCACAATGAAAATCTCCCACAAATGAGCCACGGTATCAATATCTTGGCACTTTGGTGACTGGGGATGCCAATTCAAGAAACCCCTAAAAGCAGGACCATTCACAATAGCCACTAGTGCAACCGAACTCTTCCCCACTATCCAGTATTCATCAAAAGTCCATTTCTCTACATGCCATTTCCACCACTTATTCGCCTTCTCCCTTCTATAAAAATCCCTCACAGAAATCTCCTCTTCACAAAAATCATAAAATTCCATGAATATATACTAATAGACTGGTTGGTACCAAATATAATGATTTAACAGAATGATACGACACTATACTGGAATTATAAGATACTAAATTGGGCGGGAAGTGTGGCGATAAGAGTTTCTCCTGCTCCAAGAACAGGTATTCAAAAGAAACAGAAAGAAATATAGGGAACATTGGGCGGGAAAGATAGGGAAAAGAGAGGGAAATGTGTTTCATTGGAATGCGTGGAAGAGGGAGAAGAAGATTAAATCCTCTTTTGAAACAAATTGCAGAAGATGGCTAGAGATAAAAGAAAATGAAGTCCTAACTTGGAATAGGCTAATAAAATAATTACACATGATTTAAAATAATGATAAAATAGTATTATCACTAAAAAGGAAGAAGGGCGGTAGGATGTTGAGATTTTCTCGCTTACATCATCACGTGGGTCGGAAGTCCGGCTTTGGTATGAAACATAGGTCAACATTTTCAATGCCATGTAGTGGTATGTTTGCTAATTTGGGGGCCGATTCGTGTATTTTCCGTTCAGAGAAAGACTTGTGTCTAAACAGGAACCTGCCTTGCTCTAGACGTCAAGACTTTTCAAGATCAAGGTGAATGAAAGAAAAAAATATGTTGATAACAGACAAAAGATCATTTTTGAGCAAATTCCAGTTGTGTTGACTAGAAGCTCTCGTGCAACACAAAATTGGTTTAGTCTTGGGGACCATTTATTTTTGCTTGAAACATGTGGCCAAGACTTTCCAAGATCAAGGTGAATGAAAGAAAAAAATATGTAATAGCAGAGAACAGAAAGAAAAAATATGTAATAGCAGAGAACAGAAATGAAGAAATTGTATGTACCTAGATCAAGTTTCACGCATTTGATCATCATATTTTCATGTTTGCTTGTTTTTCATAACCATGTCCAAGCTCAAATACTAGAAAGATGCTCCAACACTGCAAACTACGCTTTCAATAGCCAATTCCAGACCAATCTCAACCTCCTCCTTCCTTCCCTTCTTTCAAATGGTATTCACGAAGGATTTTTTAATACAACTATTGGAACTAGTCCTGATATAGTCTATGGCCTAGTCCAATGAAGAGGTGATATCTCAACAGAAGATTGCCGGAGTTGTTTGAATAATTCAGCTGTAGAAATTATCCGAAAATGTCCAAACGGAAAGGAGGCTACACTGCGATATGATACTTGCATTTTACGTTACTCCAATACCTGGTTTTTCTCCCAAGTTGATGGTAATCTCCGGGGGACACTTGTAAAGCCATATGTTCCTGATGCTGATGCTAATGCTAATCGTTACAACAGCCAGTTAGATAACCTATTGAAAAATCTGTCTAATACTGCTGCGTCCGTGGCAATAAAATTTGCTGCTGGATCAACTCATTACTCAACCTTCAATGTTATATATGGTTTGGCCATGTGTACTAGAGACTTATCAGATACTCAATGCTTTTCTTGTTTACAAAGTATGGTTAGATGGATACCAACTTGTTGTAACAACAGTGTAGGTGCCCATATTTTCACTACAATTTGTAATATAAAATATGAGATTTCTCCATTTTTTAAATTGTCATCACCATCTCCTCATCCACCACCACAATCGAATTCAGGTAATATGATTAAAAGAACTACTTAGTAGGATTATGGTATTGGGAATGGATTGTATTTGAGTATTGCTGTTTGTGCAGGAACTGGAAATGGCAAATCTGTCAACGTTGTTGCGATTGTTGTTCCAGCAATTGTTGCGGTACTCTTAGCTGCAATTTGCACATATTTTATAACTAGGAGAATCAGGAAGAACAGGAGGAAAAAGAAACTGGAATTGATTTGTACGTTACACAATATATTCTAAGGATATTTGTTCTTAACTTATTGATAACTACAAAAGCCACAAGCATAGGCTAATTGTTATATATTAGATATGCATCATCTGATTACTCTTAAATAGCAGCATAAGATACTAATTAACTAGAATAATGCAATGCAGTGGGGTGTGAGCGGAAACTTACTGATTGTGAGGGATGATTGAGTGCAGAATGAGAAGATGAGAGACTTGGTCTTGGAGATGAGGTGAAAGGTGGAGAACCGGAAAATTTTGTTGAAGAAGCAACATGTGAAGAGGGAAAGGTATAGGAGGAGGAAGGGGTGTGTGTATATGTGTGTTTTTTTTTCGGGGGGTGGGTGGGTGGGTGGGAACCTAGTTACAATTAGCCTCCCTTTCCAAACCCAACCCAAGAGTTGGCATCCGCTCAAGGATTATATCAATTATTTGAATCTTCCCCCCTTCAACCCTGAAGTTAAGTTACTCGGTCAAGTGATTAGTAAGAGTTGTGCACTAGTGTAATGCCAAGAACAATAATTAAGGTATAGGATCATGCGTTTTCGTCAATATTTTTGGCACATATGCTGTGAACACAAAATCTGTTCTTTTGGCCACTTAGGCCCTAGTAGTTGAACTTTCTAAGAATTTCCCCCCCTTGATTAGATCTTTATGAGCATGCCTTTTTCTAATCTAAAGATGTATACTTTGGTGTCTGATGACTGATAAGAAGATGCGGCAACTCTCATGCTTCTTATAATCATTTTTTTGGAATTCATTCTACATGTCGCAATCAAATACGTAGTGGAGATTGCTTGGCTTTGTTAAATATATGACATTGAAGACAAAAACAGGTCATGATTTCAGCAATGCGAAATGTGGCCTTATAGTTATGTTTATTGACTGAGTTTGAACAACACTAATAAAGGCCTAATATAAGACTAATGACAGGAAGAAAGAGATTTTATATCCACCTTAACATCTGTAATTTCTGATTAGAATTTTTTTCCAGAGAACATCAATGCAATAATTATTTTTTCAATTATGTAGACGATAATGATATCAGAAGCGAAGAGTCCTTGCAATTTGATTTTAATATGATCAGGACTGCTACAAATGATTTTTCTGATGCCAATAAGCTTGGAGAAGGCGGATTTGGTGCAGTATACAAGGTAAATTCAATTATATAGCCTTAGATCTGTTGCGTTTTATCAAATTTGAGATTTGAGAACTTTTTTGAAGGTTTATGTGGCAAGTATAGTTCTCTTGATACATATCATCTGTTTGCAGGGCGAACTTCTTGATGGGCTAGAAATAGCAGTGAAGAGGCTCTCTAAGAATTCTGGGCAAGGCTCACTAGAATTTAAAAATGAAGTTATTTTGCTGCATAAGCTTCAACACAGGAATCTTGTTAGGCTTCTGGGATTTTGTTTGGCTGGAGAAGAAAAGCTACTTATTTACGAATACATTCCAAACAGAAGCCTCAACAAATATATATTTGGTTTGTCTCACTGATCCACTATGCTTTATTGTGTCTCTTAGGATATACTTGCACTAGAGGCCTTATATAAAGATGATGTAATGTGGTTTGTTAATTATTTTTCTACTCGAACAGTTCCAGCTAGAACGAGAGATTTGGATTGGGAAACGCGCTACAAGATCATAGGAAGGATTGCTCGAGGACTACTTTATCTTCATGAGGATTCTCGACTCAGGATCATCCATCGGGACCTCAAAGCCGGAAATATTTTATGAGATGAGGAGATGAATGCCAAAATTTCAGATTTCGGGATGGCAAAGCTTTTTGGAGTAGATCAAACTCACGGCAATACAAGTAGAATCGCTGGGACATTGTAAGTGTTATTGGTCGGGACCTCAGACAAGCATATATCTGAACTTTAAGAATGTCTTCTATTTTTGATAAAACCATTGAAACCTCAGTGTTAGAAATTGATCAAAATCTATGATGAAATGCAGTGGATACATGGCTCCAGAGTATGCTTTGCATGGATTATTCTCGGTCAAATCTGATGTTTTTAGTTTTGGAGTTTTGCTTTTGGAAATTGTTAGTGGTCAGAAGACTAACAATTTTCATCTATCTGGTCCTTCAAGAGACCTTCTAAGTTATGTAAGTATGACATATTCTTTAGTTAACTTAGCATTTTTATTTTTTTTTACCGGTCAGTGATAAAGTTTTCTCCTCTACTATATAGTTGTGAAGTAGAAACTGTATAAACTAGTATTACAACCTACAATCTCACAAGTCTCTCCTCTAGTCTTTTCTTTTTTCTCTTCTCTCTCTCCCTTTTTATCTCCCTCTCTCGTCCATGGTCTCTCCTCCTTCCACGTATCGTGGCAGTTACCTTGCAGTTAAGGTTCCGCTCTCCATCTCTCCACGTCTCGCAGGCCGGTTCGATGAATGGATTGGGATCCGGGATCCTCGCGGCAACCTGTCTCCCCCAGCTATACCGCATCCGGTCCCATTGTTACCACTAACCTCCTACGTCATGTATACGTCCTATACAGATGCCCTCTCTCGGTCGTATTGATGGTCCGCGAACGACAATGGGGCCGAACCGCCTCCTGGCCTCATTTCATACCACTTTCTTGGAATACTTCTCTTTCCCCGACCCTCCCACTCTGTCCCCCCTTTCTTCTTTCTCTCCCCGTGCTCCACGCGGCTTCCTCTCTTGCCACTGAAATACGGGCGACGCTGCCGCTTTTTGCCCCTTCGAAAATCGAGACTATACGTGTCCCCATTTCCTTGGTTCTTTGTTGGTTAGTACCCTTATGCCCCTGCCCCTTCAAATCCCGCTCAAATATCTCTCTCCTCTCAAAACCCTCAAAACCCACAAAAACAGTAAACCCTCACCATCTCTTCAAATTCCCTTTCTTCAAACTCTCCCCTCATCATTTTCTTCAATAGCTCTCCAGCACAGTTTGGTTCTACGCCCTCCATTGCTTTGGCCCTCTCTCGTTACAGGTTTGTCTTTCCCCTTAAACTGTTTTCTTTTCCTCTCATTATTTGTGTATTCACTATTTTTGGAAGGTTTGCTTACATCAGTTTCTTTTTTCTAAGATTGCACATCTATCTCTTTGTAAACTTCCCTCTTAGTACTGTTTCCATTATGTCTTCATCGGAATGTGAGGCTATCTCCTCCACCCAATCCTCTGCCACCAAATCCGGTAAATTTGGATCCTCTACCCCTAGATCTAACCAGCACTCCGTGGACCGATCTGAGTCCCCGGCTTCTGATTCTACCGATCCCAATTTGTTCCATCTACTTCGGTAGGAAACCTTCTGCCTCTACCGCCTTACTACCGCAGACCCAATCTAGATGCCGTTAAAGCCGCTTTTATGGCATACCTAGTGACATTATTCTTGAACCGGTTCGGCGCCACCCACTTTCCTCACTTGGTACCACCGCGTGCGGTTATCTCGCCGCCATCTTGTAGGGATAGCGGTACGGTTTCATGTTTTCCCTTGACTCTTCTTGACGTCGAGGTCTGTAACCATTTCAACATTCCTCCGTGCCAAGACATAGGTAACTTCTGGCGTGTTATGTATGCCACCAATCACTACAATGTAACTCACTCCCCCAAAATCCAACTCCACGATATCCTTGCCTACTTCTATATAAAAAAAAGCACTAAACTGGGGAGTGTGGGATATTAATCCTTCTTTACTCGTCCACAAAAGAAGTCTTTCCTTCTTCACATCACCACTTCTGACAAGGTGTGGCACCAGTACCCGTTGTATGTGTCTGGTAGTTTTTTATCCACGGACCTCCCTCCGGAAGTTTCTCTGAGGCATCTCCATTTCCTAACAAGTGGTAAGTAAGCCGTTTTGAGTCGCGGTATTTATATCTCACTTGTTGTTAACTTGTCTTTATTCTTGGTGATGTAGGTTGGAGACCCGATTCGCGATCCCAGATATACAACGGTGTTTACTCAGAAATTTTCCAATCCCTCCGCGAACTAGGGAGTGCCTAGTGCGAAGTCCTCGGCATTGATCCGGAAAAAGCCACTCCTCTCTTACTTGACCCTTCTTTAAAAGACATTGACAAATACCAAGGCCCCCTCTATCGTCTGCCGCCCCCCAAAAGAAAGCCCAAACCATCCCCACCTCAAAAAGAAAGCCCCGCCTACAAGTCTTTCAACTATACCACCAAAATCTCATTCACGACGGCGCTTGCCCAACGTGCACTGCTTTGCTAAAACTAAGACCACTACCGCGGAGAACCTTCATCCTTCGTACTCCCGTGTGGCTGAGTGGGAGGACGATTTTGTCCATACTGCCGCCCCCTCTTTCGCTACCAAAATGGACGTGAACAAGTACAAGCTTTGGGACAGCGACTCTGATGGAGATGCGCCTGTCGAAGTGTCGAACAAGAGCCCTCCCACCAAAAGGGCTAAAATTTCTTCCACTGCTCCTCCACCTACCACTGGCCGCAATGAACCTCCGCGGTCTGCTATATCTTCTCGTCGCCCCAGACAGGAGTCTTCTTCAGCTGGTCCTTTAACATCTGGCCCTGTCGAGGTGTGGCATCCCAAGTTCAAGGCTAGGGACCGCGATGTCACTACGCGAGACTTAGCTTTGGAAAATCCAGCTATTGCCGCCTCCTTATTTTTCAGTTCTCATCTCCCTCGGGATCAAGCTTATGGAGATTCTGGTACCGTTGCTTCCCATAGGGCCTCCATTTACACTGGATGGGAAAAGGTATGTGTTATTGTCTCTATTGCTCATTATCCTTTGTGCTACCCTTTAACCCAATATGTCTCTGCAGCTGAACCTAGATATCGGCTATGTGCTGTGCGGCCTTACCAGCACCGTGGAGAACTTGGAGATTGTGAAGCAGGAGATACATGGCCCTGATGGCTGGAAAGCAAAGTATGCCATGCTGGAGAAGGAAAGGGACGAGTTGCGGATCAAGGCAGTGAAAATCCACAAGGAGCTCCAGGTGGCTGAGGACAAGCACCGCGACTACGTAGCGGGGGTCAATTCTAAAATGGAAAGTCTCAAAGAGACGGAGAGACTTGCCACTCAAGCTGCTGTAGATAAGGCCGTCAAAGAGGCCGCGGATCGATTCCGAGAGCCTCCATTGCGAAGATTGCACGGAATTACAACAAAGCAGCTTTGATCACCATCACAAGCAGCCGACTTCTCCCAAATACCCCTCCTCTATCGATATACACCGCCCTTGGTATCACCAACCGTGCATCCTGAAGCTGCCGAGACACCTACCCCTGACGTGACGACTCCTATGACCAGCGCTGACCCTTCTCCAGTGGAAACGAATGAAGACGCCAGCATGGCTGTTGGTGAAAATGAAAATACTTCTCTTGAAGAACCGACTACTAATCCTCAACAGTGACCCTCATCGGATTTCTTTCTTTGCCGATGCCTTTGGATTTGTAATTTGCTTTGAACAATTATTGTGTCTTTGTGAGAAACAATGTCTTTTGTTATGTGTTTTGACAAGTGCTTCATCGAGATATTACTATTTTGTAGTAGTTGCAATCGGCTTGCATTGTACTCTTTTTGCATTGTAATTTACTATCTGTCGTACTTCTATTTCGGCATATTACTTCGTTATACATTGGAGCCATTGAGCTATATGGTACCTTGACTTAATCTCTTTTTCATTTGCATTTGCAAACTCAGTTAGCGTGACATTAGCTAGGGTCGCCCCCATGTATTCGGACGCATAGCCAGTGACGGCCTCCCCTGCTCTTTTTTTAACAAATTTGTGAAGCTAGTCGTGGTTGCCCCAGCTTTGATTCGGACATAAAGTCTGCGAAGGGCTCTTCCCCCCACACTCTCTAGTTGTATAGCCGTGAAGCTAGTTAGGGTTGCCCCCAGTTTGATTCGGACATGAAGTCCGCGAAGGGCTCTTCCTCCCCGCACTCTCAATTTGTATAGTCGTGAAGCTAGTTAGGGTTGCCTCCAGTTTGATTCGGACATGAAGTCTGCGAAGGGCTCTTCCCCGCTCTCTCCATTTGTATAGCTGTGAAGCTAGTTAGGGTTGCCCCCAGTTTGATTCGGACATAAAGTCCGCGAAGGGCTCTTCTCCCCCGCTCTCTCCATTTGTATAGCTGTGAAGCTAGTTAGGGTTGCCCCCAGTTTGATTCGGACATAAAGTCCGCGAATGGCTCTTCCCCCCCGCACTCCCAATTTGTATAGCTGTGAAGCTAGTTAGGGTTGCCCCCAGTTTGATTCGGACATGAAGTCCGCGAAGGGCTCTTCCCCCCCCACACTCTCTATTTGTATAGCTGTGAAGCTAGTTAGGGTTGCCCCCAGTTTGATTCGGACATGAAGTCTGCGAAGGGCTCGTTCCCCCCGCTCTCTCTTGCTGTATAGCTTTGAAGCTTAACGGGACAGTTATATTCATCCTTTATTTTCTTTCTATTATCTACTTCTAACTCGATTGGAAGAAGTGCTTGTTTATTTCATAGTCATAAAAATAAACAATACAAATAATGCGCTATCAAATTCGAAAAGATTAAAGAAAGGTCCTAGACATGGAACTCTTTTAACATTCTGATATTCCACGGTCTGTCTATCTTTTCTCCTGCTGTAGTCTGTAATCCATAAGTTCCAGATGTACCCTTCTTACTGATGACATATGGACCTTCCCAGTTTGGCCCCAACTTTCCATCGTTTTCTTTCTTGGTGGCTGGAGTAACACGTCACAACACATAGTCACCCACATTGAAACTCTGTGGCTTCACTCGTTTATCATATTGTCTCTGCAGAGTCCGATGGTATTCCTCCAACCGAATACGGGCTATCTCTCTTTTTTCTTCCACAAGATTCAAATCCGCGGCTAATATATTCTCATTCAGCCCGCTTTCCACCGCTTTCGTTCTCGTCGTGGACTCTATCATCTCTACTGGTATGACAGCCTCTACTTCGTACGCCATTGCGAACGGTGATTCTTTAGTGGATGTTCTTGGTGTAGTTCGGTATGCCCACAGCACATGAGGTAAGTGTTCAAATTTATGCCCCTTCCGCTCCTCCAGTTTTTTCTTAAGGTTATCCATAATGACTTTGTTTGAAGCCTCGGCCTGTCCGTTCTCTTCCGGATTGTAGGGGGCTGAGAACCCTTACTTCACTTTGAATGCGTGAAGGAAATTTCGGACTTTCTTCCCAAAAGAAATCGTGGTCCCATTATCCACTATGATTGTATCTGGCAATCCAAACCTGCAAATGATATTCTCCCATAGGAATTTGATCACATTCTCTTCCTTGACCTGTTGCAACGCCACGCCCTCAACCCACTTGGTAAAATAATCTGTTGCCGCTAACATAAACCTCCTTTTACCGCTTGCCATGGGCAGCAATCCAACTATATCCATTGCCCACATGGCGAACGGCCACGGGCTTAGCACACTGTGTAACGGCTCAGCCGGTGCATGAATCAGCGGTGCAAACCTCTGGCATTTTGCGCATCTTTTGGCGTATTCTGTGGCATCTCTCTTCATGTGTGGCCAAAAGTATCCCTGAGAGAGGAAACGGTGTGTGGTTGTTCGCCCCGCTGAATGACTTCCAAAATCCCCGTCGTGCACTTCGGCCAGCAGTTCCTAAACATGCGACGGCCCTATGCATTTTAACATTGGTCCTCCGAAACTTCTTCTATACAGGTTCCCCTCTAGCAGAGTGTATCTTTGGCTCATCTGTTCCATTCTACGCCTCTCCTGTGTGTTTTCAATCTCTACCCCCATCAGGAAAGTCTTGATGGGAACTATCCAATCAGGATCAATCTCGGTGGTAAGACAAACATACTCTCCTTCCGCGGTACTGGGCTTGTCCAACACCCTTATTTCAATAGATCGCCCCTCCGAACTTGGTAATACAGCCGCAACATAAGCTAATGCATCGGCATGTCGATTTTCTCCGCGATTTAAATGGGTAAATTTGATCTTACTGAATTTGCTCGCTTTCCTTTGTAGGACCTCCAAGTATCTTGCCATCCTTGGGCAGCGAGCCACAAATCCCCCGTTCACTTGGCACACCACCAGGTTAGAATTAGAGTAAACAGATAATTCGCTCACGCCCAGATCTTTTGCCAAATCTAAACCCGCTATCACAGCTTCATACTCTGATTCATTATTTGAAGCCGTGAACCCCAGTTTCATTGATAACTCCAAATTTAGTATTCTCCGAGTTACGGGACTACGCCTTATTCCGCTCCTCAGTATCCGTAGCAGAGCCATCCACGAAAACTCTCCATCCATTCCGAGCATCCCATGGGTCCAATGGGTCGTGGTTAGTCTCTCCTTCGTGGTCCATTACCATCTCCTCACCCCACGTCGGGTCCTCGGCTGGGAACTCGCCAATACCTCCGCCATTGCTTGTGCCTTTTCAAGGGTTCGATTTGGTAATCAATTTCATAGTAACTCAAAGATTACCATTTTAGCATTCTTCCTCGACTTTTCTGCCCTCAAGGCCCGCTTTGAGAGGCAGATTTGTTACTACTATCACCGAGTGTGCCTCAAATAAGGTTTCAACTTTAGGGCAGAAAAATACTAAAGCCAAAGCGTATTTCTCCAATTCGGCCAGATCGGTCTCTGCTTCTAACATGGTCTTGCTTTGAAAGTACACTGGCTTTTCTACTTTGTCAACCACGCGCACCAAGACCGTACTCACCGCGTACTCCGAAACTCCCAAATACAAATATAGTGTTTCCCCCTATTCCGGTCACGACAATAAAGGCGCCTTCCCTAGATAACTTTTCAACTCTTGGAAGGCTTCTTCACATTCCGCGGTCCACTTGAAGTCTTGTGTTTTCCTTAATAATCGATATAGTGGTCGACATTTATCCGATGACTTTGAAATGAATCGGTTAAGTGCCGCTACTCTCCCTGCTAAGCTTTGCACCTCCTTCACATTTTGAGGGGACAACATTTCTATCAGCGATCTGATCTGTTCAGGATTTGCCTCTATACCGCGGTGTGTAACTATGTAACCTAAGAACTTTCCAGAAGTTACCCCAAAAGTACACTTCTCGGGGTTGAGTTTCAGTTTATGTTCCTGCAGTATATGAAAGGTTTCCTGAAGTCCTTTCAAGTGTTCCTCCTCCGACATGCTCTTTTCCACCATATCATTAATATATATCTCCATCCCCTTCCGAATTTTCCCTTGAAACATTTTTTCTCCTAATCTTTGGAATGTTGCCCCTGCATTTTTCAAACCAAAGGGCATCCTGGTGTAACAGTACGTGCCACCCTCCACCACGAACGTGGTCTTTTCCTGATCCGGGCTGTGCATAGCGACCTGATTATACCCCATGGACGCGTCCATGAAAGAGAACACTTTGAACCCTGCAGTTCTGTCCACTAACTCGTCCACCCGCGGCATCGGGTAACAATCCTTTAGGCACTCCTTGTTTACATCCGTGAAGTCAACACACATCCTGACCTTACCATTCTTTTTTGTGACCGCGACTACGTTAGATAACCATTCTGTGTATTCGACCTCCCTTATTATCCCCACCCCTTTCAATCGTGCCACCTCCTCGCGAATAGCCTCAGCATATTTGGGACGTAAACTTCTCATTTTTTGTCTAACCGGCTTGGCACTTTCATTCATATGCAAATGGTGACATGCAAACTCTGGGTCTAAACCAGCAATATCCTCAATCGCCCACGCGAACACACTTGAATTTTCTGTCAAGAACCGCACTAGCTTCTTTTTCCATTCTTCGGGCAAGTCAGTCCCTATGGATGTAAATTTCTCTTCAACTTCTGCTCCCAAGTTCACTACTTCAATCGCATCCAATGTCTTCGGCCCCAACGGCGGCTCGAACCCTTTTGTCACTGCCGCTTCCTGTAGTTGCTACACGAATCCTTGTTCCTGTGATGGCCCTTTCCCCTTTGTTCCTCGGACGAAACTCTTCACCGTGATTTGCTGGATGTTCTGCGCTGCCACTTGATCCCCCCTGATTTCATATGTTCCCCCATTGGTGGGGAAGCGGATCCCTTGGTAATATGTCGATGGAATGGCTTTCATTTCGTGAATCCATTTTCTTCCTAAAATTGCGTTATACTGCGACGCAGTGTCCACCACCATGAATCTAGTGAACACCGTCGACGGGCCTGCAGTCACTGGCAACGTAACTTCCCCTATGGGCTCTGTCCTACTGCCGTTGAACCCATACAAATTGGTTTGAGGAACCTTCAACTGGCTGCTGTCGATGTTCATCTCCTCCATGGCCCCTTTAAATAACAAATCAACTGAACTGCCGCAGTCTATCAACACCCTCCGAACTAGATAATTCCCTATTGCTATGGTAATCACCAAGGCGTTTTCATGCGGCGAAATTATCGACTTCAAATCTTTTGGGGTGAACATAATAATCCCGGGCCGTCCGGGGTCCGCTTAACTAACCATGTACACTCACCACCTCATTCACCGCCTTTTGAGGCTTGTTTGTCTTCCTTACTTTGTCCCTGTGTGCATTCCTCCCCAAAGTCTCTCCACTATAGATGACATTGATCGTACCCAAAATTCTAGCCGAAGCTGGCACTTTATCGGCTTGACGCACCTCTGTGACAAACTCTCTAAGCATTCCTTTTTCAATCATCCTCTCTACTAACCATTTCAAGGCATAACATTCGTTCGTGGCATGGTTTCGGATCTGATGATACTCTCAAAATGGTTTCCCTTCTATCTCCCTTGGGATACTTCGCAGCCCCTCATAACATTGGTGCTCCTTAATTAGAGTCAAAATTTCCTCTAATGGTCGGTTAAGAGGAGTCTGTTCCATTTCGCGGTATGGCCTTCTCTCTCGCACCTCTCTTCTGCCGAGATAGAGTGCTCTCTCTGGCCCTCGTTTCTCCCCTCTGTAAGATCCTCTTTCTCTTTCCTCTATTCTACCTTTACCTTTTCGATCATCTTTCTCAACCTCCTGCACTGCCTTTCCCGACCTCTTCTGTTCCTTTGCCGTTCTCTGCATTATATCCTCATATCGTATATATGTATTTCTCTACCTTCGGGTATAGGGCATGCAACGTAGTAATTTCAATCTTAGACACAGACTCATGAACTCTGGTTCCCGATCTTAAACCATGCTAGAAGGCTATGACCGCCGTATGCTCATCCAGACTTTACACTCTCAGCGTCTCCTCCTTGAATCTGCATAAAAACTCCCTCAATGATTCCGCAGCCCTTTGCTTAATGTTGAACAGAGCCGCAATATCAACCACCCTTCTCTTCTGGTGAATGAAGTGATCAACCAAGGTGCGTTCTAGCTCTTCAAACCCTTTTATGCTCCGCGACGCCAACCGATAATACCAGTCCGAGGCTCCCCCCTTAAGGGTGGCCGGGAACATCATACAACGAAGCCCATCATACTTATTCTCTTGCCATAACGGCATCTGTTGCCGAAAATGATGCAAATGATCAGTGGGGTCTCCTTTCCCATCATACCGTTCAAACCTGGGCTGAGAGAACCTCTTAGGCACTTCGGAATTCCATATTGAATCTGCCAGCGGATTTTTGTTGAGGCTCGCCACCTCCTTCTGTGCTGCGCTCTGGTTCACTCTTTCTGCTACGCGATTCACTTCCCGATCTCGCTCGATCATAGCCTGAACCACCCCTAAAGTAATGCCCACTGTTGGTTCGACGTCCGGTAGCGGGCACTCTATATTCTCCCCTTCCGCTTCACTGCCCCTGGGCTCCCCATGCTCCATTCCACCCCGTGTAATCTCCCTCTCCTTTCTCAACTCATCATTCTCCTCTCTTAACCTAACTATCTCCTCCTCTAGAAGTCTGGTGGCGTCTGCCGCCACATCTGATACTTCTTCTTCTCCTACCCCTTCCATCTCAGCACTCTCTACTTCCTCAATGGTTTCTCTGACTGGTCCTTTCTTAGGTCTTCCTACTCCTCTCTTCATTACCGTAGCCATTTTCTCTCAGTTCCCACAAATGGCGCCAAAATGTATAAACTAGTATTACAACCTACAATCTCACAAGTCTCTCCTCTAGTCTTTTATTTTTTCTCTTCTCTCTCTCCCTTTTTATCCCCCTCTCTCGTTCATGGTCTCTCCTCTTTCCACGTATCGCGACAGTTACCTTGCAGTTAAGGTTCCGCTCTCCATCTCTCCACATCTCGCAGCAGTTCCAGAACGGTTGGGATACTGCGGATCTGATCCTGTGCAACCTGTCTCCCCCAGCTATACCGCATCCGGTCCCATTGTTACCACTAACCTCCTACGTCATGTATATGTCCTATACAGAAACTCTCTGACAATTATACAATACTTGCATAACCATTGCAGGCTTGGAAACTTTAGAGAGAAGATAATGCTCTATTGGTTGATCGATAGTTTTTCACCCAAAGAAGTATTGAGATGCATCCACATTGGATTGTTGTGTGTTCAAGAGAACTTAGAAGATAGACCCACCATATCGTCAGTTGTTTTGATGCTCAACAGCTACTCCCTTACCCTCGAATCTCCTTCAGCACCTGCTTTTATCACAGAGACTAGAACGGGTGCAGAAGTATCCGAGACCAAGCAATCACTCAACATGTAATTCATTACCATATTCAGTTGACAAAGTTTCTTTTGTGAAGACAAATCCTAGATAGTTTTCACTTCACCATTAAAGTGAGTGTTTCGAAACCCCGCGGAAATTTCTATATTGTTTTAAACTAGATTACATTGACACGCCGTATCGGACATAGATACGAATTGTCGGTCACGGCAAAATATCAAAATTTAAGGTAAATTACATGCAATATGTGTCTGACACGGACACGTGGATACGTATCCGACACGAATTTTTTTCAAAATTTGGCGTGTCCGTGTAACCTAGGTTTTAAATTGTATTGTTTTAAATTAGTGAGTAACTTCATTTACTTAGATTTATATCATGTTTGAGCATGTTTTTTATCATATTGATTTGTTTGTATGGTTGTGAATTGAAATTGAGTATAAGTTTGATGGTTTGGTGTTGAGAATGAAAACTGTAAAAAATGGATATTTTTGGTTCTGGAGTGATTTGAAATTCGGTATAAAATTGAGTTCTCAGTACTTTTTATCAAATCCAACTCTGAATGAAAGTTTGGTGTGTCCTCTGTCCAACACAGAAGACCTCACTCAATTCTGCGCCAATTCTGCGCGTCAGAGATTTTGTTTGTCAGAAAACAGTTTTCTGTACAGTGTTGGATCCTAATTTTCTTATAGTTAAGATGGGAGTTAGGATTTTGATAAAACATGAAAAAGCAAGTTCCATGAGTCTTCTTTCCAACCCGATTGTCCTGGACACGTTCAGAGTCCTATGGAGATAGATACGGTATCTTAAAGTTTGGTTGGCAGATGACGGTGCGTCAGAAATCAGTTTCTGTGCACTATGTTCGAGCCTAGTTTTAGCATATTTAGAATAAGATGGAGAATTTTTGTAAAACATAAAGACGTTAGGTCTATATGTTAGTTTCGCAACGCAAAAAGGCTCATTGCTTTTGGATACCTGTGGAAAGAGTTGTGCCATTTGGAAGATAGCGCGGCAGAATTCTAGTTTGCTGAAAATTAGGATTTTTACCAAGTTTGAGTTATTTTTACTCCTAATTAGGTTGAGATTGAGATTTCGAGTTCTACATGAAAAAGGAAGTTTACATATCCTAGTTTCTAAATAATAAAGTCATGTCTCATTTGGATAAATATAGGAAAAACTATAGCATTAACAAGTTGGCTAGAAAACCTACCGTGTTCTCTTTTTAGGTGCACAGACTTATTTTGAGAAATATTTATAGTAATAAACAAAGAGCTTATTGAATTTTTCTTGGGTGTTTTGTATAGTGTTTGTAGCCTACTTTTAGATGGTGGCTTTGCTTGGAACTGACATGAATCTTAAGATAGTTTTTGGAGACCTGGAATTATAATAAAATCCGTTTTTGAGCAATTTTGACTTAGAGGTACATTGTGCATCACTAGGGATGGAACTTTATATATGTTATTGTGGGAGTATTTAGAACTTGTTGTACCTATTTTTAGATGACCTAAGCCACTAGTTTCCTTATTTGTAAATATAATGAGATTATACATATTGCTTTCGGATTCGCTTTATTGCTTGAGGAATTTTATGTTTGGATGACATGAAGACTATTTTGTACCCTAGAGTTTCGAGGCGAGCTCTAGATAAGTTCTCATATTGAAATAGGACAATTAATTCATAACAAATGTTTGGAATGTTTGCACTGTGCTAGTGCCGGATATGCCTAGGGAGCATATGCGGTTCCAAATATGATTTGTTATATATAGTAAATGGGAATGATGATTCTTTTGAGCACGACTTTGTATGGTAATTATACTTTCGGTTGAGAAGCAAACATGTGGCCTTGAAGGCTGACTGTAAATTGTGTTTATGGGGGCTCGAGGGATATTTGAGGCCCTAAGGCTGGAATGGGCATATGGATGCATATTTTTATATTTATTTTGGAGATGTTGATTGTTATTGTTTGTGCATGTCATTGTTGGAAAACATAGTCTTCTTTCTCAACTTTTGGGAATATTGTTATTGTTATTTACCCACGGCTTGATGATTTATACCCAAGTAGAGTATGTCTTTCATTAACCATGGGTATAGATACCTAATAGTTCTACAAAAATATTTGTTTGGGAGTAATGGAGCCATAGGTTACAGTTAGAATCACAATGGAACATCGTATCATTTCGATTGGCAGACAAATGTGCATACTAAACTTTTGCTAATAGAATACAAAGACTTATAAATGTCATCCGTGTCAAAGTCTTTACACATTTTCTATTCTATTTTAAGGCTTGGGCATCATGATTTGTTTAGTACTTCAATGTAAAGGAAGTTCATGTGTGCCATGGTTTTCTTCATTAGACTTACAAGAATTATGCAATGTTACTTGCAAATGGTTGATCCAGTCCATTAGATAGGTTTAAGCCAAGCTTTTGAGCCAACAATTTGGATCCTAATTGAGATTTGTCTTTAGTAAAGTAAATAAGGATTGAAGCGCTAGATGCTTACGACACTGATTGAGTTTTTTCTTCATATATTGGAGAAAAGAGGGTGAAGTAATCATGATGGTGTTGGATCTGTTATGTGCAAATGTACTCAAAGAATATCTTATTTGTTGAAGCATGGTATTGACATTGTGTTGCATAGAAAAATATTATTTAAATTTTACTAAGGGTCCTGTTAAATACACGCTCCGGTTCCTAAGAGGGCACTCTCCGACCTGGGAACCGATTTTGGTTAAGAGTAACCCAGCCGGTTCACTAAAAAATTAGAGGGGTACGCTCCTTAAACCGGGTGACTTTGTATGCAGGTTTTTAGTACCATTTTCATAGATTACTAACAGTGTAAAATACCTCCGAGACTTTCTCTTCTCTCCTCCTCCCAGCTACCCCCGCCGCCTCCTCTCTTTTCTTTACGTTTAAACTACTACCGACATTAAAAAAAAAAAAAAAAACCCAAGTCTCGCTTTGTTTAGAGTTTTCGCTTTGTTTTTTGTAGAAATTGGATTTTGGTTGTGGTGATTTTGGTAGTGGAATTCTAAATTGAAGACATTGTATTTACTGTTAAAAGCATAGTAAAGTGGTACCTAGTTGTTGACAATTGCTCAAAATGTTGGTGTTTAGTTGCTGAAAAATGTTGGTATCTAGTTGCTGAAAATTGTAATATTAAAGCGGTAACCAGTTACCGAAATTAAAACTCAATTTCGGTATCCAGTTGCTAATTTGGTAAATGGTATCTAGTTGCTGAAAATTGTATTTGTAAAGCAGTAACCAGTTACTAAAACTCAATTTTGGTATCTCTAATTTGAGAAAATTGCTTAAAATTTTGGTGTTCAATTGCTGAATATTGTAATAGTAAAGCGATAACCAGTTACCGAAATTAAAACTCAATTTCGGTATCAAATTGCTAATTTGATAAATGGTATCTAGTTGCTGAAAATTGCTCAAACTTTTGGTGTTCAGTTGCTGAAAATTGTATTTGTAAAGCGGTAACTAGTTACTAAAACTCAATTTTCGGTATCCCTAATTTGAAATAATTGGGTGAAATATTGAAATATCGAGATGTCTAACCCTAAACCCTAAACCCTAAATTAAAATATTGATAAATGATATCTAGTTGCTGAAAATTGCTCAAAATTTTGGTGTTTAGTAGCTGAAAATTGTATTTGTAAAACTCAATTTCGGTATCCCTAATTTGATAAATGGTATCTAGTTGCTGAAAATTGTTCAAAATGTTGGTATTTAGTTGCTGAAAATTGTATTTGTAAAGCGGTAACCAGTTACCGAAATTAAAACTCAATTTCGGTATCCAGTTACTAATTTGATAAATGGTATCTAGTTGCAGAAAATTGTTCAAACTTTTGGTATTAAGTTACTGAAAATTGTATTTGTAAAGTAGTGATCAGTTACCAAAATTAACATAAGATTGAGAAGATTACAACATTCTACGATTCTTTTTTTTTTCCCTTCCCTTTCACAATAACTTTTGTCCCAAACCCATGACATATGTTGTCAACTTCCACTTCCAATTCCAATGTAAGTTTTAAATGTGCTTAAATTAGACTTAAATTCAACAAAAAGAAAATAGTTAGACATATACCCAACTTAAAGAAAACAATTGAAGTGGAGAAGATAAGTCAAACAAATTATCTTTCAAGTGTGTGGATTGGGTGAGTTTTCATGTTTACCACCTCCCATAGTTTTGAGTTTTTGTAAGTTTCTATATTAGGAATGAAGAATAAGTGTTTAAAGAGAAGTAGATTTGAGGGTGGAGAAAGAAAGAGAGTAGAAAAATAGCTAAAATTTGGGTTTGAATTTCAGTTTGAATTTGAGGAGGAAGCCAAAAAGTTGAAAATGAGTTTCGAATTTGATTTTGAGAGGGAAATTCAAATCAACCTAAATAGAGAATAAATTGATTTCAAAATTTCATAAAAACAATTGGGCAAAATATTGAAATAGTATTGAATTATTGAATAATTGGTCGAAATATCAAAATTGTTTTGAAATATTGAAATAATTGGTCGAAATGAAAACTCAATTTCGGATGTCGAGATATAGAAATAATTGAAATATTGAAATATCAAGATGTCTAAGCCTAAACCCTAAACCCTAAATTGGGAATATCGAGGAATCTCAAATTTTGATACCATTACAAATTAAAAAATATATATATAATAAAATAGGTGTTAGATTAGATAATGAATATTAACTTCTAAATATACTAGATGTTAGATACTAGATTCAAAATATAGTTAGAACTGTATTTCATTTTTTTTTTTTTTTTTTTCAAAATATAGTTCTATTATTGTTAGAAATGTATTGGCTAAACCTAAACATATGTACAGCTGTTACATACCAATTCTGAAATCACAAATAATAACCAAAATGTTTTATTATAGAATGGAAAATGGGTTTAAATTATATCATTTAATCAAACTTTAATTTGTTGGTAAAAATTTAGATGTTAAATCGATTCAAATAAAGTCTAGTTAGAATTGTACGGCTTCAAACCTTAAATCCTAAACATAAGTAAAGTTGCTATTAATTCTGAAATAAAAAATGGGCCGTGGTATTGGCACCCCCATAAATGGGACTAGCACCCCTTTGACCAATTCAACGGTACTAGCACCCCTCTATTAAATACACAAAAAACACTAACGGCAAGCACCTGCTGCGGGATACCACAATCCACGGCATCGGGTTGCCGCGAGATCCCATATCCCACGGAAGGTGGCTGCCGTGGGTCTTTTTTTTTTTGAATTATTTTTTAATAGCCACCATAAAAAAAAAGTTAGTTGTCGCGAGATGATTTTGTTTACTAAAATGGAGTCTTTGCTTGTGTTAATTGATAAAACACTCTTTATACACGTTTATTGTTTTCAGTTAATTATTTTCTTAAGTCCAAGGTCGACAGTCCAAAGTCCGAAGTCCAAAGACCTAAGTCCAAAGTCCAAAGTCCAACGTCCGTATAGTCGTACGTTTTAGTCAAGTTACCTTACTCACGTGGGTTTGGTAGGATAGGTCGAGTAAGGGATCGTCCAAACCTTAGGGCTCGGAAAAGGTTCACAACTGGAATTACAACTTTTGGTGAGTAGGATTTTAGGTTTTTTTTAGTTGGTTTTAATTAAATTAACGGTAATGCAAATAATGTAAATTACTACGGTGATTATATGTAGGTAAACCAAAATAGAGAAACAGGGAGAGAGTTAATCATACTCATGCAATAATCATTTTTTAACAGTTTATATTACCACATCACTACATCTCTAATTCGTCTTGTGTTCAGAGACGACGTCGAGTATTAATCCCTAGCGCATACCCACATCTCTAAGCCGCATCACACTAGCATAAGGAGTTGAACTAATATTTCATCTCTGGAATATCATTTCAGCTCCTGGCTCGATTCCACATCAGCTGGACAAATTGAGAGTCAGTTCACCACTATAGAGTCGCGACGCTGGAGACATTTTGGGTCGCGCCCGAGACTATTATGGAGCATCAGCACTCCAAATTTGTATAGTCTCAGTCATTTTGGGACCGAATGTCTAGTCTATGCCTAATTCCTAAGTAGTGATTCTAGAATATTAACGAGTCAATAATCCGGATTCTCACACGAGCAGCATAACCCTCCCCCTGAGGGGGGGGGGGGGATTAGCTCATGGTCATTGAAGGAATAATAAAACTTGCTATATACATTAAGTAAATAAATGCAGGACAGGAATTACACTAGAAAAGAAATGACTGTTATTAAGGGTAAATGACTTACAGTATTTAAGCTGCTGGAAAGTAAATGACGGAATGTAAGTGCTGAATTAAAACTAACTACTACTAAGCGAAAGCTAGATCATAAAATGCTGAAGGAAAATATATGAAGGCTACCCCCTCATATATATAGGCTGATGTCCCGTGAATGATTTAATTGAGTTTTGGCCTTATGCTAATTGAAACGTTCAAAACTTTGAGAATCAAAGTTTTGTTTTTATCCGTTTTAATTTTGTCTTTTACCTTATTAAGGTTTCATCCTTTAGCTAATTTCAATTCAAACCACATGGTTTGAATTGGTACGTGTCTTCTATATTGCGAGGTGACACCAAATTAAAACCATCACTTGCCACCTACCTATGCTGACTCGTCATGCCTTCTGGGCCCGCAGAGTGGGTCCACTTAGTATGTCTAGTGGCGGCGCCGATTTTGGCGTTTTTACAACTTTCTGTCTTTGCGTAGAGTTTGTCGCCCTGGTCGCTCTGGCAGTTCACTAGCCAACATTGGCACCCCAATTTATCCGATTTGAGCTTCGGAAGTTTGTTGTTTCTTTATATGTGGACCCGTTCTGCACTGGTTTTGTTCTTTTGGAAACTTCGGCTCTAGTCAGGCTCTGTTGGGCTTCACTGAGGTTGAGTGGGAAACTTCAAATATTCTAGTATTCCCATACTTCATGCATGTTTTATCATTATATTATTTTTAAATGGGGAAACCTGCAAAAGTACGAAAATATAATTATTACATGATTATTAAACACATAATCGATCAAAATGCTATGTCTCTCGGGGTTTAATATTACAGTTTTTGGTGTTTATCACACCACCCCCAAACAGCATTTTGCTTGTCCTCAAGCAAAGAAGAGACATCAAAATGATAAGTGGTAAAAAATGTGTTGTCCTAAGCTAAATCTCATTTCGCAGAGTGCGGTTGCATTGACCGTATGCAACAAGGACTTGAACCACTAGGAATTCCCTAGTGGACGAGTTATAGCTTTGTGAGAGTTTTCCAGAGAAGATACTCACAAACTTCATTTATACTACAACGACTCAGTAACAAAGGCTTGTTTCCTTAATTAATCTCAGGTATCTAGACATCTCACTAGCAGGGGAAACAAGGATTTTATTCTTTTGAAATTCAAGTTAATATACATACAATAATCGAAACATCTACGTATGAGCATGCATGTAGTGATCTAATAATGAAATGTACGAGCATGGCTGTTTCTGGATCCTTTGAATAGCGTCCTTAAGTAGGTTCTCACAGGTATGTGTCGAAACACAATTTCTCTCTTATTTTTCCACTCAAGCTTTCCTATTTCCAAAGTAGGCAAGGGCACGCTTTCCTCACATACTCAATGACAGTCAGAGGAGCCGAGGTCGAGAAGTCACAACTACTACTTATTTTCACACTATCCTATTCCTAATTGAGTTAGAGGTCTTTATTAGGTGTTATGGGGCTTAGGTGGTAGTGTAAAAGAAAATGGAATGGAAAATTCAAAAATGATAAGTATGAGAGAATAAGGTCTTCGAGATATTTATACTAGAGAATCCTTATTTTCTTTCCTACTTCTAACATGGGTTTCCATACTTGGATTTTTCAAGCTTTTGTATTCCCTTTTGATTTGATTTTTTGGGGGGAATTCTAACCTTGATATTTCTTTTGATTTTTGGAAACATATTTCTATTTTTTTTCTTTTCTTTTGAAACAGGTAACTGATTTTGATTTGTGACAAGGTTTTTCTCTTCATTTTTCTGCACTTCATCCTATTTCTCATACTCATCATCTAGGTAGGCTTATTTATTTGTGGTTAATAGATGGGTAATGATTTTTGGTGAAGTAGAAAGGATTAATGAAAGGTTCAATGAGTGATTAGCGATATATATATATATATATATATATATATATATATATATATATATATATATATATATATATATATATTTTTTTTTTTTTTTTTTTTAGTGTGAATTTTTTCCTTATATCGATCCAAAGAAGACCTAAATTCTCGCCTAGGATTTGGGTAGTGATCAAGTAAGTAGACGTGTGAACTTCTCTATTCGGAAGAACTACTTCTCTGTGTCATTACTCATATATCACATATTTTGAGGCTTTTGGTTAGATTCTTACAGGATATGGAAACTAAGTTGTCTAACCGTGGGTCCCAGAAACTTATTGCTGTGTACATTTAATGATAGTCAGTGCATGAATGCTCATGAAAAGATGTAAAAACTATTGCATACGTATTAAATTAAGTTTCTAAGAACAAATCCTAATTCTGATGCTAGTATGAGATTTCTAAATATTTTTCATCATAGAAGGGAAACGAGAATTTGTCACTAAATACGTTTATTTAGGCATTAAGTAAACTATATACAACTATGCATGCCTAATTTTTGCAAAAGGTTCTCACCACCCCCAAACAGTCGGACACTGTCCTCAAAGTGTTTAAGAGGAAGAAAGAGTATACCTGAGAGGCTTTGAGCAAAAATCTAGCTGACATCTTCCACAGAAATTTATTGTAACACACTATATATTATACATCATAAAAGTAGAAGCACACTGTTAGAGTAACACACTGTTAGGTTATTTATTTATTTCACATCAAAGCATAAAATAAATATATACATGCATCAACTCACATTGCCCCAACCTTGAATTGGGGGATAGTCCATTCTTGCCTCGTCCCTGTAGAAATACCATTCCCTTGCATCCCGCCAATCTATCATAGCTTTCTAGACTTCACTCCACTTCCTCTTTTTTGCATTGTCTAGATGAGCTATCATTTTATCATCATCAGGGAAAGAATGAACTTTCTTTAGATACCTTGCAGGGTGTCGCCATGTCCTAAATCGCAAAGAACGAATTATCTTGTTTGTTGGACACATAGAGTCGACCTTTACCCAGTCCTGAAAGGTGGCCGCAAACTGTGGGAAGTACATCCTCACTATCCTCGCATGTCAGAATCGGCGGGGGTGATATAGTCTTTGCCGAAAAGACCGAGCCTTCTTAAGATTCTCAATTACTAGGTCTGTAATGTCAAAGGTGGTATGTTGCTGGGCCAATGCATGGAATGTCTTACACGCTGACTTTGATGCAGTGGAAAAATGTCAATCCCCCATGATGTTAAGAAGAATAAATAATATGGCAGTTCCAACATTCATGGTCATACTGGCTAGTGGAATAGTGAAGTTTGGCCATCGGCCAGCTTCGGCACGTTCTCTGACGTGGGCGATGCCATCGCCATGCCGGGTAGCAAAATATTCCCTAGAATAGTCATTAAAGTCATTCTCTATCATGTATTGAATGGGGAGGTCTGGCTGAAGAGGAGGAAGGTCTAGGGCCATAGCAACAGTTGGCTCATAAAAAGAGTGTCGGGTGTTACCAATGCGTAGTGTAAAACCATTCAAAGGGAAACCCTGGACAGCTGGTAGATCTTCCATGTGATCATAAAAATAAGTTGCCAAACCTGGGGAGTATGTCTGCTCCGGGTGTAGAATAAGAGAGTTCCAACCAACTTGAGTGATATAGTCTCTGAAAAGATGTCCATATGCCGGCGAATTTAGCAACGAATGGAAAGATTGTTCTGGAATCATCTTTGGAGCTTCCATTGTGAAATTTTTTTTTTGACCTGTATAGACAAGGATAAACAAATGTTAGAGTATGATGAGAATAATTAAGTAAAAAAAAATTACCATAGGAAAATTAAAAACTAAAAAGAATATGACAAATAATATAAAATTGCAAAATTTAAATGGTTTCATTGGCCCAAGTAACGGCGAGGATCCTTTTGTGGGAGGGATCCATTTATAAGATTTTCTATGTCAATAATCCGGCAAATGACCCGTTGCAACATTTCGCTTTTATGTCCGTAAATCTCGGCGTGGTTCTCCATTATGAGAGTGTGATTTGCCAAGAACCGGTTGTGGTCGTGGAAGAATTGTGCTTGTTCCTCTTCGCTTATTGTCCGCAGGTCCTGAAATTCAAGAAGACTGTTGATGATAATGTTCTGACGTTTGAATAATGTCATCAGTCCTTGTTGCATTAAACGAAGCCCTTCCATGGGATTAAATACATTGCATAATGCATTTTAAGTGAAGATGTTGTCAGCGGAACAATCTTCGTCGGTGTCTACACCGACATGGTTCTTTGCAACGTCGGGGTTCCAGAATCCGTTCCTACATACTAAGTGAATGGTAAAAATGTTAGCTGTTCGAAGAGGTGTATGAGGAGAAGTACCAGGAAAACCCCAACGTATCATGATAAGTGTCACAATAGTTGGTAAAGGAGCTACCTTTTTCCTGGCATGTGCGATCGCATTCCAGAGAAATTTAATTATGCAAAAATCATTGCAGTTACTCTGTAAGATCCAGAGTAGATGGAGGAGGGGTTTGGTTATTTCCAAAGTCTTAGACGTGCCGAGCACATTATGAGCTACCCATTGGATCACAGATAATTGGTTCTTTTGCAAAGATCGCTGATAAACAATACGGTTTTTCCGGTTATATTCGCCGTGAAGGATAGTTGCAAACATCAGATGCCTGATATTGTCGAAAGGTGAATCCTGAAGGTGTACTCCTTGGTTTGTAATAGGAATTTGAAGTATCTCAAAGATGATTTCCATAGTCAATTTACGCTCGCATCCGTTAGCACGGACAAAGAATTGCCCATTTTGGAAATAACCACTTTTATAGAACAACAAGACCAATTCTCTGGAAGAAAATGCTTGCTTATGATGTAAAAGAGGGTGCCATTCTCGACGTGATATTTCTATGTCAAAAAAGGGATGAAAAAGACTATTTTGGAAATTTTCCATAAAATTTTGCTTGGGCACGAAACTTCGAGTGAGGGCCATTAAAGATGGAGTGGTGAAATTTTTTTTGGAAAAAAGGAAGTTAGATTTTTGAGGTGTCTATCCTTGTTATAAATAGGCACCAATCCGAAAAAGTAAAAGATACGGATCGAGGTGTCACAGGGTAGTTAGACCACGTGTATCTTTTAAGATATGCGCAAAATTGGATTTAGTGTGGATGAGAAGAATGGGGCATGTGACAAGGAGTGCCTTTTTTTATTATTATTATTATATAGCATAAGAAGAAGGACAAGGAAAATGTAGATATACTATCACAATAAGATGTAAGAACGTACAATGGTATGGAAACACAACATAATGATACGGGAAATGAAATACAAACCTAAATATTAGATAGAACTATATGCCACATTAACAACATTACTATAATGAAACAAACAAGCATGAAGATTTGATTTGCATATTCAATTTGCCGCTGCTCAAACTTTTCTAGTGCATCCATGACGCTTGAAATTTGGAGCGGACTAAAAATGATTTTTTAGAATAAGAAGTGTAGAGGGAAGAATATGAAATGAGTGAATGTGGAGGAAGTGTTGAACTTATTTATAGAAAGAACTTTACCGTTTTCTGACCGTTTAATAAAACGTTTTCATGACCGTTTTCTGACCGTTTTTTGTGCGTTTTCATGACCGTTTTTTGTGCGTTTTTATGACCATTTAATAAAACGTTAGATTACGGTAAACTTTGCTGTTAAGTGTGACATCTAAAATATATATGTATATATAATTATATATATCTATATAAATTATTATTACTAATATTATTATATATGTTCCTACCTATATAATATAATATTAGACATAACTAATATATCCAGGTAAAATTTTTTAGGAAATAACCTACTATTAAGCTGGAAATGCAAACACGTAAATCAAATATCTGACATAAATATTATACAAGACTGGAAAAATAAATTAGCTACTGATGATCCTCGTGGGTCAGAGCGAGAATCCTCTGGGGTCGAAAGAAGAACCAGAGTCCCGCGACGCCGTAGTAATCGAGCTCCCGTGGATACTAACTGCTCCTGGATATCACCAAGAGTATCCATCACCTGAGCCTGAAACTGATGCTGGCTTGCCATGAACATTCGCTGGAACTGGTTCTGGCGAGTAAGCATATTGTCCTGAAATGCAGTTATGGAAGCACTCATTTCCTGCTGGAATTCGCCCATGCTGTCTATCATCGACTCATGGTGAGTGGTCATATCTATCCTTAACTCTCCCAAGGTACGTCTCATCGATACCTGGCAAGTGTAAATGTTTCTCAGACCACTGTTCACAGCACGTAAGGCCTCTATGGGGTGGGTGATCTTACTCATGGCAGTCTCATCAAAGTAGGGTGGGTGAGATGAGCCTACGCTAGCATGCTCGACAGCCCTAGGTGCTGTGGGTTCCCAAGGGTCCTGTATGCATTTCTTGAAGACAAGCATATTCTCATATTGTGTTATAAGGAGTAGCGGGGTGGCGGACAGAAAACCCAAGGTAATCATAACTTGTGTTACCAGAATAGCAAGAGGGGCAGATCTAAGAGTGGCATATGTAATAATATCAAAAAGAAAGGTAACGATGCGTTTACCCTTTCGCCCTGGAGGATCCGAGAGAAGGTGGAGGAAGGTCTTGTTGATGTCCGGGGGCTTCGAGGTGCCAATGACGCTCATCCCCACCATTGAGTCACAGCCGGTGGTTTCGTCGCGACCGAACCGATACGCGCGCATTTCCGTCTATGTTGTACTCTCCCTCGATTAAGCGTGTCGAAAGCATTAGGTCGTAAGTCCGGTGGGTACACGGACTGCTGCCGAAATCGGACGTGGTCGACCAGAGGAATGCCTGTGATCCCGGAAAGCAAAACAGGTGTGACTTCGTGGCGCACACCCTCGACAGTAACCCAAAAATGGTCGCCATTAAAGCTCCCATTATCGTAGAATTTCATCACCAAATCCTTGGAATAAAGCCCTCCATTAGCATATAACAAGTACTCCCATCCTCTAGAGTGAATTTCATTATCAAAGAATGGAGCAAACATTCCGTTTTCAAATAAATTTCCAAAAATTTCTCCACACAAATACGCCTGTTACCGGCCATTACTGGTCTTAGGGAGAGGCTGGATATGGATTAATGATGAGCGGAAGAAATGGGACTTGCTGATGGAAGGGAATTGTTGTCGGAGTTGTAACAGTCTCGCACGAGACCTGTATTTAGTGTGGGCCTGTCTCGTGCGAGACTTAAACGAGAGGGGGCAAGATCCGGAATTTAGGGACGAAGAAATGAGTGATGGTGACGCGTGTGGTCGGGTTATCTGGGTTTAAAGGGCCTGATATTTCGATATTTTGGTTGGGCCAAAAAATTTCCCAAGCCCAAATCAAGCCAAAAGCCCGATTTAAGCCTAAAAAAATCTAAATGCTTACCGACGACTCGTTTGGACTCCGAATTGGATGAATGAGATATCAAAATGATCGGCACGAAAAATGCTATCCAATTGTATGAGTCATCCTCAAAGGTCATAAGAGTTTTTGAAAAGAAAGAGAGTGTTTTATTTATAAACAAAGGTTTTATTTATATACAAGGGAGATATACGTGAAAAACACTGGATTTCCAGAAGAGTCACCATCTTAAATCATAGACAACTGTCATGTCGGCTCTGGAGCGAACCAATCCAGCCAGACTATGGCTTTACCTCTATCCTCTATGTATTATGGGGTTAGGGGCAGGACGGTACCATCCTGGACCGCGGCGCCGCCTTCTGATCCTAATAAAATTGCCCTTATTACACACACGGCTATCCTCAAACCGCCCCAAAGGAACTCAAAGTAACCAATTCTAGGGTTGGTATGGTGGAATCCATTGCCCGCTTGTGTTCCAAGTATCGCGCATCGAGGAGGTGGACACGAATCTCATGTGCAAAACTTAATGCAAAGGGAAAAGGCAACAATATAAACATATCTACAAGGTGAGTCTTTTAACGTCAGATCCTCAAGACGAGTCGAGTCTTTTAATGTCAAATTCTCAAGACGAATCGGGTCTTTTAACGTCAGATTTTCAAGATGAATCCCAACCTGTGGGAGAAACAGCGCGGCGACGAAGATTATCCTACACAGCTAGTGTCAGACAGAAGTATACCTTAAACTGGCTAGTATTGGATAGGAAGTTAAGACCTAGACAGAAGGGTGTTTGACAATGCATACACCAGCCAATCCTTTCACGTCGTTTACGAGCAAAAGTACTACGACCATTCCTTATTCGTGATGAGTAAGACTTACACCAAATGATTAGCTGAAGTTCACGAGGTAGAGAGTAGGAAAGGGAAGAGAAGGAAGGAGGTGAAATTTTAGGTACCCATCGTTTACCAAAAAGCACGTTTGCTCGTGTTGCAGAAGACATTTATACTCAGTTCTGAAATATAGTTTTTGTGGACTAAGGTTCCGGCGCTTGCAACCACACACTTCAAAGAACTATGGAGATCATAAGATAGAAGATGGCCTAGCTACCAAAATGGCGTACCCTCTATAGAAATAATATTAAGTACGCCAAACGAAACATCTAGTCTGTGTAGACCGGATCCTGAAGAAGAGTCTGTTCAACATCTGGTGAGCGTAATTCGTGGTAATGTTTTAGGCGTTGTCCATTGACTTGAAATTCGCTGTTATCTTGTGGATTAAGCAAAGAGATTGCCCCATAATGTTTCACAACTAACACAATGAAAGGACCAGACCATCGTGTTTTCAATTTACCAGGAAAAATGTGTAATCTGGAGTTGTACAGTAGAACTTTTTGGCCAATTTTAAAATCCTTACGCAAAAGGTGCTTGTCGTGCACTCTTTTCATGTTAGCTTTGTAGGATTTCGAGAGATCATAAGCATCACTCCGAATCTCCTCAAGCTCATTTAATTGCAGTTTTCGCTTCTCGCCTGCCTCGATGATATTGTAATTGAGGCTTTTGATGGCCCAAAGGGCACGATGCTCAAGTTCAACTGGCAGATGATAAGGTTTTCTAAAAACAATGCAGTAAGGAGACATCCCTATAGGCGTCTTAAATGTTGTTCGGTATGCCCACAAGGCATCCGATAAGTGGAGAGACCAGTCCTTTCTCGATGGGTTGACAGTTTTCTCCAGAATAGACTTTATCTCTCTGTTGGAGACTTCCACTTGGCCACTCGTTTGTGGGTGATATGGAGTAGCAACTTTGTGAGTAACTCCATATTTCTTCATTAAAAACCAAAAAATTTATTACAAAAATGTGTACCCCCATCACTGATGATAGCTTTGGGGACACCAAAATGAGAGAAAATATTTTCTTTAACAAATTACACGACAGTCTTATGGTCATTGGAGCGACATGCGAGTGCCTCAATCCATTTGGACACATAGTCTACAGCGACTAAAATGTATAGAAAACCTTGAGAAATAGGGAAAGGTCCCATAAAATCAATGCCCCAAACATCAAAAATTTTCACAATCAAGATAGGATTTAGGGGCATCATATTTCGTTTGGTAATTCGACCTAGGTGTTGACAACGAATGCAAGCTATGCAATGTTCGTGTGCATCGCGAAAAAGGGTAGGCCAATAAAAACCACATTGTAAAACCTTGGCCGCAGTTTTCTTTCCACTAAAATGACCTCCACAAGATTGTTCATGGCAAAAGGATAATACGTCGGTGTGCTCCTACCGAATGCAAAAACGAATGAGTTGGTCGGAACAATACTTAAAGAGGTAGGGTCATCCCAAAAATAATATTTTACGATGGATAAGAACTTTTATGATCGATCGTGACCAAGAGGAAGGAACTTCCTCAGGAACTAGGTAGTTAACAATATCCGCATACCATGGAGATGAGAAAATAGAGTACAAATATTCGTCTGGGAAGGAATCACAGATGGCTTCAGAATCACTATCAATGTCACCAACCAGCCTTGATAAATGGTCGGCCACGACATTTTCGGTTCCTTTCTTGTCCTTGATTTCCAGGGTGAATTCTTGCAAGAGAAGGATCCAGTGGAACAATCGTTGTTTCGCGTCCTTTTTCGCGAGTAAGTACCGAAGTGCGGCATGGTCAGTATATACGATGGTGGATATTCCAACTAGGGAAGGGCGAAACTTATCCAAAGCATAGACAACAGCTAGGCACTCTTTCTCAATTGTTGTGTAATTACGTTGAGCGTCATTAAGAGTTTTACTAGCGTAGTAAATGACAACGGGTTTGTCATCACGTCGTTGGCCTAGTATGGCACCAATAGCAAAGTCGCTAGCGTCACACATTAGTTCGAATGGTTGAGACCAATCAGGGGGTTGAATGATAGGAGCGGTAGTCAGAGCGGTTTTTAGAGTATCAAAAGCTTGTTTGCAAGTGAAATTGAAGTCGAATACTGCATCCTTAAGCAGGAGATTGGTTAAAGGTCAAGCAACTTTAGAAAAATCCTGAATGAATCTCCTGTAAAACCCAGCGTGGCGAAGAAATCTCCTGAAAAATCATGTAGAGAAGAAATTTTAACAATTTTAGCTTTATCAACCTCTATCTCGTCTTTCGAAACAATATGACTCAGAACAAGTCCCTTGGTAACCATGAAATGACACTTCTCCCAATTGAGTACCAGATTTTTCTCTTCGCAACGCGTTAATACTTTAGAAAGGTTGGATAGGCAATCGTCAAAGGAATTTCCATAGATGGAAAAATCGTCCATGAAGACTTCTATATAACGTTCCACCATATCACTGAAAATGTGAAGCATGCAGCGTTGGAAGGTGCCTAGGGCATTACAAAGACCAAAAGGCATTCGTCTGTATGCAAAGGTTCCAAAGGGACATGTGAAAGTTGTCTTTTCTTGATCGGCGGGATCGATGATAATTTGGAAGTATCCGGAATAGCCATCAAGAAAACAGTAGTAAGCATGACCGGCTAAACGTTCTAGCATCTGGTCAATGAATGGGAGAGGGAAGTGATATTTACATGTTCTTACATTAAGTTTACTATAGTCAATGCAAATTCTCCATTTTAATGGAATGCGAGTGGAGATGCACTCACCATTTTCATTTTGTACCACTTGAATGCCAGACTTTTTAGGAACAACGTGGACAGGACTAACCCAATCACTATCAGAGATAGGGTATATGATACCCACATCAAGTAAACATAAAACTTCATCTCTCACCACTTCCTTCATGGCTGGATTAAAGCGGCGTTGTGGTTCTCGCGATGTCTTTGTGCCATCATCGAGATGTATGCGATGCGTGCATATGCTAGGGTCTATTCCTTTGATATCATCTAAGGACCATCCGATAGCGGAGCGGTGTTCACGAATGACATGAATCAAACGTGCCTCTTCGTCGGTAGTCAAGTGAGCAGAAATTATTATAGGGTGACTACCATCGAGATCAAGATGCACGTACTTCAAATCAGAGGGTAGAGATTTTAAATCTGGAGTTAGAGGATTGGGGATCAAGGATTCGTGAGGGATCATCCCTTCAATGGAACAGAGCGAATCCAGTTTTTCTGAATTAGTTTGCAACGCAGTAGTAGGATCAAATAGTGGTACCGACTCTAATAAAGCGTGGACATCCCTTATGTACGAGTCATCGTCAAACTCAGGATTATCAAAAGAAAGAAATTGGTGTATCTCGTCTGGGGGAAAAAGTTTGTGAAATAATCATGTTCCAGTCTATCAACCAAACTAATCTCGCCCTCCATTATAGGATCGGGAAATTGTTTCATTAATTTGAATACGTTGAGTTCGACAGAAAGGTTTCCGAAAGACAATGTCATTGAACCGTCCCGAAAATTTATGAGAGCGTTAGCAGTTGCAAGAAAAGAATGTCCCAAGATGATAGGAATGGAGTCACAAGCCACTTCAGTATCTAAAATGACAAAATCAACTGGGTAGTAAAAATCTTGGACCTTGACTATGACGTTCTCTACTATGCCCTTTGGGTACTTGATGGAGCGATCCGCGAGTTGCAGAGTCATATTAGTAGGTTTTAATTCATGAAGACTTAACTACTTAAATAAGTAGTAGGGAAGTAGGTTAACACTGGCACCTAGGTCTAAAAGTGTGGTAGCGGTATACTTGTCGCCCAACGTGCATGGTACAGTTGGTCGACCTGGGTCCTTATACTTTACCACACCATTGGTAGTGGTAATCGAGGGAAACTGCTTAGTGAGGAACGCTTGTTGAGGAACATTCATACGTCATTTGGTGGTGCACATGTCCTTCAAAAACTTGGCATGCTTGGGTAAATGCTTAAGCGCATCTAGGAAAGGTAAGTTTATGGTCAAATTTTTGAAAGTTTCATGGATCTCATCGAAATGTTCGTCACGTTTGTTCTTTACCAAACGGGCTGGGAACGGAGCTTTTAAGCGGAATCGCGCATAAGGATCAGTGGCATCTTTCCCTAGGGACGTGGGTGTAGAATTGGAAGGTACAACTTCGTCCGTTATAGGTTGCGAGGTAGGAGTTAGAAGGATGTCAGCCGTGGTTTTTGTCGATTCCTCGTCTGGCATACATATTTTATTGTTGATGGTTCGGCCAGAACGAAGAGCGGTAATGGCATTTACCTCACCCTAGCTTGGATTACTAGATCCTGGTGCATTGTTGAGTTCAAAGGCAGTGTTTGTAGGCTTAGGGTTTGGAACTGTTTGGCCAGGGAACACGCCCTTTTGACCTTTATCCTGAGCTAACAGCTGAATAGACTGTTGGATAGAAGCTAGGATTTGATTCTGTTGATTCATGTATGTCAGAAAAGTTTCAGCTGTTTTATCGGCTGTGGATTGTACCAGAGGAGTAGCAGGAACTAGTTTACGGTTATTATTTACGGGTTGATTTTGGTAGCCATATCCTTGATTAGCGGGAATAAGGTTGCGGTTGTTTTGGTACCCTATATTTGCATTGTTAGGAAAATTACTTTGCCCTTGCTGGAATTGCGGAGGATTTCCTTGATGATAGGAGTTGTAGTTCGCGGGTGGTCGTAGAGGAACGTTGTTGACACCCGGAGGAGCTTGTTGTTGGGCAGGGGGTGCCCAATCTAAATTCGGATGTTGTCGCCAAGGTGCATTAGGGATGTTGAAAGCACAAGCCTCTTCAGAAGGTTGGGAAGGGCACTCGTATACCAAAGGACAATAAGAATCGGCGTGCTCAGGACTTAAGCAAAGAGGACATGGGGAAGCGTTGGCAGCCATGACCTATTTGGGTTTTTGATCATTTACTTGTTCCGAAAGAGCATCGACCTTTTTGTTTAGGGACTCGATTAGAGTTTTTAATTCCGGATCGGGTTTGACCTCGAACATAGACGTAACTTTGGTGGGAGTGTCTTTAGAAAATCTAAAAGAATCAGTGTTTCCCCAATGGGTGCTTCGTGAAGCCTATTTCTCAAGAAACGTGTATGCTTCAGTAGCGCCCTTGTCCATGAAATAACCGCCGTTCATGATATCTAAGGTTTCCTTTTGATGGTCAGAGAGGCCATTAAAGAATGAACGGACTAATACAGCAGTGTCGAGTTGATGATGGGGACATTCGAGAAGCAGATCAGTAAATCTGCTCCATGCTTCCGAAAAGGATTCTTGGGGGTGCTGGCGAAAGAATTGAATCTTTTGAAGTATTTCTGTAGTTTTCTTCTGAGTATAGAACTTTATCATGAATGCTTGTACGAGTTTGGCCCATGTGTCAATGGATTGCGGCGCTTCGCCTGTGAGCCAAACTAAAGCTTTATCAGCTAAAGTGAAGGGAAACAACCTAAGCAAGACTTGTTCGGTGGTAACAGTCGAATGGCGGAAAGTGGTGACTACTTGTTGCATCCGACGAAGGTGATTGATAAGAGCCCAAAACTGTAGTTTTAACCCTGTAACAGTCATACTATTAGGCCAATTATGTGAGTAATAATTAAGAGTTAACACTGATTACGTGTTTTTATGCATTTCAGGCTTCAAAGTCCATTATGTGCAGAAATGTGCCACTTTAGCGAGATAAAGGAGCAAAGGTCGGTCACTAAGGAGTTCTGTGATTAAAGGCCAAGATTCAAGAAGACAAAGCCTTTCTAAAGCTCGGTCAAAAGCTGAAAAGTCGACGCGGGCAGAAATAGCACACAAGTCAGCAGAACTTCCGAAGGCCATATCTTTGGACTCAGACCTCGGAATGGGCCCTACCTTATGTCAAAACGACCGGCTCGGAAAGCGCTTTCCAAAGGTCTAAGCATGGATCCAATCAGAGGAGCAGAAGTGGACGAAAAGTCTATTGAAGCCAACTACAGCTGAAGAGGCATTTTTAGACTGAAAGAATTGGATTTTGGGCCTGATTCTCTGGCCCAAAACATGGCTCCAAGCCCATGCACGATTTTTGGATCTAAAAGTATAAAAACAAAAGCTTAGCTCTTTGTTAATGGTAGTTAGGTTAGAAAATAAAGGTAGCTTAGAATAGAAAGTAGCCATTAGAATAGCTTCTAGATCTAGATTTAATTGTTTTTAATTAAGTTTAGTTTCAAATCCAATTCTTGTTTTAGATTAAACTCTTAAATCATTGATCTTCATTGATTAGATAAATAAATTAGTAGATTCTTATTCAATTTGTTTTCCTGTCATTACATTTATAGATCTAGTTTAAATTCTTGTTGATATCATGTCTTAATTATTAATTAGATTTTAATTATTGTTTAAATTAGATTAGTAAATTTCAATTCTTGATAGTATGTTTACTTTTAATTTAATCGGAAATGATTGCGTAATGATTCTCGGCTAAACCTCCATTAGAGGGGGTTGAGAAGCCTTGATGAAAGCTTGATTCCGATTATCGTAGAGTCATCGTAAATTCCTTTCCACTCTAGAAACGATTAGTTCACCATGAGAATGGGTTTAATCGTTCACATGCTAGTTATGAATTGGTAAGAATGCCATGTGTAATTAGGGATTAGGAGTAACCATATTGTTCTGCGAAGTAGTTCAATTCGGATTACGACGATTCGTCGTTAGTAGGATTAAGTCGAGTTAAGGTGGAATCAATCCCCCTTTAACTCCTTATCATAGAATCAACGTAGCATTCCCATAGTTGTTCTGATAATCGACTAGTTGCATCTTGTGGGTAGTTGCATCGTAGTCTAGTTGCCCCTTCGTAAATCTCTCATTAGACTTTAGAGTTAAGAATACTAATACGTAGAGAACATTAACATACGGAAGGACTAGGAGTGGAACGAATCAATCTACTCCACTATATCTCAATTGGATTGAGAGTAGAAACTTTGATAAACATTAGGCACGTAAGATAGTTTTAGTTTACTTACATTTTGAGTTTCATCGTTCATTTCGTAGGAAAACTATTAATTTTACATTTTATCAAATGGCGCCGCTGCCATCTTAGTTTCACTTTCGCATTGTTTTCGTAGTGTAAGTACTTTTCTTAAAGTACCATTTCACCCACCCACCCTTGTTTGATTCATACTGTGGTTTTCCGTTTCATTGTTGAAAAATTCCGCGACAAAATTACACTGAGCGCGATCGCGCCTATAAGGAGCGCACACATTGCCTATAGCTGGAACACGAGCGACCAGCCCCATACCGAAATGACCAGCCCTAAGTTACTTAGAACACGAGCGAGCGACCACTATCTGGCGGCGCAGCCCGCCTAAAGATATATTTTTTCAGAATTCTACGGTTTTATTCAAACTTTGATATTTCAAGTTTTTCGTTATAACTTGTTATATACACTCGAACACGCCAGAAACAAGACGCTATTCATAAGCGAAGCAAGGACGCAATCAAGTATTCCTTTCTTCCACACCTCGCATCTTCTGTTAGAGGTTTATACTAGTATATCAGATTTGTTTGGAGTGTTGATGTGTTTAGCTAAGTTTGGTTTTAGCCTTGTATGAGATTAAGGTCTGGCCGAACAAAAACACCGAATGTAATTACCCAACAACGTCAACAAACAAGTCTATCTAATATACCACCCACTACACCTCTAGCTACTATTTCACACACATCACCTGACACAATGCTCGACGAAGAAGAGACTCCTCTCTCTGACTTCTACAAAGTCTTGAGCGATAGCCCCAAATCTTGCATCGTTCTAGCAGACCGAAGGGGGATTTCGAATCCCCCAAATATTTTAATTTGTTACCCGCTTTTCATGGATTAGACCATGAAAAACCTTATCAGCACATTACGTAGGATTGAACAAGTCCTAACAACATTCCACCATCCTACGGTTGGTGCGGAACAAATTAAACTTCGTGGTATTCCCTTTCACCTTAGCCGATAAAGGCGTCTTGGTTAATCGCCCAAACGCCTATTTCGTGGACTCGTGGGCTAAACTTGTTCAGCTTGTTTATGGAACATTTTTTACCCACCCCTAAAGACGGATGAGATGCTTTCCAAGATTCATTTCTTTTCGACAAAATCCTCATGAAACATTTTCGAGGCTTGGAATCATTTCATCGATCTCCTTATAGAGTGTCCACATCATAACTTAGCGAAAAGACACATTAGTTAGTGCCTTTTTCAAAGGACTTCTACACCACCATAAAGAAGTCCTAGACATAATGAATGGGGTAGTTTCTTAAGCAAAGGAGCCTCGAGGCTTATAAATATTTAGAGGATCAAACTAAGCGAAATTACAACCGGGGTAGTGATGATATCCACCAGCTCCGCTAGTTCTTCTAATACAGATTAAGGCCAGGTATGTTTGAAATTAAACACGATCCCGAGCTTAAAAATCTAATCGAATCACTCACTAAAAGGTAGAGGCCATTTCGGTTCAACAAAAGCCTATCCCCGTCATGAATGTAAATTCAAATCCATGTAGTTTCTGTTGGATCCCTGAGCATCCCGACTCCCACTGTCCTATAGCCTATGAACAGGCTTGTTCCATTAATAGTGAACCTAACCCGCGGAGACATAATCCCAACTTCGGTTGGAGAAATAACCAACACGCCACACCTCCGTGGTACAATAATCAATATGTTAGGCCAACACAAAGTTTTAACCAAGCTCCACCACGACAAGGACGAAGGTCGGGTAATTTTAATAATTATAACAACCAAGTACAACCTCGACAAGGTCAAGCACAAAGTCAAGGTAGTTATAATAATTATAATGCTAATAGAGGTATCATTCCGGTAAATAATAATTATCAAAATCCACCGATAAATAATTCACGGAAATAGTTCGAATACACCACCCGTGGACTACTACACCCATACAACCGGATCGTCTTGACACCTTCATACAAGTGAGCCAAAAACTTTTCCAAACCATGGCTCAATCTAACCAACAAAACTACAATCCGTTAATAATTTAACCTAACAGTTGGCTCAAGATAAAGCCCAACCCAAAGGTGTGTTTCCAGGTCACGAAATACCTAATCCTAAAACAACAAACACAGCCTTTGAGGTAACCGATAATACTAGTAATGAATATGGAAATGTAGGTGAGCTAAAGGCCATCACCACTCTCCGTTCTGGCAGAGTGGTTGATAACAAAGTAACTATGCCTATAGGTACTGTTTCAGCAAGATTTGCCAAAACACACCAGTTGAGGGTTGTGAGTAATGTTTTTTGGAGATGGTGAAGGAGATGGTGATTGGGGAAAGATGAGACTGGACTTCGGTTTTGAAGTTGCCTACGCACCCAAAGATATTGCTTGGGATCAAGTCTCGATTGCGTAGTTCTGGAAAAATGACGAAGGTTGGATTTTATAGGTAGCATTGGTGATAGTTACTTCCTCGTTCTCCAATATTCTAATCGTGGGATGAAGTTGGAGAACTGGCGGGAGAACTGTCCAATCATGGGATGAAGTTGGAGAGCTGGGCGGGACAACCGTCGGCTCGTGGGATAAAGTTAGAACCCGGGACATATGTCACCTTCGTGGAATGAAGTTGGAGAACCGGCGGGAGAACTGTCGGCTCGTGGGATGAAGTTGAGAATCGGGCGAGAAACCGGTTCGTGGATTGAAGTTGAGAATGGCGGGAGAACCGCTGTCGGTTCGTGGATTGAAGTTAGGAGAATCGGGACATCCGTCGGCCCGTGGGATGAAGTTAGGCCCGCGGGACATCTGTCGTCGATTAAGTGGGATGAAGTTGAGAACTGGGGACATCCGTCGGCTTCGTAGGATGAAGTTGGAGAACTGGCGGGAGAACTGTCAGTTCGTGGATTAAAGTTGGAGAACTGGCGGAAGAACTGTCAGTTCGTGGATTGAAGTTGGAGAACTGTCGGGACATCTGTCAGCTCGTAGGATGAAGTTGGAGAACTGGCGGGAGAACTGTCAGCTCGTGGGATGAAGTTGGAGAACTGGCGGGAGAACTGTCAGTTCGTGGATTGAAGTTGGAGAACTGGCGGGAGAACTGTCAGTTCGTGGATTGAAGTTGGAGAACTGCCGGGACATCTGTCAGCTCGTAGGATGAAGTTGAGAACTCAGCCGAGAACCGAATCTGTCGATTCAGTGGATTGAAGTTGAGAACCTGGGACATCCGTCTTGGGATGAAGTTGAGAACCGGGCGGAGAACCGGTCGGGGATGAAGTTGGAATAAGCTGGCGGAGAACTGTCAGTTCGTGGATTGAAGTTGGAGAACTGGCGGGAGAACTGTCAGTTCGTGGATTGAAGTTGGAGAACTGCCGGGAGAACTGTCAGCTCGTGGAATGTAGGCTTTGAGCATGGGCTTTTTTATAGATAAGCTCTGAGCATAGGCTCTGAGCGTGGGCTTGTTTATAGTTGGGCTCTGAGCATGGGCTCTGAGCGTGGGTTTGTTTATAGTTGGGCTCTGAGCGTGGGCTTGTTTATAGTTGGGCTCTGAGCATGGGCTTGTATTGAATTGGGCTTTTATTGGGCCACATTTGTGGTGGCCAGAACATCGCCCTCTCTTTGTTACATGGGCACAGCCTGTGTGGCAAAGAAAGTATTGGTTTTTTTTTTTTTGGTAAATGGTAGGTTTTTTTATTAAATTGATTAGTGAAGTATAAATGGTAAACAAACATCTGAACAGTTGGATATTAATTGATATGTGAAATCAAAGTTGGTTAATAAAATGTAATTAACAATTGGGTAAATTGTGGGTAAGAAAATATCAAAGGATCCATAGGGTTTTTTGGAGTTTCAATATTGGCTAGTGATGGTAGTTTGGTAAATATCAAAGAAAAGAAAATGGTATATTGGGCTTTGCTAATGGGCCTTTGGATTTTGTTGATCGGCTTATTTAGAGGATCGGCAAAAAAGAAATGAAAGAATATCACAGGACTGGGCGGCGAAAGGATCGGCAAATGCCTTACTGGTTCCCAAAATAGTAGGGAATTGTGTAATTAAATTAGATCGGTTGTAGTTTTTAGTATCAAGTTTCGTGTTGTAGGCAAGAAATATGTTATTGATTGGTAATGTAAGATTCCATTCAAGCTGATGATCGGGTTATGACTTTAGTGATCGGCAATATTAAAACTGATTGAGGTATGTATAAAACTTGTTTGATTTTTCAATCGGTTAGAAACTGAATATAGGTGGGTTAATGAATTATTGATCGGGATAACTGCCTGGGTATTCAATACCTTAATGAAAATGGTATTTATTTTGAAAGAAGTAGGTGGTTGTGTGCGGTAACTTGATAGGCCTTTGATCGGTTTTGATATGATGTAAAGAATAATAGCATCCGTAGTCACAACATAACACAAGGATCGACATTTCTTAATTCTGGCAAAGGAGAAAAGGCAGGAGCAGGCAGAAAATTGATCGGCAAATTAAAGTGAGCTAGTGACCAAAGATCAGTTTAATCTGCAACTTAATCGACAAACAAGCCCATAAGGTAGGTCGGGTTTGGGCAATATAGAGTGTAGGATCGGGTTTGAATCAGTTTCCATCGAGATTGATAAATTCCCAATTGGGTCTTGGGTAAGCTAACTTGATTGGTAAGTTGATCGATCGACAAATTTACTTTTGAAAGTTCAAAATTGAGCATTGAAAGTGATTTGCAACATTATCGAGCTACGGTTCAAAGGGATCGGCAACAGTACGAGGCTAGAAGATCGGCAACAGGGCAATTCAAATCAGCTAGAATAGATTTTCTTGTTCTTTTATTGTAGAATAGGGTTGACAAAATTGGATTGGCATTTATGGAATCGGCAATACGAGCGGCATTTATGGGATCGCGAGCGGCAAATCAAAGGATCGGTAACTCGAGCGGCAATTCAAAGGATCGGTAACTCGAGCGGCAATTTTAAAGGATCGACACTCATTCAGCGGCAATTAAATACACAACGGTTCAAAGGGATCGGCATTTCAAAGCTTCGGAATCTAGCTTGTATTAAAGCCAAGTTTCAAGCTGATTTGTATATAAAGTTTAATAATACTTTATGCAGCTAACTGAAGTTAAAATGGAAAAGGAATAACCATCGGCAAGAATTTCAGATTTGATTGGCATAAGGATCGGCATTATATAGATCGGGCTATTTAAGGATTGACCAGCATACTCAAATTGTTTACGCAAACGATCGAGATAGGATTAATATCAAAGAGGATCGGCCAAATTTAATTGATCGGCCATTTCGAATTGAATTGAGTGGATCGGCTGTTTATAATTGATCGTATCATCAGTTGGGACTTGGGGTTATTTAGCTTTTTTAATAGTTCGAAAAATTATTGGATAGGAAACTCTTGAATTGGCAAATTGAGTGGTAAGTTAATTATGTGTAGTGATTTGTTTAATAGGGTCTGTTGAAAAATAGGGGCGGCCAAAAGATAGAAGAGTCGGGTAATTTGATAGAAATGACAAGGGCTATTTGAGATATTAGATTAAATGATCGGAAATTTAGATGTTCGGCAGGTTAAAGAGCAAAGGTGGGTTTTAGACTTTTTTGGATGAGTAAAATTTTATGACAGTTTTGTAAATAATTTAAGGGGGTGTAATAGAGAATTAGAAATGGTCCTTTAAAATCAAAGGGGTCGCCCATTTGAAGTGGGCTTTTTGTTAATGGGCTTTATCATACAAAGATTGGTAGCCTAAATATATTGAAGGATCGGTGTTTTTGCTAGACAAAATTCCGCAATGAAGAAAGGGAGAAACAGGATCGGCAGAAAATTAATTGATCGGCAAAAATGAGTTATACAAATTGCAAGGCTCAAAAAGAAAAGTTCAATTCTCTATGACTCTGCCGCTTTGGTCGAGAGATATAGAGGCAACCAACCAAAGGTGATCGGGTAGAAAACAAAGAATTGGAATTCAAATTCAATTTGAACAGATTGATTGAAATAGTGACGTGGGTGTTTTTTTTTTTTTTTTTTTTTAATCGGGATCGGCTATTTGAGTTGATGATTAAGTGTGTAGTGATTGATCGGCAAGTTGAGTTTGATAGGCAAGATGAATTTGATTTGTTGGATTTGAATTTGATTGGCAAGTAATCAAATTGAGGTAAAGGCAAAAGAAAAGGAGAAAATCTTTTGCTTCAAACCCGCACGATGACAATAATGCAATTTCATGGAGCTGACATTGGGGGTTTACACTGAACATGGAGCAAGTAATATTTTCATGGATCAAATCAACATTCTCTAAACTACTTTGATATTGGAACCAACATTCCACAACATCTCTTTCAGCTGTGAGCTCATGATCACGGCTTGCAATGAGGAAATGTTGTGGGCTCACTTCAAAATAATGGGATAGATATCCAACTCTATCACCTCCAATCTCATTGACTACTGCTTCCACAATTTTCAGAGGTGACTGACACCGATTTTCAAGAGAATGCTATAAGATTTCCAGAGGGCAAATAAAGCAGCGGTAAGTCAAGTACAGCCAGCGGCAAATTTAACTATAGCCAGCGGCAAATCGAGTAGCGGCCATTCATGCAAATCTGATGGTGGTAATTCAAAGTGATCGGGGCAGAAGTGGTTTCCAAAATCCGTTAGGAATTGGGTATTCACATTAGATCATTATCTTTGATCGGCAAACAAGGCCATAAAGTAGGTCGGGTTTTTGAATGCGTTGTTGGTCGGCAACTTGAAGCGGTCGGTCAATTTTTGAATAAATTTGGTCCGAGTTTAACAATACTAATTGGATGTGGAGAAGGTATTTGATATAGAAGGTGGTTCAAATTGTTACATATACTAGATCCGGCTTGCCTCCAAGACCAGCTTCTTGTTACATATATTAGATGAATATCATGAAAATGTGGATTATTTTAGGGTTGGGTGTGAAGAGAATGATGATATGATTGAGAAGCATGCAGTTGAAACTAAGAAATCTGGGCCGTTGTTGCGTGAAGCATCGGCAAGTGCTGGACTTTGGAAATCGAGAGATTCTGATAAACGGGAAAAATTGCAACAGCTGTTAGATTATTATACTATGTGTTATAGGAAGTTGGAAGATGTATCACCGTCGGATCTAAAAGGTGTTCCAGTTCCATTGGAGGATAGTATTATCTTTTAAACTTCTTGAGTGAAGTTTTGTTTATTGTTAGGATGATGTGAGGTTAGGTTACGGTTTTTATTTCCCGATTATGATTATTTTTTCCACTGTATTCATAATATTTGGATTTTATTTATTTTGTATTTATTTTATTTTTTATTAGATTGGTAATCAAAATAGATCGAAATATAAGGGGTCGGTCAAAAGATATAAGTGTCCGTAATCCGCCTTGAGGTAGATCGGCAAAAGAGATATAAGAATTAAAGATAACGTAATTGGGTGTCACCCCCAATAATATAATAATAACTTAATGAAATTTGGGGTGTCGCCGCTCCCAAAGTGTAATGATAACATAATGAAATTTGGGGTGTCGCCCATAGTGCAATGATAACGTAATGAAATTTGGGGTAGTAGCCCCAAGATAATGTAATGAAATTTGGGGGTAGCCCCCCAAGATAATGTAATGAAATTTGGGGTGTCACCCAGCCCTATAGTGTAATGATAACGTAATGAAATTTGGAGGGTCGCCGACCCCAAGATAACGTAATGAAATTTGGGGTGTCGCCGCCCCCATAGTGTAATGATAACGTAATGAAATATGGGGTGTCGCCGCCCCCATAGTGTAATGATAACGTAATGAAATCTGGAGTGTCACCGCCCCCATAGTGTAATGATAACGTAATTAAATTTGGGGTGTCACCGCCCCCATAGTGTAATGATAACGTAATGAAATTTGGAGTATTCCCGCCCCCATAGTGTAATGATAACGTAATGAAATTTGGAGTATTGCCGCCCCCAAAGTGTAATGATAACGTAATGAAATTTGGGGTATCGCCGCCCCCAAAGTGTAATGATAATATAATGATTTAATTTAATGGTTAAAATGTATGAATATAATGAAATGTTATGAATGCTAATTTAAATGTATGCATGTATGTATGAATGACAAATGAATTATAAATGTAAAAGATATTTAAGACGCCCCATGTATGAATGGAAGGTCTTTTATTTGATGACAAAGTGATACTTGTTATTGCAAGATTTTTTTTTTGGTAGTGAATCAATATGACTTTGAGGCAGAATGATTGTAAGTATCAGCAATTGGTAAAGCACTTTTTGTCGTATGGTTGATCCATTCTTCAGGGAGACAACAAATAGAAAGTTATCGACATCATCATTTGGACATATCAGCATGTCGATGAGCCCTAAGGTTTGGGCTACTATCAACTTTGTGAGTTCCATTATAAGGTCAAACACTCTTTGTTATATGTCGATCCCTTCTTTAGTGAGGCAACAAATAGAAAGTTATCGACATCATCATATGGACATATCAGCATGTCGATCAGTCCTAAGATTTGGGCTACTATCAACTGTGCGAGTTCCATTATGAGGTCAAACACTCCTTGTTATATGTCGATCCCTTCTTTAGTGAGGCAACAGATAGAAAGTTATCGACATCATCATATGGACATATCAGCATGTCGATCAGTCCTAAGATTTGGGCTACTATCGACTGTGCGAGTTCCATTATGAGGTCAAACACTCCTTGTTATATGTTGATCCCTTCTTTAGTGAGGCAACAAATAGAAAGTTATCGACATTATCATATGGACATATCAACATGTCGATCAGCCCTAAGGTTTGGGCTACTATCGACTGTGCTAGTTCCATAACAAGTCAACCACTCCTTGTTATATGTCGATCCATTCTTCAGTGAGGCAACAACTAGAAGGGTTATCGACCATCATATGGACAGATCAGCATGTTGATAAGCCCTAAGGTTTGGGCTACTATCAACTGTGCGAGTTCCATGACAAGTCAACCACTCCTTGTTATATGCCAATCCATTCTTTAGTGAGGCAACAAATAGAAAGTTATCGACATTATCATATGGACATATCAACATGTCGATCAGCCCTAAGGTTTGGGCTACTATCGACTGTGCGAGTTCCATGACAAGTCAACCACTCCTTGTTATATGTCGATCCATTCTTCAGTGAGGCAACAACTAGAAGGGTTATCGACCATCATATGGACAGATCAAGATGTTGATGAGCCCTAAGGTTTGGGCTACTATCGACCGTATGAAGTTCCATGACAAGTCAACCACTCCTTTGTTATATGCCAATCCATTCTTCAGTGAGGCAACAAATAGAAGGGTTATTGACCATCATATGGACAGATCAGCATGTTGATGAGCCCTAAGGTTTGGGCTACTATCAACTGTGCGAGTTCCATGACAAGTCAACCACTCCTTGTTATATGCCGATCCATTCTTTAGTGAGGCTACAATTAGAATGCTATCGACATCATCATATGGAACAGATCAGCCACGTCGATGAGCCCTAAGGTTTGGGCTACTATCAACTGTGCGAGTTCCTTGACGAGGTCAACTACAGTCCTTGTTGTATACCAATTTCTCATAGTTATATCTTGATGATCGAGCTAAATATGAATTGATGGCAAACAGATCGGAATTGTTGAACTAGTGTACTGGTCATCAAATTGAATCTTTTTGCTTGATGCCCAAATTGAAAGAGCTTTTAGAAATAAAATTCTTGGAGCGCCAAAATTGAAAAAAAAATTGATAGATTTTTTTTTTTTTTTTTTTTTTTTTTTTTTTTTTTTTTTTTTTTTTTTTTTTTTTTTTTTTTTTTTTTTCCGATCATTTGGATCAGCAAAATATTCTCTGAAACATTTGGTTTTTTAAGGTAGGTAAAATTAGATATTGCAAATTGGCAATGGAAAAGACCGAGCCAATTATGAAGATTGGTTCTTTCTTCGCCTAGGGTGAACATTTGGAGTATATGGACGGAAGGTTGGGATCCAATCACTTTTTGTAGTCCTCGTAGAAGTGAGTCACCATCTACGAACTAACTACTTGTCAACCCACCATGTAATGTGAAACATGCATTGGTCGACAATGAATCGCGAAACATACATTGGTCGATAATGAGCTCGAGGGTTGGGACCACGACTTGGAGAGGGACCTTTCAAAGAGGTTGGACTACTAAAGCATGGTAAGTGATACATACAGATAATTTCTTCTAGGAAAGAGCCGATCTCTTATAGCCTTTTGGCTAGGATTGGCTACACTAACATTTTTTTTTATCTTCGATGAGTTGTCTACCCTCCATGAGTGAGTGGTCGACATTAAAGTTAGCAGAAGAGTTTTTGAACTCACTCACGATCACACTTGAAACTATGCGTCTTCATATTGTAGTTTTGTTTGCTTCCTTTAATCGCACGATTCTTTTTGGTGCATGAGGAAGTGCTTTGATTCTGTAGTTACTTCGCCCGACAACTATACATGTATATGTTTCTTCAATTTTCGGAGACGACGGTCGACTTGAGTTATTAGATCTGCAATATGAATACTCACTCTCCAATCCCGCCGATGGTCGAGAACCATCGACTTGGAAAGGGAATTCTCATTCGCGTAGTTAAGTCTTGAACTTGAAAGGCAAGAGGAGAGCCTTCACGCTTTGTTTGTTCTTTGTGAACCTATTGACGCAACTTTTGTGGTTGAGAGTATCCCCACGAGACGGCGCAAATATGTTTCAGAAGATTTGCCAAAACACACCCCGGTGGGTTGTCAGAAGTAATGTTTTTGAGATGGTGAAGGAGATGGTGATTGGGGAAAGATGAGACTGACTTCGGTTTTGAAGTTGCCTACGTACTCCAAAGATATTGCTTGGGATCAAGTCTCGATTAATGTAGTTCGAAAAATGACGAAGGTTGGATTTTATAGGTAGCATTGGTGATAGTTACTTCCTCGTTCTCCAATATTCTAATCGTGGGATGAAGTTGGAGAATCAAGGAGAAACTGGCCCAATCATGGGATGAAGTTGAGAGTGGGACAACAACCGACTCGTGGGATAAAGTTGAGAACCGGGCGGGACATATGTCACTCGTGGAATGAAGTTGGAGAATGGCGGAGAAGAACCGCTCCGTGGGATGAAGTTGAGAATCAAGGGAGAACTGTCGGTTCGTGGATTGAAGTTGAGAATCGGCGGGAGAACTGCCGCCCACGATTGAAGTTAGAGAACCGCGGGACATCCGCCGCCCGTGGGATGAAGTTGAGAACCGCGACATCTGTCGGTTCGTGGGGATGAAGTTGAGAACTGGGGACATCTCGTCACCGTAGGATGAAGTTGAGAATCGGCGGGAGAACGGCCGCCCGTGGATTGAAGTTGAGAATCGAAGAATCCGCCGCGGGATTGAAGTTGGAGAACTCGCCGACATCCGCTACCGTAGGATGAAGTTGAGAACTCAAGGAGAACTGGCGCCGTGGGATGAAGTCGAGAATCAAGGGAGAACTGCCGCCGTGGATTGAAGTCGAGAATCGCCGGAGAACTGCTAGTTCGTGGATTGAAGTCGAGAACTGCCGACATCTCGGCTTTCGTAGGATGAAGTTAAGAATCGCGGGAGAACTCCGCTACGTGGATTGAAGCCGAGAACTCGCGGACATCTGTCGGCTCGTGGGATGAAGTTGAGAACCGGGCGGAGAACCGCTCACCGTGGGATGAAGTTGAGAATCGGCGAGAACCGCCGGCCGTGGATTGAAGTTGAAATCTGGCGGAGAACCGCCGGATTCGTGGATTGAAGTTGGAGAACCGCCGAGAACCGCGGCCTTTCGTGGAATGTAGGCTTTGAGCATGGGCTTTTTCATAGATAAGCTCGAATAGGCTCGGAAGGGCGGCTTGTTTATAGTTGGGCTCGGCATGGGCTCGGCGCTGGTTTGTTTATAGTTGGGGGCTTGTTTATAGTTGGGCTCGAGCATGGGCTTGTATTGAATTGGGCTTTTATTGGGCCACATTTGTGGTGGCGAGCAACAGGTACCCCCCGCCTTTACCCTACACTGCTATTTTTTACTAGATACCGAAATAGAAACTCAAGAGCCTACCACCGTAGAGGTACCAGCCATAACACAACCTAAGAAACAAAAGCCACGGTTAAACATCCGTGTGATACCATTGCTAAATATAGACGAAACCACCGCTTCCACAAAAATTAGCCGTGTTAACTAGGGATACTAATTATGAGGAGATTAGGACGTTTTCAAGAATCTAACTATAAACCTTCCCTTCCTCGAAGCTATTAAAAAGCTACCACACCATGCTAAGTTTCTTAAGGAATTGTGGTACTACTAGGCGAAGACCAATATACCAAAAGACACCTTTTAATGTAACAATTCCCAACTCTATCCAACATAATAGAATTGTTAAGTACAAGGACCCCGGTCGCCCTACTATACAATGCACCTTAGAGATTCTTATACGACGACCGCGCTATTAGACACGGGGCTAGTGTTAACTTACTCCCCGCTTTATTTGTATAGACAAATAGGTCTAGACGAGATGCAACCCACTAAAATGACGCGTTGCAATTAGCTGATCGGTCTATTAAGTATCCTAAGGGGTGTGGTCAAAATGTGCCGTAAAAATTCAGGATTTCTACTATCCGGTTGATTTTGTCATCCTCGATACGGTCGCTTAACGACTGGTCCCCATCATCTTAGGGCGCCCTTTCCCGGCAACCGCCAATGCGCCATTAATTGCCGCGATGGTTCAATGTCCATGTCTTTTGGCCATCTTGTCATTGAAGTCAATGTTTTAAAACAAAGACACGCCATCCGATTCGCCTATGGATGGAGAGGTTAGCATGATCGAGAGCTTTGCTTGAGATTATTTCAACAACACTTTCCCTGATAATCATATGCCCAAATTTCTTTCCTTTGGAAGTTCAGACTCCAACATTTCCATCCCTACACTAGTCGATACACAAATTACGGATGAGGATGAGATAGATGACTTTCTCAAAGATGTAGAAGACTATTATAGTAACGAGGATATGACCAATCTAGATGAGCAATTCAATGAGTTTCTTAGGGCAGGTGATAATTCACCCTATCAAGAACTACTTTCCACAACATCCACCTCGACTTCCCTCCTTCCACCCTTTCAAAGGAATCTCGAGTTTGCACTCGATCCTTTTGTTTCATCTGTGCTTCATAAGTTTTTAAATCCACTTAGTAAACAAATACTTCAGAAGACAAAAGCGTTTGACACCTTCATTTTCAGACTTGAAACAGTCCCTACACACACCATGAATGAGTTTTGTGCTAAAACCACATCCTCATTGTTTACATGCTGTCCTTCTACAACTTATCCATATCCACCATATTCTCCACGACCATTCACTTTTCCACACTTATTTACTAGAACACCCACTCGTTCAAAAATGAAAAAGAAGGTACATGCTAGGTTACGTAATAGGGCTATCCGACTTCACTTTCATTTCACTAGGTTGCGTCATAGGAAATCTTGGTGCTTAATTGTGTTTGGATATGTTTTCTGTGATTTTTATTTATTGAATGATCCACAACTATTTCGGTTGTTGATATATGATAAACTGCATGTTCATACATATGTTTAGATAAAGTCTCGAGTATCTGACTATAAACGACTCAACTTTTGTGTTTGGTGCATTTCCTTTCATTTCCATATATTGGTGAGTGCACCATTAAGGTAACCGGGCCCTCCCTACGGAGTGTTTGGCTGTAAGTACCGGATCCTAAGTCCACATTTGACATAATTCACGTTTTTCACTCTTGCATGTTTTCTCGAATTTTTGAGTCACGTTTCTCTATGGGGTGAATTATGTCTTTCTTGTTTATTGTATTTCTTTTTAAAAGTAAATATATATATATATATATATATATTAAAGAATAAACATAGTAATCTAGGAAGTCTCAGGAATCTGACTTTAAAAGACCCACTGCTAAAAACAAATTTTCTAAGCTTTGTTGTAAAAAATTTGTTTGGGGGTGGGGTGTTCGTGTTTCCGTCCTAGAATATTTATGTCCCATTACAGTTGCTTAGGCCGTTTAATTGTATTACGATCTAGGTTGACATAATCTTGAATTTAGAGATTAGTTGTTCGCATAACGTACGTCATGCACGCACTTCGAGGTGTTTTCCACTATCTTATATGTCATCCACGGTCGGAATAGAGTGTTTTATGGATCATTGGATTGGAAATTCTCTCCTGATCATTTCCATATCTCATTCGCAAAAATCGGACCGGTAACGAAGCGGCAATTTTGATTTGAAGTTTTGCGAAAAAAATCGAAAAAATCACAAATTTCGAATTGGGCTTGGGCCCAACCCGCGCCCACCGACAGCGCACCCACGCCCTTACCTTCACCATCAGTTCATCATTTTTTTTCCACAAACTGCCATTAACAAAGCTTCAAACCCGACCAAAAAAATAAATTAAAAACAAAACCTAATTAACCCACGCCCACAATCCAAGACCCAACCCAAATCTACTCCAACCGCACCGCCCCACAACCTCCACCAATTTACATCAACAAAAACCACCAGAAAATCAAAATAAAAAAAAAAAAATTGGTGCTGCCGCGCCACCACACCGCCACCACCATCGTTCTTTTTAGTGAGGTGTCCCTCATTGCTTCCCCCTATCTTCTACAAACCTCAAACCGTATTCAAACTTCCAATGGCTCAACAACGCCGAATTTTACCGAACAAGCTTTTATCGGCGACCACTTCGCTACCGCTTTTTACGGTGATCTAAAATGATCGATAGAGATCGAATAGCTTGTGGTACTCGACTTAAGCCTATTACCACGCGAAGACTTAGTTCGACGGTTCTACAATCTGAGGGGAGTTGGAGGGGACTAGGATTTTGTTATGGTGGCGAAGAGGAGGAAGGAAGTGACTATCGGTTGTTGGTGAGATTCTAGGCATTCCGCCTAGAATCCATCCGATGTCACGCTGCAGGAGTCCCAAATGTAATGGGGTAGAGCCATTGATGAACGCGGATGGCATCGGAAGGGAACTATAATGCGAGATCGCATTGTGTTCGCCAGCATCCCTAAGAACCAACCACCGGGCTGCACTCGATGGATTGGGTCTAACGCCCCGGGAAGGAGAAGGTCAACGACATCGGCCCGAATCGCCTCCACATTTTATGGATACTCCGTGAGCGTAAGTACGAAGTTCAGATCTTGGAGTTTTTGCTTAGCATGATTAGGGGGAGTAGGAAGTCCGGCCTCTCTCCCCGTGTTGATAACCAAGATCATGCCGGTTGAGAGCAGCTCGGCCCGATAGGTCTTACATCACCCTACACCAAAATCCTCGCATCTATAAGGAGTGTATCCAACGAGTTTGAGGTTGCCCGAGGATAGGGTAGAGGACGAGGAGGATGGTGGAAACGCGAAATGCCGAGGAGGATGGGGAAATGAGAATGCCTCGAAGGATGAGGAGGACTTGACTTGTTTTGATCGCGGATGCCCCGGAGAGGTGTTGGTCGATGCGAATGCATGGCCGTAATTCATCGTGGCATCGCGTTAAACAACACTATCTGCGAAGACCTCCGGACTCGACAGCAACTATCCATCATAACTTCGAGATCCGTACCCGGAGAGGATGAGAGGTGGGAACAGATGAGGGCCGAGCTAGAAGCTCGGCCCGCCCGGACCGACATGCTTGCACGATTCCCACCTCACGGGATTCTCCTTCCGAGGACACACCATCGAGGCACGAGTCGCCGCCGAAAAGATCGAATGGTGCCGCCCATCGAGCTTTCGAGCCATATCCGGACCATGTGCCCTCCGCTACCAGTACAGGAGTGGTTAGGGATAGTATCGTTTGATATTTCTATTCTATTTGTAGTTTCATTATTGCCATTTATTTTAATGTAAGTTTTATTTCCGTAATTTGAATTTTGTAGTGAAATGTACTTCGAATGAAAATTTTAATATAATGCGGTTATTTTCATTATGCGTGGTTATTTACTATTGATCCCACCTTCCCAAATTGTTTGGGGGTGGTTTTATCTATTCAAGCATTATTTTTATATGACCCTCGTCTTAGAATTTATTGCAGAGTCAAGGTGAAAATATGGCCGTTTAGGCATATCTATGAATAAGTATCATTATAGGATGAAATCTCGATTAAATAGGTAGATTCTATCATAAATTCAACCTAAAAGATACTAGGTTTGTTTTAGAATCAAGAAAATGAGTTGTTTCCGTTTTCGGGTTTGGAAATTTTGGTATTTCCGGAAACTGCCGTAAAAACCTTTTGGCAACTTCCCGATCCGTTTTAGCAACTTAAAACCTATATAAACTTCATACATTCTACACTCACAACTCACACTACACCTAACCTCCATCACTCACCTTTCACTCCCACGATTCCCACGCTTTAGGCCTCATTTTTCCGAAGTTTCAATAACTCCGAAGCGCACTCGGCCTCGCAATTTTTTTTCAGATTTTTTGTCGAGCGACTTTTCAGCGCTTCATGCCGAAGCGACCAGCCAAACACTGGATTTCCAAATCTTCGTGAGCGCACTTTCAGCCCGACTTCCGTGGACCGTAAAAATTCCAGTTTTCGCGCGGTAGTTTCTGGATCATTCGCAGCTATTCCAGAGCGTAATTTTGAGATGACATCTCCAACATTGATACTGGAACAGTCTTTCGAAGATTTATTCCAAAGAACTACCTATGGTGCTTGGTTTCGCGAGGCGATCACATACGTTGGCTGTGAGTCGCTTATGGTAAGACCTGATGCACTTTATTCTCCAACACTAGCATCTTATTTTTACGATAACTGCATTTTCTTTGGAAGACCAGATGGAGAACAAGTGTTCTCCATCAACATTGATAATGAACCAATGGAAATTACCAGGTTCTTGCTAGCATTTGTTCTTGGACTTGCTATGCCCGCTGAAATACAAGACCCATGGTGCTATTGGGTAGATAATATGTATGTCTACACTTATGAGTTTTTGCATGAGTCCTATGGGGCAGGCATTTTCCGTCGATCGAGGACCAAGGGGAATATAATGTCGCTTTGGTAGCCCTGTCCATGAACATAGGAACTGTTATGTTTTGGATCATGCTAAACATTTTAGGGAATGGCGTTTTCTTACGTGAATGATGCCACTTGCAGCGTCTTCCTTGCTTTAGCCACGGGACGTATGTGTCATGACCTTCCCCGAACCTTGATGTCTAGTTTAGCTCGATCCCATAGCATGAGGCATAAGTTCCTTCTTATGCCTGTTCTAGTTTCCCCGTGATTATGCTATGTTTCTTTCTTGTTTTTGTACACGCTTCACGGATTGGATTCTTAATCGCATCGCACCCACCAATAGTATTATTCGATCTTTCCGTGTAATGACTTGGAAAGGGTGGAGGATACAACCTCATCAGGTTGCACCCTACACCCCGTTAGACCAAGTAGCACTTAATAGGTTAGCAATAATAGATGATAAATGGCGGGAAGCCTGGCAAATTATCATGGCATGGCAGATAAAGGAACCTCACTTCTTTATGGAAGAGGAGGATGAGGAAGATGATGAGTAATCGCGGGATAAGGTAAGTTTTCATTCTAGTTAGTGTCCGCTATGTCCCAAGCAATTTCATTCTTGTTAACCCCATAATGGGTAGAACTCAGATAGAGTTAAGGCCGCTTTTATTTCCTATTTTAGTACGTTCTAACTTTATTTTGCGATGTTCCCTGAATTTCACACGCTTCAATGGTATTTTTCCTACCCTCTTTATTTACAATACTTTGAGGACAAAACATACTTTTGTTTGGGGGCATAGAAACACGGTAATTAAGGCATCCTGTTAGGATAGATATGTATAATATGCATTTGTTTCTAGTTAAAATTTCAAAAATTTCAAAATATAAATAAATAAGTTATGCTATACACTTAGGAATATTGGTATTGTTTTCTTTCTCTATGCTCTTAACAATCTAGAAGTCTCAATGTAGCTTTTGCATCGTAAATAATTGTTAGAAACTTAGGTTAATATGTAGGTAATAATCTTTGCATCTATATATAAATATATTACATGAGTATCTATGATTGTTAGCGATGAAGTTTCAAATCTAGGCTAGAGTACTTATTCTACAAATCCTGTGAGAATATAGCCTAAAGCCTTATATGAGCGAAACATTTGAGAAATGACACAAGGAAGAAGTAAAATATGGATAGAGAAATCACACATCCACTTGCTTGATCACTATGCCATGTCCTAAGCGAGAATTTAGGCCCTCTTTGGATCGATATAGCCAGAAATTCAAACCTATGAATTATTTTTCCACTAGTCGCCCCTCTGAGCCTTTCTTTAGCCTTTCATAAACCACAAATCCTTTACCTTGTTACAAAACAAAACAAAATAAAAAATTTAACCTACCCAATTTAGATAAGTCTGAAAATAGAATGAGTAAGAAAGAAGAAGAGAAAAACTTATGTAAACAAAGTTAGTTAATGGCTTCATAAAATAAAGAAAAGAAGTTTCCATCCAAAGAAAAAAAAATAGAAATAAAATAAAAACTCCAAAAATAGAATAAAAGGGAGTCAAAAGCCAAAGAAAAGAGAAAGAAAAAAAAATATGGCTAAGGATGGAAACAAAGTGTAGAAGCAAAAGTAAATAACAAGGTTTTCTCTAGTTACATAATCTGAAGACTCTATTATCTCAGACTTGTCCTTTTTGAATATCCATTTCCTTCCTTCTTAAACCATCTCCTAATCCCCGCAACACCTAATAAAGACCTCTAGCTCAATTAGGAATAGGTTAGTGTGATAGTAAGTGGCAGATGTGTTTGATCGACTCAGGCTTCCTTGTTGTCATTGAGATTGTAAGGTAAAGTGTGCCCACCGCATTAATCGGATTAAATTAAACTTGAGTGGAAAAATCGAGTGTCAGATCTTGACTATTATTGTGAGAACCTACTTAAGGACGCTATTCCGAGTTTCAGAAACGAACCTGCTAGGCATTTCATAGTATTACTCATTGTATATATATTTATTGTAGATGATTGATTATTATGCATATATTAGCTTAGGTTTCGACTTGATTACTCTATATGCATTGCTAGTGAGAGGAATAGTTAATTTAGAGCATGGATAAGGAAACAATAGTTTTATTTCTTAGTCGCCAGTAGTATAGATGAAGTTTGTGAGTACCATCATCGAAAACTCTCACGAGGGCTATAACTCGGCCCACTAGGGAATTCCTAGTGGTTTAAGGCCTTGTTGCAGATATGGTCAATGCAATCGCGACTCAAATAAAACGAGTAGTTAGAACTCCATTTTTGGTCACTTATTCTAATTTCTCATCTTTGCTTGAGGACAAGCATAATGCTGTTTGGGGGTGGTTTGATAAGAGCCAAAAACTGTAGTTTTAACCCTGTAACAGTTATACTATTAGGCCAATTATGTGAGTAATAATTAAGAGTTAACACTAATTACGTGTTTTTATGCATTTCAGGCTTCAAAGTCCATTATGTGCAGAAATGTGCCTCTTTAGCGAGATAAAGGAGCAAAGGTTGGTCACTAAGGAGTTCCATGATTAAAGGCCAAGATTCAAGAAGACAAAGCCTTTCTAAAGCTCGGTCAAAAGTTGAAAAGTCGACGCGGGCAGAAACAACACACAAATCAGCAGAACTTCCGAAGGCCATATCTTTGGATTCAGACCTCGGAATGGGGCCTACCTTATGTCAAAACGACCAGCTCGGAAAGAGTTTCCCAATGCTAAGCCTTAATCCAATCAGAGGAGCAGAAGTGGACGAAAAGTCTGTTGAAGCCAACTGCAGCTGAAGAGGCCTTTTTGGACTGAAAGAATTGGGTTTTGGGCCTGATTCTCAGGCCCAAAACATGGTTCCAAGCCCATGCACGATTTTTGGATCTAAAAGTATAAAAACAAAAGCTTAGCTCTTTGTTAATGGTAGTTAGGTTAGAAAATAAAGGTAGCTTAGAATAGAAAGTAGCCATTAGAATAGCTTCTAGATCTAGATTTAATTGTTTTTAATTAAGTTTAGTTTCAAATCCAATTCTTGTTTTAGATTAAACTCTTAAATCATTGATCTTCATTGATTAGATAAATAAATTAGTAGATTCTTATTCAATTCGTTTTCCTGCCATTACATTTATAGATCTAGTTTAAATTCTTGTTGATATCATGTCTTAATTATTAATTAGATTTTAATTATTGTTTAAATTAGATTAGTAAATTTTAATTCTTTATAGTATGTTTAGTTTTAATTTAATCGAAATGATTAAGTAATGATTCTCGCTAAACCTCCATTAGAGGGGTTGAGAAGCCTTGATGAAAGCTTGATTCCGATTATCGTAGAGTCGTCGTAAATTCCTTTCCACTCTAGAAACGATTAGTTCACCATGAGAATGAGTTTAATCGTTCACATGCTAGTTATGAATTGGTAGGAATGCCATGTGTAATTAGGGATTAGGAGTAACCATATTGTTCTGCGAAGTAGTTCAATTCGGATTACAACGATTCGTCGTTAGTTGGATTAAGTCGAGTTAAGGTGGAATCAATCCCCCTCTAACTCCTTATCATAGAATCAACGTAGCATTCCCATAGTTGTTCTGATAATCGACTAGTTGCATCTTGTGGGTAGTTGCATCGTAGTCTAGTTGCCCCTTCGTAAATCTCTCATTAGACTTTAGAGTTAAGAATACTTATACATAGAGAACATTAACATGCGGAAGGACTAGGAGTGGAACGAATCAACCTACTCCACTATATCTCAATAGGATTGAGAGTAGAAACTTTGATAAACATTAGGCACGTAAGATAGTTTTAGTTTACTTACGTTTTAAGTTTCATCGTTCATTTCGTAGGTAAACTATTCAATTTTACATTTTATCAGTGATTGTACGGTTTTTCATGGTCTAGACCATGGTAAACAGGTAACAAACCAAAAATGTTTGGCGGAATTCGAAAATCACCTACAATAGCATCGAGTTTAATGCAAGAAGCAAGTCCTTCTTGTAAGGCAGTATAGAAATCTGAAAGGGGTTTCTTGACTGTGGGATTTTCCTGGGCCATAATTATGGGAGATGACGGCAACGGAGATGTTTGACGAGGTTGGTTTACGGAGGAGGAACTATGTCTAGGAGATAGCATAAGCAGTTGTTTTTTGTATTTTCGACGCCGATATGTAAGTTTTAATTCCTTATGTTTACCAGACCGTAGTCTCATACAAATATAAATTTTAATTTAAGGTTCATAAGGAACGAGTTATGATTGGAGGTTTTAGAATTAAGGAAAGAGGGAGGTGAAGCACGTCTTCCTAAGCTGTTGCTAACTTGAGCAGGTAAGCTAGGATAATGTGTGAATATTCCAGTAGCCAGGTCACCTGAGAGAATTGAGGGAAGTTGTTCGTGCTAGCACGTTCCTTAATTAGGCAACCTCAATTTTTTTTTCCAGTTTCCTAGGCACTGATAGAATAGGATGATGATTATGATGGTGTATTATAGCGGGGTGTTATTAAGATGATTTAGATGAAATTTTTAATTACTATGATTTTTTTTATTTTTTTATTTTTTTATTTTTTTATTTTTTTATTTTTTTTAGTTTACGTAATTAATGTATTATGGAGACGTGATTACGAAATATGTAATTAAAACGATAGATGCCAAAATAGAAACTAACTAACATATACTAGTTTACGTAAAAAGTCTACACATGCAAATCTATATTACTTATACGTGCAACTATATGTAAGTTATATGTGAGCTAAGGGAATGTCGAGAACGAACTCATACAAATGAATACCGCGTACGTGAATTGATGTAACATACACATACAAAAATATTCTAAGCAGGTGGTTTGAAACTACACATACATCCAAATATGCAAAGAGTTCTTATGCCACACACAAACATGCAAGGTAAAACAGGTTATAGTAACAACCAAATAATATCCTCGACAAAGTTTGAGGAGTTTAAGGATTTGAAACCTGGTGTCCCGCGATTCCTCGTACACGATCGAACTAACTCTCGGGCTTGTGAACTTACTTGCTAAACAGGACAAGATAGTCTAAAAGAGTATTGAAAAGGAAAGTGGCATGTACCTGAAAATCGGAGTGTTGATACTCCAGGTTAGTCTCTTGCGCTACTAATTTAGTCTCATCCGAGACTCTTTTCTCAGTTCAGTACTTCAAGTTCCTATGGAATACTTAAACTGTGCTAATAAAAATAAACAAAACTTGGTTCACAGATATTTGTTAGTAGAAAAAGTTAAGGCAAACAGTTACGTAACACGTTAGTATCGTAAAAGAAATGGAAATTTAAAAATGAAGAGGTAGGGGGGGGGGTTATGTTTGATGTATTCCAGTTTTTACGTTAAGTCCAGAGTCCTTCTGCGTGCAGCGTCGCCATTTGATAAAACACTCTTTATACACGTTTATTGTTTTCAGTTACTTATTTTCTTAAGTTCGAAGTCAACAGTCCAAAGTCCGAAGTCCAAAGACCCAAGTCCAAAGTCCAAAGTCCAACGTCCGTATAGTCGTACATTTTAGTCAAGTTACCTTACTCACGTGGGTTTGGTAGGATAGGTCGATTAAGGGATAGTCCAAACCTTAGGGCTCGGAAAAGGTTCACAACTAGAATTACAACTTTTGGTGAGTAGGATTTTAGGTTTTTTTTAGTTGGTTTTAATTAAATTAACGGTAATGCAAATAATGTAAATTACTACGGTGATTATATGTAGGTAAACCAAAATAGAGAAACAGGGAGAGAGTTAATCATACTCATGCAATAATCATTTTTTAACAGTTTATATTACCACATCACTACATCTCTAATTCGTCTCGTGTTCGGAGACGACGTCGAGTATTGATCCCTAGCGCATACCCACATCTCTGAGCCGCATCACACTAGCATAAGGAGTTGAACTAATATTTCATCTCTGGAATATCATTTCAGCTCCTGGCTCGATTCCACATCAGCTGGACAAATTGGAGAGTCATGGAGACACCATAGATCGCTACAGCGAGACATTTTGGGTCGCTACCGAGACCTGTTACGAGCATCGGATCTCCAAATTTGTACAGTCTCAGTCATTTTGGGATTGGATGTCTAATCTATGCCTAATTCCTAAGTAGTGATTCTAGAATATTAACGAGTTAATCCGGATTCTCACACGAAGACATAACCCCCCCCTGGGATTAGCTCATGGTCATTGAAGGAATAATAAAACTTGCTATATACATTAAGTAAATAAATGCAGGACAGGAATTACACTAGAAAAGAAATGACTGTTATTAAGGGTAAATGACTTACAGTATTTAAGCTGCTGGAAAGTAAATGACGGAATGTAAGTGCTGAATTAAAACTAACTATTGCTAAGCGGAAGCTAGAGCATAAAATGCTGAAGGAAAATATATGAAGGCTACCCCCTCATATATATATGTTGATGTCCCGTGAATCATTTAATTGAGTTTTGGCCTTATGCTAATTGAAACGTTCAAAACTTTGATTCTCAAAGTTTTGTTTTTATCTGTTTTAATTTTGTCTTTTAGCTAATTTCAATTCAAACCACCTGGTTTGAATTGGTACGTATCTTCTATATTGCGAGGTGGCACCAAATTAAAACCATCACTTGCCACCTGCCTATGCTGACTCGTCATGCCTTCTGGGCCCGCAGAGTGGGTCCACTTAGTATGTCCAGTGGCGGCGCCGATTTTGGCATTTTTACAAATTTCTGTCTTTGCGTAGAGTTTGTCGCTCTGGCAGTTCACTAGCCAACGTCGGCACCCCGATTTATCCGATTTGAGCTTCGGAAGTTTGCTGCTTCTTTATATGAGACCCGTTCTGCACTGGTTTTGTTCTTTTGGAAATTTCGGCTCTAGTCAGGCTCTGTTGGGCTTCACTGGGGTTGAGTGGAAAACTTCAAATATTCTAGTATTCTCGTACTTCATACATGTTTTATCATTATATTCATTTTAAATGCTGAAACCTGCAAAAGTACGAAAATATAATTATTACATGATTATTAAACACATAATCGATCAAAATGCTATGTCTCTCGGGGTTTAATATTATAGTTTTGGGTGCTTATCATTAATTATTAAAATTCTTCTTCATTAATTTGATCACAAAATTTTCTTATATCATATGAAAATATTTGCAGCGAGATAGCAAAATTATGGCTCGATTGTATATATTTTTTGTTATGGTTTTGGTGTTGTTCTTGGAGTGTATAAAGAAACTTTAAAGAAGAAAATGAGGTATCAATATGTCATGTGTGTTCAATACGCAAAATTTGAAGTGAAAAAAAAACAAAAAACACAAAAAAAATATGCTGTGGCAACTGCCTGCCGTGGGATATGCGATCTCACGTCAACCCGATGTCGTGGATTGTGCGATCTTGTGGCAGTTGTGTAACGCCCGTATTTAAAATACGTATTTATTTATTTATTTATTTATTAATTTAATTATTTATTTAATATCGGCTGGATTGGATTTGGGATAAGCGGGCCTGATTTCTGGGCCCGAGTCTGTGTTGGGCTTAGGTTTCAAACCCAAGTATATAATCACATTGTTCTAGAGAATAGGGTTTTAGAGAATAAAAAAATAATAAAAATGGAGGTAGAGATAGAAGCTGGATTTCTAGAGCGTTGGAACGCAACGATTCGGACTAGGAGGATTCGTGGAGCTTGGGATTAAGGTGAGTAAATTAGTTTTCTATTTCACGAAATATGTTAATTATTCTGGTATTAATATTCGTCCTGTCATTGGTAAAACTGTCGTTATTAAAACTGATTAAAATCTGTTGAAACTCCAAAAATTTGAGATTGAACTGTCGAAGGTTGTTTTGGGCCTGTTAATGGAGCGCGAGCCCTCGCGCCCAAACAAAACAATGGTCCTGTATATAAACAATGGTCCTGTACATGATTTGTAATTGTTTATCTCTCATTTTTTTTGGTTATACACTTGTGGTGTTGATTGTATTACTGATTGGAGGTTAGTGGGCGATTGAATGCCGGATTTGGGTGGGGCACTGGAAACTCTGTTCAAGTTTTGAACAGGCACTAATGGCGTTGCCTATCATGATGATTGTTTGAACTTTTGTTGTTTGATTTGGTTTGGAATTTGTGGGTTTGATGGATTGTTGGTGATGGAGTAGTGTTTGAGTGGGTGAGGGCGGTCGAATAGGGGCTGTTGGAAGCTTTGCATAACTGCGTTAATGGCGGCATTAAGAAGAATCGCCAGTAAAAGTATGTGACTCTGATTGTTGTTTTTTGTGTTGATTGAAGATTGGGGTAGAAAGGGGTTGAGGTTTGGGTATTGATGTTTGTTTGAGTGCTGTCGGGGTGTGGTTGGGAGCTTGGAGAAGCCATTAATGGCTACGAAAATCAGATCTAATGTTGAGGAAGATGGGGGATCAAATGATTAGAGTTTTTGGTTTTATTAAAGTCGTAGGGTTTGTGGTTAGGAGTGAAACCGCTTGGTTAAAAATGGGTGGTGTGTGGAGGAGTGGTGGCCGATTTTGGTGGGGCCGGTGTGGTCTTTGGATCCGTTGGAGGAGAAAGAAAGGGAATGCGATCCGGTGCTCCCGGACGCATTCTAGTTTCTCTACTCCTGTTAGCTGTTAGGCCTTGGGGCCGAAATGTTTAAGTTGTTGGGCCCGGTTTTGTTTTAAGTTGTTGGGCCATTTCTAGATTAAGCTCTATGGGCCAGTTTCATTTGTTTTGATTGGACCCGGTTTTGTTTTAATTTGTGGACCAGTTCAGTTTAAAGTTTTGGGCCAGTTTCTAATATTGTTCGGGGCCAGTCCATAGGACTTAATAGAGATCCAAATGGGTCTTTCAATATATAGACTTTTGGGTTCTAAGGTTTGGGGTTTGGGATCGGCTAGTGGGTCCGAACCGTTTCCTTAGTCATGAGCCCATGAGCCATGCATCTTGACCTTAGCCATGAACCATGGCTATGACCATGAACTTGTTGAACCTAGAAACGACAGTTTGACTTTGACAATGACAGTTTGACTTCGACCATGACGTGTTGACTTTGACTTTGACCATTGGCCATTGACTTTGATAGTTTGACTTTGACCATTGACTATTGACTTTGACAGTTTGACTTTGACCATTGACCATTGACTTTGACCGTTGACCGTTGACTATGACCGTTGACTGTGGAATGTTGACTTTTTCTAGTTTTTCTCATATTTAAGAATATGGACAAATATAATAATAAAATATTGTCGAAGATTATATAACGTTGTTTGTCATTATCATTAATATTTGACGTGAGTAGTGTGTAAAACATATATATATTGGGCTTTGATTGTGGACTGTGGACTGTTTAATTGTGCTACATTTTATGTTATAAATTGTATGGACAAATCCAATGCTAAAATGCTGTGGAAGCTTGTATAAATTTGGTGGTCATTATCTAATTAAGATTTGACGTTGCTATTGTAACATTATATAATATGTTGGGATATATATATTAAATGCAATAGTTTTGGAGAAATAAATGTATAAACACTCCAGTATTTTATCTGTGAGATGCTAGTAGAGTATTTGTGGATATTTCCCACGGGAGTGTGGCGTAGTGCAATAATATATTGGCACGTGAAAGAATGAAAGTGGTTATGAGATATAATTGAGATATTTCTAAATATTATGGCTTAGTGCAATAAGGTAATTGACCTGCACGTGATATAGTGGAATTATTATGAGTCATAAATGTATGACACCTGAATAAAGTACGTAACGAAAATCCTAGAACCTAGCTACCACAACTCATGTGATTTGCCCTGTGTGGGCTTGTGCAATTTGATTGGCCCTTCTGGTGTTTCAGTGAATCTGAATGGCCCTTCTGGCGTAAGTAATGTGATTGGCCCTTCCGGGCGTTTGAAAAAGCAATGGTCCTCCGGGCGTAGCGAATATCGGCTTGATTATTCCGTTCGCAAAATAGAACGAGGCGCGATATTTTATGCCGAATAGTGGCGATTACTTACATAATGGCTTTCGTGTGAGGGTTACGGTGTGCGCGCATCCCGCCGAGGTAGTTACGCGCGCGGAGTGGTTCATTATGTAAGGGAGGCATGTGGATGTACATGTTCGGCGTTGGGAAGCGATTGTGGTAGCCAGGGAAACTAGGTAAGACATAGATACGACGCGAATTTTAGGGACACACAAAGAAAACCTTAATTAATATAATTATGGTGATATGTTGGTTAATGATATATCTTTAGATAGATGATTGTATATGGCTTTGCAGAAGGGTGGGTCAAACTAATTACTTGGGCAGAGACGACCCACTCTGTAATTGAGCATGAAATGTGGTACGTATATAATATGCTTGGTTGGTTAATTGTTTAGTTCGAACCTAAGGCGCCTCGATGGAGGAACTACATGCCTTATTTATGATGTGTATAGTTTGTTGTGTGGTTAGTGGGAAGTTAAGGCGCCTCAGTGGAGGAACTACCTGCCTTAATTATTGTTCTTAAGGATGTTGTATTAGTCGTTGAAAGTTAAGGCGCCTCGAGGGAGGAACTAACTGCCTTATGGATTGTGTATATATATAGGTATAGTTATATGTTATATTTTAGGGCTACTTACACCAGTATTTTTATAATGCTGACCCGATTTGCATGTTTGCTTATCGGGTGTGTTCATTAAATGAACATAGTTGATAAGTCTTGACAGGTTTCATGTTGAAGAAAGTTGGTTGCTGCTTGTGGTTTGCGTTAGCGTCGCATTTCAAGATAGGCTTTGTTTTCCTTTGAGGTAATATAGATTTTCAGTTGAGATAAAGTTATTTGCATTTTCATTTGTTAATTTTTGTAATGAAGAGGACTTTTGTTTAAGTTGAAATTTTTATTGGTTTTTAAATTATCCGCATGTTTAAACTGTTTATGGGTTTTTGGGAGTTGAGAGTGCGTCACACCTCGAAGATCGAAGAGTCGGGAACAAATATTGTTTTTTCGAATTATGTCGAAATTCGGAGTGTGACAAGTTGCCTGCTGTGGTATATGAGATCTCGCGACAACTGCCTGTCGTAGAACTATGGGCATGTGGGGTGTAAAAGGACATATAAGAAATAACCATTATTGTTTTACTTTTTGTCAAAAGGGTGCTAGTCCTATTTATCGGGGTGCCAATACCGCGCCCCTAAAAAATTACAACCCAAACGTTTTATTATAGATTGGAGAACGAGTTAATTTAAATAATTATATCGTTTAATCCAATTTTAATATGTTGGTAAAAATTATTCATTAGATTCAAAATGTAGTTAGAACTGTACTAATTCAAACCCTAAACCCTAGACATAAGTATAGTTGCTACCAATTCTGAAATAAAAAATTATAACCTAAACGTTTTATTATAGATTGGAGAATGGGTTTAAATTATATTATAAAATCCAATTTTAATTTGTTGGTAAAAATTTAGATGTTAGATTCAAAGTCTAGTTAGAACTGTATTTATTCAAATCCTAAACCCTATAGACATGTACAATTGCTACCAATTCGAAAATAAAAAATTATAACCTAAATGTTTTCTACTTGTTTGAACTAAGTTATCACCTAAAACAACTACAAATAAGTTAAAATATGCTAATTATTAATCAAATTATTATCAAATAGATGATGAAACATTTAAATATTGGAATTTGACAACACATCAATAAGATACCGAATGGTTTAAGAATTTTTAGTGTCTATTTGTTGTATCTTTACTTGGTAAATGGTAACTTGACACTGTAATTTATGGTTATGTTTCAACAACCCGTTACCGTGGTTTATGGTATTTTACGGCAATGTGTTACCATTCCTCAAAATAGCACATACATCAAGATTACACAAAATTTATTTTGAAATCTAAGATTCAAACTATCGTAATCCATTTAGTTTCAATTCCATTAGGCAATTTCAATTACATTAATCTCCAATTTATTCTTTTTCATATTCAATTGGTTATTTAACATCATAAAATCTTAAATTTATTCAACATTGAGATGTGGGCAGTTGTATTGCGATAAATCGTTCATTTGAGAGTTGGGTAATGATACATACTCCATTTGAGAGTTGAGAAGTAGAGGAAAATTGAGTTGGATGTAGATAATTTGAGAAGGAGAGTGTATTTTGATAGTGTAAAGAGTTGTATAGTGCAAATTAGTTAGTTAAGGGCAATATGTGGTTACCACTATTTTTTATGGGGAGTGCCCTCTTAGAAAACATGGGTTTTAAGTTAGGACACAAATGTAATAACAAATTTCCAGTCGGAGAGTGCCCTCTTAGAAATGGAGAGTGTATTTAAGATTACCCTTTTACTAATTGGAATTGAGAGGGTAGAGTCAGGCTATCCTATTCAATTTGTAAGTTTTCTGTCAATTTTTCTGTTCTTCAAGAGTTCAAGAGATGTTGCAAGTTGGAGTTCATTCCCAATTTTTCTTTTGGTACTTCAGGTAGACTATAAATAATAATCAATCCAGTCTTTAATGTTAATAAAAAGAATGATTTGATTAGTGGTTTATAAATAACACCTTTTTTTTTTTTATATTTGTTATTTTATTTTATTTTATTTATCTTCATTAGCGTATATGAATATTGCAGTATTTTATTGTTCATATATATAACCATATTATCACTTCAAATTATGGCCAGCAAAAGAGGGTAAATATTTAGAAAAAAATAATAATTTTGTTTTTTCCAATAAATAAATTATGTTGTTTCAAACTTTTTTACTTAATGATTCCCATATATGTTCACAAGATAGTATAGTTAGTGGGCAATTATAAGTAAATTAAATAATATGCGCACACTAGCATTGAACAAACACATCCCAAGACCTTAACGCCCAGAAAGCGTGCATATTTGCTAAATGATAATGGATACTAAAATTATATTTGTAAGTCTCCATGGATGTAAGAGTTGATTCAGGCTTAATACATGAGAGAATATGAATATATAACTAATTCGAGTTATATTATTTATAAGCGTGTAAGTAAAAAACAAAAGTGTACAAATTGCCACATAGGCCACCTATTTTAAAATACTTAAATAGATGTATAATGATGTTAGCACTTTTGCGGGGTAAAGATTTGAAGTTTCTTTATCCATTTTCGTACCAACACTCAAGTTCCTTACTCACGTTCTTCGTGTGTTTTGTTAGAGTAAGGATTCGTTCCAACTTAAGACAAGGATGACATTACAACTAGAATTGTTCAAGGAAAACTAGTGAGAAGGATTTTTTGATGATTGAGTTATACTAAAACTACTTAGCTTACTTTTAGATTCTTAAATTAAGGTTACGTAAACATGCACCACTAAAAAAGAGAAATAGATAGATAGAAAGGGGTGGAGAGTTAAATTCACTCATGTGAAGGCAAACCTCTATTGATTGAATCTAGTTTATTGCATCTTTAATCTTTTTTAGAATTCATAGACAAATCTTAATAAAGATAGAGTTTTGATCCCTAACAATATAACTCATCTCTAAGATCATATTGCTAGCATGAGAAACAAAAGCAATGACTTATCTCTAAGAAATCACCTCAATTCCTAACTAGCCTCTACATCAATTACCATTTTGGGGTAGGATATAAAGTTTAGTTTATTTGTCCTAAACAAATAACTAGAATTCAATAACAAAAGTTATTCCTCACATGAGCTTCATTAACCTTCTACAAATGAAGGTTTTAGCTCATGATCATGGGATCACAATGCTCATGTACGTATTATGTGTTATTCTATTATGGAAAAGCAAGAAGAAGAATAAGATAAGAAACTAACTTTGCCTTAAGGAAATGTAAATTTAATTTAGAAGAACATAAGTGTTGCCACCATTAAAACTATTACAAGAGTTTAACATAAAACAAGCAAAAGAAAAAAAAAATACAATACAAGGAATGAAAAGGAGTCAAGGGTCTCCCCCCTTCAACACATATGAGAGCTTTCTCCCTTCCATCCCACGTGAAGCCATCTCCCACATTAAATTCAATCCTATCTAAAACCAAATCAAGACAAAATAATCACTATTAATTACCATAATCCAAATTCAAGTCTTCCTAATTAATGAGATGCAAGGTGTCATGTGGTGCTAATTATTTGTTTGACTTGTGAGCTTGACTTGGGACATGATGACTCATCCAATCTTGCTGGCCCGCAAAGTGGGTCCACGTGCTACATCCAGTGGTGGGTCGGTCTTTTGGCATTTTTATAACTTTCTACCTTTGCGTAGAGTTCATCGGACTGATAGTCTGAGCAGCTCACTTGCCGAATTCGGAGTCCTATTTGAGTCTTTGGGCTTTAGTCCGGATTTTTTGGGCTTCACACGGGCTTAATCGGAAAGCTTTACGTATACTCACTATTCCGTGCTTAAATAATGGGTTTATCATCATTTTTACATTGGTTGCGCAAACCTGTAAAAGCACAAAAATACGATTATTTCATGATTATTAAGCACATAATTAACCGAAATGTTACGTCTCTATGGGCTTTTATAATACAGTTTTGGGTGCTTATCACACCACCCCCAAACAGCACTTTGCTTGTCCTCAAGCAAAGAAGAGACATATATACAGATAAGTGACCAAAAATGTGCAGTCCTAAGCTAATTCTCATTTCGCAAAGTGCAATTGCATTGTCCGTATGCAACAAGGCCTTAAACCACTAGGAATTCCCTAGTGGACGAGTTATAGCCTCATGAGAGTTTTCCAGAGAAGATACTCACAAACTTCATCTATACTACAATTACTCAGTAGCAAAAGCTTCTTTCCTAAATTAATCTCAGCTATCTTATACATTTCCCTAGCTGAGAATGAGGATTAATTGATTTAATTCCTTTAAACCTTAAGTTAATATGCATACAATAATTAAAACATTTACATATGAACATGCATACAGTTAACCTTACATTGAATTGTAAAAGCAGGGCTGTTTCTGGATCCTTTGGAGAGCGTCCCTAAATAGGTTCTCACAGGTATGTATCGAAACACAAATTCACTCTTAATTTTTCCACTCAAGTTTCACTAACTCCAGTGTGCAGTGACACACGTTTCCTCATATCTCAATAACAAATATAAGAGCTGAGGTCAATCAATCACATCTACTAGTTATTATCACACCATCCTACTCCTAATTGAGAGAGAGGTCTTTATTAGATATTGTGGGGCTTAGGTGGTGGTGTAGAAGAAAATGGAAATAAAAAATAAAAAAGGACAAGTATGAGAGAATAAGGTCTTCATGATATTTACACTAGAGAAATCATTGTTTTTTTTTTCATGCTTCTACATGAGTTTTCCTACTTTGCCCTTAAGCCTTTGGACTCCTTTTTATCTGATTTTGATTTTTTTTTTTCAAAAGCTTAAGAAACATAACTCTATTTTTCTTTCCTGAAGCAAGTAACTGACTTTTATTTGGGACAAGTCTTTCTCTTTATTTTTCTACGTTTCATCCTATTTCTCATACTCATCATTTAGGTAGGTTATTTTATTTGAGGTTAATAGATGGGTAAGGAATTTTTGGTAAAAGTGAAAGGGTTGATGAAAGGTTAAGTGGGGTGACTAGCAGTAAAATTTGTAACATGTATGAATTTTTGGTTATGTGATAAGTGCTCAAAAAGTGCAATTTAACCCTCGATTATGCCTCTTGTTTAGCCATCTTAGTGGACTAATAGTGTTTGTAAGTTATGTTTTAAGATTCTACAGGTGAAAAAGAGAGTTTTGTAGAATATTAGAGAAAAAGGGGTAAAACAAAGCAATACGGAGCATTAAGGATCACATGGGAAGCCCGTGGACAATCATGGAAAAGGCCAAGGAATTGAAGCTATTAAATATGCGACTTGGACCTATTTTAAAGCCTATTTGGAAGCCCAAGGCCAAAGGATTCGTTGCTTGGACCAAAGCCCGCAAAAGAGGATAAAAGGATAGAGCAGAAGAGACAAAATAGGCTTACGCGTCTGGGATGCATAGATCGAGCGCCCAGATGCATTGATCAAGTCTGGGACGCATAGATCGAGCGTCCAGACGTATGAATCGACACTATAGCCAATTCCTTCTCAGTTTTGGAGATGAAGTTGGACTCTGGAAGAAGTCTATTTGTATTAGGAAACAAATGACGGTTTGGAATGCTTCTAGAGCTCATTGAAACCCCTATAAATAGAGGACCTAAGTGCCTCATGTAATTTGCCAATTCATTTATATTCTTGTCTCCAGAACTTGAGGCAGAGAGAGATTAATAATAAAAGATCGGTTTTAACTAGCTGAGTCTTAATAAATTAGTCTTTCTAGTCTTATGTTCTTCGACTCTTCTTCTTCTCGTTCTTCGTGTTCTTCCTTCTATATGGAAGGCTAATCTTCTCCTTCAAGGGAGGAGATGAAGCCGGTGCTTAAGGTTTAATGATTCTTCTGGTTTATGGTGTTCTTCAATCAGGTTAGTTCTTTATGTTTTTAGTTATTAGTTACATTGCCCACACCAGGGGATGGAAGTATAGATTAAGGTTTTTATTTATTACAATTGAATATCATGCTAGCTTAGGGTTTTATTTATTGTAATTGAATATTTGATAGTGACATGTTTTTATTTATTGCAATTGAATATAATGCTAGAATAGGGTTTTATTTATTGTCATTGAATATTATACTATTATTCTCTACTTTTCTTCTAGTTGTGTACTATTTTAGAGTAAGAGAAGTATTCCTTGTGTTTGCCTTAGATGGTGATTCATTGAATAGCTGCCCAAGCTCACATAAAAGGAAAGAATATACTAGTAACATGAACATAGGAACAACCTTGAGTAGAGTTAATTGTTAACGATGTTTCATCCAAGAGGGCATCGGCACTCGCTCGATTGCCGGATTGTAGTCTACTTGGAGAACAACATGAAGCAAAAGGTCATTGAATCAAAAGCATTGGTGGATTTGAATCTCTTGAATCTATCTCTCTCATATTCTCTCCATATTTCCAATTCTTAGCTTTAGTATAAGTTTAGTTAGTTTAGTTTAGTTTAGCATTAGAATCTACTATATCTATAATCATAGTTTTTAATCCCTCAAACCCCCTTTCTAGTCCTGTCCTTCATATAAATATACACTTAAAAGTGGAATGATACCCTACTCATCCTTTACTTATTGAGGGATAATTAGGTTTTGATATGCTTCTATTTGTTCAAAGACCATCATCTATCTACATCATTCATACACCATCTACACACAAAAAGGAGTGAGTGTCACTATGTCGATCTAAAGACGGCCTAAATTCTCACCTAGGATTCGGATGGTGATCAAGTAAGTAGATGCGTGATTTTCTCTATTCAGAAAAACTACTCCTTTGTGTCATTACTCACATATCACACATATCGAGGCTTTTTGGTTAGATTCTCACAGGATTGATAATTTAAGTAGACTAACCGTGGGTTCCAGAAACTTACTGCTATGTACAATCGATGATACTCAGTGCATGAATACTCATGAAAAGATGTAAAAACTATTGCGTATGTATTATCTTAAGTTTCTTAAGAACAAATCCTAATTCGACTGTTAATGTGAGATTTATAGATGATTTTCATCATCGAAAAGGAAACAAGACTTTGTCACTAAATACATTCAGTAACACGAAACTATAAACATATACAGCCTACAAGTTGCCTAATTTTTGCTACAAGTTCAAAGCACCCCCAAACTGAATGATGCTTAGTCCTTAAAGTATCAATAGATAAAGAAATAAATTACCTAAGAACTGTGAGCAAAATTAGGGCTGGATTGCTGGAACAGAAAGTTATTATAACATAATATATTATATAGAATTAACAAAGAACAATAATAACATAGGAAAAACCAATATAGACAATTAGATATATATACACATTAGCCATCATCAAATTTACCATCCAGTAGGTCCTGATGTTCTCGCGTCATCCTACATGAAATGAATTTTCTTAGCATCGCGCCAAAAAATAATGGTTTGCCCAATGGTGCTCCATTTTTGTTCTCCGGATTCGTTCAAATGTGCCAACATTTTGTCATCATTTGTGTAACAGCGAACATGCCTCAGGTACCATGAAGGACGTCGCCATTGCCGAAACCGTAATGAACAAATTATTTTGTTCGTCGGGCACATAGAATCTACTTTAACCTAGTCGTGAAAAGTAGCCAAAAATTGTGGGAAAATGTGTCCTCATAATTCGGCAAACGATTACAGGTAAAAGTAGATACTGATGTCTAACAGTGCGAGCTCTTTTCAGATTGGTGATAACACAATTTAAGATATCAAAGAATGTATGACCTTGAGCAAGCACATTGAAAACTATACAGGCAGCATCATTGGCAGTAGAAAAATGTCAATCTCCCATGATGTTCAGAAGAAGGATAAACAACATCACATTTCCCACGTTCATGGTCATGCTTGCTAGGGGAATGGTGGTGTCTGGCCATCTACCAGGTTTAATGTCTTCTTCTTTAATTGCAAGACCATCACCATATGCTCTAAGAAAAGTAGTCCATGAAAATGAACGAGGGGAGTTCTGGCTTATGTAAGGCCATGTTGTCGCAGGCTCGTTAAAAGGAAGATCCAAAGTTAGGGCAAGTGTTGGCTCAAAAAAGATATGGTGTGTGCCACCAACTTGGATTGTGAACCCATCTAAAAAGAAGCCGTGAGCATGGTTAAATGTTGGTGTGTCTCCCATATTGGCATAAAAGTATGCAGCCAAACTTGGAGAATAAGTTTGGTCAAGTCGAAGAACAAGAGAAGACCACCCGATGTTAGTGATGTAATCACGGAAATGAAGGCCATAAGCATCGGAATCCATCATAGCCTGGAAGGATTGCTCAGGAATGATTTTAAGTGTATCCATGCTGGATGAAAGAAATTCAGTAGGAGCAAAGAGAGGGAAGACAGAGATTCCTGGCAGACTATCAATCAGTGTGAGGAAACGTGCAAAATGAAGTAGCCACGTTGCGTAAAGCAACGTGAGGGTCTTATCGGAAGGAAATCAAGTATGTCTCCCATGCATGATGGATAAGGATATATATGAAGAAAAGTGTCCAATAAAGTCTGACTGGATGGTGAAAGAGTACGAAAGAAGATAGACCCCTCATGTAATCAAATTTAAAATAACAGGTTAAAATTTGATTATTGGCTATTAATAACAACTTGAATTATGATAAGAGCCCAAAACTGTAGTTTTAACCCCTTTAACAATATCTCTTTTGACCAATTATGTGATTAATAAGTAAGAGCTAGTGTTTTTTATCGTGTTCTTATGTATTTCAGGCATTGGAGTCGGATATGTGCAGAAATGAGCCCCTTTTGCGAGATAATGGAGCAAGGGTTGGTTACTAAGAAGTTCTATGATAAAAGGCCAAGATTCAAAAAGAAAAAGCCTTTTTAAATCCCGGTCAAAGCTAAAAAGTCAAAGTCAACGTGGGCAGAAATAGCGCACAAAAGTCAGCAGAACTTTCGGAAGCCGTATCTTTAGACTTAAACCTCAAAATTTGGCCTACCTTATGTCAAAACGACCGGCTTAGAACGAGATTTCTAATGGTCTAAGCCTTGACCCAATCAAAGGAGCAGAAGTGGACGAAAAGGCTATTGAAGTCAAATCCAGCTGAAAACCCCTGTGGACTAAAGAAATTGGGTTTTGGGCTCGATTTTTTGGCCCAAAACATAGCTCCTCAGCCCATGCACGAAAAAGTGGATCTTGTCTCCTCCATTTGAAGACACAAGACTTAGCTCTTAAGCATCTGGTTTTTTTTACTTTGCAATTATCCAAGAACTTAGTTTAGATCTAGTTTTTACTTCATAGAATTAGTTTTCCATTCAAACAGATTAGTTAGAACAAAGAATGAATATTATTTAGAATCAGATTTAGTTTTTGTTTGGGTAGAAACTCGCCCAAACACACCAATGGTTTCGTAAGGGAGGTTGTTGCAATGAATTGTTGAGACTGTACCTTCAATGGCTGCCTACGTATCCAAATCGTTCTCTGGAATCAAGTCTCTCAAATGAACGTAGTTCCTTGTTTGAAATGATTGTTGGGTATTTATAGGAATCTTATTGCTTAAAATACCCTTTCCTTATTTGATGAAATATTTCCCTCTTTGTATGAAATCTTTCCAAAAGCTTCATATGGAAAAAATCCCTTGACATATCTCCAGACCTGCTATATATAACTTGGGTGCCATATTAGTGGGCAGTGTCATTGCTCCAATAGAGGGCATGCCCGAATGCCACACTAGTAGGCAAGCGGGACTGCCACAGTAGCGGGCAAGCAAGCCCACCTCACTAGTAGGCAAGCGATGCCACAGTAACGGGCAAGCAAGTAAGCCTCACTAGTAGGCAAGCGGGATTGCCATGGTAGTGGGCAAGCAAGCACACCTCATTAGTGGGCCGCTCTTATAGTAGTACCCAATGATGATCGTTCATAGGGGTACAAGTACACTGGTACATACACCGCCCCCTCTTTGTCGGATGGAATTCGTTCCTTGTGGCGAAGAATAGACATCATATTACTGCAAAAGAATAAAACAGTGTGATTGAAATTTCTGCGATGCCATGTGAATAACTTAGTTAAGGTTAACTTAACTTAGAATGCTTTGTATTAAGTGTCGGTGCGTGCACAATCTCTTTTATAAGAACACCTAGGTGATAATGTAAAATTTGGGAAACAGAAATTCAATATTGTTGATAGACATGATAAACCATTTTGCATTTATATAGTCATTCCAGCTTGATTACTATGTGATTTGTGATAAGTAGGGTAAGGTATTGCAAATGCCAACTCCATGACTTTCTGATGCATGGGGCAAGATGTTGCATATGCAAACCCCATGACTTCTTCATGCGTGGAGTAAGGTTTTGCAAACGCAAACTCCACAACTTTGTGGTGCGTGGAGTAAGGTTTTGCAAACGCAAACTCCATAACTTTTTGATGCGTGGAGTAAGGTTTTGCAAACGCAACCTCCACAACTTTTTGATGCGTGGAGTAAGATTTTGCAAACGCAACCTCCACGACTTTTTGATGCATGGAGTAAGGTTTTGCAAATGCAAACTCCACGACTTTTTGATGCGCTAATTATGTTTGTGTGAAACATCCGTGTAAACAATCCATGAATCGGATGAAGGGTCAGTATGCTTTGGCAGGGCTTCCTTGCCCCCAACTATAGCCGTTTCGCTATAGATACCGCTGTCTTGGTTGACTTCGGGGACAAAATCGACGATAGGGAAATCCGCCATTAGGGATGCAAGTGCATGACCCTTTTCTGAAATGCGAGGTTCAAAATTGATGCTATAAGCACTTAAGTAGATGTCCTATTTTGTGAGTCTACTTGATTCTTGGGCACTTCGGAAAACTTTGCGTAAAGGATATTTCGTGTATACTTTGATCAGTCTTCCTTGGAAATACGGCTTGAGGCGTCTGGCAGCATGAACCAATGCTAGAGCAGTTTTTTCAATTCTCGAATATCTGCTTTTCGCCCCCGTTATTGTTTTACTAATGAAGAAGATCATACGACCGTCTTCTCTATCGATGAACAGGACTGCACTTACTGCAGTATCTGTAGCTGCCAAGTAAGCTCCAATGGGTTGCCCTGTAGCTAGGCTGGCCAAGATTGGTGGCAAGACCAGGTAGTTCTTAATTGATTGAAAGGCATTTTCACAATCATCATTCCACCTTGCCGAGTCTTTTAACGTTTGAAAGAAAGGATGACACCGGTCCGAGTATTTATAGATGAAACGATTTAGTACTGCTAAGCACCCTGTGAGCTGTTGAATCTCCTTTTTTGGTTTTGGAGAGGGCATGGCTTGAATGGATCGGATCTGTTCTGGGTTAGCTTCGATGCCTCGATGAGTCATCAAATACCCTAGAAATTTTCCTGATATCAGTCCAAAAGCACATTTCAAAGGATTTAGCTGCATGTTGAATTCGTCAATTCTGTCAAACACTGATTGTAAGTTAGAGATGTGATCACCACTGTGCTTGGATTTTACAACCATGTCATCAATGTAAGCCTCCATTGTCTTGCCCAATATTGCCTTGATGAAAACTTGATTGTTGTTAGCGTAGAATAGTTCATAATATTCTATTCCATTCTAGAAAGTAATTAGTTCACCATGAGAATGTGTTTCATTGCTTCACATGCTAGTTGTTAGTTTGGTAGAGATTACTATGAACAATTAGGGATTAGAAACACCCAATTGTTATATGGAAGCATTACAATTCGGATTACGACAATTCCTCGCTAGTTGATTATGTCGAATTAAGGTGGAATCAAATCCCCCTAATTCATTATCATATAGACAATTTAGTATTTCCATATTTTGAATTATCGTATCTTGATTAGTATAATTTCCATCATTACTCTCATCGACTTTGATAGAACTGATAATCTTAGTTAACGTAAATTCTAAAGAACTAGGAGTGGAACGAACTTTCTATTCCAACTATATTGCAATAGCATCGAGAGTAGAAAACTTTGATAACATAAGCTGAAATTAGTTTTAGTTTTACTTACATTTGAGTTTCATCGCTTATTTGTAGGTAAAACTATCATTTTTACTTTTATCAAATGGCGCCGTTGCCATCTTAGTTTCGTTTAGAATTGTTTTCATTAGTATTGTTAGTCTTCCCAAAGTCCCATTAAACCCACCCACCCTTGTTTGGTTCTAACCGTGATTGTATGGTTCAGAAACTAAAAAATTTCCCAGGAAAAGCCTGAGCGCGACCCGCGCCCTATCAAGGCAAATTTTGAGCGCTGATAAGAGCCCAAAACTGTAGTTTTAACCCTGTAACAGTCATACTTTTAGACCAATTATGTGAGTAATAATTAAGAGTTAACACTGATTACGTGTTTTTATGCATTTCAGGCTTCAAAGTCCATTATGTGCAGAAATGTGCCACTTTAGCGATATAAAAGAGCAAAGGTCGGTTACTAAGGAGTTCCGTGATTAAAGGCCAAGATTCAAGAAGACAAAGCCTTTCTAAAAGCCCGGTCAAAAGCTAAAAGGCGACGTGGGCAGAAACAGCACACAAAGTCACCAGAACTTCCGAAGGCCGTATCTTTGGACTCAGACCTCGGAAGGGGGCCTACCTTATGTCAAAACGACCGGCTCGGAAAGAGATTTCCAATGGTCTATGCCTTGATCCAATCAGAGGAGCAAAAGTGGACGAAAAGTCTGTTGAAGCCAACTGCAGCTGAAGAGGCCTTTTTGGACTGAAAGAATTGGGTTTTGGGCCTGATTCTCTGGCCCAAAACATGGCTCCAAGCCCATGCACGATTTTTGGATCTGAAAACATATAAAAAAAAAAAGCTTAGCTCTTTGTTAATGGTAGCTAGTTAGACCTAAAACTATAGATAATTCTAGATCTAGTTTTCATTTAATAAAATTAAGTTTAGTTTAATTTCAATTATTATTTTAGATTAATCTTTAGAATCATTGTTCTTCATTAGTTTGATAAATAAAATAGCTAGTTTGTCAATTTCAATTCTTGTCATTTACAATTGTTTAGATCTAAATTCCCTTATTACGTAGAAAGCTAGACCTAGATTAGTTAGATTATTAATTTAGTATTTGAATCATAGTTTTATTATTCATTAGATTAATAAAATAGTGTTCTCAATAATCTAGTTTCATTTCCATTAATTGTTTAGTTTCAATTCGTAGATTCAATTATTTTTCAGTATTAGTTTAATTCAATTATTGCATGAGTAGTTTTGAATTGAGTTTAAACAAGTAAAGTTCAAATCTTTATATCATGTCTTGTTTGAATTCTATTGGGAATGATAGCATGATGATTCTCGGCTAAACCTCCATTTGAGGGGGTTGAGAAGCCTTGATGAAAGCTTGATCCCGATTATCGTAGAGTTCTCATAATTTCCTTTCCAGTCTAGAAATGATTAGTTCACCATGAGAATGGGTGTAATCGTTCACATGCTAGTTATGAATTGGTAGAAATGCCATGTGTAATTAGGGATTAGGAGTAACCAGTTGTTCTCTGCTGGCGATTCAATTCGGATTCTGACGATTAAATCGATTAGTAGGATTAAGTCGAGTTAAGGTGGAATCAATCCCCCTCAATTTCTTATCATAGAATCGACGTAGCATTCCCATAGTTGTTCTAATAGTCGACTAGTTGCATCGTAGTCTAGTGCCATTTCGTAAATCTCTCATTAGACTTTAGTTAAGAGTAATTATCGTATTAGAAACCTGACATCTTGGGAAGGACTAGGAGTGGAACGAATCATCTACTCCACTATATCTCATAGGATTGAGAGTAGAAATCTTTGATAAATCTTAGGCACATAAAATAGTTTTAGTTTACTTACGTTTTGAGTTTCATCGTTCATTTCATGTGGGTAAAACGATCATTTTATGTTTTATCAAATGGCCGCTGCCATCTTAGTTTCACTTTCGCATTGTTTTAGTAGTATAAGTACTCTTCTTAAAGTCCCATTAAACCCACCCACCCTTGTTTGATTCATCTACCGTGGTTGTCCGTTTCAAAGATTGAAAACTTCCGAGAAAAATTTGCTCGGGCCTTTTTTGCCCATAAAGGAGCGCTGACACAAGCTCAAGTTATCGGAAGTTTGAAAGCGACCAGCCAAACACCGTAACTTGAACTGACAATGGCGGCGTGACCAGCCCAAAGTGTGCACGCAGCCTCGAAATGAATTTTGCGGATTTCCACGGGTTTGATTCGAACTTTGATTTTTCAGTTTTTCGATGTCCTAACTAGTTATATACACCTAACACGCCAGTAAACAAGGCGTTATTCATAAGCGAAGCAAGGGCGCAATCAGGTATTCCTTTCTTCCACACCTCGCATCTCCTCGTTAGAGGTTTATACTAGTATATCGAGTTGTTTGGAGTGTTGACATAATTAGCTAAGTTTGGTCTTAGCCTTGTATGAGATTAAGATCCGGTCGAACAAAACACCGAGCATAATTACCCGGAACATCAACAAGCACGCCTATCTAGTATACCACTCATTTCACCTCTAGCTACTATTCCACATACTCTACGACCTGATGCCCGAATTTTAGGAGACACTCCTCTCTCGGACTTTTATAAAGCCTTGGCGATAGCCCCAAATCTTGCATCGTTCTAGCAGACCCAGTAGGGGATTTCCGAATCCCCCCAAATATTTTTAATTTGTTACCCGTTTTTCATGGTTTAGACCATGAAAAACCTTATCAACACATGCGTAGGATTGAACAAGTCCTTACAACATTCCATCATCCTATGGTTGGTGTGGAACAAATTAAACTAAGGGTATTCTGATAAAGGTAAAATGAATAGTTTTACTAATGAATAAAGCGATGAACTCTAAACACAAGTAAAAGTAAACTTTTCATATCAATCTATATTTATCAAAGATTCTACTCTCAAGTCTATGAGATATAGTGGAGTAGAGTGATTCGTTCCACTCCTAGTCCTTCCGTATGCTATGTTCTCACGTGTTTGTACTCTCTACTTAAAGTCTAATGAGAGATTTACGAAAAAGGCAACTAGACTACGATGCAACTATCCACGAAATGCAACTAGTCGACGATGGGAATAACTAAGGGAATGCTACGTTGATTGGATGATAAGGAGTTAGAGGGGAATTGATTCCACCTTAACTCGACTTAATCCCATTAACTACAAATCGTCGTAATCCGAATTGAATCGCCTTGGAAACAATTGGTTCTTCCTAATCCCTAATTACACATGGCATTTCTACCAATTAATAACTAGCATGTGAACGATTAAACCCATTCTCATGGTGAACTAAATGTTTCTAGAGTGGAAAGGAAATTACGACAAATCTACGTTAATCGGAATCAAGCTTTCATCAAGGCTTCTCAACCCCCTCTAATGGAGGTTTAGCCGAGAATCATTACGCAATCATTTCTGATTAAATTTAAACTAAACATGATATAAAGAATTGAAATTTACTTAATTAAACAATAATGAAATCTAATTTAATGACTAAAATGCAATAAGGACAGGAATTGAAATTAGATCTAGAAATGGAAATGACAAAATCGAAATTGATAAAAATACTACTTTATTGATCTAATCAAAATGAAGAACAAGATTCAAAGGTTTAATCTAATACAATAATTGAAATGGAACTAAACTTAATTAATCTACATGAAAAACTAGATCTAGAAGCTATTTTAATGGCTACTTTCTATTCTAAGCTACCTTTATTTTCTAACCTAAAAATCTACCCTTAACAAAGAATTAAGCTTTTGTTTTTATACTTTCAGATCCAAAAATCGTGCATGGGCTTGGAGCCATGTTTTGGGCCAGAGAATCAGGCCCAAAACCTAAATCTTTCAGTCCAAAAAGGCCTCTTCAGCTGCAGTTGGCTTCAACAGACTTTCCGTCCACTTCTACTCCTCTGATTTTGTCAAGTCTTAGACCATTGGAAAGCTCTTTCCGAGCCGGTCGTTTTGACATAAGGTAGGCCCCATTCCGAGGTCTGAGTCCAAAGATATGTCCTTCGAAGTTCTCACGACTTTTGTGTTTTTCGCCCCAGCGTCGACTTTTCAGCTTTTGACCGGGCTTTTAGAAAGGCTTTGTCTTCTCAAAACTTGGCCTTTAATCACGGAACTCCTTAGTAACCGACCTTTTGCTCCTTTATCTCGCTAAAGTGGCACATTTCTGCACATAATGGACTTTGAAGCCTGAATGCATAAAACACGTAATCGGTGTTAACTCTTAATTATTACTCACATAATTGGTCTAAAAGTATGATCTTTGTTAAAGGGGTTAAAACTACAGTTTTGGGCTCTTATCAAACCACCCCCAAACAGCATTTTGCTTGTCCTCGAGCAAAGATGAGAAATTAATATAAGTGACCAAAATGGAGTTCTATCTACTTCTCGTTTACCGAAAGTCGCGATTGCATTGACCATATGCAACAAGGGCTTAAACCACTAGGAATTCCCTAGTGGACGAAGTTATAGCCTCGTGAGAGTTTTCCAATGAAAGTACTCACAAACTTCATCTATACTACAACGACTAAGAAATAAAACTATTGTTTCCTTATTCATGCTCCAAACTATCTATACATCTCACTAGCTATGAACAAGAATAACCAAGTCAAAAACCTAAGCTAATATATGCATAATAATCAATCATCTATAATAAACATATATACAATTGAGTAATACTATGAAATGTCTAGCAGGTCCGTTTAAAACTTCGAATAAGCGTCCTTAAGTAGGTTCTCACAATAATAGTCAAGATACAATACTCGATTTTTCCACTCAAGTTTAGCTACTCTAGTCTTGATGGGCACACTTTACCTTACACTCTCAATGACAACAAGGAAGCCGGAGTCGATCAAACACATCTGCCACTTACTATCACACTAGCCTATTCCTAATTGAGCTAGAGGTCTTTATTAGGTGTTCATGGGATTAGGAGATGGTTTAAGAAGGAAGGAAATGGATATTCAAAAAGGGCAAGTCCGAGATAATAGAGTCTTCATATTATGTAACTAGAGAAAACCTTGTTATTTACTTTTTTCTACACTTTGTTTCCATCCTTAGCCATATTTTTTTTTTTCTTTTCTCTTTTTTTTTTTTCTTTGGCTTTTGACTCTCTTTTATTCTATTTTTGAGTTTTTTTTTTTATTTTTTTTTTTTTTCTTTTCCTTGGATGGAAACTTCTTTTCTTTATTTTCTCAAGCACTTAACTAACTTTTGTTTACACGTGTTTTCTCTTCTTCTTTCTTCCTCATTCTATTCTCGGACTTATTCTAAATTGGGTGGGTTGATTTTTTTTTTTTTTTATTTTGTTTTGTTTTTGTAACAACAGTAAAGGATTTGTGGTTTATGGAAGGCTAAAAAAAGGCTCGAGGGGCTTACTAGCGGAAAATAATTCATAGGTTTGAATTTCTGGCTATATCGATCCAAAAATGGCCTAAATTCTCGCTTAGGATATGGCATAGTGATCAAGCAAGTGGACGTGTGATTTCTCTATCCGGATTTTACTTCTCCCTTGTGTCATTTCTCAAATGTTTCGCTCATATAAGGCTTTAGGCTATATTCTCACAGGATTTGTAGAATAAGTACTCTAGCCTAGATTTCAGAAACTTACTGCTAACAATCATAGATACTCATGTAATATATTTATAGATAGATGCAAATATTATTACCTATATATTAACCTAAGTTTCTAACAATTATTCTGATGCAACAGCTACGTGAGACTTCTAGATTGTTAAGAGCATGGAGAAAGAAACAATACCAATATTCCTAAGTGTATAGCATAACTTATTTATTTATATTTTTGAATTTTTAAAATTTTAACTAGAGAACAAATGCATATTAACTCTATCTATATCCTAACAGATGCCTTATTTACACGTGTTTCTATGCCCCCCCAAACAAAAAGCATGATTTGTCCTAAAAGCAATTAAATAAAGAGGGTAGGAAAAATACTATTGAAGCGCGTGAAATTCAGGAACATCTGTAAAACAAGGTTAGAACGTACTAATATAGGAAAAAAAACTGACACAACTCTATACGAGTTCTACCCATTATGGGGTTAACAAGAATGAAATTGCTTGGGACATAAGCAGACACTAACTAGAATGAAACTTACCTTATCCCCCGCATTACTCGTCATCTTCCTCATTCTCTTTTTCCATAAAGAAGTGAGGTTCCTTCGCATCCTGCCATGCCATGATAATTTGCCAGGCTTCCCGCCATTTATCATCTATTATTGCTAACCTATTAAGAGCCACTTGGTCTGACGGGGTGTAGGGTGCAACCAGATGAGGTTGTATCATCCACCCTTGCCAAGTCATTGCACAGAAAGATCGAATAATACTATTGGTGGGTCATATAGTGTCGACCGTAATCCAATCCGTGAAGCGTGTACAAAAAACAGGAAAGAAACATAGCATAATACGAGAAACTAGAACGGGCATAAGAAGGTACTTATGCCTCATGCTATGGGATCGAGCTAAACTAGACATCAAGGTTCGGGGAAGGTCATGACATATACGTCCCGTGGCTAAAGCAAGGAAGACGCTGCAAGTGGCATCATTCACAGAAGAAAAACGCCATTCCCCTAAAATGTTTAGCATGATCCAAAACATAACAGTTCCTATGTTCATGGACAGGCTACCAAAGGCGACGTTATATTCCCCTTGGTCCTCGATACGGAAAATGCCCGTGCCATACGACTCATGCAAAAACTCGTAAGTGTAGACATACATATTGTCTACCCAATAGCACCATGGGTCTTGTATTTCAGCGGGCATAGCAACTCCAAGAAAAAATGCTAGCAAGAACCTGGTAATTTCCATTGGTTCATTATCAATGTTGATGGAGAACACTTGTTCTCCATCTGGTCTTTCAAAGAAAATGCAGTTATCGTAAAAATAAGATGCTAGAGTCGGAGAATAAAGTGCATCAGATCTTACCATAAGCGGCTCCCAGCCAACGAATGTGATCGCCTCGCGAAACCAAGCACCATAAGTAGTGCTTTGGAACAAATCTTCGAAAGATTGTTCCGGTATCAATGTTGGAGATGTCATCTCAAAATTACGCTCTGGAATAGCTGCGAATGATCCGGATACTACGCGCGAAAAATTGGAAATTTCCTGGTCCACGGAAGTCAGGGCGCGAGTGCGCTCTGAAGAAATTGAAATTTCCAGTGTTTGAGCGCGGGTCGCGCTTAGCTTGGGCGCGAGCGCGCTTTGACAAAAACTCAGAAAAATATCTAAGTATCTTCCTGGAGGGCGAAACTTTTCGAGTTCTGAGCTTCGGAAAATGAGCCAAAACGCGAGGGAATCGGGGGAGTGAAAGGTGAGTGATGGAGTTTAGGTGTAGTGTGAGTTGTGAGGATAGATTGTATCAAGTTTATATAGGTTTAAAGTTGCTAAATTGGATCGGGAAGTTGCCAAAACTAATTACGGCGGTTTCGAAAATCCTAAAATTTCCAAACCCAGCGGAAACAACTCATTTTCTTGATTCTAATTCAAACCCAGTATCTTTTAGGTTGATTTTATGATAGAATGTACCTATTTAATCTAGATTTCATCCTACCATGATATTTATTCATATATATGCCTAAACAGCCATATTTTCACCTTGACTCCGCAATAAATTCTAACACGAGGGTTATATAAAAATCATGCTGGAATAGATAAAACCACCCCCAAACAAGTTGGGAAGGTGGGGTCAATATTAAACAACCACGTATAATGAAAATGACCCATTATATTAAAAATAATTCATGCGGAGTACATTTCACTACAAAATTCAACTTACGGAAATAAACTTACATAAAAATAAATGACAAGAATGAAACTACAAATAAAACATAAAACATCAAACTATACTATCCCTAGCTACTCCGGAACTGGTGGCGGAAGGCACACGCTCTGGAGACTGCTCCTGGGCTCCTGATGGACCAGCACCATTAGTCTTTCGGCGACGGCACTCGTGTCTCGAGGGTGTATCCTCAGAAGGAGAGTCCCCGTGACGTGGGAATCGTGTCAGCATCTCGTCCCGGAACTGGCGTTGAGCTTCTAGCTCGGCCCTCATTTATTCCCACCTCTCGTCCTCTCTCTGGGTACGGAGCTCGAAGTTATGATGCATCGTTGCCTGTCGAGTCCGGAGGTCTTAATAGATAGTGTTGAGCGAACGCATGCCACGATGGATCACAGCCATGCGTTCTGTATCTGACCAGCACCTCTCCAAGGCATCCGCGTCAAAACACGTCAAGTCCTCCTCATCCTCCGAGGCATCCCCGATTTCCCCGACCTCCTCTTCATTCTCCCAAGCCCACCATCCTCTTCTTCTTCTTCTCTATCCTCAGCCAATCTCCAAACCCGTTGGACACACTCCTTATAGATCACGAGGGTTACGGTGGAGGGTGATGTATGTCCGATCGATCGCTGGAAGCCGCTCTCACTTCACATGATCTTTGTTATCAACACGTGGGGAGGGGGCAACGACCTCCCTACTCCCCTAATCATGCTCAAGTAAAACTCTAAGATCACAGAAGTCATACTTCCGCTCTGGAGTATCCATAAGATGTGGAGGCAGTTCAGGCCGATGTCGCCGGCCTTCCCTTCCCCTCGGCGTTCGACCCAATCCATCGGGTCAGAAGCCCGTGGTTGGTCCTAAGGGAAGTTCATCAAAACACAATCGCGATCTCGCATTGTAGTCGCCTCAATAACTGTCTCGTGCATCAATGGCTCTACCCCATTATGTTGGGACTCTGCGGGGTGACATCGGATGGATTCTAGGCGGAATGCCTAGAATCTCAACCAACAACTCAGTCGTCACTTCCTTCCGCCTCTTCGCCACAACTACAAAAATCCTCGTCCCTTCCAACTCCCTCGTATCGTAGAACCGTCGGACTAAGTCCTCGTGGTAATAGGCTTCAGTCGATTACCACAAGCTACTCCAGTCTCGACTGATCATCTCGTCACCGTAAAACGGCGCGAAGTGGTCGGCAGTAAAAGCTTGCTCTGGTAAAATTCGGCATTGTTGAGCCATTGGAAGTTTGAATATGATTTGGTGTTTGTAGAAGGTGTAGGAGTAATGAGGAACGACTCACTGATCAAAAACGATGGTGGTGGTGGTGTGGTGGCGCGGCAGCTTTGAATTTTTAATTTTTCGGTGGTTTTTGGTGGTTTGAATTGGTGGAGGTGGTGTGGGTATGGTTTAAGAGAAGATTTGGAGTTAGAGTTGGATTGTGGGCGTGGGTTAATTGTTTTTCTTCTTAATTTTTTTTTATTTGTTTCAAGCTTTTGGGCGTTAATGGCGGAATGGAGGAAGAAGATCGCAACTGTTGGCTAAGGTAAGGGCGCGGTCGCGCTGTCGGTGGGCGCGGGTTGGGCCCAAGCCTAAAATCGAAATTTGTGATTTTTTTCCGATTTTTCGCGAAACTTCAAATCAAAATTGCCGCTTCGTTACTGGTCCGATTTTTGCGAATGAGATATGGAAATAATCAGGAGAGAATTTCCAATCCAATGATCCATAAAACACTCTATTCCGACCGTGGATGACATATAAGATAGTGGAAAACGCCTCGAAGTGCGTGCATGACGTACGTTCTGCGAACAATTGAACTCTAAATTCATGGATTATGTCAACCCGAATCATAATACAATAAAACGGCCTAAGCAACTCTAATGGGACATAAATATTTAGTACGGAAACACGAACACCCCACCCCCAAACAAATTTTTACAACGATGCTTAGAAAATTTGTTTTAGCAATGGGTCTTTTAAAGTCAGATTCCCTAGACTTCCTAGGTTACTATGCTTATTCTTTAATATATATATATTTTTTAATTTTAAAAGTAAAAACAATAAACAGTAAAGACATAATTCACCCCATAGAGAAACATGACTCAAAAAAAAAAAAAAAAAAAAAAAAAAACATGCAAGAGTGGAAAAACGGAATTATGTTTAAACGTGGACTTAGGATCCGGTACTTACAGCCACACACTCCATAGGGGAGGGCCGGTTACCTTAATGGTGAACTCACCAATATATGGAAATGAAAGGAAATGCACCAAACACAAAAGTTGAGTCGTTTATAGTCAGATACTCGAGACTTTATCTAGACGTATGTATGAACATGCAGTTTATCGTATATCAACAACCGAAATAATTGTGGATCATTCCATAAATAAATATCACAGAAAACATATCCAAACACAATCAAGCACCAAGATTTCCTATGACTCAACCTAGTGAAATGAAAGCGAAGTTGGATAACCCAATTACGTAACCTATCATGCACCTTATTTTTCATTTTTGAATGAGTGGGTGTTCTAGTAAATAAGTGTGGAAAAGTGAATGGTTGTGGAGAATATGGTGGATATGGATAAGTTGTAGAAAGACAGCCTGTAAACAATGAGGATGTGGTTTTAGCACAAAACTCATTCATTGTGTTTGTAGGGACTGACTCAATTCTGAAAATGAAGGTGTCAAGTGGTTTGTCCTTCTGTAGTATTTGTTTACTAGGTGGATTTAAAAAATTATGGAGCACGGAGAAAACAAAAGGATCGAGTGCAAACTTCGAGATTCCTTTCAAAGGGTGGAAGGAGGGAATCGAGGTGGATGTTGTGCAAAGTAGTTCTTGATAGGGTGATTCATCACCTTCTCGAAACTCATCGAATTGCTCATCTAGATTGGTCATATCCTCGTTACTATGATAGTCCTCTACATCTTTGAGAAAGTCATCTATCTCATCCTCATCCGTAATATGTTTATCGACTAGTGTAGGGATGGAAATGTTGAGTCTGAACTTCCAAAGGAAAGAAATTTGGGCATATGATTATCGGGGAACGTGTTGTTGAAATAATCTCGAAAGCAACGCTCGATCATGCTAACCTCTCCATCCATAGATAGAAATCGGGTAATCGTGTCTTTGTTTTAAAAACATTGACTTCAACAACAAGATGGCCAAAAGACATGGACATTGAACCATCGCGGCAATTAATGAGCGCATTGGCGGTTTCGAAAAAGGTCGCCCTAAGATGATCGGACGAGTCATTAACGACTTACAGATCGAGGATGACAAAATCAATTTGATAGTAAAAATCCTGAATTTTTATCGAAACATTTTCGGCGACACCCTTAGGATACTTAATAGACCGATCGACTAATTGCAGCGCCATTCTAGTGGGTTGCATCTCGTCTAGACCTATTTGTCTATACAAATAAAACGGGAGTAACTTTACACTAGCCCCCAAGTCTAATAACGCGGTCGTCATATAGGAATCTCCTAAGGTGCATTGTACAGTAGGACGACCAAGGTCCTTATACTTAACAATTCTATTATGTTCAGATAGAGTTGGGAATTGTTCTGTTAAAAAGGCGTCTTTTGGTATATTGGTCTTACGCCTAGTAGTACACAATTCCTTAAGAAACTTAGTATGGTGTGGTAGCTTTTTTATAGCTTCGAGGAAGGGAAGGTTTATAGTTAGATTCTTAAAAACATCCCTAATCTCCTCGTAATTTGTATCCCTAGTTAACATGGCTAATTTTTGTGGAAACGGTGGTTTCTGTCTATATTTAGCAATGGTATTACCTGGGTGTTTAACCGTGGCTTCTGTTTCTTAGGTTTTGTTGTAACCGGGTACCTCTACAAAGGTAGGCTCTTCAATTTCTATTTCGGTATCTAGTAATATAGCGGGTGTAGGGACTATCGATGGGGTAACTATAGGCATAGTTACTTTGTTATCAACCACTCTGCGAATCGGAGAGTGGTGATGGCCTTTCGCTCACCTACATTTTCATATTCACTACTAGTATTATCGGTTACCTCAAAGGCTGTATTTGTTGTTTTAGGATTAGGTATTTCGTGACTGCAACACACCTTTGGGTTGGGCTTTATCTTGAGCCAACCGTTTGGTTAAATTATTAACCCATTGTAGAAGGTGTTGGTTAGATTGAGCCATGGTTTGGAAAAGTTTTTTGGCTCACTTGTATGAAGGTGTCAAGACGATCCGTGTGGGTGTAGTAGTCACGGGTGGTGTGACCGGAACTATTTCACGTGAATTATTTATGGGTGGATTTTGGTAGTTATTATTTACCTAACGATACCTCTACTAGCATTATAATTATTATAACTACTTTGACCTTGTGCTTGACTTTGTCGAGGTTGCACTTGGTTGTTATAATTATTAAAATTCCCCGACCACATCCTTGTCGTAGTGGGGCTTGGTTAAAGCCGTGCGTAGGCCTAACATATTGGTTATTGTACCCTTGAGGTGTGACGTTTTGGTTATTTCTCCAACCGAAGTTGGGATTTTGTCTCCAAGGGGCGTTAGGTTCACTATTAATGGAACAAGCCTGTTCATAGGCTATAGGACAATGGGAGTCGGGATGCTCAGGGCTCCAACAGAAACTACATGGATTTGAATTTACATTCATGACGGGGATTGGCTTTTGTTGTACCGAAATGGCCTCTACCTTTTTAGTGAGTGATTCGATTAGAGTTTTTGGCTCAGGATCGTGTTTAATTTCAAACATACCGGCGGCCTTAACTGTATTAGAAGAACTAGCGGAGCGGTGGATATCGTCACTACCCCAGGTTGTTATTTAAGCTTTTAGTTTGGTCCTCTAAAAATTTATAAGCCTACGAAGCTCCTTTGCTTAAGAAACTACCCCCATTCATTATGTCAAGGACTTCTTTATGGTGGTGTAGAAGTCCTTTGAAAAAGGCACGAACTAACATGTCTTTCGCTAAGTTATGATGTGGACACTCTATAAGGAGATCGGTGAAACGATTCCAAGCCTCGAAAATGATTCATGAGGATTTTGTCAAAAGAAATGGATCTTGGAAAGCATCTCATCCGTCTTTAGGGGTGGGTAAAAATGTTCCATAAATAGGCGAACAAGTTTAGCCCACGAAGTCCATTTAAATTAAGCGCTTTGGCAGTTAACCAAGACGCCGCCTTTATCGGCTAAGGTGAAAGGGAATACCCTTAATTTAATTTGTTCCGGTACCAACCGTAGGATGGTGGAATGTTGTTAGGACTTGTTCAATCCTACGATGTATTTGATAAGGTTTTTCATGGTCTAATCCATGAAAAGCGGGTAACAAATTAAAAATATTTGGAGGGATTCGAAATCCCACCGGGTCCGCTAAACGATGCAAGATTTGGGGCTATCGCTCAAGGCTTTGTAGAAGTCGAGAGAGGGCTCTCTTCTTCGTCGGGCATTGTGTCGTCGTGATGTGTGTGAAATAGTAGCTAGAGGTGTAGTGGGTGGTATACTAGATAAACTTGTTTGTTGACGTTGTTTTGTAATTACATTCGGTGTTTTTGTTCGGCCAGACCTTAATTTCATACAAGGCTAAAACGAAACTTAGCTAAACACATCAACACTCCAAACAATTCTGATATACTAGTATAAACCTCTAACAGGAGAGTGAGGTGTGGAAGAAAGGAATACCTGATTGCGTCCTTGCTTCGCTTATGAATAGCGTCTTGTTTACGCTTGTTCAGTGTATATAGGAGGTTAGAACACTGAAAAATATGAAAGATCAAAGTTCAATCAAAACCGTAAAATCGACAAAATTTGCTAAGGCGCGGTAAGCTCTAATAGAAGCGTGGTCACTCCACATGGGGCGGTCGCACTCAAGGTCGATGTCCAAAGTTGCAGCCTTCGGTTGTAATTTCGGCCCGAATTTTTCAACTCTGAAATGGACAACCACGGTATGAATCAAACATGGGTGGGTGGGTGAAATGGGACTTTAAGAACGATACTAACACTACGAAAACAATACGAAAGTGAAACTAAGATGGCGGCTTCATTTTGATAAAGGTAAAATGAATAGCTTTACCTGAAATAATAAAGCGATGAACTCTAAACGCAAGTATAACTAAACTAAATTATGATGCCTATATTTATCAAAGATTCTACTCTCAAGTCTATGAGATATAGTGGAGTAGAGTGATTCGTTCCACTCCTAGTCCTTCCAAGATGCTATGTTCTCAATGTGTTTGTACTCTCTACTTAAAGTCTAATGAGAGATTTACTGAAAAAAGGCAACTAGACTACGATGCAAACTACCCACAAAATGCAACTAGTCGACGATGGGAATAACTAAGGGAATGCTACGTTGATTCGATGATAAGGAGTTAGAGGGGAATTGATTCCACCTTAACTCGACTTAATCCCATTAACTACAAATTGTCGTAATCCGAATTGAACTGCTTCGCAGAACAATTGGTTCTTCCTAATCCCTAATTACACATGGCATTTCTACCAATTAATAACTAGCATGTGAACGATTAAACCCATTCTCATGGTGAACTAAACGTTTCTAGAGTGGAAAGAAAATTACGACAAATCTACGTTAATCGGAATCAAGCTTTCATCAAGGCTTCTCAACCCCCTCTAATGGAGGTTTAGCCGAGAATCATTACGCAATCATTTCCAATTAAATTTAAACTAAACATGATATAAAGAATTGAAATTTACTTAATTAAACAATAATGAAATCTAATTTAATGACTAAAATGCAATAAGGACAGGAATTGAAATTAGATCTAGAAATGGAAATGACAAAATCGAAATTGATAAAAATACTACTTTATTGATCTAATCAAAATGAAGAACAAGATTCAAAGGTTTAATCTAATACAATAATTGAAATGGAACTAAACTTAATTAATCTACATGAAAAACTAGATCTAGAAGCTATTTTAATGGCTACTTTCTATTCTAAGCTACCTTTATTTTCTAACCTAAAAATCTACCCTTAACAAAGAATTAAGCTTTTGTTTTTATACTTTCAGATCCAAAAATCGTGCATGGGCTTGGAGCCATGTTTTGGCCCAAAACCCAAATCTTTCAGTCCAAAAAGGCCTCTTCAGCTGCAGGTGGTTTCAACAGACTTTCCGTCCACTTCTGCTCCTCTGATTGGGTCAAGGCTTAGACCATTGGAAATCTCTTTCCGAGCCGGTCGTTTTGACATAAGGTAGGCCCCATTCCGAGGTCTGAGTCCAAAGATATGTCCTTCGGAAGTTCTGCTGACTTTGTGTGCTATTTCGGCCCGCGTCGACTTTTCAGTTTTTGACCGGGCTTTTAGAAAGGCTTTGTCTTCTCGAAACTTGGCCTTTAATCATGGAACTCCTTAGTAACCGACCTTTGCTCCTTTATCTCGCTAAAGTGGTACATTTCTACACATAATGGACTTTGAAGCCTGAAATGCATAAAAACACGTAATCAGTGTTAACTCTTAATTATTACTCACATAATTGGTCTAAAAGTATGACTGTTAAAGGGTTAAAACTACAGTTTTGGGCTCTTATCATATTCCCTTTCACCTTAGCTGATAAGGCGGCGTCTTGGTTAACTGTCCAAACGCCTAATTCTGTGGACTCGTGGGCTAAACTTGTTCAGCTGTTTATGGAACATTTTTACCCACCCCTAAAGACGGATGAGATGCTTTCCAAGATTCATTTCTTTCGACAAAATCCTCATGAATCATTTTTAGAGGCTTGGAATCGTTTCACCGATCTCCTTATAGAGTGTCCACATCATAACTTAGCGAAAGACACGTTAGTTCGTGCCTTTTGCAAAGGACTTCTACACCACCATAAATAAGTCCTTGACATAATGAATGGGGGTAGTTTCTTAAGTAAAGGAACCTCGGAAGCTTATAAATTTTTAGATGATCAAACTAAGCGAAATAACAACTGGGGGGGTAGTGACGATATCCACCGCTCTGTTAGTTCTTCTATTACAGTTAAGGCCGCGGGTATGTTTGAAATTTAACACGATCCCAAGCTTAAAACTCTAATCGAATCACTCACTAAAAAGGTAGAGGCTTTTCCGTTCAACAAAAGCCTATCCCCGTCATGAATGTAAATTCAAATCCATGTAGTTTTTGTTGGAGCCCTGAGGATCCCGACTTCCACTGTCCTATAGCCTATGAACAGGCTTATTCCATTAATAGTGAACCTAACGCCCCTTGGAGACAAAATCCCAACTTCAGTTGGAGAAATAACCAACATGTCACACCTCCAGGGTACAATAATCAATATGTTAGGCCAACGCACAGTTTTATCCAAGCTCCACCACGACAAGGACAGGGTCAGAGTAATTTTAATAATTACAGCAACCAAGTGCAACCTAGACAAGGTCAACTACAAGGTCAAGGTAGTTATAATAATTATAATGCTAATAGATGTATCGTCCTGGTAAATAATAACTATTCAAATCCGCCAATAAATAATTCACGCGAGATAGTTCTAGTCACACCACCCGTGACTACTACACCCACACAACCGGATCGCCTTGACACCTTCATACAAGTGAGCCAAAAACTTTTCCAAACCATGGCTCAATCTAACCAACAACTTCTACAATCCATTAATAATTTAAGCCAACAGTTGGTCCAAGATAAAGCCCAACCCAAAGGTGTGTTTCCAGGTCACGCAATACCTAATCCTAAAACAACAAACACAGACTTTGAGGTAACCGATAATACTAGTAATGAATATGAAAATGTAGGTGAGCTAAAGGCCATCACCACTCTCCGTTCTGGCAGAGTGGTTGATAACAAAGTAACTATGCCTATGGTTACCCACCAGTAGCCCCCTACACCGCTATTTTACTAGATCTTGAAATAGAAATTGAAGAGCCTACCACCGTAGAGGTACCGGTTACAACACAACCTAAGAAACGAAAAAGCCAAAGTTAAACATCCAGGTGATACCATTGCTAAATATAGACAGAAGCCACCGTTTCCACAAAAATTAGCCATGTTAACTAGGGATACTAATTATGAGGAGATTAGGGACGTTTTCAAGAATCTAACTATAAACCTTCCCTTCCTCGAAACTATTAAAAAGCTACCACACCATGCTAAGTTTCTTAAGGAGTTGTGTACTACTAGGCGTAAGACCAATATACCAAAAGACGCCTTTTTAACAGAACAATTCCCAACTCTATCTGAACATAATAAAATTGTTAAGTACAAGGACCCCGGTCGCCCCATCGTCTGATGCACCTTAGGAGATTCTTATACGACGACTTACTTGCGTTATTAGAATTAGGGCTAGTGTTAACTTACTCCCGTTTTATTTGTATAGACAAATAGGTCTAGACGAGATGCAACCCACTAAAATGACGTTGCAATTAACTGATCGGTCTATTAAGTATCCTAAGGGTGTGGTCGAAAATGTGCTGGTAAAAATTCAGGATTTCTACTATCCGGCTGATTCTGTCATCCTCGATACAGAAGTCGCTAACGACTCTGTCCCGATCATCTTAGGGCGTCCTTTCCTGGCAACTGCCAATGCGCTCATTAATTGCCGCGATGGTTCAATGTCCATGTCTTTTGGCCATCTTGCTATTAAAGTAAATGTTTTTAAAACAAAGACACATTTACCCGATTTGTCTATGGATGGAGACGTTAGCATGATCGATAGCTTCGCTCGAGATTATTTCAACAACACGTTCCCTGATAATCATATGCCCAAATTTCTTTCCTTTGGAAGTTCAGACTCCAATATTTTCATCCCTACACTAGTCGATACACATATTATGGATGAGGACGAGATAAATGACTTTCTCAAAGATATAGTGGACTACCATAGTAATGTGGATATGACCAATCTAGATGAGAAATTCAAGGAGTTTCTTAGAGCAGGTGATGATTCACCCTATCAAGAACTACTTTGCACAACATCCACCTCGACTCCCCTCCTTCCACCCTTTCAAAGGAATCTCGAGTTTGCACTCGATCCTTTTGTTTCTTTTGTGTTTCATAATTTTTTAAATCCACCTAGTAAACAAATACTTCAGAATAACAAAGCATTTGACACCTTCATTTTCAGACTTGAGACAGTCCCTACCTACACCATGAATGAGTTTTGTGCTAAACCGACATCCTCATTGTTTACATGCTTTCCTTCTACAACTTATCCATATCCACCATATCTTCCACAACCATTCATTTTTCCACACTTATTCACTAGAACACCCTCTCGTTCAAAAATGAAAAAGAAGGTGCATGCTAGGTTACGTTATAGGGTTAACCAACTTCCCTTTCAGTTCACTAGGTTGCGTCATAGGAAATCTTGGTGCTTGATTGTGTTTGTATATGTTTTCTGTGATATTTATTTATGGAATGATCCACAACTATTTCGGTTGTTGATATATGATAAACTGCATGTTCATACATATGTTTAGATAAAGTCTCGAGTATCTGACTATAAATGACTCAATTTTTTTTTTTGTGTTTGGTGCATTCCTTTCATTTCCAGATATTGGTGAGTGCACCATTAAGGTAATCGGGCCCTCCCTATAGAGTGTATGGCTGTAAGTACCGGATCCTAAGTCCACGTTTAACATAATTCACGTTTTCCACTCTTGCATGTTTTCTCGGATTTTTGAGTCATGTTTCTCTATGGGGTGAATTATGTCTTTCTTGCTTATTGTTTTTCCTTATAAAATATATATATATATATATATATATATATATATATATATATATTAAAGAATAAACATAGTAATCTAGGAAGTCTCGGGAATCTGACTTTAAAAGAGCTACTTAAAAAAAAAAAACAAATTTTCTAAACTTTGTTGTAAAACATTTGTTTGGGGGTGGGGTGTTCGTGTTTCTGTCCTAAAATGTTTTATGCCCCATTAGAGTTGTTTAGGTCGTTTAATTGTAATTCGATTCGGGTTGACATATTCTATGAATTTATAGTTCATTCGTTCGCATAACGTATGTCATGCACACACTTCGAGGCATTTTCCACTATCTTATATGTCGTCCATGGTCAGAATAGAGTATTTTATGGATCATTGGATTGGAAATTTTCTCCTGATCATTTCCATATCTCATTCGCAAAAATCGAACCGGTAACGAAGCGGCAATTTTAGTTTGAAGTTGCGCGAAAAATCGAAAATTTCGAATTAGGCTTGGGCCCAACCCGCGAGCACCGGCAGCGCACCTGCGCCCCTTACCTTTTCACCAACAGTCGCGTTCTTCACTTCCAACCCGCCATTAACGACCACCAAAGCTTCAAAACCTAAAAAAAAATAAATTAATTAATTAATTAATTAAAAAGAAACCTAAACTAACCCACGCCAACCATCAAAAATCCACTTCAAATCTTCTCTAAAACAAAACAACCACCAAATCCACCAACTTACATCACCAAAAACCACCGAAATTTACAAATTCAAGCTGTCGCGCCACCACTGCGCCACCACCACTGTTTGTTTCATTCGGTTGACTCAAATTCCAACACCACATCCCATTTAAACCCCCACTACATTCCAAACACTCCAATGGCTCAACAACGTCGAATTTTGCCGGAGCAAGCATTTACTGGCGACCACTTCGCGCCGTTTTACGGTGACGAAATGATTAGTAGAGACTGGAATAGCTTGTGGTACTCGACCGAAGCCTTTTACCACGAAGACTTAGTCCGACGGTTCTACAACACGAGGGAGTTGGAGGGGAGTAGAATTTTTGTTATGGTGCGAAGAGGAGGAAGGAAGTAACTACTGGGTTGTTGGCTAAGATTCTAGGCATTCCACCTAGAATCCATTTGGATGTCACGTTACAGGAGTCCCAATATAATGGGGTAGAGCCGTTGATGAACGTGGATAAGCATTCTGCGGAACTACAATGCGAGCTCGCATTGTGTTCGCCAAGCATCCCTTAGAAGCAACCAGCTGGCTGCAGCTCAGTGGATTGGTCGGAGCGTCCTAGGAAAGGAGAAGGTCAGCAACATCGGTCTGAACTGCCTCTATATTTTATGGATACTCCAGGAGCAGAAGTACGAGTTCTGTATCTTGGAGTTTATGCTTAACATGATTAGGGGAGTAGGGAAGTCTGTTGCACCTCTCCCTGTGTTGATAACCAAGATCATGCTAAAGTTGAGAGTAGCTCTGGCGTCTGATAGGATTTACCTCACCCTGCACCGAAATCCTCGTATCTATAAGGATTGTGTCCAACGAGTTTGGAGGTTGCCTGAGGATAGGGAAGAGGATGAGGAGGATGGTGGAAATGAGAATGCCTCGGAGGATGAGGAGGACTTGACTTGTTTTGATGCTGATGCCTTGGAGAGGTGTTGGTCAGATGCAGAGCGCATGGCCGTAATTCATCGTGGCATGCGTTCACTCAACACTATCTACGAAGACCTCCGGACTTGACAGGCTACTATCCATCATAACCGAGATCCGATCCCAAATGGAGACGACGGTGGGAAACAGATGAGGACCGAGCTAGAAGCTCGGCGCCCGGTTCGGGCCGACATGCTTGCACGATTCCCCCACCTCACGGGGATTCTCCTTCCGAGGACACACCATCGAGGCACGAAGGCGTCGCCGAAAAGATCTAATGGTAATCGCCCATCGGGAGCTTAGGAGCCATCTCCTGAGCGTGTGCCCTCCGCTACCAGTACCGAAGTGGTTAGGGATAGTATAGTTTGATGTTTTTTTTAGTTTGTAGTTTTATTATTGTTAGTTATTTTAATGTAAGGTTTAATTCCGTAATTTGGATTTTGTAGTAAAAGGGCATTTAATGCCAATTTTAATATAATGTCGTTATTTTTATTGTGCTTGATTGTTTAATGTTGATCCCACCTTCCCAAATTGTTTGGGGGTGGTGTTATCTATTCCAGCATGATTTTTATATCACCCTTGTTTTAGAAGTTATTGCGGAGTCAGGGTGAGAATATGGCCGATTAGGCATATCTATGAATAAGTATCATGGTAGGATGAAATCTCGATAAAATAGGTAGATTCTATCCTAAATTTAACCTAAAAGATACTAGGTTTGTTTTAGAATCAAGGAAACGAGTTGTTTCCATTTTCGGGTTTGGAAATTTTAGTATTTCCGGAAACTGCCGTAAAAACTTTTTGGCAACTTTCCGATCCGTTTTAGTAACTTAAAACCTATATAAACTTCATTGATTCTACACTCACAACTCACACTACACCTAACTTCAATCACTCACCTTTCACTCCCACGTTTCCCACGTTTCGTCTCATTTTTTCGATCTTGACACCTCGGGCTTCCTGCTGCCGAGAGAGCACACACTTTCAGCCAAACACTGGAATTCCAAAATCATCGAGGCGCCTTCGCTACCGACTTCCGTGGACCAGAAAAATTCTAGTTTTTTGTGGATTGTTGCCGGGTCATTCGCAGCTATTCCATAGCGTAATTTAGAGATGACATCTCCTACATTGATACCGAATCAGTCTTTCGAAGATTTGTTCCAAAGCACTACTTATGGTGCTTGGTTTTGCGAGGCGATCACATACGTAGGCTGGGAACCGCTTATGGTAAGACCTGATGCACTTTATTCTCCAACACTAGCATCTTATTTTTACGATAACTGCATTTTCTTTGAGAGACCAGATGGAGAACAAGTGTTCTCCATCAACATTGATGATGAACCAATGGAAATTACCAGGTTCTTGCTAGCATTTGTTCTTGGACTTGCTATGCCCGCTGAAATACAAGACCCATGGTGCTATTGGGTAGATAATATGTATGTCTACACTTATGAGTTTTTGCATGAGTCCTATGGGGCAGGCATTTTCCGTATCGAGGACCAAAGGGAATATAACGTCGCCTTTGGTAGCCTGTCCATGAACATAGGAACTGTTATGTTTTGGATCTTGCTAAATATTTTAGGGGAATGGCGTTTTTCTTCTTTGAATGATGCCACTTGCAGCGTCTTCCTTGCTTTAGCCACGGGACGTATGTGCCATGACCTTCCTCGAACCTTGATGTCTAGTTTAGCACGAACCCATAGCATGAGGCATAAGTATCTTCTTATGCCTGTTCTAATTTCCCGTATTATGTTATGTTTCTTTCCTATTTTTTGTACACGTTTCACGGATTGGATTACGGTCGACACTGTACGACCCACCAATGGTATTATTCGATCTTTCCATGCAATGACTTGGCAAGGGTGGAGGATACAACCTTATCAGGTTGCACCCTACACCCCGTCAGACCAAGTGGCGCTTAATAGGTTAGCAATAATAGATGATAAATGGCGGAAGCCCGGCAAATTATCATGGCATGGCAGGACGCGAAGGAACCTCACTTCTTTATAGAAGAAGAGGATGAGGAGGATGATGAATAAAGCGGGAGATAAAGTAAGTTTTAATTCTAGTTAGTGTCTGCTTATGTCCCAAGCAATTTGATTCTTGTTAACCCCATAATGGGTGGAACTCTTATAGAGTTAAGGTCGGTTTTTATTTCCTATATTAGTACGCGTTCTAACCTTGTTTTGCAGATGTTCCCGAATTTCACGCTTCAATGGTATTTTTCCTACCCTCTTTATTTAAATGCTTTGAGGACAAAGCATGATTCTTGTTTGGGGCATAGAAACACGTGTAATTAAGGCATCCTGTTAGGATATAGATAGGTATAATATGCATTTGTTTTCTAGTTAAAATTTCAAAAATTCAAAAATATAAATAAATAAGTTCATGCTATACACTTAGGAATATTGGTATTGTTTTCCTTCTCTATGCTCTTAATAATTTAGAAGTCTCCGTGTAGCTTTTGCATTAGAATAATTTTTAGAAACTTAGGTTAATATGTAGGTAATAATCTTTGCATCTATCTATAAATATATTACATGAGTATCTATGATTGTTAGCGATAAGTTTCAAATCTAGGCTAAAGTACTTATTCTACAAATCCTCGTGAGAATATAGCCTAAAGCCTTATATGAAATAAACATTTGAGAAATGACACAAGAGAGAAGTAAAATCCGGATAGAGAAATCACACGTCCACTTACTTGATCACTATGCCATATCCTAAGCGAGAATTTAGGCCCTCTTTGGATCGATATAGCCAGAAATTCAAACCTATGAATTATTTTCCGCTAGTCTCCCCCTCGAGCCTTTCTTTAGCCTTCCATAAACCACAAATCCTTTACCCTGTTACAAAACAAAACAAAATAAAAAATTCAACCTACCTAATTTAGATAAGTCTGAGAATAGAATGAGGAAGAAAGAAGAAGAGAAAAACCTGTAAAACAAAAGTTAGTTAATTGCTTGAAAAATAAAGAAAAGAAGTTTCCATCCAAAGAAAAAGAAAAATAAAAATAGAAATAAAATAAAACTCCAAAAAAAAAAAAAAGCATAAAAGGAGTCAAAAGTCAAAAAAAAAAAAAAATATATATATATATATATATATATATATATATATATATATATATATATATATGCTAAGGATGGAAACAAAGTGTAGAAGCAAAAAGTAATAACAAAGGTTTTCTCTAGTTACATAATATGAAGACTCTATTATCTCGGACTTGTCCTTTTTTGAATATCCATTTCCTTCCTTCTTAAACCATCTCCTAATCCCCGCAACACCTAATAAAGACCTCTAGCTCAATTAGGAATAGGTTAGTGTGATAGTAAGTGGCAGATGTGTTTGATCGACTCCGGCTTCCTTGTTGTCATTGAGATTGTAAGGTAAAGTGTGCCCACTGCACACTGGAGTAGCGAAACTTAAGTGGAAAAAAATCAAAGTGTTGTATCTTGACTATTATTGTGAGAACCTACTTAAGGACGCTATTCCGAGTTTCAGAAACGAACCTGCTAGGCATTTCATAGTATTACTCGTCGTATATATGTTTATTGTAGATGATTGATTATTATGCATATATTAGCTTAGGTTTCGACTTGATTACTCTATATGCATTGCTAGTGAGAGGTATAGTTAATTTAGAGCATGAATAAGGAAACAAAAGTTTTATTTCTTAGTCGTTATAGTATAGATGAAGTTTGTGAGTACCTTCACTGGAAAACTCTCACGAGGCTATAACTCGTCCACTAGAGAATTCCTAGTGGTTTAAGGCCTTGTTGCATATGGTCAATGCAATCGCACTCAGCGAAACGAGAGTTGTTAGAACTCCATTTTTGGTCACTTATTCTAATTTCTCATATTTGCTTGAGGACAAGCAAAATGCTGTTTGGGGGTGGTTTGATAAGAGCCCAAAACTGTAGTTTTAATCCTGTAACAGTCATACTTTTAGACCAATTATGTGAGTAATAATTAAGAGTTAACACTGATTACGTGTTTTTATGCATTTCAGGCTTCAAAGTCCATTATGTGCAGAAATGTGCCACTTTAGCTAGATAAAGGAGAAAAGGTCGGTCACTAAGGAGTTCCGTGATTAAAGGGCAAGATTCAAGAAGACAAAGCCTTTCTAAAAGCCCGGTCAAAAGCTGAAAAGTCGACGCGGGCAGAAACAGCACACAAAGTTAGCAGAACTTCCGAAGGCCGTATCTTTGGACTCAGACCTCAGAAGGGGGCCTACCTTATGTCAAAACGACCGGCTCGGAAAGAGCTTTCCAATGGTCTAAGCCTTGATCCAATCAGAGGAGCAAAAGTGGACGAAAAGTCTGTTGAAGCCAACTGTAGACGGAGAGGCCTTTTTGGACTGAAAGAATTGGGTTTTGGGCCTGATTCTCTGGCCCAAAACATGGCTCCAAGCCCATGCACGATTTTTGGATCTGAAAACATATAAAAACAAAAGCTTAGCTCTTTGTTAATGGTAGCTAGTTAGACCTAAAACTATAGATAATTCTAGATCTAGTTTTCATTTAATAAAATTAAGTTTAGTTTAATTTCAATTATTGTTTTAGATTAATCTTTAGAATCATTGTTCTTCATTAGTTTGATAAATAAAATAGCTAGTTTGTCAATTTCGATTCTTGTCATTTATAATTGTTTAGATCTAAATTCCCTTATTACGTAGAAAGCTAGACCTAGATTAGTTAGATTATTAATTTAGTATTTGAATCATAGTTTTATTATTCATTAGATTAATAAAATAGTGTTCTCCATAATTTAGTTTCATTTCCATTAATTGTTTAGTTTCAATTCGTCAATTCAATTATTTGTCAGTATTAGTTTAATTCAATTATTGCATGAGTAGTTTTGAATTGAGTTTAAACAAGTAAAGTTCAAATCTTTATATCATGTTTTGTTTGAATTCCATTGGGAATGATAGCGTGATGATTCTCGGCTAAACCTCCATTTGAGGGGGTTGAGAAGCCTTGATGAAAGCTTGATCCCGATTATCGTAGAGTCGTCGTAATTTCCTTTCCACTCTAGAAATGATTAGTTCACCATGAGAATGGATGTAATCGTTCACATGCTAGTTATGAATTGGTAGAAATGCCATGTGTAATTAGGGATTAGGAGTAACCCAGTTGATTCTGGAAGCAGATTCAATTCGATTACTGACGATTAAATCGTTAGTAGGATTAAGTCGAGTTATGGTGGAATCAATCCCCCTCAATTCCTTATCAAAGAATCGACATAGCATTCCCATAGTTGTTCTAATAGTCGACTAGTTGCATCTTGTGGGTAGTTGCATCGTAGTCTAGTGCCATTTCGTAAATCTCTCATTAGACTTTAGTTAAGAGTAATTATACGTAGAGAGCACAGCATGCGGAAGGACTAGGAGTGGAAAGAATCATCTACTCCACTATATCTCATAGGATTGAGAGTAGAAATCTTTGATAAATCTTAGGCACATAAAATAGTTTTAGTTTACTTACGTTTTGAGTTTCATCGTTCATTTCGTAGGTAAACGATCATTTTTATGTTTTATCAAGTGCCCCCTCTTGAAGCGCCTAGAACTCGAGTTGGACTTAAGCGCGACCCGCGCCCTATCAAGGCAAATTTCAAGTGCCCCCTGCGCTGAAGCGCCTAGAACTTGAGTTGGACTTGGAGGCCCCAGCGCTCTATCTAGGGCTATTTCGACCAGCTACCTCGCTGAGCCCGATTTTCACAGGTCAATTCAAACTTCAATTTCTTCAAGTTATTCAGTGTTTCTAACTTGTTAAATATACTGAGCTCGCATATACAAGACGCTATTCATAAGCGAAGCAAGGAGCATTCAGGTACTTGTTTCTTCCACTCCTCGCATCTCCTATTAGAGGATTTATACTAGCATATCAGGATTGTTTTGACATTTGTCGTGTTTAGTTAAGATTGGTCTTAGCCTTGCATGAGATTAAGGTCAGGTAGAAGAAAAACGCCTATCGTAATCAAACGTCAACGTCAACAAACACACCTATATAGTATACCACTCACTACACCTCTAGCTTGTATACCACACACTACACCTGATATAATGGCTGAAGAAAGAGAGTCTTCTCTCTCTGACTTTTACAAAGCCTTGAACGATAGCCCAAAATCTTGCATCATTCTTGCAGACCCAGTGGGGGATTTCTGAATCCCCCTAAATATATTTAATTTGTTACCCATTTTTCATGGGTTAGACCATGAAAAACCTTATCAGCACATGCGTAGGATTGAACAAGTTCTTACCACATTCCATCATCCTACGGTTGGTGCTGAACAAATTAAACTGAGGGTGTTTCCTTTCACCCTAGCCGACAAGGTGGCGTCTTGGTTAACTGCCCAAACGCCTAATTCTATGGACTCATGGGCCAAACTTGTTCAACTATTTATGGAACATTTTTACCCACCACTGAAGACAGATGAAATGTTTTCAAAGATTCTTTTTTTTTTTTGACAAAATCCTCATGAATCCTTTTCAGAGGCTTGGAATCGTTTCACTAACCTTCTTATAGAGTGTCCACATCATAACCTTGCTAAAGACACGTTAGTTCGTGCCTTTTTCAAGGGACTGTTACACCACCATAAAGAGGTCCTTGACATAATGAATGGGGGTAGTTTCCTCAGTAAAGGAGCCTCAGAGGCTTATAAATTTCTAGAAGATCAAACAAAGCGTAATAATAACTGGGGGGGGGGGGGGTAGTGACGATATCTCCCGCTCCGCTAGTTCTTCTTCAACAGTTAAGGCCGCCGGTATGTTTGAGATTAAACCTGATCCTGAGCTTAAAACTTTAATCGAATCTCTAACTAAAAAGGTAGAAGCTATTTTTGTTCAACAAAAGCTTATCCCCGTCATGAATGTCAACTCTAATCCATGTAATTTCTATTTGAGTCCTGAGCATCACGACTCCTATTGTCCTCTCGCTTATGAACAACAAACATCACAAACAAATAATGTTTGCTCCATTAATAGCTACCCTATTCCTAATGCCCCTGGGAGACAACATCCCAACTTCAGTTGGAGAAATAATCAACAAGTGACACCTCCAGGGTATAATAATCAAAATGTTAGGCCAGCAAACAATTACAACCAAGCTCCACCACAACAAGGACAAGGACAAGGGAATTATAATAATTATAACAATAACAATTATAATGCTAATAGAGGTATCATTCCGGTTAATCATAACTACCACAACCCACCTGTTAATAATCAACGTGACATGGTTCCTGTTACACAATCTGTAACAAACACTCCTCCACAACCGGATCGTTTCGACGCCTTTATACAAACACAACAACAAATTTTACAAGCCATCCAACTTTCCTTACAGCAGTTAGCTCAAGAGAAAGTACAACCCAAAGGTGTGTTTCCAGGTCAAGCGATACCTAATCCTAAAACAACAAACACAGCCTTTGAGGTAAACGGCATCACCACTCTCCGTTCTGGCAGAGTGGTTGATAACGCCATAACTATGCCTATAGTTACCCCACCAGTAGTCCCTACACAGGATATTGAAGTAGATACCGAAATAGAAACTGAATATCCTACCCCTGTAGAGGTACCAGTTAAACCACAACCTAAGAAACAGAAAGCCAAGGTTAGACATCCTGTTGATCCATACACTAAATACAGAGAGAAACCACCTTTTCCCTAGAGATTAGCAATGTTAAACAAGGATACAAACTTTGACGAGATTAAGGAAGTTTTCAAAAATCTAATGATAAACCTACCCTTTCTGGAAGCAATTAAAAAGTTACCTCACCATGCTAAGTTTCTTAAAGAGTTGTGTACTACTAGGCGTAAAACAAATATTCTTAAAGACGCCTTTTTGACTGAACAGTTTCCAACTTTAACCGAACATAATAGAATCGTTAAGTACAAGGACCCTGGTTGTTCTACTATACAATGCACTTTAGGAGATTCCCACACGACCACCGCGCTATTAGACCTGGGGGTGAGTGTTAACTTACTCTCTTATTATATCTATAAAAAAATAGGTCTACAAAAGATGCAACCTACTAAAATGACGTTGCAATTAGCTGATCGGTCTATTAAGTATCCTAAGGGTGTTGTTAAAAACATGCTTGTTAAGGTTCAGGATTTCTACTATCCAGCCGACTTCGCTATCCTCGATACAGAAGTCGCTAACGACTTTGTTCCGATCATTTTAGGGCTTCCTTTCTTGGCTACTGCCAACGCGCTCATAAACTACCGCGATGGTTCGATGTCCATGTCTTTTGGCCATCTTTCTGTTGAAGGTAAATGTTTTTAAAATGACGAAACAGTTCCCAGATAGGACTTTGGATGGAGAGGTTAGCATGATTGAGAGCTTAGCTCAAGATTATTTCAAAACCATGTTTCTTGTTAATCAAATGCATAAATTCCTTTCCTTTGGAAGTTCCAACTTTGACGAGAAATCCCTGGAAGTCGAGGAAGATTTTCTTCGACTCTTTTGCAACTCTTCCTTGCCACCTCGCGAGTCCCTCCCTGTCAACATCCATTAATCCCTTGATGCGATGACGGAAGATGAATTTTTCACCCTCTATCCCAGTGATTCTTTTGACCCACCTATTGAGGAATGTCTTGCATATATCAGGGCTTCTGATGATCTAGACCTGAGAGCTCTAACTGAGCCCCATTCATCCACCTCACATCATCCTGTCACTTATTCATCTTCCATCACCAATTTTCCCCACCTTCTACCTTTTCAAAGGAATCTTGAGTTTGCACTTTACCTTTTTGTTTCTCCTGTGCTTCATGATTTTCTAAATCCTCCTAATACGGAAATAATTCCCAAGGAAAAGGCATTTGACACCTTCATTTTCAGAATTGAGACAGTTCCTACCTACACCATGAATGAGTTTTGTGCTAAACCCACATTCCCATTTTTTCCATTTTTTCCTTCTAAAACTTATACATATCCAACATATCTTCCACAAACATCCATTTTCTCACGATCATTCACTTGGACACACTTTCGTTCAAAGATGAAGAAGAAAGTGCATGCTCGGTTACGTACTAGGTCTATCAGACTTCGCTTTCATTTCACTAAGTTGTGTTGTAGAAAATCTTGGTGCTTGATTCTGTTTGGGGGTGCATTCCATGTTAATTATTTATGGCAAGATCCACAACTATTTTGGTTGTTGATATATGGTAAACTGCATATTCATTATATACATATGTTAAAGATGAAGTCTCGGGAATCTGACTTTAAAATACCCATGTTTAAAACAAATTTTCTAAACTCTATTCTATAAAATTTGTTTGGGGGTGGGGTGTTGGTATTTCCATCCTAAACTCTGTTCTATAAATTTGTTATTTTGATGTTATTTTTATTGTTTTTAGTAGATTGGATGTTAAGTTGTTAAATTCAGTAGTTAAATTTGAATTATGTAGTTAATTGTTATTTGAATTTCTATTTTAATTTAACTTGGGTTTTGTCTAAGTATGCGATGATTTTTGTGTAAATCCCACCTTCCCGAATTGTTTGGGGGTGGTATTATTATTTTTAGCATTGTTTTTATCTGATCCACCATTTTAGAAGTAATTTTGCAATGAGTTGGTCAAGAATGTTGTTATTATTGGTGTGGCTATGATTAGGTATTGTGGTAGGATGAAATTTCAATGAGTTAGGAAGTTGTTATTCTAAATTTAATCTAAAAGATATTAGGTTGGTTTTGGAATAATGAATCTGGGTTGTTTCCATTTTAGGTTTTGGAAATATTTTGTTTCCGGCAATTGCCTTAAAATTTTTGGCAACTTGTTAATTCGTTTTAGAAACTAAAACCCTATATATACTTGATTCATTCTACACACAAAACCCACACATCTCACTTTCATCTTGCACCTGAACCTCTACATTTTTCCTTTTATTTTTCACTTCACCCTGCTCTTCACACATGGAGCGCACCCCGCGCCCAACACACCCCATTTCGAAAGCCGCTGTAACTTCGAATTTGACAGATGACCCGCCCACCAAGACCATTTCTGAGTGCACCCCGCACCATGACCTTCGTAGCCTCCGAAATTTCTATTTTTTTATGAGTTGTTCCAGGGTTGTTTGCAGCACTTCTAGAGTGTGTTTATTGTGATGACATCTCCTACAATCATACCGGAGAAGTCTTTTGAAGATTTGTACCAAAGCGACACCTATGGTACTTGGTTTCACGAGGTGATCATACACATAGGCTGGGAACCGCTAATGGTAAGACCTGATGAACATTATTCTCTAGCACTTACATCTTATTTTTATGATAATTGTAAGTTCTTTGATAGATCGGATGGAGAACAAGTGTTCTCCAACACCATTGAGGATGAACCAATGGAAATTACGAGGTTCTTGATAGCCTTTGTTCTTGGACTTGCTATGCCTGCTGAAATACAAGACTCACAGGCCTATTTGGTCAATTATATGTACATTTATAACTATGAGGATTTGCATGAGCATTACGAGGCAGGAAACTTTAGGATAGAGGACCAAGGGGAATATAACGTCACCCTTGGTAGCCTGTCTATGAACGTGGGCACTGTTATGTTTTGGATCATGCTAAACATTAGAGGGAAATGGCGTTATTCTTCTGTGAATGACAAAACTTGTGATATTTTCCTTGCTTTAGCTGGGGGACGTATACTCTGTGATATTCCCTAGACCCTAATGTCTAGTTTAGCCCGAGCCCATAGCATGAGGCATAAGTACCTTCTTATGCCTATTTTAGTTTGCCGTATTATGCTATGTTTCTTCCCTATTTTTTGTGCCCGCTTCACGGATTGGGTTAAGGTTGACATTGTGAGACCCACCAATTGTATTATTCGATCTTTCCATGCAATGACTTGGCAAGGGTGGAGGATACAACCTCATCAGGTTGCACCTTACACCCCATCCGACCAAGTGGCGCTTGACAAGTTAGCTATAGTAGATGATAAATGGCGTGAAGCCTGGCAAAATATTATGGCATGGCACGATGCGAATGAACCTCACTTCTTCCTATGAAGAGGATGAGGATGACGCTTAAACGCTAGAGATAAGGTAAGTTTTTAGTTTTAGTTAGTGTCTCCTTATGTCTCAAGCAAATTAATTCTTGTTATCCCCATAACAGGTGGAACTCATATAGAGTTGCATCTGTTTTTCTTTATCTATATTAATATGTTTTAACCTTGTTTTGTAGATATTCCAAAATTTCACGCGTTTCCATGGTATTTTTCTACCCTTTTTATTTCAATACTTTGAGGACAAAACATGTTTCTTGTTAGGGGGTGGCATAGAAACACGTGTAATTAAGGCATCTGTTAGGATATAGATATGTACAATATGCACTTGTTTTCTAGCAAAAATTTCAAAAATTCAAAAATATAAATAAAAAGTTTATGCTGTACACTTAGGAATATTGGTATTGTTTCTTTCTCTATGCTCTTAATAATCTAGAAGTTTTACGTTAGCTTTTGCGTTAGAATAGTTTTTAGAAACTTAAGTTAATATGTAGGTAATAATTTTTACATCTTTCTATAAATATATTACATGAGTATCTACGATTGTTTGGCAGTAAGTTTATGAAATCTAGGCTAGAGTACTTATTCTACAAATCCTGTGAGAATAGAGCCTAAAGCCTTATATGAGTGAAATATTTGAGAAATGACACAAGGGATAAGTAAATTCCGGATAGAGAAATCACACGTCCACTTGCTTGATCACTATACCATATCCTAAGCGAGAATTTAGGCCCTCTTTGGATTGATATAGCCAAAAATTCAAACCTATGAATTATTTTCCGTTAGTCGCCCCTTTGAGCCTTTCATAAACCACAATTTCTTTACCCTTTTACAAAAACAAAACAAAATAAAAAATTAACCTACCCATTTTAGAACGAGTCTGAGAATAGGATGAGTGGAGAAAAGAAAAAAGAAAAACATGTGTAAACAAAAATTAGTTAGTTGCTTCCGAAAAGAAAAATAAAAGAAGATTCCATCCAAAGAAAAGAAAAGAAAAGAAAAATAAAAATAGAAACAAAATAAAAACTCCAAAAATAGAATAAAATGAGTCGAAAAGCCAAAATAAAAAGGCTAAGGATGGAAACAAAGTGTAGAAGCAAAAAAACAAGGTTTTCTCTAGTTACAGAATATGAAGATTATATTATCTCAGACTTGTTCTTTTTGAATATCCATTTCCTTCATTCTTAAACCATCACCTAATCCCTACAACACATAATAAAGACCTCTAGCTCAATTAGGAATAGGTTAGTGTGATAGTAAGTGGCAGATGTGTTTGATCGACTTGACTTCCTTGTGTGTCATTGAGATTGTAAGGTAAAGTGTGCCCACTGCACACTGGAGTAGTGAAACTTGAGCGGACAAATCAGAGTGTTTTTGTCTTGACATTTATGTGAGGACCTACTTAAGGATGTTATCCAAAGTTTCAGAAACAGACCTGTTAGTACATTTCATAGTATTACTCATTATATATATATATATATTTATTCGTAGATGATTGATTATTATGCATATATTAGTTTAGGTTTCGACTTGATTATTCTGTATTCATTGCTAGTAAGATGTATATATAATTAAGACATAAATAAAGAAATAATAGTTTTATTTCTTAGTCATTGTAGTATATATGAAGTTTGTGAGTACCTTCACTGGAAAACTCTCACGAGGCTATAACTCGTCCACTAGGGAATTCCTAGTAGTTTAAGGCCTTGTTATATATGGTCAATGCAATCACACTCGGCGAAACCAGATTAGTTAGAACTCAATTTTTGGTCACTTATGTTAATTTCTCATATTTGCTTGAGGACAAGCAAAATGCTGTTTTGGGGGTGGTTTGATAAGAGCCCAAAACAGTAGTTTTAACCCCTTTAACAACATCACTTTTGACCAATTATGTGATTAATAAGTAAGAGTTAGTGCTTTTTATCGTGTTCTTATGTATTTCAGGCATTGGAGTTAGATATGTGTAGAAATACGCCCCTTTTGCGAGATAATGGAGCAAGGGTTGGTTACTAAGAAGTTCTATGATAAAAGGCCAAGATTCAAGGAGAAAAACCCTTTTTAAACCCGGTCAAAGCTGAAAAGTCAAAATCAATGCGGGCAGAAATAGAGCACAAAAGTCAGCAGAACTTCCGAAAGCCGTATCTTTGGGCTTAGACCTTGGAATTGGGCTTACCTTATGTCAAAACGACCGGCTCGGAACGAGATTTCTAATGGTTCAAGTCTTGACCCAATCAAAGGAGCAGAAGTGGATGAAAAAGCTATTGAAGTCAAATCCAACTGAAAACCCCAATGTGGACTGAAGAAATTGGGTTTTGGGCTCGATTTTTTGGCCCAAAACATGGCTCCTCAGCCCATGCATGAAAAAGTGGATCTAGTCTCCTCCATTTGAAGACACAAGACTTAGCTATTAAGCATCTAGTTTTTTTTACTTAGCAATTATCCAAGAACTTAGTTTAGATCTAGTTTTTACTTCATATAATTAGTTTCCATTCTAATAGATTAGTTAGAACAAAGAATTAATATTATTTAGAATCATATTTAGTTTTATAATAAATTATTAGTTTTTTCATTTCAATTTAGTTTAATGATTCAATCCTTATTTAGTTTTAGTTGTCTTAAATTCATAATTAGGCTGTCTTAATTTGATAATTAGTTAATCATCATCTTAGTTCTAGATTAGGTCTAAATCTTGTTTTAATTCATTTGGAATCATTATTATTATTGTTTAATTAGATTTATGAGTTTAATCATTTATTCAATAATGGGTTGTTCTATGTGTTCTTGTGTTAGAAATGATAGTGTAATGATACAAGGCTAAAACCTCCATTAGAGGGGTTTGAAGAAGCCTTGATGAAAACTTGATTGTTGTTAGCGTAAAATAGTTCGTAATATTCTATTCCATTCTAGAAAGTAATTAGTTCACCATGAGAATGAGTTTGATTGTTTCACATGCTAGTTGTTAGTTGGTAGATATTATCATGAATAATTAGGGATTAGAAACACCCAATTGTTATGTGGAAGCATTACAATTCGGATTATGACAATTCCTCGCTAGTTGATTAAGTCGAATTAAGGTGGAATCAAATCCACCTAATTCATTATCATATAGTCAATTTAGTATTTCCGTATTTTGAATTATCGCATCTTGATTAGTATAATTTCCATCATTACTCTCATCGACTTTGATAGAACTGATAATTTTAGTTAACGTAAATTCTAAAGAACTAGGAGTGTAACGAACTTTCTATTCCAACTATATTGCAATAACATCGAGAGTAGAAAACTTTGATAACATAAGCTGAAATTAGTTTTAGTTTTACTTACGTTTGAGTTTCATCGCTTATTCGTAGGTAAAACTATCGTTTTTACTTTTATCAAATTATGACAATCCTAGTAGGTATACTCATTAAACATTGCTGACAGAAGAAGGCACAAAGATAACAACAAATTTTTGATTATTTGAGCACACGAAGAAAAACTTAAGTAATAATTTATTTATTTATTTATTATTATTATTATTATTTTATTTACTTCTTTTTTTTTTAAGAAAATCATGGACCAGGATGACTATGATGATTGGTATGGGGACGCAAATAGTGCACAACACTATTTAGTTCATCAATTTGTTGGCCGAGCTGAAGTTGAATGGCCCCCTGGTTGGTAATGAGCGTAGCAAATAAGATAAAAAAATAGATAAGTGATCAAAATCATATCCTAATAAAAAATAAAATCCTAACTCACTTTCGCAGGCATCGCGATTGCATTTACCATATGCAACAAGGCTTTAAACCTTTAAGTTCCCCAAAAAGGACGAGTTATAGTCTCGTGAGGGTTTTCAGGTGATATACCCACAAAATCAATCAATAGCATGTTCAAGAATGATAGTATTTTTCAGAGAGAGAAATTCCTTACCCACTTAGTGCTTACTCCAATAGACAATCTCCATTGCTAACTACATTGCTGCAAAGACTCATAGATTATGATGGGAGATAGTAAAAATTGACAAAATTCTCAATCAAGGCTTATGTGTGTACTTAGTCAATCTCCTATACTCTCCTATCCAAGAAACGGAATCCCTAGTTTACCTTTAGACAGATAATCTCGACTTTCAATTCTCACCGGTCATACTCTCAGAAAAGAATCTCTCAGAAGATGGTCTACTATTTTACCTCATGTATGTGGGGAAAAGAATAATGCATACGAACATCCCACATACTTCCTTGAAAAACAGACTTCTGAATAAAAGTAGTCTCATGGAAAAAATGTCAATCACATATGAAGTGTCGGGTCCTTCACTTTAGCATCCTCTCACCTATTCTAGACTTAAACACCATCTTGTAGTGATAAGTCATGGGTTGTAACTTGGCTTGGGTATTGGTTTATGAAGGAAAGGTAAAAAGGATTCTACGGTTGTTTCTGAAAACACTAAGGGTTTTGCTTTTTTCTTTGGAAGATTTTTTCAAATTCTCAGATTGCGAGAAAAATTCTTCCTTTGTCTTACCTTTTCCATCCATTCTGTTCAACTTTTTTTTTTTTTTTTTTTTTTTTTTTTTTTTTAAAAGCTCGAGTGGTATATCCTTGATTAGTAATCGGATATGTTTGTTTTCCACTAGCTTCTTTCACTTTGAAACGTAATGATGGGATTCATTGTATCTCTCTGGTATTTCCTTGTAATCTTCCTTTTGTGGTCTTTCTTCCTCCTTGTGCCCCTCGTATTCTCAGAAACATATGGGTATGGATGATAAAGATTTTGGCTATACTCCTTGTCTGGAGTTGGGTAAAGGGTAGAGGGTTTTATGAAAGAAAATGTCTTATTATAAGGCGCAAAAGGGTTTAACATGATGGTCCTACTAGGTGGGATAAAGGCTGAATGGGTTCACTACTTGACTTATCGATGATACTTGCTTCAATAGACTACAAGACCTAATGGCTATCTCCCCAGTTGATGTCACTTCGTGATTAACCAAATCAACGAATAATGAGACTATATTACAACGACATAAAGAACTGAAAGATGATGAGTCACTAAGACTCGGATTTTTCGTAAGAACTCTCCAAAGAATGGGTATAAAGCTCAAGTCTCACGGGCTAAGTCTAAAAATTCTACTTCCAGTTTACTAGGGGTTTAAATCTCTCTTCTAGCAAAAGTATACAAAACTGATCAAGTATTATGGTGGTGCCTTGATAAAGAATTCTATCAACAAGAACTATGTCCGAGCATAATAAATAGTCTAAGCGGTAATGAAATCAATAATATCAACTATCTATCAAACTCAACACTAAGCAGTATAGAATATATATCCCAGACTCATCATTAAAATTCATTTTTCTCATCATATATATAGAAACAAAAATATTTATGTTTTTGAAAACTAATTTTCGAAATTCATTTCTCAAGTACACCCTCCCCCAACTTAACATATGCATTGTCCTCAATGTATAGAAATTAAGTAAATGAAATGAATGAGAAAAAGGGAAGATGTTACCATTGATGCCGAATTTTTACGTCAGATCCTCAAGACGTAATGTGAGTCTTTTAAAGTCAGATTCTCAAGACTATATATCATGCATTGTCAATTTGGAGTGAGGAGATCAGATTTTCTCACCCAAATCTGACGAATGTTTGGAGGACGAGGAGGTCTCACTTTGTGGGTCATCAAAAATACTCCTTGATATGTTGGAAAGATTGTTGGTGAAGTTGCTTCTCTACCTTGAATTATTTCAGGTCTGATGATTGTGTGATAGGCCTTGTGGTTCCCCTGTGTAGAAGGTTGACGAAAATCTCTCTTTCTAACAGGACAATAGTATCTGATGTGCCCTTTACCACTACAGTGATGATAATGGATGTCTGGCTGACTACGCTCAGGGTGGGCAGTAGACTGGTTCACATACTTCTCTCGTTCAGACAATAATGGTGTAGAAGAGGCTTCAACAGTGCAATTCTTCTTATCAATATGGTCCACTTTCTGTTTCAGAAGACTCATTTCAGTTTCTAGATTCTTTTGTTTTTCCAAAACTTCTTTAAGCTGATTCTCTAGCAACTGATTTTTCTGGGTAGAAGTCTGTAGTTCATCCTGAAATGTAGAGTTCATCTTCTCAAGATATGATACTCTCTCTGTCAATTTTCCATTCTGCTCACTTAAATTCTGAATTTTCTTTTTGGCTAGCAACGCCTCGTGGTGTGGTTCTCGTGTTCATCATAGTTTTTGTAGATTGAGCACTTTCAATTGTATCTTGAATGGGACGAATTCTTGTATCATGCTATCAAGGAAGTACACCTCTCCACCTTCGGCTTCATCACAATCCTTATGCAACAGTGAAAGATATTTATGTCCATGGACATCTTACCAAAGTTGATCTTCATTTCACCGTTGTGACAATTTATCAAGGCTTTTGCAGTAGCGAGGAAAGGTCGGCCTAGAATAATTGGAATTTTATCAAAGGCTTCATGGGTGTCTATCACAATGAAATCCAATCGGATAGTAGAAATCGGCTACTTGAACAAGAACATCCTCAACTATGCCTCCGGGAATCTTGGTAGAGCGTCACTAACTTCAATTTGACTTGTGTAGGCTTTAGGTTCTCCAGGCCCAACGCTTGGTACACATGATATGGCAAGAGATTAACACTAGCACCAAGGTCTAAGAGAGCATTACCTGTGAATTTTTCTCCTATCCCGCATGATATTGTAGGACTTCCCGGATCTTTGAGCTTGACCGGAGCTTGTTGATGGATAATAGATGTTGTTTGTCCAGCCTAGAAACGCCGCTTTGGAACATGAGTACTTCTCTTTATGTTGCATGCATCCTTCAAGAATTTGGCATATGATGGCAACTGCTTGATCGCTTTGAAAGGGATATTGATGTTATCTTTCTCAAATGCCTCCTTCATCTCTAAAATTGCTTGTCCTTTTGCTTTGAGCAAAAAACATAGGAAAAGGTGTTTTCGTACAAACACATCGACATGTGTTTGCTCTTCTTTTCTCTTTGGCATTCTTGCATATCTTGTCTTGGTCATCTTGACAAATGGGAGTGGAAAGGATTTCCCCACTTCTTTTGAACTTCATTAGAAATCTTGACCCGATTGCTCAGAAGCAATGTCATCATGAGAAGGTAAGTCAACCTTGTTGTCTATCTTCAATCCTGATCTGAGAGTAGTAACTGAGCTAACATGATCATGGAGGTGATCAATACTAGAAGTTGTCCCAATGTGGCATACATCTTCACTCTTCAATATTGGTTCCAATAAGCTAGGTTGAGTGGCTTGTGTCTTTACAGACAAAGCAGTAGTGAGTTTGTCGACCTTAGCCTCTAGAGACTCCATTCTAGAACATTGACTTGCCTGAGATTGCTGGAGATTGAGCTGAGACTGTGCAAGAAGCTCTAGAACACTTTCAAACTTCTGATTTTTCTGTGATAGCAAAGTAATTGCATTCTCCAGGTTGGCAGGTGCGGCATAATTTCTCCTAGGATCAGGCACTAACTCTCCACTTGTATTAGAATTCAGTTGAGAGTATAATTGTTGTTGAGGGACCAACTGTGAAACTTGACTTGTCTGTGGAATATAACTTTGATCTTGAGAACTTGGGGGTCCAGCATTTTGTCTCCAATAATTACCTTGAAAGTTATTACCACCTTGGTTGGGCCTCTGAAATGAGTTCACATTGTACTCTCCAACTGATGCATGTTGATAATAACCAGGACATTCTAGAGTTGCATGAGAAGTGTCTGAACAAACTTCGCAGTATTGGCTACCTTGCATGACTGGGAGAGATTTAGCTTGAGACTTGTTTAACTTGGAGGGATTCATAGAGAACTGATTAAATTTCTTACTTAGAGTTTCAATGCTGGTGGCCAGGCTGGCCAATGTAGACTTCAGTTCTTGATCTGATTGTTCATGTGCTTGGTAACCAAATTGCTTTGGCTCCCCCTCCATGCTAGCAACATCCTCGTTGCTAGTAGTCCATTGTTGTGTTTCTTCAGCTAAATTCTCGAGAAAGTTGTAAGCTTCCTCTCCATCCATTGATGTAAACTTGCCTTTGTGCATTGACTGTATCATCTGCTTGTTCATCATCGAGAGTCCTCGATAGAAAAAATGAGCAAGTATGCTCTTATCATAACCATGATGTGGACATGAGACTAACAAATTATTGAATTTCTCCCAGCTTTGATGATATTCTTCAGTCACCTTCCCTTTGAAATTGCTGATGGCTTGCTGCATGGCATCTGTCTTCTGGGGTGGGTAGAACTTGTTCATAAACTTTGTTCTCAACTTCTCCCAGTTATCTATTGAATTAATCGGCTGTGCAGTTAACCATTCGGATGCTTTACCTTCGAGGGAGAGTGGAAAAAGAATTAACTTGATACTCTCATCCCTGATATTCTGGTTCTTGAAAGTTCTGAGGACTGATAGAAATTTGTTCATGTGAACATAAAAGTCAACATTTAATGCGAACCATTGAACTTTGGAAGCATAGAGATTACCGATGCTCTAAGTTCAAACTGGTTAGCTTCTGTATCTGGAAAAACAATACTGCTTGGTGGGTCTCCAATGATTGGCGAATAGAAATCGCTCAACTTCTTCCTCTGTTGTGCTTGCATGGGTGGGATAGCTTCAGGATTATTGGTGTCTACAACACCTCCATCATTAAGTCATGGCCATTATATCAATCTGTATAGATAGTATTCTTGCTATCACGAAGATGATGAAAAACTATCCTATTATGCTTGAATGCAATTAAACTAATATGCAACTATTCTAAATTATACTAATATGCAAAACTACTTTCCTTCAACTGGGTTTGGCTTTGCAGCTAGTATCTCATTGTCTAAAGTCGCCTCTTCTAGGGTTATGGTGAATCACTTGGATTGCTTAAGTACCACGTCCACGACGATAGTCCGCTTTTGTCAAGATTCGCACAAGAAACACTAGAGTTTGATGTTTCATTTGTGTTGGCTTACAACTTCAATTGTTGAAAAGGTCCTAAATGCAATTATACTAGAAAGCAATAAAACTAAACTATGATGCAACTATACTAAGAAAGCAATAAAACTAAACTACGATGCAACTATACTAAGAAAAATAAATAGAATGAAGATTCGACTAACCTGGATGGTAGATCTTGTCTTCGAGATGTCCTTCAAGCTTCTTTCTTTCTTAAAAGGATGGATGATGCGGCTAAAATTACCTCAAGATCCAAAATTCTAATCTTGAAAGAAAACGTTAAACATAAACAACTTAAGGCAGCGGCGCCATTGACACTCTCTCTTTTTGCGTATGTAGATGGTATATGATATAGATGTATGATGGTCGTTGAACAAAAGAGAAGCGTATCAAAACCTAATTATCCCTCAATAAATAAAGGATGAGTAGGGTATCGTTCCACTTTTAAGTGTATGTTATGTGAAGAACGAGACCTGGAAAGGGGTTTGAGGATTAAAAACTAATATTGTAGAGATTGTAGATTCTAATGCTAAACTAAGCTAAACTAACTAAACTATTGAGAATTTATAAGAGGGAATTCAAGAGATTAGAATCCACCAATACTTTTAATCTATGATCTTACTCGCTTCATGGTTGTTCTTACAAGTAGACTACAATTAGGCAATCGAAATCTGCCGATGCCCCCTGGATCTAAAACATCGTTAAGAATTAACTTCTACTTAAGGTTGTTCCTATGTTCATGTTACTAGTATCTTCTTTCCTTTTATGTGAGCTTGGGCAGCTATTCAATGAATCACCATCTAAGGCAAACACAAGGAATACTTCCCTTACTCTAAAACACTACACAACTAGAAGAAAAGTAGAGAATAATAGTATAATATTCAATTACAATAAATAAAACTCTATTCTAGCATTATATTCAATTGCAATAAATAAAAGCATGTTACTAGCAAATATTCAATTGCAATAAATAAAACCCTAAACTAGCATGATATTCAATTGTAATAAATAAAAACCTTAATCTATACTTCCATCCCCTGGTGTGGGCAATGGAACTAATAACTAAAAACATAAAGAACTAACCTGATTGAAGAACACTATAAACCAGAAGAATCATTAAACCTTAAGCACTGGCTTCATCTCCTCCCTTGAAGGAGAAGATTAGCCTTCCATATAGAAGGAAGAACACGAAGAACGAGAAGAAGAAGAGTTGAAGAACATAAGACTAGAAAGACTAATTTATTAAGACTTAGTTAAAACCGATCTTTTATTATTAATCTCTCTCTCAGCCTCAAGTTAAGAGACAAGAATATAAGTGAATTGGCAAATTACATGAGGCACTTAGGTCCTCTATTTATAGGGGTTACAATGAGTTCTAGAAGCATTCCAAACCGTCATTTATTTCCTAATACAAATAGACTTCTTTTCCAACTTCATGTCCAAACCGAGAAGGAATTGGCCACGTGTCGATCCATGCGTCGGACTCATTATCCATGCGTCTCGACTCAAGAAATGCGTCGGGCGCTCGATCTATCGTCCCGGACTCATTCAATGCGTCCGGGCCTTTCGATCCATCGTCCCCGCACGATAAGCCGATTTCTCTTTTGCTCTATCCTTCTATCCTCTTTTTGGGCTTTGGTCCAAGCAACGAATCCTTTGGCCTTGGGCTTCCAAATAGACTTTAATATAGGTCCAAGTCGCATCTTTAACAGCTCCAATTCCTTGGCCTTCTCCATGATTGTCCACGGGCCTCCCATGAGATCCTTAATGCTCCGAATTGCTTCGTTTTACCCTATTTTCTCTAATATTCTATAAAACTCTCTTTTTTACCTGTAGAATCTTAAAACACAACTTATAAACACTATTAGTCCACTAAGATGGCTAAACAAGAGGCATAATCGAGGGTTAAATAGCACTTTTTGAGCACTTATCAGAGAGCATGATTTTCCAAGGACTGAGAGTGATTTCCCAAGATTGCCTACTGTTCAATGTCGTGCATTGCTTGACGGTATCAAAGGGTAACTCTGGAATATGGAACTCTGGGTTATTCATTGGAATTTGAAGTATGTCGGAGATAATTTCCCTAGTAAATTCAAATCGTTGTCCATGGGCATGGAAATAGAATTTACCAAGTTCAGGTCCGCTAAATTGGTAGAACATTAAAACCAATTCTCTGGAATAAGCAGCTTCGAATGATATAGAAGAGGCACCTATCCTTGACATACAATTTCTGTGTCAAAATATGGAGAAAACAAGCTATCATAAAAAAAAAACAAATAATTTTTCTCGGACACTATCTTTCTTGGTTGATCCATTTGAAAGTATAAGTAAAGGAAGGATAGTGAAGAATGCATGAAATGAAGATGGCTGAAAAGAAGAGATTTATAGCCAATAAATGAGCCTGTACGAATCAGGATGGCAAGTGTAGTTAGATCCAGAATTAATATGTGGTAAACACAAGTAAAATGTGTGTTGCTGTTACACATAATTATGTAACAACAACTATGGGTATCCATAGTAGGTCTTTTCATTTCAGATTCCCAAAACAATTAACGAGGGGTTCACAATATTAGAAAATATGGAGGAAGGTTTCACATGGCAGTTAGACCAACACATATTTTCTATCTTGAGTTGTCAAATATGGTATTGAAAATAATGTCCCTAAGACTGTTATTAAGGTATGCAAAGAGATAGAACGTACGGAGGTGCAGTAGCCACAGTATAGTTAGACCTACAGATAATTTTTGAATTGATGTAGCAAACCTCAATAATGACAGATGGATAGTATGATCGAACTACATGCACGACATGTGTTAGCCCTTACCGTGTAGCGTGCACGACTTTTTATGAATACAATGAGTCGAGATTGATTTATTTTTGTGAGTTATTGATTTTGTTTATTTGTTTTTGAATTTTTGATTTTTTTATGTTTATAATAAGGTAAAAAATATAACTAATACACACAAATATTAAATAGGGCACTTCTCCATTTAAACCGTACAAATGTTTGAGAATTATTTAACACACCACACTAATATATAAAAACATTAAAGAAAAGGAAAGATGGACGTTACATAGATCTACACATGTTGAAAGATGTTATATATGCATAACTAACAATATGATAACGATAAACACCGTTATCAGGAAGACCATGAATGCAGCATTACATTGCTCCTTTCCGAATTTCTCAATCAAATCCATTATGCTGAAAACGAGGAGAGGTGGTGAAGATTAATTTGTGGAGAGTGAGAGAATGGGACGAGTGAAGTATGGGGAGGAGGGTCGAGTTTTATAGTAAAAAATCTGACCGTTTGGGGAGTGTGAAATAGAGTTGTTGGGCCTAGTGGAGAATCAGTCTGTTGGACTCGATTAGTAGGCCCAACTTGTAATGCTTGACATGTTCGGGATTTCTCAAAAAACTTAAAACGCCGAATCCCGATTCATTTCAACTCCAAATTTGACAAATGAGCTACCAAAATTATCAGCATGAAAAATGCCATTTAATGGAATATCGCATGCTCAAATGTAAAGTTGTTTATGAAATAAGTAGTTGATACAACTAAGATTAAAGTCATTGCCCGTGTCCCTAGTAGGCAACATCCAATGTTGAACACGAATCTCGTTGGGCACTTTGTTAGTGCTAAAAGGGAATGGAAAAAAAAAAAAAAATATATACATGGTGAGTCTTTTAATGTCAGATCCTTAAGACGATTACCAACCTGTGGGAGAAACTGCATGGTGACGAAGTTTATCCTGTTGAGCTGGTGCTAGGCAAAAATATACCTTATACCGGAAAGTATCGGATAGTGATTGAAGACCTGGACAAAGTGGTGTTTGACAATGCATACACCACCCCATCCGATGTGCATGTCGTTTACGAGCAAAAATACTATGACCATTACCTATTCGAGATGAGTGAGATTTACACCAAATGATTAACTAAAGTTCGCAAGAAAGATAGTAGAAAAGGGAAGAAAAGGACGGAGGGAAATTTTTTTGTACCCATTGTTTACCAAAAGGCATGTTTGCTAGATTGTCAAAAGACATTTATTCTTAGTTTTGAAATAGAGTTGTTGTGGACTACGGTTCCGGTGCTTGTAACCACTCACTCCAAGATAATAATGAGAGAAGAAAAGAAAAGAGGGCCCGGGTACCAAAATGGAGCACTCCCTTTATATAAGAATGGAATGGAGTACACCAAAAGAAAAAAAAAAAAAAGTCGTTTAAAATCAGAAACTTGAGACATTAATCAAACCATGTGGGGTCCTCAATTATCAATAAACAATTTATCATAAATCAACAACTGAAAAAGTTGTGGGTTTGTCCAACTAACACATTTTTCCAAACAGATTTAGACACCAAGATTCGTTACCCCGAGGTTTAGTAGACCGAGAACCTAAACGAGAGTTCACTTTGGTTTTTCTCAAACGGAATGGTATTCAAGTAGATGATGATGAGAAAAGCGATGCTCGTAAAGCACACTTGGGAAGTAGATGTTTTATAAGGAATGAGTAATTGGGTTTAGCACTAAACTCATTGAATGAATGGGGCTCTACTGTATCGTATTTGAAAAAGAAAGACTCTCGTGGTTCATTTATGGGTATGACATTCGCGCCAAAAGGATTGAAAAACTCGTGAAGAATGGGAGAGGTGAGAAAGTAGAGTGCAAACTCAAGGTTATGTTGAAAGGGTGGAGAATGGGAAATCGTGGTGATAGAAGGTGGGTGGGTTTCTATAGGTGGTAACTCCTCAGAGGCTCTCAAGAATTCTAAGTATTCGTCATCCAACTTGTCTGGATTGACATGATAATCCTCATCTACAAAAGTATGTGCATCATTAAGGTATTCGTTAATATCCTCATTAGTGAAGTTAGCAAAGAAATTGTCTTTGTCGTCCTCCATAAGAAGAATGGGTACCAATGTTGGAGTTAAGACATCAACCGAACTGAAGATTATGTTGATCTCACCATCCATAGTTTGTGGCATCAGTTTGAAAACATTTATTTCCATAGTGAGATTTCCAAAGGACATGGTCATGGAACCATCACGACAATTGATGAGGGCGTTTGCAGTTGCAAGAAATGGACGCCTTAGGATGATAGGAATGGAATCACAGGCAACTTCTATATCTAGAATGACAAAATCAACGGGATATAGTAAAAGTCTTGGACCTATACGAGGACGTTTTCCATAATGCCTTTGAGATACTTAATGGAACAATCGGCTAACTGCAGAGTCATGTTGGTAGGTTTAAGCTCATGAAGACCTAGTTGTTTAAACATGTAATATGGAAGTAAGTTCACACTAGCTCCTAAGTCTAGTAGTGCAGTAGCAGTATATTTGTCACCCAATGTGCATGGAATGGTTGGTCTACCAGGGTTCATATATTTGACAACACCATTGGATTATGTGGTGGTAGGGAACTGTTCGGTGAGGAACGCTTGTTGAGGAACATTTGTTCTCCTTTCTGTTGTGCACATATCTTTCAAAACTTTGCATGTTTTGGCAATTGTTTAAGGGCATCGAGAAAAGATAAGTTGATGGTCAAATTCTTAAAAGTTTCTCGAATCTCATTAAAATTTTCATCAGGTTTGTTCTTTGCTAAACGGGCAGGAAACGGTGCCTTGGGTTTGAATTTGGCATATGGATCGACCTGCTCTTTTCTCAAGTTATTAGTTGGTAATGTATTTGGAATTGGTGCTTCCAGCGTAGGTTCATTATCAGAAACAGGTACATTGGAAATGTCAGCTACCTTTGATTGATCATCTGGCATACGTATCTAATTGTCTACGGTTTTGCCATATCTAAGAGTTGTGATTGCATTCACCTCACCTTGGTTTGGATTACTTGTAACAGGTGCATTATTGAGTTCAAAGGCAATGTTCACTGGCTTAGGGTTTGGAACAGCTTGTCCAAGAAACACACCTTTCTGACTCTTATCCTGAGCTAAAAGTTGAAGCGATTGTTGGATAGATGTTAGTATTTGAGATTGTTGGTTCATGTAAGCCAAGAAAGTCTCATTTTGTCTTATCAGTAGCGAGTTGCACAGGTGGTGCAACAAGGACTAATTCACGGTTATTGCTGAGAGGTTGAGGATGATAACCATAACCTGGATTGGCTAAAATAGGGCTGTGGTTAGGATTGGAATTACTTGGAAACTGATTTTGACTTTGTTGGTACTGGTGATTATTTCCTTGACGGTATGGAATATAGTTGGTGGTAGATTGGCGAAACCAGGAGGAGCCATCTATTGGGTATTTGGGTGCCAAGCAAAATTTGGATTTTGTCTCCAAGGTGCATTAGGGATGTTGAATGCACATGTCTCTTCCGATGGTTGTGAAAATGAAACATATAACAAGGGACAATACGCATCAGGATGATCAGTACTTAGACAAAGAACACATGGGGAGATGTTAACGTTCATGACCTGTTTTGGTTTTTGATCGTTTACCTGAACTGCTAGGGAATCTACTTTTTTAGTTAGGGATTCTATCAGATTTTTTAATTTGGGATCGGGTTTTACCTCAAAAATAGATGTAGCTTTTGTAACAGTGTCCTTAGCTGACCTAGAAGACCCCAATGTGTACCTCCTGTTGCTTGATTTTCAAGAAAATTATATACTTCAGTAGCTCCTTTGTCCATGAACCAACCGCCGTTCATTATATCTAGTGTTTCTTTTTGATGATCGGAAAGTCCATTAAAGAAGAACAAGGACAACGGTGTTGAGCTAATGATGAGGACATTCTAAAAGAAGATCAATAAATCGACTCCATGCTTCTGTAAAGGATTCATGAGGATTTTGATGAAAGAATTGGATTTTCTGAAGCATTTCAGTAGTTTTCTTCTGAGTATAAAATTGTAGCTTGAAAGCTTGCACAAGTTTATTCCATATTTCTATGGATTGTGGTTGTTGTCCTGCTAGCCAAACTGACGCTTTATCAACTAAAGTGAAAGGAAACAACCTAACGAAGACTTGCTCGGTAGAGACTGATGGATGGTGAAATGTGGTGGCTACTTTCTGAATCCTACGGAGGTGATTGTAAGGTTTCTCATGGTCTAGACCATGATAAACAAGTAACAAGCCAAAAACGTTAGGTGGGATTTGAAAATCACCGGCAATATCCTCGAGTTTGATGCAGGAAGAATGTCCTTCCTGTAAGGCAGTATAGAAGTCCGAAGGGGCTTCTCAGCTGGTGGAGTTTCGTCAGCCATAACGAATGAAGTTAATGGCAACAAGGGATCATGATGATTTTTATTAACAGATGAAGAACTATGTTGAGGTGAGAACTTACGCAATTGCTTATCGTATTTTCTCCTACGATAAGTATGTTCAAATTTTTTATTATTACCAGACTTTAATCTCACGCAAACATAAATTTGATCTGATGCACAAAAGGAACTTATTATTACTTGAGTGTTATTATTTTTTGAAGCATTAGAAGTGAACAACGTAGGCCTAAGCTGCACAACAATTTTTTTTTTTTTAGTTAATTAAAATTTATGCAAGGGGTAAAGGCACAACATATATATATATATAGTTAATTAAAAGTTATGCAGATAAAGTATAATCATGCAATCATGCAAATACAACTCACAACTCATACGTATAGAATGGAAGTACAATCATGCAAATACAACCAGCCTACTCATACATTACTAGATATAGTAGCATGTGAAGATACTCTACTCATACGTATAGAGATACTAATAGGGAAAGCTGTATCATCAATAATTACTTCGATACACACAGGCAAATACACATCAGTAATACGTATATGTAGACTAAGAGGCAAATATATATTACGTATAGGTATATCTACGCTAACGCGAATTTATACTACACGTGTTATGCATAATGGTTTGATTCTGTCAATACTCATTGAGATTGCGAATGTCATATAGAGAGCAGCTTCACCCCGAAGGGCATAGAAACAACTTACCCAACTTAGATTTTAACTCTCGTTGGAATGTTCTCCTCTTTCTTGAAAAAATCAAATTATTAAACAAAACATGGTTCTCATACGTAGATAAAGACTAAACATGTATCAATGTTTACTTATATATAGAAATAAATATAACCATGCAAAATAGAATCAATGGCATGGATATAAATATTAAGATGCAATATGAATTCACTTACGCATATATATACGTTAACAGGCATACACACATGATTCATACATATTTCTAACCTAATATGCAAAGAATAATCCATTGACTACGACATATTAGATAACACATGTGCATCATATAATAGTATATTAATATTATAACCTGTTAGCGCCCCGCAAGTCCACCAAAGAAAAAGAGAAAGACCGCTCGTGCAAACCCGTGTGTACCCGAACTCCAAAAGGAATGTGAAATAGCTGTTGCAGTTGCAAAAACTTAGGCCCGACCCTATAATGAATAAGTCCAGGAGGTGCTTTTGTTGAAACAGGAACAAGAACGGAGAATATCAACCAACGCGCGTGAGGTTTGGATGGCGGAGGCGACTCAAGTATCGTGCACGCGCAGTAATCGTTCGTAGTAGGCTAAAATTTTCACAGAAGTCTTATGTCAGGGTGTAGATTAGGCTCTAGGTCTTAACTTTTGGAACCTGTAAGTGCAACCAAAAATCAGTATTCGAATCAATACCAAAACGCGGGAAAATTCAAAAACGAAGAAAAAAACACAAGAAAATGAAATAAAGAAAAGGTAGGAGATTGGGGGGTTTCCCCTTGGAGCAATTCCAGCTTGGAAGGGAAGATCCTTTGGTCCTTAAAATGGCAGCGACGCCATTTGATGTTAGTATTTTTGTGGGGTAAAGATTTGAAGTTTCTTTATCCGTTTTTGTACCAACACTCAAATTCGTTACTCATGTTCTTCTTGTGTTTTGTTAGAGTAAGGGTTCGTTCCAACTTAAGACAAGGATAACATTACAACTAGAATTGTTCAAGGAAAACTAGTGAGAAGGATTTTTTTATGATTGAGTTATACTAAAACTACTTAGCTTACTTTTAGATTCTTAAATTAAGGTTACATAAACATGCATCCCTAAAAAAGAGAAATAGATAGATATAAAGGGGTGGAGAGTTAAATCCACTCATGGGAAGACAAACCTTTATTGATTGAATTTAGTTTATTACATCTTTAATCTTTTTTAGAATTCATAGACAAATCTTAATAAAGATTAGAGTTTTGATCCCTAACAATATAACTCATCTCTAAGATCATATTACTAGCATGAGAAACAAAAGCAATGACTTATCTCTAAGAAATCACCTAAATTCCTAACTAGACTCTACACTAACTACCATTTTGGGGTAGGATATAAAGTCTAGTTTATTTGTCCTAAACAAATAACTAGAATTCAATAACAAAAGTTATTCCTCACATGAGCTTCATTAACCTTTCACAAATGAAGGTTTTCGCTAATGATCATGGGATTGCAATGCTCATGTGTTATGTGTTATGTGTTATGTGTTATGAAAGAGCAAGAAGAAGAATAAGATAAGAAACTAACTTTTCCTTAAGAAAATGTAAATTTAATTTAGAAGATGAACATAAGTGTTGCCACTATTAAAACTATTACAAGAGCTTAACATAAAACAAGCAAAAGAAAAAAAATACAAGACAAGGAATGAAAAGGAGTCAAGGGTCTCCTCCCTAAAATCAACCCCCCTTCAATACATATGAGAGCTTTCTCCCTTCTATCCCACGTGAAGCCACCTCCCACATTAAATTCAATCCTATCTAAAATCAAATCAAGACAAAATAATCACTATTACCATAATCCAAATTCAAGTCTTCCTAATTAATGAGATGCAAGGTGTCATGTGATGCCAATTATTTGTTTGACTTAAGTTTGACTTGGGACATCTCATCTAATCTTGCGAGCTCGCAAAGTGGGTCCACGTGTTGCGTCTAGTGGCGGGCTGGTCTTTTAGTATTTTTACAATTTTCCACCTTTGAGTAGAGTTCGTCGTACTAATCGTCTGAGCAGCTCACTTGTCGAATTCGGAGTCCTGTTGGAGTCTTTGGGCTTTAGTCTGGATTTGTTGGGTTTCACATGAGCTTAATTGGAAAGCTTTACGTATACTCACTATTCCGTGCTTAAATAATGACTTTATCATCATTTTTACGTTGGTTGCGCAAATCTGTAAAAGCACGAAAATACAATTATTTCATGATTATTAAGCACATAATTAACCAAAATATTACGTCTCTACGGAGTTTTATTATACAATTTTAGGTGTTTATCATATAACATGAACAACATAATATACACCTCATAACTAATCTTGTTGTAGTCACGGGTAATATCTAGTTTAAAAATAAACTATGATAGATTTACCGTATCGTTATCCTAATTTGGCTTAGGAATTTCTAGTTTTCGTTGGAAGTGACCCATGTGTTGGGTTCAAATCAAATGAATTCACAATTACCCAAGTAGCCTTTATAGCTCAAAACAAATTTCTTTCTCCGCCACTGTTGATAAAGATTGGGACCATAACCCCCAAGCATCTAAGCTGAAGCCTGGAACCATTGACTCGTAAGTCGTGTTTACTTTGGAACTTAGTCAAGTCCTTAGCTTTCGAATGCCCAACTTATTCTAGATTTTTGTCTTTCCCGTCCTTATGTTTGATCCATTCACATTTCCAGTTGCCAGTTTCCACAAAAATCCCCCAAAAGACACGTCTATCTTGTTGGCACTATAAAACCCACACCAACCTGCTAAAAAAAACACCATGTTTTTCAAACTCATTGTTCCTCTCCTCTTCTTCTTACTCTACACTTGCACTGCTTAAACAACAAGCTTCAAGTGCAGCTCAAACTCCACGTGTCAAGCTCTCATCGACTATGTCCCCATCACCTCAACAATCCTCTCCGACATCCAAAACTTATTCGGTATCGAAAACTTAAGTTCACTACTCGGTGCAAACTCACTCCCTCTCTCTACCCCACCGAATCTTATTGTAGTCGCGAAACAACAGATCAAAATCCCATTCCCATGTATTTGAGAACGGAACGGGTATCTCTAATAACCGTCCAATTTACAAAGTGAAATTACCCGACTATCTATCTTCCATAGCCCAAAGAAATTTCTCGAATTTAATAACGTATCAGCAAATCGCAGACGTTAATAATATTTCCGACCCGAATGTAATTCATGATGGACGAAATTTGGTGATACCACTGCCGTGTAGTTGTGATGACGTGGATGGAATGAAAGTTGTGCATTATGGACACGTGGTACCTACGTTAAATACGGTGCAACAAATTGCGGATGAGTATGGGACTAATGAAAGTGTTTTGTTGAGATTAAATGGGATAGCTGATCCTAATGATCTTCAGGCTGGTGCTGTTCTTGATGTTCCTCTTAAAGGTTGGTTTTTCTATCCTCCCTCCCTTTTTCTAAATGTAGTCTAGGTGTAGCCTTAATTCGGTGTTCCTTTGAATAGTTTTGTTTGACAAGCTTGTATTTCACATTATCGGGCACTGTGGCTGTATGCATGAGTGTATGGAGTGCAAGGATGAACACAATGATTTTCCTAATCAAAGACCATTACAGACTCACTCTGTCAAACAGAATAGAGAAACTTAAGTTTTCTGACACCAGACTGAAACTGCTGTTAACTGAACATAGTGGGCATTCCACTATCTTAGTACTTGGACTTAGGCCCATGCACCTATACAAAATAACCACTCTAACTACGGACCCAGACTCTACATTTTGAACTAACGAGGGACACTTGAGACTCAACAAACACTAAACAGAAACACAACATATTTGCATCATAACATATTAGGAATTTCATGACTATACTTTATGGAAGGAGTCTTGCATGGACCCCAGTCCATATATTTATGGACGCCTATATAAGCATGAAGTTAATCATCCTTAGTGAGCCAATCCCATATCTGATAATATGAATGAATAGCTTTCTAAGACCAGAAAATATATTGCTAAAAGCCTAATGATATGCACTTATATGACAATAGTTTACTATATAATAATGGTATTGTATATATAGTTTATTAATGAAAACATGTTTAGTAGTAGTTTACTTTATGAATTCTGAAACTGTAGGTTCTTTAGAAAACTAGAGAAGTTGTTATTGTCAATAGTGGTATGTCTGTCTCATTTGATTATTCTGGTCAGTGTAAACATGTCATTCGTTCAAAGTTAATGTATGGCTAGTTTTATTTCATTTTTGTTTATTTGATATTGTAATGATTTTAATGCTGCAGTACTTTGTTGGGAAGCACTGTCATGGATTATGTTAACCGTCGAAAAAATTCTTCCTGGAAGTTACATGATGTAGGATGAGAAGGTCCACTTTAGGAGATTTCCATTAATTAGTAGAATTAGATTGTTGATTTAGTAGTTTCTTTTATTGAGTTTAATTAGATTTAGAAGTTTAGGTTTCTTGGTTATCAAGTTTGGCTTATCTATATAAGGAGGCCAATGTTAGTTGTTTCTGGAATTCAATTATTCAATTAAATCAATTATCAAAATTATCCCAAACCTAATATTTTTCTTCTCCAATTATTCTTCATCTTCTTCAATCTCAAATTCTTTGTTCGTCTAATCCTTCAATCTCCTTTGTTATTTTCTTCCGTCAAGAATTTCTGTATCATTTTCATCTAAATCAGAGCCTCACTTTTTGGATTTTGATCTAAAAAGCGATCCGCCACCGCCCCACACTACCACCACTTTCGCAGACCACATCATCACCACCAATTTTGTTTCAACCACCACCACAAAAAAGGGAGACTCTGATACTAATTGTTGGGGAACAAACATTTTGATTTGGAAGAAATGATATGGAAATCCTTGATAGAAGAATAGAATGAAGGGAGATTCAAGAATTAGACGAACAAAGAAATAAGATTGAAGAAAAAGAAATAAAATTGAAGAAGATGATGAAGTTTTGAAGATGAAGAAAAATAGGTTTTGAGATAATTTGATATTGAATACCTGAAACAACTAACATAGACCTCATATAGATAAGCTAAACTTGACAACCAAGAAACCTAGACTTCTAAACCTAATTAAACTCAATAAAAGAAACTATTAAATCAACTTCCTAATTCTACTAATGGAAATCTCCTAAAGTGGACCTTCTCATCCTACATCATTACGTCACTTTGAGCCAAGTATGGATATTTCTCTTTAGGCAAGGGTAGTGCTGTTAAAACAGTCCTCAAGCGCTCCGCCCGACCTGGCCCACTCATAGATTTGAGAGCCAACCCGGTCCTCAAGCATATGAGGGGAGGTTAAGGGCCTAGACTTCAAACTTTAAGCCCGGCCCACAACCCGACCCTCATTAGGCCCGCAGTAAGCCCCCATCTATAATCACCATTTTACTTGAACTACCCATAGGGTTATAGTATCTACCCTTTTACTAATTGAGTGTATTTCTTGTAAGCATTTTGTTGTTTAAGTGTAATTGTTCCTCATTTACAAAGAGTCTAAGAACTATAATGTAATTATTCCTCATTTTGGATGGGTCGAAAACAGTATACACGTATTTCTAACTAGAAATCAACACTCTATTTTGGCTTTAAGTATTTGTATTGTAAAATCAGTATTTCAATATTGAACGAAAACTCTGTTTCAAAGAACACTAGAATAGTGAAGAAAAAAAGAATAGTCATTGGGGCCCTCGGCCCGGCCTGGCCCTCTGACCCGACCCTCGACCCTCCATAATGGGCTGAAGGGCGGGCAAGAGCTTGATACATTCTCCGTTGGCCCATATTGATGAGGGTTGTAAGTTTTGAGGGCCGGGATGACCCAGCCCAGCCCATTTGACAGCAGCGGTAGCAACTGGGAAGTTGATATTGTACTATTGTTTATTAAGAAATGGTGTCCAAAGTCTAGACCCGTAGTGTGCAACACAAAACATATATGGTCATTTGTCGAAATTTGTTGATGTATATGGTTTTTAATTTTCTGTTATGAAATTGTTAAGAAAGGCCAAAGCAGGATAGAGTGGTGCTTTTCAATGCATGATCGATCATTTGTTAGTTTTCTTTGGCTTATCTTTTTGTTGAATGTTTGTGATCAACTTGTACATCGATGATAGTCAACAATTCATTGGATTACCCCTTACTTGTTCCAAATGGCACCTACACCTTTACAGCCAACAATTGTATTCAATGCAAGTGTGATGCCTTGAACAACATGACGTAAGTGTGTTACTGTTGACAATTATTTCAGTTGATAAATGGTCGACTTTTAGCATAATATTTTGCTGCTTCTTGTCTTCTTACTTGTCTGTGTGATCAAGATTGCAATGTGAACCATCTCCAAAGGAAGTCAAACTAGCCAAGTGGTCTCAATGCCCTTCAACGCAGTGTAAACTTGTGAGTCCAGTCACTTTATCTCTTGGAAACACGTTGAATGGTTGTGTACAGCCCTGTGCCTACGCTGGATACAACAATCAGACTATCTTGACAACTCCCTTGCCAGATTCTGGTTGTCCAAGTAAGTCTTCAATAATCTCAATTTTTATCATTGATCTTTATATACTTTAATGGCAAGCTTCAATCACACGACTATGAAAAGCAAGATAGCTTGCTGCTTGCTTTTGCACTGTACAACGTTATCTCCTTGACGAGGTTGATTTTAGCATTTATTATCTAATGCACCTTGAAACAAACTCGATAGAAATATTGTACCCTCACTTGTTTAAATGAACTAATCCCCTCAAAATCTGCTGGACTTGGACCTCATATATTTACTATAAAAAATCGCTATATATATTACATTTCAATGCGGCTCTTATTACAACTTGTTGCACTATTTAGAAATATTTTAGCTTACAATATTTGACTTGAACATCGGACATTTTTCTTTGAAAAATAAACAGCCGATGGGGCAGGACAACCATCTGGCAATGATGCATCCAAGATCAGTTTGCGAGGGTGGTGTTGGACTCGGCTTTTTGTCCCACTTCAATTGGGCTTATATGGTCGTAGCCTTCTTCGGTAGATTGTTTTGTGTACTCTTCTATCAATGATGTTGGGCACTCTTTGCACATGTTAATGGAGTTGTAGAACACATTTTGATTTTGGCGCGAGAGATTGTTATCATATCAGCCCATTGTAGGTTAGGACACAACTGTAAGTTTGGAGTGACCATAATATTTGAATTTTTAGTATGTTTTGCAAGTGCTGGTTATTGATGTTGGCTATTTTGTATTTGTGAGTGGAGTCCCAATAAACATTGCAAGTTCGGGAGGATATATTAATTACACATTGGATAAAGACCGAATTGCAAGATTAAACATAGGGCTTCTTGATTTTCCAAGTAAAATGGTGTGGAATCCTAAGGTGCCATATAAAGATCTGGGCTACCACGAGGATATCCCTATAGGGATCTCGGATCCAACGGTCCGAAAATCAAAAACAAAAAGGAAGAGAGAGAATATGGGTTTGTTTTTTATTTTCGGACCGTTAGATCTCGGATCCAAAGGTCTCGGCTGGCGTCCCTATAGGGATATCCTCGTGGTAGACGAACTCCCATATAAAGTGTGTGTTTTTTGTTTGGATTTTGATTTGGGGAAGGACTTCGACAGTTGATAACTTGAAGAAAAGAGGAAAGATTATGGTTAATGGATGTGTATTTTGTAACCAACAAGAAGAAAGCATCGAAAAAACAAGAAGAAAGCATCGAACGTTTCTAAGAGCATCATCGTGTTGTTTTAATTGGCTGTGACACGTCAGCATTTTTCAGCGATACAAATTGTCAAATCAAAGTTAAGTACCATTGCAAAATTTTGATAAATTTGATTTCGTTTTCTGGACCGCAAAACTAGTCACGTGCGAAACTTTTTTTACTTGGCACGGGTAAACTTGTCCCGTGCCAGTTGAATTCATTTCAACCCAATTCCTTCTCCACTTCCAGACTTCTAGTACTCGATTCATCATCCCATTTCACATTTGCGAAACGCAAGACAATTAAATATTCGTTTTTCAACCAAATTTTTTTTTCTGCTTTTTGCAATGGATCAACATCGTCAAGCTGGACGTAAGAAGAGTATTTTGCATCGGTGAGTTCAAATCCTTAGGAAAACGAAGGTGAACTCGTATCGGAAAATGATTTTAATTTTCCACGGAGATTGAGTATTGTTGATTATCCGACGTTAGCTCCCGATCCAAACAAGTATGTTTCATGTTTATATAACAGTGACGGAGTAAGTATATGAATGTTGTTCAATTGATTTTTATTTAAAATCGTGTTTAGAATTTATCGTATACTAAGTGTTTGATTAAATACCTCAACGTGTAGAAAATGAGTTCGACGAAATGGAGATGCGCAATGCCGAGCATTAAAGACTTTTAGAGTCACCTAGTGGAAAGAAGGGACGATATGGCGCACTTAAGAGCTCGAATTTTGGGAACACCTTTTGGTCCACTGATATCGTGTACGAGCATTCGGATTGATCATCCACTGATATTTGCATTAGCGGAACAATGATGGCACACTACACACACTTTTTCAGCTTCCATGTGGTGATATTGGTATCACACCACTTGACTTTACAATGTTGACGGGTTTGAGTGTGGGCAAGAAGAAGCCAGTTTTGTTTGATTTAAGTATCGAAAATGATTTTGAAAGGTTGAAGACTCTACTGCCTTTGTTGTTTGATTTTGAAGGTAGACTTGTTCTAGAGAATATGGATGACAAATACGTTTTGAACCTACCTATTAGATAAATATTCATGCACCGATTAGATTATGAATATTGTTTAGAATATGAAGTTGACGCCTTATACTTGGACCCAAACTCTGCGGAGGAGGATGAGTTTATCAGGATTTTTTTGTAATATTTTTTGGGCCAAGTGGGTTTTACAACAGAAAAATCTGGGATTTGAGTTGGTTGGTTAGCGTCTTTAGTAGACCTTGATAACTTGGATGATTTTGATTGGGGAGGTGCTTTCATGACATATCTATATACAGGGCATGATTTGTTTATACAAACAAATAAAATTGGGAAGCAATACAACGGAATTACTTGGATACTACAGGTAATTCAATTGGATTTAACTTTTAAGATATAATATTTTATTTTGTTAGTTAATTATTATATAATTTAAATTTGATACACTTTCATTTGATTATTTCAGTTCTGGTGGTATGAGTATTTGGCCCTATACTGAAAAAGGATTGGGATAAGGACTTATGGCCTAACCCATAGGGATGGGCTGCATTCAGTCATGCTAAATTAAGGGATGAGGTCCATAATGATCTTCAAGCTGCTAGGATCCAAATAGAGACGAAAAGTGTGAAATCTATTGTTTGGAGTCTGTGGCAAGGTTCTCAATTTGAGAATATGCATATCTATTAGCATAGTATACTAATGTCGTTAAAAAGATTCATATTGCAAGCCCCTGATATACGTGTTTGGTTCCTTGGAGATAGGGTGACTATGCAGACTATTGAATATAGATATCTTCTTGCTCCCCCACCCACAGATATGCGTGCTATGGATGTATTAGGGAATTTGATTGAACAGTATCGCGTTTTACTGATTATGTTGATGTGAACTCCATTCTTAATTATGACACTTATTGGCGGAAAGTTTCTAGGGGAAGCCTATCTGCGGGTCCATTTTATAGAGGTGCAAACATGGATGTCGCAACTAGTCAGAGTTTTAGATGAGATGTCGAATTCCTAGAACTTGCAAGTTCCACAAGAACATTTGGAGTCTATCATAGTTATCATACACCCCCACCTAGTGATCCATATGACCCATGGTCATACCGCGTTGTTAGTTCTCAAGGAATGGAGAGCACATTTCACTTGGAGCGTTCGGAGCTTGTACCTGACTTACAACAGTTTAATGAGGTATATTTATATTTCATTATGTTAATTTAAACACACTATGTATATTTAACTTAGATACAATATTGACAAAATGCAGGAAACAGTGTGTGCTCGCTTATCAGATGAAATGCAAGTCAACCAGGGGCTTTGAGCTAGTTTAATTGAGCACACTCAACAGTATTATGGCTATTTAGACGAAGAACGAACTCAAAGAGCAAACCCTGAGCATAGGATGGCTGAGATGACAAACAAATTGGCAGTCTTGATAATTGTTTTATATGTTTTACATTTTCAAATAATTTTTTTTATATATCAAATTTTAAATTTTAATTACATTGTGTTGATGTTTCAGAGAATAGCTACCGATATTATGTAACAAAACCGTGCTCCTAAGAGAGGGCGAAATCGGAGAGGGAGTGGCTAGAGCAGTCAGAGCAGTGCTCCATAGTGTTATATTGCACTATTTTGTAATAATTTAGTGATGTCATTGTTGTTGGTTGTTGTTTTTTTTAACAGGTTTTGAGAATCTTAACAGGTTTAGGTATATGAATTATGTTGATTAAACAAAGCAGGTTATGTCCAATTTTTTTATGCATTAAATTAATTATTACATTGCGTTAATTTAAAATCAAGACATTTGGAGGCTAGTGAATCTATACATTGCGTTAATTATTACATTGTTTTAAGGGTTATTTAGCTTTTGGGCCCAATTATAATTGGATTATTTGCGTTTGGTCATCAATTGATTGTTTATTAGACATTGGGCCAAAATTGACGGTGACCCATCCATACTTTCTAAAATGGCTAATTTACCCTTACATGTGTATTACACGTGATTAAAATGAATGGGCAGAGATGACTGTTATTTTGAGATCAACGGCCAACACAACTTTATATCCCGACCGTTTAGTTGTAACACGTGTTGTAATATCTCACTACCTATTCTATTAGCGGGAAAAACACTCAGTTAACTGCTCTCTCACATTAACCTCTTTCGTCTTCAGACAACACTTTCTAATTATCATCTTCAGACAACACTCTTTCATCATTCTCTCAAATCACTTTCTTCATATTTTCTTAAAATACCCAGATGAGCTTCTTAAAGTAACACATTTTGTAGTATCAGTTCAAACCCTAGATTACTGGGTGGAAGTAAATGTGGTAGCTTTGAGCACTTTATGATCTGATCTTTGGATTAAAGCTTAAGGAAAGTCAGTTTGTAAGTACAAACTTTTCACTTCATTGTTTGTTAATGATGGCATGTTAAAGCATTTTGGTGGTATTTTGTTGGTAGTTTACAAACTTAAGCATCTGTGGCTCTGTTTGAATGAATGAATGAAGACTAAACATGTTTTTTGAAGTTTTGTAATGAACACACAGATGATAGGCACACACCTATAACTTCCACAGAAATGATAGGTGCACGCCTGTATACTTCAACACATATAGAGTACTGATTACATCCTCTCAGTCTCTCACACTCTCTCACAGTACTCTCACACAGTCACACAGTCAGTTACACCATCTGCACTAGTAGGTAGATGACATTGTTCACATAGGAGACAGCCCCTGCAGATAGGAGATTCTTCCTTGCATAGTTGACAGACTAGTGCAATCACCTCTTTGTTTGAGTAAATCTCCTGCACAGCACCACAACCATTCCGTTGGCATTATTCTCAGAGGATCAATTTATATCCGTTGGTATTATTCCCAAGGGGGGATCAATATATATCCGTTGACATTTATTCCCAACGGATATATTTCTATCCGTTGGGCCTTTGCCTATATATTCAAAGTTATTTTCATTCCTCATTTCAGCTTCTCATTTTCATTCTCTAATCTTTCTCAACTTCAATTTCTATCTCAACTTCAACTACCAATATGGGCGGATCAAATATTGTCCACATTTCTACACTTAAGATTTGTTAGTGGTGTAAGGAAGTTGGTCATTACGCTACTTCATGTCCATACATTAACATCAAATATCCAAAACCTAAATGTAACAGCATGATGATAGTAGTCATAGCTAGCAATAATGATGGAACATTGGAAGACAAACTTCTAAAGTGTGATGTTGATGATTGTCCCTCAAATATCAACATCTATCATTCAAAAAAAGTTGACATACCTATGTGTCATTTTTGCAAGGAAACAATAGATTTTTGCCCTAGGTGTGGCTTGCGCGATCAATACAATCCTTCAATGTGTGGTGGAGAAACAAGTCGTACCTCTTTACCTCTTAGAATTTAAGTGTAGGATATGTAATATTTGTACGTTGTTTAATTCCGTAGTGTATTGTCTTTAATTGTTTTGTGTTTTTAATTCCGTAGAATTTTATAAGTTGTTTTGTGTTTTTATTTCAAATTAAGTTGTAATGTTTTGTAATGTTTTTCATTTCTAGTTGAGTTGATTTGTTTTTAATTTCAACTTATAAACAAACACATTTTTTCAAGAAAATATACTTTCATTAAAACAAAATACAATTTTATTTAAGGAAAAACATACACATAAATGATAAAAACAAATTACAACATAAAACTTAAAAAAATTAGTACGCTAAAACATAATCTAATACCACTCAAGTACATGTCCAAGAATATCCAAACAATGTTCATGAACAAATTCAACTCCTTTAATTTCTAGAAACATACGTTTCGCTGCAGTTTTTCACTTTTCATCGTTATTGAAAGCACTAACAATCTTAAGTGCACGCTGCAAGGTAAGATATTTCTTATAATTTTTGCAAATCCTCTCAAATCATTCCAATAAGACTTTATTGGTTCTACTTCTACGATTGTCGTTATGTCTGAATATTTCACAAGTTCTATCCCAAATAACTCACATAGGTCCATAATTTGACAACACAATATTATGCTTCATTCTTTCAAGTGTAACCATATGTGCTTGACATAATGATGAATTCCAAATTATGTCTTGGACGAGAATGACGCTCCATATTTTATGAATTGGCGAGAGAAAGATTAGAGAAAGATGAGTGAATTGGTGAAAAATAAGTGAGGTAGTGAAACAATATATATAGGCCACAAGGCCAACGGACCTAAATATATCCGTTCAAGCCCAACGGTACAAAATCGAGCCGTTTTAATTTTTTTATTAAAAAAAAAAAAAAAAAATACTGGATGGCAAAACTTGTCCCGTCCCACTCTTGGATAGGACAACTTGTCTTGTGTGGCTCATTTCTATTTTTCTCAGTAATTTGGTATGGAATTTGACAATTGTTAAAATACAAATCATGTTTTGGCAGCGCGTTGGGGGTCAAAATTGCCAAATTCATTTCCATCTGTCACATTATAAATGGGATTTGGTAATGCGTTGATGATGCTCTAAGGTGTTCATTCTCTATACCCCTCCTTGGGCTATACACCTCCACACCGAAAAGGAGGTGCATGACTTTTACCCGGTCCTACTCATATTAATACATTAAACTTTAGTGAGAATTCAAAGTCGGCCCTTCCAGTTTCGTAATTACCAATAACTTCCAACCCAATGAATTTTGTGGTTTGACCAGTGTAGTCAAGGCTCTTTGTGCCTTAGGCGTGGCACGTGCCTTATTAAAGTGAGGTGTGCAGTAATAAATAAAGAGATTTAATAAATAAAAATAAAATAAAATATGACATGAATTATCACTAATTTGTTTAGCCAAACATTAAAATTAATTCTATGTGGTTGTAAACATTAGCAAAATAAAACTCTTATTTCTCAATACAATCTAGCTCAACTTCAATAAACTAAAAGAGCGAACCAATCGAATTGAGCGAAATGAGTTCTTCATGAAATAGAACACATTATTCAAATTTTGGAATCTTGTAAAACTTCATTTAATTCATTTTTGTGTCTTCTCTCAATCCATACAACTTAATAAAAACTAGTCAAAATTAAAGCTTGGAGTGTATTCTAAGATGAAACTTATTAAATTTGTACAATTTCTTGTACCATACAACAATTGGATCGAGTGTAAATGTGTCACATATAGCAAAATTTGTACAAAAAAACGAAAAAACTGTAAATGTTGATAAGGCGCACGCCTCATCAAAAAGCGCAAAAAAATATAAAAAGCATGTGTCTTATGTTAGCTCCCACGCCTTGGTCAAGGCGAGACGCTAAATTAGTCGCACACCTCTTTGCGGCTTGACTACACTGGGTTTGACAAAGACGTTTCCAATTTCACTTATTAGGCCGGCCCTACAATTCCTTTATATATTAAGTTTTTTACTTCTTGTAACCAAACAAATTCCCAACACATTCTATTACTTTTACAAATCTCTTACTTTTAGCCTATTAGCCGGCCCTACACAATTTAATGAGTTAAGATTTTAGCCTAATCTAAAACCGGTCCGCTACTTTCCACCTCATGCCAACTTTTCTTTTCTACTTTGACAACCAATATTTTATTTGGCCAGCCCCACCAATCACTACATTTTTATCTTTTTACTTTTTCTCTAACCGGTCATATTCGTTACAACTTCATCTCTAAATTGGACCACAATATTATTAGCTTGTTAGGCCAGCTCTACCACTCCCTACCTTTAATACATACAAGGCTTTTACCTCTTTAATTTTAACCCAACAAGTTCTATAACACATTCAAATCATTTGTTCTTACTCTCAGAATCTTAGTCGGTCCCACTTAAATTAATCTTATTATATTAGAAAAATGTGGGGTCGAAGAACAATGATTTTGTGTCACGTTTGGTAGGGGTGTGCACGGGTCGGTTTGGGTTGGGTTTGTGTCTAAACTGACCCTATCGGTTTATATTTTTTTGGAACTGAACCAAACCGGCTGTGTTATACTAGTTGAACCAAACTAATTTCCAACCGAACCGATATCCGAACCAAACCGATTGACTGGGTTACAGTTTAACCGATAATAACCGACCGGTTTTTACATATTTTTAAATTAAATCAATTAAATATATATTATAATATCAACTTAACAAAATAGCTTGGTTTCCTGACTCGTGGCTGGGATTCCATTTTAGGGGGTATAAATCAAGGGCCACCCTTTGTAGTGTAAACCCCTTGGTTCTCACTTTCACTTTCGCTAAGATGTTAATTACCCGTCTTTCGGTCTTCCCCCACCCCTAACTACTCTTCCTCTTCTTCAGCTCTCTCTCTCGAATCTCAACATTAGTTCGTCTCCTGAAGTAGGCAACTCCTCATCTCCTGAACTAATCTAAACTCTCATCCCATCCGTTCATTTGTTTCATTTTTGTAGCTACGCGCGCAGGAACTTTCAACCAAAGTGCAGTCTCCCTCTCATCTCTCATGCTCTCTAAACTCTCTCACGCAACTCTCCAGCAGTCTTTCACCATCAAATCCGAAATCGTGTTTTAGTTTCTGACTGTAACTGTTAAAAGCTCTTCTTTGTCATGAATTTATCGATGTCATCTGAAAATTAATTAAATTCTTAATTGTGAAAATAAATGAGCAAACCCGGTTGTTCTGCCTCTCTCCCTATTAGAAATTAATCATTTTTATTTTCCTTTTTGTTGTTGGAATGTAGAAACAATGGCAACTGCCTCTCTCCCTATTAGAAATTAATCATTTTTATTTTCTTTTTTGTTGTTGGAATACAGAAACAATGGCAACTAGACACTGATTTTAATAGAAGGCCGGTTTGCAAGTTCACTATTAAAGTTAGTTCATCTGTTATATTTGAAGAAATTACACAGTTTTTTTGTTTCTAACTCAAATAGAGGTTCCACTTCGAATGCAATTTTAGATATTTGAGTTGACCGACCGAGTGGGGAGTAACTGAAGTTTTCAATTTTCATTTTCAGATTAAATGCATACACTGGAAACCCAATGCTATCACACTCGCCGATTCGATGGGATCCATTTCTAAAGGTACAATGATATATATCTTCCAGTTTCTTCTTACTCTTCTTTGTGCTTGATAAAACGCTGATTTCATTGTACGTTTATTGGTTTTCTTGATTAATTAAGCCCGAGGTCCACAGTCCAAAGACCAAAGTCCCAAGTCCAAAGTCCGTATAGTCGTACGTTTTAGTCAAGTTACTTTACTCACGTGGGTTTGGTAGGATAGGTCAAGTAAGGGATTGTCCAAACCTTAGGGCTCGAAAAAGGTTCACAACTGGAATTACAACTTTTGGTGAGTAGGATTTTAGGTTTTTTAGTTGGTTTTAATTAAATTAACAGTAATGCAAATAATGTAAATTACTACGGTGATTTTGATGTAGATAACCAAAGATAGAGAATAGGGAGAGAGTTAATCATACTCATGCAAGAATCATTTTTCAACAGTTTATATTATCACGTCACTACATCTCTAATTCGTCTCGTGTTCGGAGACGACGTCGAGTATTGATCCCTAGCTCATGCCTACATCTCTGAGCCGCATCGCACTAGCATAAGGAGTTGAACTAATATTTCATCTCTGGAATATCATTTCAGCTCTTGGCTCGATTCCACATCAGCTGGACAAATTGGAGAGTCATGCGACACCATAAAGTCAGCGAGACATTTTGGGTTAAGCAAGACGAGAGACTGATTCCGAGCATCAACACTCTAAATTTGTACAGTCTCAGTCATTTTGGGACCGGATGTCTAATCTATGCCTAATTCCTAAGTAGTGATTCTAGAATATTAAAGAGTCAATCCGGATTCTCACACGAGCAGCATAACTTTCCCCCTGAGGGTGGGGATTAGCTCATGGTCATTGAAGGAATAATAAAACTTGTTGTATACATTAAGTAAATAAATGTAGGACAGGAATTACACTAGAAAAGAAATGACTATTATTAAGGGTAAATTGACTTACAGTATTTAAGCTGCTGGAATGAAAATGACAGAGTTTAAGTGTTGGAATGAAACTACAGACGTTCAAGTAAAACTAATGTATAGCTAAAGCATGAAAATGCTGAAGGAAGAATATCAAAGGCGACCCCCTCATATATATAGGCTGATGTCTCGTGAAAGATTTAATTGGCTTTTGTTTGTTAGCTAATTGAAACGTTAAAAACTTTGAGAATCAAAATTTTGTTTTTATCTGTTTTAAATTTTGTCTTTTACCTTATTAAGGTTTCGTCTTTTAGCCAATTTCAATTCAAACCACCTGGTTTGAATTGGTACGTGTCTTCTATATTGCAAGGTGGCACCAAATTAAAACCATCACTTGCCACCTGCCTATGCTGACTCGTCATGCCTTTTGGGCCCGGTCCACTTAGTATGTCCAGTGGCGGCGCCTATTTTGGTGTTTTTACAACTTTCTGTCTTTGCGTAGAGTTTGTCTCCTTGGTCGCTCTGGCAGTTCACTAGCCAACGTCGGCACCCCGATTTATCTGATTTGAGCTTTGGAAGTTTGCTGCTTCTTTATATGTGGACTCGTTCTGCACTGGTTTTGTTCTTTTGGAAACTTCAGCTCTAGTTAGGCTCTGTTGGGATTCACTGGGGTTGAGTGGGAAACTTCAAATATTCCAGTATTCCCATACTTCGATGCATGCTTTATCATTATATTCCTTTTAAATGTGGAAACCTGCAAAATTACGAAAATATAATTATTACATAATTATTAAACACATAATCGACCAAAATGCTATGTCTCTTGGGGTTTAATATTACAGTTTTGGGTGCTTATCACACCACCCCCAAACAGCATTTTGCTTGTCCTCAAGCAAAGGGTGGTCAAAAATGTGTTGTCCTAAGCTAAATCTCATTTCGCAGAGTGCGGTTGCATTGACCATATACAACAAGGCCTTGAACCACTAGGAATTCCCTAGTGGACGAGTTATAGCCTCGTGAGAATTTTCCAGAGAAGATACTCACAAACTTCGTTTATACTACAACGACTTCAAGAACAAAGGCTTGTTTCCTTAATTAATCTCGGTATCTAGACATCTCACTAGCGGGGAAAAAAGATTTAATTCTTTTCAATTTCAAGTTAATATACATACAATAATCAAAACATCTACGTATGAGCATGCATGCAAAGATCTTATAATGAAATGTACGGCGGGGCCGTTTACGGATCCTTTGGATAAGCGTTCTTAAATAGGTTCTCATAGGTATGTGTCCGAAACACAATTTCTCTCTTATTTTTCCACCCAAGTTCTGCTATCTCCAAATCAGCGGGGGCACGTTTCCTCACATACTCAATGGCAAATGAGGAGGGCGAGGTCGAAGTTACAACTATTACTTATTATCACACTATCCTACTCCTAATTGAGCTAGAGGTCTTTATTAGGTGTTATGGGGCTTAGGAGGTAGTGTAGAAGAAACTAGAATGGAAAATTCAAAAATGATAAGTATGAGAGAATAAGGTCTTCGAGATATTTATACTAGAGAATCCTTATTTTCTTTCCTGCTTCTAACATGGGTTTCCATACTTGGATTTTTCAAGCTTTTGTATTCCCTTTTGATTTGAGTTTTTTGGGGGGAATTCTAACCTTGATATTTCTTTTGATTTTTGGAAACATATTTCTATTTTTTTTTTTTTCTTTTCTTCTGAAACAGGTAACTGATTTTGATTTGTGACAAGGTTTTTCTCTTCATTTTTCTGCACTTCATCCTATTTCTCGTACTCATCATCTAGGTAGGCTTATTTATTTGTGGTTAATAGATGGGTAATGATTTTTTTTTGGTGAAGTATAAAGGATTAATGAAAGGTTCAGTGGAACGATTAGTGGTAATTTTTTTTTTTTTTTTTTTTTTTATGTGGAAATTTTATTGATAATGATAACGAGGATTACAAATAATTAGGACAAGCGTGCAACAAGATGCGCCGCAAGTCCTTTCTGAATAGCAAATCCTATCCTTCTAAACACAAACTCGTTGGAACCAAATTGTCATAATGTTATCGTCCATAACCTTCGAAGTCTCTTGAGAAGCTCAACCGATTGTTGTTCCAAGAAACCGAAAAGTGTCAAAACTAAACGGAATGAAACAATGTTGGTTAGCTATACAAGCTTCCTCATGCTTCTCTATCTTCCCTGCCGCTGCTCTCTTAGCTGCTTCTCCCACCTCAAAGACTCCATTCCCAAGCCCTACCAACGGAGAGGCTCCAGTTACATCAACACACGCATGTCTCCCCTCGCACCAACCGTAGATCAATACATCCATGGGCGAAGTGTAGATCTTCCCTCATTCGGATCGATTGAGAAAATTAACGGGAGCCTCCTTTTTCACTTGTACCCCAGCCCTCCAGAATGCATCACATAAAATATCTCTGACATGATCATGTCGGTATTTGAAACCTGGAAAATGTCTGCAATGTGCTGCATGGTCCCCGAAAGCATCTAGTCTACTCTTTTTGCAAACAGGGCATAGACCACCATCAGAGTACAAAGGAATCATGAGACGGTACCGGAGAATAGAACGATACTCCACCGGCGACATATGCTGTCCAAGTCCCTCCATCGGAATAGCAAGTAGAAAATCCTTTGCGTGTTCGGACTGCAAGCATCCAATGACTGCTTTCTGACGAGCAGATAACACAAACTCCCTCTCAAGACCAGCAACAATCTTACCATAGAATGCTTCCGCCAAAACTTTTTGTGGTTTTGAGGGGACGGTAGCATTCACAGCCATAGAACTGAGGTCAAAATCGGGCAGACACATACTCAATGCACTGCTAGCAACATCAAGAATCTCATCCAAAGGCACTGGCCCACAACTCCGAAGAATGTGGTTCTGAAGCTCAGAAGTCTGACAACGAGAGGCCACAAAAGCAAAAGTAGAGACATCAGTGGCACAATAAATACCTAGCCCACCAAGACGTACTGGGAGTGTCGATAAACGCCACTGCAAATCACCGAAGCAAGGACCATCAGAAACCACAATACCCTGCAGAACACTGCGGAGATGCCGATCAAAAGTCTTGGTCAGCCTCTAAAAAGGGATGGTGGACAAGTGCGAATCATAAAGACCAACTTAGAGAGCCCAGCACAAGCACGTAAGAGAGCTAACTCACACTGTGGATCTTCCAAACTAGCTAAACGGTCCATCAAAGTCACAACCTTTTCAACACGCTTGCGAGCAAGGCCCATGACAAAGGATGAATCGATCTTGACCGCACCTCCAAGCAATCGACTCCTGGCGAGGGCGAGATAAATCTGAAGGAAAGAGACCAAGAGTGGGCGTCGTGGATCCAAATGATGGCCAAAATATCTCAGTTTTAGCCACATTAAGAACCGGCCCCGTAAGAAGGTCCTTTCCCCAGTATCATACCCAAAGCCGTCGCCACTGCTCGTTTCTCCGATCGAGTCCCATCATCTAGATACCAAGCCCGTGTAGAGCATCAACCGACAACCGGACTGGATCCGCGAGAATCGGGGATGCAACACCGGTCAAGAGAAGGGGACCCAAAGGTCGCCTTTGACCCCAAGAGTTTCGACCATATGTAGCCATCCCCATATATAACCTCGCGGGTTGACAATACAAGTACTCAACCCAAGGGGGCAATAGTCGGGCAACGGATACGAACCTCTCTCAACATGGTAGTCCGATCAACCATGTTAAAAGCGTTCTGAAAATCTACAAGCAAAGATCGAAAGAGAGGTACTATCATCGTTAGCATACACTATCGCGGTTGACCAGGTGCAAAATCGCTTCGTCTTCTACCGTAAAACACCAACCCCATATTGAAAATCTTGTAAGTATCCTACCACATCTTTGGAAACTCCTCTCATCGCAATCTTGGAGACCAAACGACGCCAAACCATCCCCACGGCTATAGGACGAATACTATTATCCGGCTTGAGAAGCGGAGTAAGCGGAGCACTCGCAATGAATTCTGCTAACGGCTGTGGACATCGACCACAGAACCAAAGATTCACCACGGGGTCAATGCATCTAGCAAATCGACGATATAGTCTGCTGCGCCCCCTCATGGCATCCAACAAATGCTGAGCTCGAAGACCATCCCGACCACAAGAAGTACCTTTCGGAAATGACCTAATACATGACAATAGGCCGTCTCTCTCTACCACTAAAGGGGGCTCAGCAAAGGGAATAGTCGGTCTTACAGGTGGTTGTCGCATTGGGTGCTTCTCCTCTAATGCACATATAGTCTCCGCAGTATTAGATGCAACTCCCCGATGATGATAACACTTTAATCAACGCAGCAAAATGTCCATCAGCAACTTTCTGTAGGCATTGACGCACATTCTGAGTGGAGGCAGATTTCCGAGTTGGTTGGAATGAAGGAGGCTCTATGACAGACTCTAAAAGACGAAACATCCCGCTAGGCTCATTCCATGTCGTCAAAGCATGGAGAATCTGTTTTTGCTGAAAGTTTTTCCTAGTTCCAGAACGACATTCCTGACGATTCTGTGGTCGAAAAACTTGCAGGGTGCAACGTGGCAAAAGGAGGAGACGAACCCAAGGCATAACTGAACTAGGATCAGTTGTAATATCCCAGATAGCCGATTTCAGTGCACCAGAAAAAGCCAATCGACAAGCACGTGGTATACTTTTCACGGTTCGGAAAGGTATACGAAATGCATCATCCAGTAATTTCTCATTAAGAGAAGAAGGAACAACAAGCGGGTCAGGGGTATCACCACCACCCCTCTGTGTGTCGTGGATGCAAGATCTATAGTGCCGGGCTTAGGAGGCGGCTGTGGTATGCCCACAATGAAACATGGGGATTCCCCGTTCTCCATCAAAACAGGTGGTGATATGATAACATCTGGATGACGACACGGTATACCAAGTGCGTGGATACCAAGACAACGACCACACATCCATTTGTCAATAGACTTTAAAGAATTCTCCAATAACAAATACAAATCACAATCATCCTTAAGTTCATCCCGTACCCTATCAATACTCAACTGACAACCTACGTGTTGTTTATCAAAATGCGTGAGAAAGTAGGGAATAGTAAAACCATTACCGCTTACCCCATTAGTGCATCCATGACGATCTCGGAAAGGGCAATGAACACGTTTCTTAAGAGGCGGGGCAATAGAACTAGAAGAAACAACATTCTTCTTTCTCATATCCCAAACCTCAGCCGATAAGTCGGCCAAAACCAAATCCAATCACACAAAACCCCAAAAAGCAAATCCCAATCCCAAATCCTCGCCGGCAAGACTACAAACCCCAAACCTCATTTAACCAACAAACAAAACCTAAACCAAAACCCTTCCAAAGAGAACAAGGTACCAACCTAAAAAGTTTATCTCCGACAACCACAAAACCAAACAAATGAGTTCACCAAACCAACCCAAACCTAACAAACCTAATACAAGTCATTTCCTACTCCCAAACTAACCCAAAAACAGTTCACGGGAGGTAGTGGTTGGGCCTTATGGCGGAGAGTCGCGGTCTGGGGTTTTATAGCGGCGAAGACGAAGGTAAGAGATGGTGGTGGTGGGATGTGAGAATAGATTAGGGAATTAGAGATGGTGGTGTGCCAAAGGTGCGGCGAACAGTGGTGAAGAAAATGGCGGTGGTGGGATTGGGGAAAAGATAAAGGATGGTGGTGGTGTAGTGGTGGTGCTGTGTGGTGGACGAGGTGGTGTTGGATTACGGTGGCAGTGGGCAGTGGGGTGTTGGGCGACGTGAGAAATGCATTTGAAGATGGTGGTGGCAGTAGGGGGTGGACGGTGGTGGTGCCGCGCGAGTGGTGCAGAGGCAGATCTGTGCGGTGGATGGAATTTTTTCGGTGCTGGTGGAGGGTGCGAGGAGAGAGAGAAGGTGCTGGTGGAGGGTCGGGATTTTGAGAGGCGGTGGGTGGTGCAGCACCAGTGGTGCGGCAGAGAAGGGGAGAAGAAGGTGCGGCAGAGGCGGTGGATGGAATTTTGAGAGGCGGTGGGTGCTGGTGGAGGTGCGGCAGAGGGGTTTTGAGAGGCGGTGGGTGGTGGCGAGGGTGTGGGCAGCACAAGCGGTGCTGCAAGTTGCGGGGGAAGAAGAAGGTCGGGGAAGAAGAAGGTCGGGGAAGAAGCGGTGCTGCAAGTTACAGGTATGAATTTTTGGCTATATCGATCCAAAAAAGGCCTAAATTCTCGCCTAGAATTTGGGTAGATCAAGTAAGTAGACGTGTGAACTTCTCTATTTGGAAGAACTACTCCTCTGTGTCATTACTCATATATCACACATTTTGAGGCTTTTGGTTAGATTCTTACAGGATATGGAAACTAAGTTGTCTAACCGTGGGTCCCAAAAACTTACAGCTGTGTACATTTAATGATAGTCAGTGCATGAATGCTCATGAAAAGATGTAAACACTATTGCATACATATTAAATTAAGTTTCTAAGAACAAGTCCTAATTCTGATGCTAGGGTGAGATTTCTAAATATTTTTCATCAAAGAAAGGGAAACGAGAATTTGTCACTAAATACGTTTATTTAGACATTAAGTAAACTATATACAACTATGCATGCCTAATTTTTGCAAAATGTTCTCACCACCCCCCCAAACAAATGCATTAATCGTGGTCCTCAAAGTGTTAAGAGGAAGAAAGAGTATACCCGGGGCTTTGAGCAAAAATATAGTGACATCTTCCACAAATTTATTGTAACACACTATATATTATACTGATAAAAGTAGAAGCACAATTGTAGAAGCACACAATCTTTGTTAGGTTATTTATTTATTTCACATCAAAACATAAAACAAATATGTACATGCATCAACTCACATTGTCCCAACCTTGAACTGGGGGATAGTCCATCCTTGCTTCGTCCCTGTAGAAATGCCATTCCTTTGCATCACACCAATCTATAATAGCTCTCCAGACTTCGCTCCACTTCCTCTTTTTTGCATTGTCTAGATGAGCTATCATTTTATCATCATTAGGGAAAGAACGAACTTTCTTTAGATACCTTGCAGGGCGTCGCCATGTCCTAAATCGCAAAGAACGAATTATCTTGTTTGTTGGACACATAGAGTCGACCGTTACCCAGTCTTGAAAGGTGGCCGCAAACTGCGGGAAGTACGTCCTCACTATCCTACATGCTATAACTGGCAGGGTGATATAGTGCTGCCGAAAAGACTGAGCCTTCTTAAGATTCTCAATTACTAGGTCTGTAATGTCAAAGGCGGTATGTTGCTGGGCCAATGCATGAAATGTCTTACACGCTGACTTTGATGCAGTGGAAAAATGCCAATCCCCCATGATGTTTAGAAGAATAAATAACATGGCAGTTCCAACATTCATGGTCATACTGGCTAGTAGAATAGTGAAGTCTGGCCATCGGCCAGCTTCGGCACGTTCACTGACGTAGGCAATGCCATCGCCATACCGGGCAGCAAAATCTTCCCTAGAATAGTCATTAAAGTCATTCTCTATCATGTATTGAATGGGGAGGTATGGCTGAAGAGGAGGAAGTTCTAGGGCCATAGCAACAGTTGGCTCGTAAAAAGAGCGTTGGGTGTTACCAATACGGAGTGTAAAGCCATTCAAAGGGAAACCCTGGACAGCTGGTAGATCTTCCATGTGATCATAAAAGTAAGTTGCCGAACCTGGGGAGTATGTCTGCTCCGGGTGTAAAATAAGAGAGTTCCAACCAACTTGAGTGATGTAGTCTCTGAAAAGATGTTCATATGTAGGAGAATTCAGCAACGAATGGAAAGATTGTTCTGGAATCATCTTTGGAGCTTCCATTATAGAAGATGTGTGAAAAAAATGTGACCTGTTTACACAAGGATAAACAAATATTAAAGTATGATGAGAATAATTAAGTAAAAACAATTTACCATAGGAAAATTAAAAACTAAAAAGAAAATGACAAATAATATAAAATTGCAAAATTTAAATGGTTTCATGGGCCCAAGTAACGGCGAGGATCCTTTTGTGGGAGGGATCCATTTATAAGATTTTCTATGCTGTCAATCCGTGCAACATTTCACTTTCTGTCTGGTAAATCTTGGCGTGGTTCTCCATTATGAGAGTGTGATTTGCCAAGAACTGGTTGTAGCTGTGCAAGAATTGTGCTTGTTCCTCTTCGTTTATTGTCCACAGGTCCTGAAATTCAAGAAGACTGGTGATGATAATATTCTGACGTTTGAATAACGTCATCAGTCCTTGTTGCATTAAACGAAGCCCTTCCATGGGATTAAATACGTTGCATAATGCATTTTCAGTGAAGATGTTGTCAGCGGAACAATCTTCGTCGGTTTCTACACCGACATGGTTCTTTGCAATGTCGGGGTTCCAGAATCCGTTCCTACATACTGAGTGAATGGTAAAAATGTTAGCTGTTTGAAGAGGTGTATGAGGAGAAGTACTATAAAAACCACAACGTATCATGATAAGTGTCACAATGGTTAGTAAAGGAGCTGCCTTTTTCCTAGCACGTGCGATCGCGTTACAGAGAAATTTAATAATGCAAAAATCATTGCAGTTACTCTGTAAGACCCAGAGTAGATGGAGGAGGGGTTTGGTTATTTCGGAAGTCTTAGACGTGCCGAGCACATTATGAGCTACCCATTGGATCACAGATAATTGGTTCTTTTGCAAAGATCGCTGATAAACAATACGGTTTTTCCGGTTGTATTCGCCGTGAAGGATAGTTGCAAACATCAGATGCCTGATATTGTCGAAAGGTGAATCCTGAAGGTGTACTCCTTGGTTTGTAATAGGAATTTGAAGTACCTCAAAGATGATTTCCTAGTCAATTCTCGCTAGCATCCGTTAGCACGGACAAGGAATTGCCCGTTTTGGAAATAACTGCTTTTATAGAACAACAAGACCAATTCTCTGGAATAAAAAGCTTGCTTATGATGTAAAAGAGGGTGCCATCCTCGACGTGATATTTCTATGTCAAAAAAGGGATGAAAAAGACCATTTTGGAAATTTTCTATAAAATTTTGCTCGGGCACGAAACTTCGAGTGAGGGCCATTAAAGGAGTGGTGAAAAAAACTTTGGAAAAAGGGAAGTTAGATTTTTGAGGTGTCTATCCTTGTTATAAATAGGCACCAATCCGAAAATGTAAAAGATACGGATCGAGGTGTCACAGGGTAGTTAGACCACGTGTGTCTTCTAAGATATGCGCAAAAGTGGATGTAATGTGGATGAGAAGAATGAGGCATGTGACAAGGAGTGCCCTCCTTTTTAAATAAATAGCGTAAGTAGAAGGACAAGGAAAATGTAGATATACTATCACAATAAGATGTAAGAACGTACAACGGTATGAAAACACAACATAATGATACGGGAAATGAAATACAAACCTAAATATTAGATAGAACTATATGCCACATTAACAACATTACTATAATGGAACAAACAAGCATAAAGACTTGATTAGCATATTCAATTTGCCGCTGCTCAAACTTTTCTAGTGCATCCATGAAGCTTGAAATTTGGAGCAGACTAAAAACGATTTTTTAGAATAAGAAGTGTAGAGGGAAGAATATGAAATGAGTGAATGTGGAGGAAGTGTTGAACTTATTTATAGAAAGAACTTTGCCGTTTTCTGACCGTTTTCTGATCGTTTTTTTTTGTGCATTTTCATGACCGTTTTTTGTGCGTTTTCATGACCGTTTTTTTGTGCGTTTTCATGACCGTTTTCTGACCGTTTAATAAAACGTTAGTTTATGGTAAAATTTGCTATTAAGTGTGACATCTATATAAATTATTATTACTAATATTATTATATATGTTCCTACCTATATAATATAATATTAGACATAACTAATATATCCAGGCAGAAATTTTTAGGAAATAACCTACTATTAAGCTGGAAATGCAAACACGTAAATCAAATATCGACATAAATATTATACAAGACTGGAAAAATAAACTAGCTACTGATGATCCTCAGGGGCTGCAGAAGAAGAACCAGGAGTCCTACGACGTCGTGCAGTACGAGCTCCCATGGAGGCTAACTGCTCCTGGATATCACCCAGAGTATCCATCACCTGAGCCTGAAACTGATGTTGGCTCGCCATGAACATTCATTGAACCGGTTCCGGCGAGTAAGCATATGGTCCCGAAATGTAGTCATGGAAGCTCTCATTTCTGCGGAATTACGCCTATCTTTGTCATTATCGACTTCGTGGCGAGTGGTCATATCTGTCCTCAACTCGCCCAAGGTACGTCTCATCGATACCTGGCGAGTGTACATGTCTCTCAAACCACTGTTCACAGCATGTAAGGCCTCTATGGGGTGTGTGATCTTACTCATGGCAGTCTCATCAAAGTAGGGTGGGTGAGATGAGCCTACGCTAGCGTGCTCAGCAGCTCTTGGTGATGTGGGTTCCCAAGGGTCCAATATGCATTTCTTGAAGACAAGCATATTCTCATATTGTGGTATAGGGAGTAACGGGGTGGCAGATAGAAAACCCAAGGTAATCATAACTTGTGTTACCAGAACAGCAAGAGGGGCTGATCTAAGAGTGGCATGTGTAATAATATAAAAAAAAAGGTAACGATGCAGAAGTTACCCTTTCGCTCCTGGAGGATCCAGAGAAGGTGGAGGAAGGTCTTGTTGATGTCCGGGGCTTCGAGGTGCCAATGACGCGTTGATCCGGCCATTGAGTCACGCCAAACCGGTTTCCGCCGCGACCAACGCCGATATCGCCCATTTTCTGTCTATGTTGTACTCTCCCTCGATTAGGGTGTCGAGCATTAGGTCGTAAGTCCGTGGGTACACGGACTGCTGCTGAGTCAGTACGTGGTCGACCAGAGGAATGCCCATGATCCCGGAGAGCAAAACAGGTGTGACTTCGTGGCGCACACCCTCGACGGTAACCCAAAAATGGTCGTTATTAAAGCTCCCATTATCGTAGAATTTCATCACCAAATACTTGGAATAAAGCCCTCCATTAGCATATAACAAGTACTCCCATCCTCTAGAGTGGATTTCATTATCAAAGAATGGAGCAAACATCCCGTTTTCAAATAAATTTCCAAAAACTTTCTCCACACAAATACGCCTGTTACCGGCCATCACTGGTCTTAGGGAGAGGCTGGATATTGATTAATGATGAGGGGAAGAAATGGGACTTGCTGACGAAAGGGAATTGTGGTCGGAGTTGTAACAGTCTCGCGCGAGACCTGGATTTAGTGTGGGCCTATCTCGTGCGAGACTTAAACGAGAGGGGGCAAGATCCGGAATTTAGGGAAGAAGAAATGAGCAATGGTGACGCGTGTGCTCGGGTTTGTCGGGTTTAAAGGGGCCGAGATTTCGATATTTTGGTTGGGCCAAAAATTTTCCGAAGCCCAAATCAAGCCAAAAACCCGATTTAAGCCTAAAAAACTAAACGCTTACCCACGACTCGTTTGGACTCCGAATTGGATGAATGAGATATCGAAATGATCGGCACGAAAAATGCTATCCAATTGTATGAGTCATTCAAAGGTCCCCAGAGTTTTTTTTTTTTTTTTTTTTTTGAAGGAGAGTGTTTTATTTATAAACAAAGGTTTTATTTATATACAAGGGAGATATACGTGAAGAACACTGGATGTCCAGAAGAGTCACCATCTAATTCATAGAAAACTATCGTGTCGGCTCTGGAGCGAACCCAATCCAGCCAAACTGTGGCTTTACCTCTATGTATTATGGGGTGGGGGCGGGGATCGGTACCATCTGGACCGTCGCGCTACGGTCTAATAAAATTGCCCTTATTATATACGACTATCCTCAAACCGCCCCAAGGGATCTCAAAGTAACCAATTCTAGGGTTGGTCTGGTGGAATCCATTGCCCATTTGTGTTCCAAGTATGCGTCATCTGAGGTTGGACACGAATCTCATGTGCAAAACTTAATGCAAAGGGAAAAGGCAACAATATAAACATATCTACAATGTGAGTATTTTAACGTCAGATCCTCAAGACGAATCAAGTCTTTTAACGTCAGATTCTCAAGACGAATCGAGTCTTTTAACATCAGATTCTCAAGACGAATCCCAACCTGGGAGGAGGAGGCCAGCGCGACGAAGATTATCTGATTATCCTCGTGGTGTCGGACAAAAGTATACCTTAAACCGGCTAGTATCGGATAGGAAGTTAGGGCCTGGAGACGGAGGGTGTTTGACAATGCATACACCACCCCATCCTTCGCGTATGTCGTTTCACGAGCAAAAAAAATACTACGACCATTCTTTATTAAGTGATGAGTGAGAGTTACACCAAATGATTAGCTGAAGTTCACGAGGTAGAGAGTAGAAAAGGGAAGAGAAGGAAGGAGGTGAAATTTTAGGTACCCATCGTTTTACGAAAAGCACGTTTGCTCGTGTTGCGAAACATTTATACTCGGTTCACGAAATAAAGTTTTTACGTGGACTAAGGTTCTCGGCGCTTGCAACCACACACTTTCAAAGAACTATGGAGATCATAAGATAGAAGATGGCCCGGTACTACCAAAATGGCGTACCCTCTATAGAAACAAGATTGAGTACGCAAACGAAACATCTAGTCATTGTACATCGGATCCCTCGAAGAAGAGTCCGCTTTCAACATATGGTGGCGTAATTAAATGGTAATGTTTTAGGCGTTGTCCATTGACTTGAAATTCGTTGTGTTATCTTGTGGATTAAGCAAAGAGATTGCCCCATAATGTTTCACGGTGACACATGAAAGGACCAAACCATCCCGTTTTCAATTTACCGGGAAAAATGTGTATCTGCAGGTTTATGCGAAAACTTTTTGGCCAATTTTAAAATCCTTACGCCAAAAATGTGCTTGTCGTGCACTCTTTTCATATTAGCTTTGTAGGATTTCGAGAGATCATAAGCATCACTCCGAATCTCCTCAAGCTCATTTAATTGCAGTTTTAAACTTCTCCCCCTCCGATGATATTGTAATTGAGGCTTTTTGATGGCCCAAAGGGCACAATGCTCAAGTTCAACCGGCGGATGACAAGGTTTTCCAAAAGCAATGCGGTAAGGAGACATCCCTAGGTGTCTTAAATGTTGTTCAAGATGCCCACGGCAGGCATCCGATAAAGCGGAGAGACCGATCCTTTCTTGATGGGCTGACGGTTTTCTCGAATAGATTTTATCTCTCTGTTGGAGACTTCCATTTGGCCACTCGTTTGTGGGTGATATGGAGTAGCAACCTTGTGAGTAACTCCATATTTCTTCATTAAAAACCCAAAAATTTTATTACAAAAATGTGTACCCCCATCATTGATGATAGCTTTGGGGACACCAAAACGAGAGAAAATGTCACACCCCGAATTTCGACAGAATTCGGAAAAACAATATTTGTTCCCGACTCTTCGATCTCCGAGGTGTGACGCACTCTCAACTTCCAAAAACCCATAAACAGTTTAAATATGCGGATAATTAAAAACCAATAAAAAATTTAACTTAAACAAAAGTCATCTTCATTACAAAAATTTACAAATGAAAATACAAAAAACATTGTCTAGACTGAAAATCTATATCACCTCATGGGAAAACAAAACATATCCTGAGATGCAACGCTAACGCAAACCACAAGCAGCAACCAATCTTCTTCAACACTAAACCTGTCAAAACTTATCAACTATGTTCATTTAATGAACACACCCGATAAGCAAAAAGCATTATAAAAATGCTGGTGTGAGTAGCTCTAAAATACAACATATAATTATACATATACATACACAATCCTTAAGGTAGTTAGTTCCTCCACCGAGACGCCTTAACTTTTAACGACTAATACAACATCCTTAAGTACAATAAATAAGGCAGGTAGTTCCTCCACTGAGGCGGCTTAACTTCCTACTAACCACACAACAAACCATACGCATAATAAAAAGGCATTTAGTTCCTCCACGAGGGGCCTTAGGTTATAACTAAACTATAACCAGCCAAGCATATTCCATACTTACCTCATTTCAAGCTCAATTACAGAGTGGGTCGTCTCTGCACAAGTAATTAGTTTGACCCACCCTTCTGCAAAACCATATACAATCGTCTATCTAAAGATATATCATTAAACCACATATTACCATAATTATATTAATTAAGGCTTTTTTTGCGTGTCCCTAAAATCACGTCGTATCTATGTCTTACCTAGTTTCCCTGGCTACCACAATCACTTCCCAACGCCGAACATGTACATCCACATGCCTCCCCTTACATAATGAACCACTTCGTGCATAACTACCCTGAGCGGGATGCCGCACACCAAGTAACCCTCACACGAAAGCCATTATGTAAGTACTGCCACTATTCGGCATAAAATATCGCGCGTCTCGTTCTATTTTGTGAATGGAATAATCAAGTCACTATTCGGCTACGATTGCCCAACACATGGGTCAATCAACATCTTATATATACACCCTACACAAAGGCCAATCATATCACATATGCCCACACAGGGCAAATCACATGAGTTGTGGTAGTCAGGTTCTAGGATTTTCGTTACGTAATTTATTCAGGTGTCATACATTTATGACTCATAAAAAAATTCCACTATATCACGTGCAGGTCAAATACCTTATTGCACTAAGCCACAATATTTAGAAATATCTCAATTATATCTCATAACCACTATCATTCTTTCACGTGCCAATATATTATTGCACTACGCCACAATCCCGTGGGAAATATCCACAAATACTCTACTAGCATCTCACAGATAAAAATAATAAAGTGTTTACACATTTATTTCTCCAAAACTATTGCATTTAATATATATATCCCAACATATTATATAATGTCACAATATCAACGGCAAATCTTAATTAGATAATGACCACCAAATTTATACAAGCTTCCACAGCATTTTAGCATTTGATTTGTCCATACAATTTACAACATAAAATGTAGCACAATTAAACAGTCCACAGTCCACAATCAAAGCCCAATATATATATGCTTTACACACTACTCACGTCAAATCTTAATTAGATAATGACAAACAACGTTATATAATTTTCGACAATATTTTATTACTATATTTGTCCATATTCTTAAATATGAGAAAAAAAGGAAAAAGTCAACATTCCACAGTCAACGGTCAACGGTCAAAGTCAACGGTCAATGGTCAACGATCAAAGTCAACGGTCAAAGTCAAACTATCATTGTCAAAGTCAAACTGTCGTTTCTATGTTCAACAGGTTCATGGTCATAGCCATGGTTCATGGCTAAGGGCAAAGGTGCATGGCTCATGGGCTCATGACCAAGGTAATGGTTCAGACCCAACTGGCCAAGCCCAAACCTTAGAACCCAAAAGTCTGAACATTTAAAGACCCAATCAGATATATTTTAAGTTATATGGACCGGCCCCAAAACTAACTTGAAACTGGTCCAAAGAAAAGCAATTAGTTTTAGCCCAAACAACTTAACCTAAACTGGTCTGAAACAAAAGATTAATCCGGCCCCATAACTAACTAGTGTTTAGGCCCAAAAACTTTAAATTAAACTGGCCCAAACTAAACAAATAGAAAATGGCCCAACCCACTAACTAATATCAAAACCGGTCTAGCCCAACAATTTAAACCGGCCCAAGAAAACTAAACTAGAATCCGGCCCAACCAAACAACCCAAGCCCAAGAGAAACCGACCCGGGCCCAAGCCCAGCCGGTCATCTTCTTCCTCAGGCTTCTCCTCCACCACCAACACCAAATCAACCACCACAAATACCGATCGCCACTCCTCCCAATCTACTAGAAATTGCTCAGGGGAAAAACCCCCACAACATTAACAAAACTGAAACCCCAACTCCTTAAATAAATACTCATCCTCAAATCTAGATCTGGACTCCATCGACTTCCATTCACCACCGTCCAACAGCCCCACCCAAATCCAGCAAGCACTCAAACCTCAACAACCAAACTCCATTTAAAAGACACAATTCAAAGAAGATATTTCCAGTCATAAACTGGGCATTTTTAAACTGGGCGATTCTCTGGCCGCCATTAACGCAGTTATTCAAAGCTTCCAATAGCCCCTATTCAATCGCCCTCACCCACTCAAACACCCCCCTTCAACCCATCCTAAATCAACCAACACAATCCATCCAAAAACAGTTCGAATTATTTACTGAGGAAGGACGTCTGGGCGTGCCGCCATTGACACTCCCTCCGAGCTTCAGCAGCACCACCTCACTACACGACCCAATCAAACATCCAACCAACATAACAACCTAATAAATACAATACAAGTTCAAACAGTAGGCAGAGACAATTTCTCTGTTCTCTAGACTGGCGCCCCCATTCCCAACCTCTTCCTTGTTCCAACAATTAAAATAAAGACTTTCAATGCTTAACTAAAAAAACTATACTAACATCTGACCAGTCCAAAAATTCCACGTGACGACGAGAAAAATAACCCGACATAGGAAAAGCAGAAAACTAAACGCGAACAAAAACTCTGACAGTAAAGCTTTTGTGAAATAGAGTAAAAATATAACTACTCACCGTAACTAACAGCTCGACGAATTCCTCCTAGCCTGAACCGTTGGTTCCCACCTTCCAGCAAACGAGTTTCTATCTCTGCCTCCATTTTTACTATTTTATTTTTCTTAGAACCCTATTCTCCAGAACAATGTGATTATATACTTGGGTTTGAAACCCAAGCCCAACACAGACTCGAGCCCAGAAACCAGGCCCACATATCCCAAATCCAATCCAGTGAATATTAAATAATAATTAAATTAATTAATTAATAAATAAATATGTATTTTAAATATGGGCGTTACAGAAAACGTTTTCTTTAACAAATTTCACGACAGTCTTATGGTCATTTGAGCGACATGCGAGTGCCTCAATCCATTTGGACACATAGTCTACAGTAACTAAAATGTATAGAAACCCTTGAGAAATTGGGAAACGTCCCATAAAATCAATGCCCCAAACATAAAAAATTTCCACAATCAAGATAGGATTTAGGGGCATCATATTTCGTTTGGTAATTCGACCTAGGTGCTGACAATGAATGCAAGCTATGCAATGTTCGTGTGCATCGCGAAAAAGGGTAGGCCAGTAAAAACCACATTGTAATACCTTGGCCACAGTTTTCTTTCCACTGAAATGACCTCCGCAAGATTGTTCATGGAAAAAGGATAATACGTCGGTGTGCTCCCAGTCGGGAATGCATCGATGAATGAGTTGGTCGGAACAATACTTAAAGAGGTAGGTCATCCCAAAAATAATATTTTACAGCGGATAAGAACTTTTTATGATCAGGACATGACCAAGAGGAAGGAACTTCCTCAGTAACTAGGTAGTTAACGATATCTGCGTACCATGGAGATGAGAAAATAGAGTACAAATATTCGTCTGGGAAGGAATCACAATTGGCTTCAGAATCACTATCAATGTCACCAACCAGCCTTGATAAATGGTCGGCCACGACATTTTCGGTTCCTTTCTTGTTTTTGATTTCTAGGGTGAATTTTTGCAAGAGAAGGATCCAGCAGAACAATCGTTGTTTTGCGTCCTTTTTCGCGAGTAAGTACCGAAGTGCGGCATTGTCAGTATATACGATGGTGGATGTTCCAACTAGGTAAAGGCGAAACTTATCCAAGGCATAGACAACAGCTAGGAACTCTTTCTCAGTTGTTGTATAATTACGTTGAGCGTCATTAAGAGTTTTACTAGTATAGTAAATGACAACGGGTTTGTCATCACATCGTTGGCCTAGTACGGCGCCAAAAGCAAAGTCGCTAGTGTCACACATTAGTTCAATGGTTGAGACCAATCAGGGGGTTGAATGATAGGAGCGGTAGTCAGAGCGGTTTTTAGAGTATCAAAAGCTTGTTTGCAATTGAAATTGAAGTTGAATACTTCATCCTTAAGCAGGAGATTGGTTAAAAGTCGAGCAACTTTAAAAAATCTTGAATGAATCTCCTGTAAAACCCAACGTGGCCTAAAAAGGCACAGATATCACGAACTGTACGTGGGAAAGGTAGCGAAGCAATTTTAACAATTTTAGCTTTATCAACCTCTATCCCGTCTTTCGAAACAATATGACCTAGAACAAGTCCTTTGGTAACCATGAAATGACACTTCTCCCAATTGAGTACCAGATTTTTCTTTTCGCAACGCGTTAATACTTTAGAAAGGTTGGATAGGCAGTCCTCAAAGGAATTTCTGTAGATGGAAAAATCGTTCATGAAGACTTCCATATAACGTTCCACCATATCACTGAAAATGTGAAGCATGCAGCGTTGGAAGGTGCCTAGGGCATTACAATGACCAAAAGGCATTCGTCTGTATGCAAAGGTTCTGAAGGGACACGTGAAAGTTGTCTTTTCTTGATCGGCGGGATCGATGACAATTTGGAAGTATCCGGAATAGCCATCAAGAAAACAGTAGTAAGCATGACCGGCTAAACGTTCTAGCATCTGGTCAATGAATGGGAGAGGGAAGTGATCTTTACGTGTTATGGCATTAAGTTTGCGATAGTCAATGCAAATTCTCCATTTTAATGGAATGCGAGTGGAGATGCACTCACCATTTTCATTTTGTACAACTTGAATGCCAGACTTTTTGGGAACAACGTGGACAGGACTAACCCAATCACTATCAGAGATAGGGTATATGATACCCGCATCAAGTAAACGTAAAACTTCCTCTCTCACCACTTCCTTCATGGTGGGATTAAGGTAGCATTGTGGTTCTCGCGATATCTTTGTGCCGTCATCAAGATGTATGCGATGCGTGCATATACTAGGGTCTATTCCCTTGATATCATCTAAGGACCATCCGATAGTGAAGCGGTGTTCACGAATGACATGAATCAAACGTGCCTCTTCGTCGGTAGTTAAGTGAGCAAAAATTATTATAGGGTGACTACCATCGAGATCGAGATGCACGTACTTCAAATCAGAGGGTAGAGGTTTTAAATCCGGAGTTGGAGGATTGGGGATCAAGGATTCGTGAGGATCATCTCTTCAATGGAAAAGAGCGATTCGGTTTTTCTGAATCAGGTTTGCAACGCAGCAGTAGGATCAAATAGTGGTACCGACTCTAATAATGTGTGGACATCCTTTATGTACGAGTCATCATCAAACTCAGGATTATCAAAAGATAGAAATTGGTGTATCTCGTCTGGGGGAAAAGAGTTTGTGAAATAATCATGTTCCAGTCTATCAACCAAACTAATCTCACCCTCTATTATAGGATTGGGAAATTATTTCATTAATTTGAATACGTTGAGTTCGACAGAAAGGTTCCCGAAAGACAATGTCATTGAACCGTCCCGACAATTGATGAAAGCGTTAGCAGTTGCAAGAAAAGAACGTCCCAAGATGATTGGAATGGAGTCACAGGCCACTTCAGTATCTAAAATGACAAAATCAACTAGGTAGTAAAAATCTTGGACCTTGACTATGACGTTCTCTACTATGCCCTTTGGGTACTTGATGGAGCGATCCGCGAGTTGCAGAGTCATATTGGTAGGTTTTAATTCATGAAGACCTAACTGCTTAAATTAGTAGTAGGGAAGTAGGTTAACACTGGCACCTAGGTCTAAAAGTGCGGTAGCGGTATACTTGTCGCCCAACGTGCATGGTACAGTTGGTCGACTTGGGTCCTTGTACTTTACCACACCATTGGTAGTGGTAATCGAGGGAAACTGCTCAGTGAGGAACACTTGTTGAGGAACATTCATACGTCGTTTGGTGGTACACATGTCCTTCAAAAACTTGGAATGCTTAGGTAAATGCTTAAGCGCATCTAGGAAAGGTAGTTTATGGTCAAATTTTTGAAGGTTTCACGGATCTCATCGAAATGTTTGTCACATTTGTTCTTTACCAAACGTGCAGGGAACGGAGCTTTTGGGTAGAATCGCGCATAAGGATCAGTGGCATCTTTCCCTAGGGACGTGGGTGTAAAATTGGAAGGCACAACTTCGTCCGTTATAGGTTGCGAGGTATGAGTTGGAAGGACGTCAGCCGTGGTTTCCGTCGATTCCTCGTCTAGCATACGTATTTTATTGTCGATGGTTCGGCCAGAACGAAGAGTGGTAATGGCATTTACCTCACCCTGGCTTGGATTACTAGATCCTGGTGCATTGTTGATTTCAAAGGCAGTGCTTGTAGGCTTAGGGTTTGGAACTGCTTGGCCAGGGAACACGCCCTTTTGAATTTTATCCTGAGCTAACAGCTGAAGAGACTCTTGGATAGAAGCTAGGATTTGATTATGTTGATTCATGTATGTCAGAAAAGTTTTAAAATTTGTTTTATCGGTACGTGGATTGTACCAATGACAAACAGGAACTAGTTCATGGTTTTATTCTGGGTTGATTTTGGTAGCCATATCCTTGATTAGAGGGAACAAGGTTGCGGTTGTTTTGGTACCCTATATTTGCATTGTTAGGAAAATTACTTTGCCCTTGCTGGAATTGCGGAGGATTTCCTTGACGATAGGAATTGTAGTTCGCGGGTGGTCGTAGAGGAACGTTGTTGACACCCGGAGGAGCTTGTTATTGGGCAGGGGGTGTCCAAGCTAAATTCGGATGTTGTCGCCAAGGTGCATTAGGGATGTTGAAAGCACAAGCCTCTTCAGAAGATTGGGGAGGACACTCGTATACCAAAAGACAATAAGAATCAGCGTGCTCAGGACTTAAGCAAAGAGGACATGGGGAAGCATTGGCAGCCATGACCTGTTTGGGTATTTGATCATTTACTTGTACCGAAAGAGCATCGACCTTTTTGTTTAGGGACTCGATTAGAGTTTTTAATTTTGGATCGGGTTTGACCTCGAACATAGACGTAACTTTGGTAGGAGTGTCTTTAGAAGATCTGGAAGAATCGGTGTTTCCCCAATGGGTGCTTCGTGGAAGCTGTTTCTCAAGAAAAGTGTATGCTTCAAGAATTACCTTATCCATGAAACAACCGCCGCTCATGATATCTAATGTTTCCTTTTGATGGTCGAGAGACCATTAAAGAATGAACGGACTAATACAGCCGTGTCGAAGTTGATGATGGGGACATTCGAGAAGTAGATCAAGAATCGCTTTCGATGCTTCGAAAAGGATTCACAGGGGTCTTGGCGAAAGAATTGAATCTTTTGAAACATTTATGTAGTTTTCTTACGAGTATAGAACTTTATCATGAATGCTTGTACGACTTTGGCCCATGTGTCAATGGATTCTTCACTGCGGAGCCAAACAAGCTTTATCGGCTAAGGTGAAGTGAACAACCTAAGCAAGACTTTTTCGTTGGTAAATCCGGATGGCGGAAAGTGGTGACTACTTGTTGCATCCGGAAGGTGATTATCGGTTTTCATGGTCTAGACCATGGTAAACAGGTAACAAAAACCGAAAATGTTTGGCGGAATTCAAAAATCACCTACAATAGCATCGAGTTTAATGCAAGAAGCGTGTCCTTCTTGTAAGGCAAAGATAGAATCGAAGGGGTTTTCGATTTAGGATTTTTGATAAAGAGCCCAAAACTGTAGTTTTAACCCCTTAATAATCATCTTTATTAGACCAATTATGTGAATAATAAGTAAGAGTTAACATTCGACACGCGTTTTTATGCATTTCGGGCTTCAAAGTCCATTATGTTAAATGTACCACTTTAGCGAGACACAGAGGAGCAAAAGTCGCAGAACTTCCGAAAAGCCGTATCTTTGGACTCGGACCTCGAATTTACCTTATGTCAAAACGACCGGCTCGGAAAGAGCTTTGTAATGGTCCAAGCCTTGACCCAATCAGAGGAGCAGAAGTGGACGAAAAGTCTGTGGAAGTCAACTGCAGCTGAAGAGGCCTTTTGGATCGAAAGAATTGGGTTTTGGGCCCCGATTCTCGCCCCAAACCCTGGCTCAAGCCCATGCACGAATTTTGGATCTGAATGTATAAGAACAAAAGCTTAAGTCTTTGTTAATGGTAGATTAATTAGTAGAGAATTAGGGTTCATAGCTTAGAATAGAAAGTAGCCATTAAAATAGCTTCTAGATCTAGATTTAATTGTTTTCTTTAATTAGTTTCAAATCCCTTTATTAGATTAAACCTTTGAATCTTGTTCTTCATTTGATTAGATCAATAAAGTAGTATTCTTTATCCATTTCGATTTTTGTCAATTCCAATTCTAGATCTAATTTCAATTCATGTCCTTAGTTCAATTTAGTCATTAAATTAGATTTCATTATTGTTTAATTAAATAAATTTCAATGCTTTATATTATGTTTAGTTTTAATATAAATGGAAATGATTATGAAATGATTCAAGGCTAAACCTCCATTAGAGGGGTTGTGAAGCCTTGATGAAAGCTTGAGTCCCATTTATCGTAGAGTCGTCGTATTTTCTATTCCACTCTAGAAATGATTAGTTCACCATGAGAATGGGTTTAATTGTTCACATGCTAGTTATAATTGGTAGAAATGCCATGTATAATTAGGGATTAGGAATAACCAATTGTTCTGCGAAGCGGTTCATTCGATTACTTACGATTAGTCGTTAGTGGATTAAGTTGAGTTATGGTGGAATCAATCCCCCTCTAACTCCTTATCATAGAATCAACGTAGCATTCCCTTAGTATTCTGATAACCGACTAGTTGCATCTTGTGGGTAGTTGCATCGTAGTATAATTCCCTTCGTAAAACTCTCATAGACTTAAAAACCGACTAGTTAGATTAGAAAACATCCATGCTAGAGCACTAGGAGTTACTCCACTATATCTCATAGGATTGAGAGTAGAAAGATTTGATAAACTAAGAGCAACAAATAAGTTTAGTTTACTTACGTTTTGAATTCATCGCTTATTTAAGAGGGTAGACTAATCATTTTACGTTTATCAATTTTCCGGCCATAATTAAGGGGAGATGATGGCAAATGAGATGTTTGACGAGGTTGATTTACTGGAGGAGGAACTATGTCTAGGAGATAGCATAAGCAGTTGTTTATTGTATTTTCGGCGACGATATGTAAGTTCTAATTCCTTATGTTTACCAGACCGTAGTCTCATACAAATATAAATTTTAATTTAAGGCTCATAAGGAACGAATTATGACTGAAGGTTTTAGAATTAAGGAAAAAGGGAAGTGAAGCACGTCTCCATGAGCTGTTGCTAACTTGAGCAGGTAAGCTAGGATAACGTGTGAATATTCCAGCAGCCAGGTCACCTAAGAGAATTGAGGGAGGTTGTTCGTGCTAGCACGTTCCTTAACTAGGCAACCTCAATTTTTTTCAAGTTTCCTAGGCACTAATGGAATAGGATGATGATTTATGATGGTGTCTTATACGGGGTGTTATTAAGATGATTTAGATGAAATTTTTAATTACTATGATTTTTTTATTTATTTATTTATTTATTTATTTTTTAGTTTACGTAATTAATGTATTATGGAGACGTGATTACGAAATATGCAATTAAAAACGATAGATGCCAAAATAGAAACTAATTAACATATACTAGTTTACGCAGAAAGTCTACACATGCAAATATATATTACTTATGCGTGCAACTATATGTAAGTTATATGTGAGCTAGGGGAATGTCGAGAACGAACTCATACAAATAAATACCGCGTACGTGAATTGATGTAACATACACATACAAAAATATTCTAAGCAGGTGGTTTGAAACTACACATACATCCAAATATATTTGAATCATATTGATCATGTTAACGTGAATATGTAATGACGAACCACATTTATATGCAAAGAGTTCTTATGCCACACACAAACATGCAAGGTAAAACAGGTTATAGTAACAACCAAATAATATCCTCGACAAAGTTTGAGGAGTTTAAGGATTTGAAACCTGGTGTCCCTCGATTCCTCGTACACGATCGAACTAACTCTCGAGCTCGTGAACTTACTGGATAAACTGGACAAGAGAGTCCAAAAGAGTACTGAAAAGGAAAGTGGCTGTACATGAAAATCGGAGTGTTGATACTCCAGGTTAGTCTCATGCGCTACTAATTTAGTCTCGTCCGAGACTCTTTTATTAGTTCAGTACTTCAAGTTCCTACGGAATACTTAAACTGTGCTAATAAAAATAAACAAGATCTGGTTCACAGATATCTGTTAACAGAAAAAGTTGGGGCAAACAGATACGTAATATGTTAGTATTGCAAAAGAAATGGAAATTAAAAAAATGAAGAGGTAGGGGAGGGGGTTTTATGTGATGTGTTCCAGTTATTACGTTAAGTCCAGAGTCTTTCGGCATGCAGCGGCGCCATTTGATAAAACGCTGATTTCATTGTATGTTTATTGGTTTTCTTGATTAATTAAGTCCGAGGTCTACAGTCAGAAGTCCGAAGTCCAAAGACCAAAGTCCCAAGTCCAAAGTCCGTATAGTCGTACGTTTTAGTCAAGTTACCTTACTCACGTGGGTTTGGTAGGATAGGTCAAGTAAGGGATCGTCCAAATCTTAGGGCTCAGAAAAGGTTCACAACTGGAATTACAACTTTTGGTGAGTAGGATTTTAGGTTTTTTAGTTGGTTTTAATTAAATTAACGGTAATGCAAATAATGTAAATTACTACAGTGATTTTAATGTAGATAACCAAAGATAGAGAACAAGGAGAGAGTTAATCATACTCATGCAAGAATCATTTTTCAACAGTTTATATTACCACGTCACTACATCTCTAATTCGTCTCGTGTTCGTAGACGACGTCGAGTATTGATCCCTAGCTCATGCCCACATCTCTGAGCCGCATCACACTAGCATAAGGAGTTGAACTAATATTTCATCTCCGAATATCATTTCAGCTCCCCGGCTCGATTCCACATCACCGGACAAATTGGAGAGTCGTCGACACCATAGAGTCACTTCGAGACATTTTGGGTCACGACGAGGCTGATTTCGAGCATCGGCCTCCAAATTTTATGCGGTCTCGATCATTTTGGGACCGGATGTCTAATCTATGCCTAATTCCTAAGTAGTGATTCTAGAATATTAAAGAGTCAATCCGATTCTCACACGAAGCGGCATAACCCTCCCCACGAGGGGATTAGCTCATTGTCATTAAAGGAATAATAAAACTTGTTGTATACATTAAGTAAATAAATGCGGACGCGAATTACACTAGAAAAAGAAATGATCATTATTAAGGGTAAATTGACTTCAAGATTTAAGCCTTTGGAATGAAAATGACAGAGTTTAAGTGCTGGAATGAAACTACAGACGTTAAAGTAAAACTAATGTATAGCTAAAGCATGAAAATGCTGAAGGAAGAATATCAAAGGCGACCCCCTCATATATATAGGCTGATGTCTTGTGAAGGATTTAGTTGGCTTTTGTTTGTTAGCTAATTGAAACGTTCAAAACTTTGAGAATCAAAGTTTTGTTTTTATCTGTTTTAAATTTTGTCTTTTACCTTATTAAGGTTTCGTCCTTTAGCCAATTTCAATTTAAACCACCTAGTTTGAATTGGTTCGTGTCTTCTATATTGCGAGGTGGCACCAAATTAAAACCATCACTTGCCACCTGCCTATGCTGACTCGTCATGCCTTTTGGGCCCGGTCCACTTAGTATGTCCAGTGGCGACACCGATTTTGGCATTTTTACAACTTTCGTCTTTGCGTAGAGTTTGTCGCCCTAGTCGTTCTGGCAGTTCACTAGCCAACGCCGCGGCACCCGATTTATCGATTTGAGCTTCGGAAGTTTGTTTGCTTCTTTATATGTGGACCCGTTCTGCACTGGTTTTGTTCTTTTGGAAACTTCGGCTCTAGTCAGGCTCTGTTGGGCTTCACTGGGGTTGAGTGGGAAACTTCAAATATTCCAGTACTTCAATGCATGTTTTATCGTTATATTCCTTTTAAATGCGGAAACCTGCAAAAGTACGAAAATATAATTATTACATGATTATTAAACACATAATCGACCAAAATGCTATGTCTCTCGGGGTTTAATATTACAGTTTTGGGTGCTTATCAGTGCTGAAATATCAATTCTGACTTATCTTGGTTGTTGTTCTCAATAGAATATCAAACCATGCATATTTTTTATTGTAAGAGATGCCAGAGAAGGGTAAGTGCCTTCATATATTTACCCAATAGTATTCTTTTTATTCTTTAATATTAACCATGTAATTATCTTTGTAATATGTGTTTGTGGTTCGAATAATTCATTGACTTTGAGGAAAAGAGGAAAGGTTATCCACTACTTTCACCGCAATGTGTGGTAGTGTGATAGGTCTAATTTCATATATATATTTTTTCTAATAAATGCCGGTTCTGATGGTAACGACAATCAAAAGTTTTGATGTACAAGTCAGTCTTAAAATGATTGGTGAGATACTCATTGAGTGCATACATGCATTGTATTTGTCAAGTATTGTTAGTTTTTGAAATCTTTAGTACTTACTAATACAAATGACATGAACTGGATAAGTAGAAATAACGCTAGAATGTTTAGCTCATACGATATCAGATTTCTTTTGATACTTTATTCATCAATTTTTTTTTTCGTTTGCAAATTTGCGTATTGTGTGAACATGATATATTATGGGTCAGCTTAAGTTTGTCGCAACTTCTTCTTTTGTCCTGAAATGTTAGAACTAAAAGAATTTATTAGGTTATGCTCAACAAGGATTAGAGAGTCCCATGGCATAATAGTTTTCATCAAGGAGATTGAGCTTTATTTGAACCAACAAAAGGGTTGATACAGGATTTCCCATTGTTCTAACTTTAGGGAGTGGCCACAGTAGTTAAATGGAAATAAGGAAAAAAAACATAAAAGAGCAAAAGGATGTAGTAATTCACTGCACTAGAGTGCGAGGACAAGTTCGAGTTTAAAGGGTGAATGAATCTCAGGTTTGCTATTATGTTCTATTATTGATGATCAAATACAGTTTTCTTAATGCATCCTGACTATGTAGATTTTCCCTTCTTACAGGTGGGTAGGAGACTCTACAAGCAAGTAAGCGACAACAAGTTCGAGTTGAGATTGTTATTGGACATTAAGTGTGTGTACAGAATCTTTTCCAAGATTGTGCCTAAAAACTAAAGGATACATTTTCTCCCCTCTCATAAAAAGTCATTTTACGTGTTGTCAAGCTATCATTGAGTTTGTATTATCTACTTCTCTCATTTGCAGTCGAATATAGAAATTCATGGGGTCAAGGATGCGCAAGAAAATTCGAACTCAAATGGTGCCTAAAATTGAGGTACACGCTTATTTTTATGGGGAATGTTCGTGTGTTGCAATGTTATCACGTCTTAATATTTATATTGAGCTAAACAAAGATAAAATTGGAAGTAGTAGGGTGTAAACTGTGACAGACTCTTTTGGCCTTAATATAGAGTACTAAAATATTTACTAGGAATTGTTCGATTCGGGTTCGGAAAGGCGATGGTCTTTGAATTCAGATATTTGAAAAGGTGAATGCTCATTATGTTAACTTTCGGGAATCGCGTGTTTTGTGATTCAAATATCTGTATAAATTGGATGATATAGTCTTTAGGAGTCAGCCTGTAGAAACAACTTGAAACTATTATTACTTGCTATAGTTAGTGTTAGTTTCTTTGTAAGGTGAGATCAGAGTTTGCCCACCATTCAGTTGTACTTCAGGGTATTTTCTTCCTTAATGATATTTGTAAACCTCAAATGTGTTCATATTTGAGCTTTTGGATCTTGATGTGTATTTGTCCATTTTCAAGGGGATGGTTGCAGTGGAATCTTAGTTACCACATTGTAGGTCATGTGATCATTTATTTGTAGGTTGGGTAATTTTTATGCTAGAGTTTGTTCCTTGGACGACCTTTATGAACCTTTGATGTTTTTAGCTATAAGATAATAGGCTTCCCTGTTGCACATTGAATGTGAGGTCATGAAGATTAATCTGTAGGTTGCATCTCTTCTTAAAGTGTTTCCCTATACACCTTTGGTTTGAACTGATGAATGACGTCCTTACCATTTATCAAAATGGACCTGATGATGCAGCTAATAGCGTGGAAGGTTGAATTATAGAAAGGGTTATAGTCAGATGTGGTAGCCAACATGTTAAGTTCTGAGTAGTGCAATTGGATTAAAATTAACATAAGACATGTTTGTTATATAAATTTACTAGCTTCACAGCACTTAAAGCATGATTTCCTTCATTTTGTTTCTTTCATCATTGAATTAAAAAGATTACTCACTTCATTGTACAAATATTTCATGCAAATACAGTTGTTCAATATATTAACCATTTTTATACATGTACATGAAAATAACGCTTTGCCGCCATTTCATCCTACTGCCCACTAAACCTTTACTTATCACTTTCTCAGCAGATACTACTCTGCCAAAGCACCATACTATGGCACGATTTCAAGCATCGAGTCTGACCACATCACTTTGGGAGAGGCAGCCAGCGTCCATGCATGTATTTATATGTAATTATTTGTGTTTTTAGACCGACCAATTCAGAACATGCTATGTGCGCCGAGCAACAAATTCTGGAGATTGAGGAGGCATTGAGCATAAGTGATCAGTTCAAATGAAATTAGTAGGGTGAGATGTTAGTAAAAGCGACGATGATTTCCCTTGAATGTCAGAGAGATCAACTTAAACATCCAAAATATTGACGAGGAAATGGTGGTAAAAGAGATTTTGAGACATTGAAACCATAGTTTGTAGTTGTGGTTGTTTTGGCTCTACACGACTACACTCATACAAGAATTGTAAAAGATCTGATGGGATTTGGAAGCAGCTATAAACTAATGGCAGCGGCGAAGTCAAAAGGTCGGTTGGGCTTTGTGAGTGAGATGTCTTAATGTAAATAAGAAAATGACTTATATTTATTTTCTTAGTTCACTGAAAGTTAACCATTAAAAGTACCCAAAAAAAATGTGTAGATGAGATTTTCTTTTTCTTTGGAACTCAGACAACGTGGAAGTGTTTTGGATATGTTGAAGTGTATTAATAGTTCCATTTTGAGACCTATCATAATCTGATAGATGTGTTTGCATTCTTCAAAGCCTAACAAGACGTATGGAAGCAGTCGCTACAAGTATTTTAGAGTCCCATAGCAAGAAACACGTCTTTTTCTGTCACCTGGAAGAAACTGGAAGACCTAAATTTGATTGTTATCCTTGCTTCAATCTTGGGTTGTTTGTAATAATCAGAGTCCAGATATCTAAACTTTGACTATACATTTGATGGATGAACTGCAGTAAATTTTTTACACTTTTATAACTAACCATATGTGATAAGTGTAAGCGTGGTACCTAGCAAAAAAAAAAGTGCCAAGGTGGTGACTTCTAATTACTTTGTGCTGCAAAAAAAAAAAAAAAACAACAACCTATACAATTTTCCCTATTTGAAATATTGAAATGTTATACATTATTTACCTACTTCCAAATGCTTTCGCTGAATTATTGATAAATTTTGTAAAAGTAAATTAATCTACATCATTGAGTAAGTGTTGTTTTTTAGTGCATTATATTTTCCAAGTTGCCTACATTATAAATATTATTTTCCATTACAAATATTGCATGCGTAGTCACCCCTTTAACTAATCACCATACATACGCTAACCTTACTTGAAACGCACATCTATATTATTGCAAATTATAATAGAACATCACATTAACTATATGAAATCCATGCTGTAGGCACGGGCACTAGTCTACCTAACAAAACAGGGCGATCTTGATAGCCAACGGCTGAGATTCAATTTAAGGGGGTAGTTGAGACGAGTGCCACGATGACAGCCCATGAGTTGATCAGAAATTAATTAGATTCTTAATTGTGAAATTAAAAAAAAAAAAAAAAAAAAAAAAAAAAAAAAAAAAAAAAAAAAAACCCCCTTTGTTTTCCCTAGAAATGATTAATTGCAAACTTTAAACACAATTAAATTTTTATGTGTACCGATTTAACTACTATGACAGCCCATGAGTTAGATTAAAAATTAATTGGATTCTTAATTGTGAAATTAAAATAAATAAATTTAAAAAAAAACCTTTGTTTTCTCTAAAAATGACTAATTGCAAACTTTAACACTACACCAATTTGGCCAATTAACAACACTCGTGGAAGGACAAAAATGACGGTTAATGGCACTTGTTAAATTACGAATGCTTATGGCCGTTGTATAAGGACTCAATGGCCGTTGTTTTGTGTGGGCCTCTTCCCGCTTGTATTTTGGTGAAAAATTCAAGTGATCCCGCCTGACTCCCTAGGGTAATTTAGTAAAAACAGCCTTCTAAAAATTTGAAGGGTTTGTTGTCTCTCTCCACCACCTCAAGTTAGTTCTACCCTTTCTAGGTCTTCTTCCTTAAATTTCCACGCCGAAGATTTCATTTACGGGAAACTCTCATCTCTCTAATCGAAAAGTAATTGATGTTGATTTGGGCTCTTTGCTTTATCTCAATTATCCAGGCATTCTTTTATCATGAATTCATTTTATTTATTTATTTTGATGTTTGTGTTGCTTTCTTCCTTTGAATTTATGTTCAAGATGAGGATTCAGGAGACAAGTTGCTTGTTTGTTTGTAATTGAGGGGAAGAACTCAATCCGCTCTTATTAATTCTTGTTGTTGTTATAATTTCATGTTATACATAGTTTTTTACAATGAATTTCATAAATTTGGTGTACACCATACCTTGGCAAGTTTCCCCAAAACAATTTGACTTTTTTCTATGTTTATTTGTGTACTATTTGTGTTTTATGAAATTAGATGATAAGTGAATAAGCTACTTTATGGATATCGATCTGAAATTGGTTATAAGAAGGAGAAGACTTAGTACATCCAAAGATACGGTTATTATTAGCTATATATTTTTCGACCAGGTACTCTTCTCTCACTTCAAATCATTGTACTTTTCATAGATATTTATTAATTTCGATTTATTTTCTATTATTGCTACCAGTTCTGGTGAATTTCAATTCTAGTTGTTTTAGAAAATCCTTCATGTATGTCTCCCTTTAGCTCCATCATCCAATTATCAGTTAACATTTTATTTTAGATCTCGTGCTATGGATAATTTTATATTTACAATTAATAACATTTTTTCGAGTAAGTTATTGGGGTTGTGTTTCTTTGTGATAAATTGTTGGGTTTTTTTTTTGCGAGAATTGAAATTGTGAAACTTAGTGGGGGCTTGTTTGTGATGACTTGTTCAAATGAGGGTGTATGATATATATTTACTCTCTAATTTTGGAATGGTGCGGTTAAGCTTAAATTTATTAGAAATTTGATCTAAAATGGTTTTGTGAATCATATCAATTTAGTTAATAGCCACCAAAAATCGTTAAAGATGACGATAGTGTTTAGATGCAAAGGTAGAAGCTAACAAAGTAACAAGCTTTCACAAATTGCTATAACAAATTTTATTTCTAAGTCACGAACTGCAGCAAACAATGAGTGTCTTAATTAGGATTAAATTTGTGGAAAGATGGTGTTTGGTTTTATATATATTTTGTGTTATCAATGGTGTTTGGTTTTACATATTTGTTGTTGTAAAATAAGTGTTTCCCCATTCTACTTGTGTTATCTAATTCACTCTACTAGCTAGCCAATCTCACATATACAAGTGATTAGAACCAATTGGTTCTCGGAACCATAAGTTTACTTATATATCATTCTTGGGACGAAAGATTGCACCACCTTTTACTAGGAGTTTGTTGCTTGGTAATGTGAGTCCCCTGTTAGAAGTAGAGGTGTGCAGCGATTAGAGCCAATTGGTTCTCGAAACAATAAGTTTACTTATATATCATTCTTGGGACGAAAGATTGCATCACCTTTTACTAGGGGTTTGTTGCTTGGTAATGTGAGTCGCCTGTTAGAAGTAGAGGTGTGCAGCACCAAAAGGACCATAGTTAGTTTTCATGATATTGGTACAAGCTATTATATGATGTAGCTAGTAACATATATGCGTCATGTGAGATATATGCTTCATGCAGGGCCCTATACGATTTTTATCTTAGATAGAAATTGCATATGCAACTGTTTTTTTTTTATTACTTTAGTAGTCATGGATGGGATACACGTACACTTCAGTAGTAATGAAACTCATCATTTTTAAAATCCACATTTCGTTATAACTGCAGGAATGACAGCCCTTGCTTTTGACTTGGTTGAGCTGATGATAAAACACAAAAAAGTAAGGTCTGAAAGTCTGTTTTCCAACCCAATTTACCTTGTCGCATTCCGAGGTTTGTGGATATGGTTATGGTGTTTGGAAGTTAAGCTGTTAGAAAACAGTGAGCCAGAAATCAGTTTTTGCACACTGTATTCGAGCCCAATTTTTACATATTTAGAAAGAGATTGATTTTTTTTGTAAAACATAAGAAAGTAAGTTGTAGGTATTAGCTTTTCAACGCAAAAAACCTCGTTGCTTTTGGATGCCTATGGAAAGAGTTGTGTCATTCGGAAGATAGCGCGTCAGAATTCTAGTTTGCTGAAAATTATGATTTTTACCAAGTTTGCGCTATAATTACTCCTAGTTAGGCTGAGATTGGGACTTCGGATTGTATATGAAAAAGAAAGTGTACAAATCCTAGTTTTCAAATAATCAAGGAGTGTACCATTTGGATGAATGCAGGAAAAGCTTTAGCAGTGACAAGTTGGTTAGAAAACCTACCGTGTTCTCTTTTATGTGCATGAACCTAGTTTGGGAAATATTCCTGGTAAGGAACAAATAGTTTCTTAAACTTTTCTTGGGTGTTTTGTGTAGTGTTTGTAGTTTATTTTTAGATGGTGGTTTTGTTTGGAACTGATATGAATCTTAAGATAATTTTTGGAGACCTGAAAGTATAGTAAAATCCGTTTTTGAGCAATTTTGACTTATAGGTTCATTGTGCATCATTAGGGTTGAAATTATATATATATTTTTGTGGGAATATTTGGAACTTGTTGGAAATGTTTTTACAATGCTAGTGCCGAATATGCCTTGGGGATTATATGAGGTTCCGAATATGAATGTTTATATAAAGTAAGAGCTACGTAAGGCTTGATTTTAACATCTGATCGAACGCTAATGTTGGAGGAGCAGCAATCTAGCGAGTCTGAGCATGATATTAGGCATACATGTCGCATCCAACATCTAGTCGAATGCTAATGTCAGAGGAGCAATCTAGCGCGTCTGAACCTGAGCCTAAGGGTAAGGTTTTAATATTTGGAAGTATTATCACTCTAGCTTATTTTATTTCTTATGTATGTGTATAGTTAACAATCTACTATTTATTTCTTATGCATGTATATAGTTAACCTCTTGTGAGAATAGAAGTTCAATTCGATAGTGATGGGACGGTGATTGGACCAAATGCAGCGAAATATGTTTCACGACTAGGGAAGCTTACAAGGCAACATTGTCCTACACGACGGGTAGGCGAGGATCAACCAAGACAGTATAATAAATGGTAAGTTATAATTGAATTCTACTATGAATCCATAAATGTTATTGCATTAGCTCTGTAGATTATTAAGTAGGCTTTTGTGTTGTTCTTGCCTTTTATGGCAAGTAAAATTTTAAATGTGTTGAGTTCAGGAATTTGTTTACATGAAGAACTCTGGTTTATATTATCTTTTGCTTAGGTAACATGACTCTTCTAAGATTTACTTTTGTGTGGTTTGTGGTGCGTACATGAAGACCTAGTTTACATGAAGAAGTGGTTTTACTTGTTAGTTAGTTTAGATATGCTAGCTTTAGAACTCTTGTTACATGGCCGCAACAGTGGAACCTTACACTTCCTTATAATGCATACATAATTTCATTTTCTAGTGTTTTAAGAGGTACCCATTTCTAGAAATTCTTGTAGAATATGGTACTCTGCCTATTCTTATGTGAGATTTCTAGCTTCAAAATATTTCTTTTGCTATGTTAAGCTATCTTTTGAGATACCGTTTTTGTTTATGATATCTATTAGTGGTTCAAGCTTCAGTTAGTAGTTATTTGGTGTTCCATATAATGTTATTGATGCTTGTTTGAATGAAATTCATGGTTAAGTGAGTAGAGAGGATGTTGATATATTTGTTTTGTTTAAAAACAAAAGAACAAAAGGGAATATGCTTCTTTTATATGTTTAAGTTTGGTGAGCTTTTAACTATTGTCATTGTTTACTCCTTTGTGTCATTTATGCTATGAGTTGTTAACTTTCTTGTCTGTGAGTCTTTTTCATATACTAGTGTAAGATTGATCTTAGGGGTTTAAGAAAGTAGAGGTAAGTAGCTGGTGAGGGGTAGATTATATGTCTAGTACATTGGATTTTTTCCTTTTTCTTTTAGTGTTTGGGTTGTTGTAAATGACTTGGTTTTTTTGCTTTAATTCCCTCTTGCTTATATATAAATAAAGCTGCCAAATTTACATATTCCTTGTTGAGTCTACAAGACTATAAATATGTAATATTGTTATATATTTGTTATACAACTCTTGATTTTACATATGAATCTGCTAGTTGGCATGTTTGCCGTATTGAGATTTTCTTGTTATTTCATATCTTGTTTGTCACAGACAACAGGTCATTTATTGTCTAGGTGACCAATGGAATGACATTCTGTACAAACATGTGAGCTGCAAAACATGGGGGGTAGAGTGGTTGCCATTGGAAGAATGTTTGGTGATCGAGAGGATGTACATGAGAATGCTTATCGGTTCATAGTGGACGAGATCTTGGAATTTAACGTGGGATCTACTACTATTGCACGACCTAAAGTTTTTACTAATGTAATCTAAATTACTTCCTTAAGTTATCTTAAAGACTTGGTTGTGTACAAAGTTGTTGGATGGGATTTGTTTTGTTGAAGTTTCAAGTATTCAATAGAAATATTTTGATTTGATTCAAGTTCTTGTCTTATATTTTGTTAATGTTCTTTAGTTACAGCCTTTCTATCAGTTATATGAATACATGTTTTTCTATCAGGTACAACAGAAAAAAAAATGATACTAAATAAATAAATCAGTGAGAACCACTGCAAAATCTCTCCCATAAACGACGGCTAAAGTCTGTGGTTATCTTCTAAATATACGTGGGAATAATTTTAAAAGAAACATGAGCTGATGGCCGTCGTTAATTTACAAGTGTTAAAAGCCGTCGTATTTTTTTAAACGCTACAAGTGTCCCGGGCTGTTGTTTTGCAAAAACTACAGCGGTTTTTATTACGGCCCTAATGACAGAATATAGCACATGTTTTCCTTGTAAACGACAGCTATGGGCCGTTGTTTTTTTACTGTTTTTTTGTAGTGTAAACACAATTAAATTTTTACGTGTGTCAATTTAAATTTCTTTTATATGTCCAAATGCTAGACTGGTAAAATCTTATTGAAAGACTAGGGCATGTGCTTACGTTAACCCCCTCTTTATTTGTAATTTAGTACTCTCTTTTTGCAATTAAGAGTAGCTCTTCATCAGTTCTTATTTGCCCAAGACTCATGAAGACATGAGCAGGCGCAACCATTTTCTTCTCTCTCTCATAAAATAGACGATGAGTTTTTAAACCCAAAGGCCTCATTTCTACTATTTTTTACCATCAAAGGTTTTCTACAAACTCATGCAAGTATTTTTCTTAGCAAATTAATTATTAGTCTTCTTTTTATTTTGACTGTTTTTGTATCTCTTCAAACTACTGATTTATGGAATTTTCTTGACTTTCCAAAACATAACAAAATATGCCCATTATAACAACATCAATTCAACAGAATTATAGAAGTGAACTAGAATATCCAAAACATAACAAAATATGCCACATTGTGTCTGGCTATGATGCCCATTTTGAGTGATAAAAAGTACCAACTGACCAACTATGATGCCTATATTTTCCTTTTAGGAAACACCCATCAAGACCAATTACTGGTCTGCACCCATTCAACTACCCATCCAAATAAGCCTTAAATGCTATCACAACACCTATGAACTCATCAGTCCCATCCTTCTTAGACCACTCAGCAATGCTTCCTGGATTGTCTTTCTTTATTTGCCTACACAATTCTGTTACAAGAGCAAACCCTTCCTCATAATTTCCATTCAAATTTTCAAGAATAAGTGTTCTAGCACTCCAAGCAGTCCAATATGAGATTTCAACACCAAATTTGGTAAACATATCAGCTTCAAGATCTTTTGGCTTGTAATTTGGATGATCTCTCACCTTATCTTGAAAATGTTTGGCAACCCAAGGTGATGTGGCCTGACAATACTTGTTTTTCTCATTTGTTTCACAAGTGTGTTCATCATTGTATTTTCTCAAAATGAAAGTGTGACCATCCCTTGCGATAATGGCTGTTATAGTCCACTTACATTCCTCATCCTTGCATAACAAAATGTATCTGACCTTGTCATTCCTATGTTGCCTAAAACTGAACTTCTGCTTAATTGCCTTGAACTTGAAGAAATCTCTGCAATCTTCTAAGGTAGGCCAAGTCATTCTGGGCCTCAAGTCACATAGTTCATTGAAAACTGGTGGGTCTGAAACCTTTTCCATCTCTTCTGCTATGTTCTTTGTTTCCCTAACTACATTGCCCAACACAGAACCTTGCAATTCTTCTTCTAAATCTTTCATTTCTTCTTCCAACACAAATGGCTCACCATCCTCATCCTCCAAGTTAAAGTCATCTCAACATTCTGAATTCTCAGGTAAGTACTCCTCATCATCATCATCAGATTCATAGTTAAATGCATTGTCAGCTTCTTTTCTCTCTCCAACAGTGGGACCAAACTTTTCACCATAATAATAGTCATTGTCAGAGTCATTGTCACTGTCATCATTCAGCACTTCATCCACTGCTACATCATTCAATTCCACATCAGGAACACCATCAAATTCCACATCTCCAACATCATGCACTTCATGATCCAATGCCTCCATGTCTTTATGAATATTTTGAGTACAAAAGTCATGTTCCAACTCATGTAACTGAGACTGCTCAATGTTCTCAGATGCCTTCAGCACACCATCGCTATCTAGATCACCTAACTTAGACTGAGCAATCACTTCTTCAGGCCCCTTCATAACATTGTCACCCTCATTATCAGAAATTTCAAGTACCAATGGCTCTCTATTATGTCTCATGGACCTTCTTATAGGTGCCATTGCTACAGTGGGAACATGTATAGTTTTAACTGATTTTTTAGGATTTTGAGATGTAGTGGGTAGTGTTGTGGGGACATTTGAGCAACTTTGACTTAATCTGGGTGATCTTCTACAACTTTCTTGAACTTTTTTTGCTTTAGTAGGTGTACTAGGTAGTTTGGGTGTAGACTTAACTATTGGGAGAGTGTTACTGCTTGAGGTGGTGATAATAGGAGGGCTTCTAGTAAACGTTGTGGCTTTTGGGGCTGGGGAGACAAATAAGTGATACTTTTTGTCTTTTTCAGGCTTTAACTCATCCCACATATGCAACAAGTGTGCATCTTCTGATATCCTACACATGAACCCTTCAATCAAACAAGCAATCTCAAAAGAGTCAACTCCACCAACCAACTTCCTTACATCTTTGTTAACATCAAGCATACATAATTCATCACCATCAATTTGCATTTCTAATTTCTTCCTACCCTTGTAATCGGTTCTCTTAAGCTTCCCTTGGGTAGTTATGCCCCAGCAACCACCATAATGAACCACAAATTCCTTCACACCCAGTAAAGGAGAAGCCATACTACACCAAAATATTTAACGAAAAACAAACAATTAGATAACAGGCAAACAAAAGCCCAAATTTTTAGTAAAGTTAGGATTAGGTATCACTTTATACTAGTAATTTAGTTTATAGTACTAGAACATAATGAAAAATTAGAGCTTGGTCCTAAAATTTACAGTAAACAAACTTCAAACACATGCAATAACACTTACGTAGAACTTCCTCGATCAACGATGTAAAACAATAATGGTCCCTTGAAGAAAATTCCCCGATCAACGCAATCACCTCAAATGGTCACATCAAACAATCATAAATATTCCATCCCAAACGACCTTCGATGGTAAAGGTCAGACCTTTAAGGGTTAAATGAAAAATGAGAGAACTGAGAATAATTATGGTTGAAATGAGTTAGAATTATGGTTCAAGTTAGGTTCGACTGAGAAGATTAAATTGAAATGAGTGGATGGTTCAGTGGAGAGAGGTTATGGTTAGAGTAAGAGAGAGGACGACTGTGAGTTGAGTGAGAGAGAGCACAAGTGAGGGAGAGGAAATGTTTTCCCTTGTTATTTCTGGCCACCTTTTTAAGATACGCGAAAGTGGAAATCAACAGTGGTGCTTTGGTAGATCTGCACGCGTTAGATGTTTGCCACGTAGCAAGCCTAAAACCAAAATTTATGGTTTGCATGTGAGACACACGCGTAAGGGTATTTTAGGTATTAAGAAAAATACAAGGCAAAAGTTGGACTAAAGTCTAATTTTCAAGTATAAATGTATCAAGGCCTAATGTCGCTATTATAAGTTGGACTAAAACCTAAATACTCCATATTCTAATTGTTAAGCTGCAATGTTTTTTAGCTCCGGGTATCTGGATAATTGACAGGGGACTAGGTATTTTTTAAAATTAGTACCAAGTAAATCATATTCAGTATTATTTATGTATTGATTCCTGGTCATCCATTACCCAACTACTTAGATTTCGTTGTGGTTCAGCAAAAAAAAACAAAAAAACAGGGGCATGGCATCCCTACCGTGGTGGTGTAATGGACTAATGGTTTGTCAGGTTTTCTCCATAAATGGGAACATTTTCTTATGATTTTTGCTCAAACGAAGGTGGAGTAGGCACTGGCATCTGTTGCACTTTGGGTAATATTTGTTTAATCAACATCTAAAAATAGTCCTACAATTCTCGAAAAAGGGTTGGTTTGATGCTCAATTCGATCCTTGAGAGAAGTAGAAAGTTTTTTGTGTTTCTAATTCAGAGGTAGTTAACTTTCGATTACTTTTTGGTTTTTGAGTTTTGATTTTGTTTCCCTTTATGTAATTGTCAGACAAGATGTAATTGTAAAAAGATAATTATTGCTTCTAATTCACAGGGAACTTTCAATTTCTTTTTTGGTTGTTGAGGTTTGATTTTGTTTCCCTTTATGTAATTGTTAGGCACGATGTAACTGTAATAAGATAATTGTTTAAAGAAGAGTAGCTAAATTGTTTGAACAAGGTAAGCTAAGTTGTACTCTAACTTATTTTTCAAAGTACCTTTTCATTAGATCATTTGTGTAGAGCAGCAACCAGAGTAGAAATAGCAGTCAATGAATATTTTGGATTGTTTGATGAAATGTTTATTGTAGTGGATTTATGATTTAAATGCCCATAAATTTGTGTGATGTCTATTAGACATTTTGTCTACAAATCTTGATTTGTTTTTGTTTATTTTTGAATAAATAGGTGAATGAGGAAGCATCCGAAAAGGTTCTTAAAGTGGAGCAAAAGTACAATGGAATATGAGGGCATTGGTTACTTCACGCAGTTTGTCCACCATCTTTTCGTTTACGACCTTTTGTGAGGTTTGCTTCTTCTTAGATATAAGTGGATTGTAAGTTTGACAGATCTGTTTATGTATCTCTTAAATGTTAATACACTTATTTAATGCATCTCTCCATTCATAGAGACTACACTGATTCATCTTCACTTATACATGAGGTTTTATTACGCTTTATGGGTTATGTATATACAACAACTTCTTACTTGATGTAGGTTTTAAGAACCTAGGTTCTTTGGAAAAGGGGGATTTTAATTATGTGGATTCAGGATACTCAATACCTTAGTAAGTTACTTTTAGTCACCTAGCCTCTGTAGATCTAGAATATAACTGCTGAATATATGGCCGATCATAATATTAGAGAAGAAAGTGTCAGTCATGGAATTATACGGAAACTACTACACCAAATATTGTGGCTTTGCTATTGATGGGTTGGAAGATTACCTATACTTTCGTTCAATGTTGCTGAAACCGGATTCTTTTTGTTCCGCAGGTTGGTTAAATAGATGTAATGCATTGTTTGTTATGGAAGTAAAAGTGGCATTTAGAATTCCAAGTAGTACAAATGTTGGTTGGTTAAATAGATGTAATGCATTGTTTGTTATGGAGGTAAAAGTGGCATTTAGAATTCCAAGTAGTACAAATGTTGGTTGGTTAAATAGATGTAATGCATTGTTTGTTATGGAGGTAAAAGTGGAATTTAGAATTCCAAGTAGTACAAATGTTGGTTGGTTCATATGTTAGGTTTCATTGCCAATTAGGTTTTCACTGTGTTATTACAAAAAATTTGCATTATGATTAATATTTCTAATTAGATGCATTCTCTTGCCCAACATTTATTTCAAGACATCCATCATGGACAACTCTTCCCTACCAGACTCCGTTATATTTAATGGCAGCAAGGACATGATGCATGTTCGTCAGGAACAACAGCTAGCGACAAAGAAACCAATGCCAGAACATGTCTAAGGAACATCTTTCCTTGCTTAGAGAAGCTGAAATACCAACTTGATTTCTATTATGGGGGTATTTTTTTTATGGAAGCCGAAATACAAACTTGATTTCTCATAGTTTTTTCTAGGTAATCGAGGTTTTCATCCAGTGCATATTTATATTATTTGTGTTTGCAGTTGTTAATTCGTATTGTTATGTTTGTTGTCACTAAAAGGTTGAGTTTTTTTGCTTCTATTTTTGACCTCTTAGATAACTCAACATACGGAAGATCGAGTTCATAGCCTATCTCTTAATTTTGTGTTTATAAGATATTATGATAAGTTTTTTTAAAAAAATTATAATGAAACTAATCTAATCATAGTACCTAAGAATTTGGATTAAGCTCTTATTTTTATTTGCTACTATTTGTTTCCAATGCGTTGTGAAAAAATTTGTTTTGTAGATTACAATATATAATCTACTTTCTAATGAAACTAGGTACAATACTTACAAATTGGACGAGGACCTCATTTCTACTGGCTCTCTTAGGAGGATTCAATTTTCATAGACTTGATGGTAATATATTTTCTAAACTTCAAAAGCTTATATAAAGCCATGTGTTATGTTATTTCCATGTTGTTTTTTCTATACATTCTCTTAGTTACCAACATACTTCAAATAGAATATAAGAAGTTTGAGTGTTAAATCACCTTTTTGCTCACATTCAATTTTCTCTTCATAGTTTGAGTGTGATGTCGATCAGGTTACTTCCACTAGCAACTTAATGATCATAGCTATCACTCTTAGACAGTCTAAAGTCCATGTTATCCGAGTTGTTTATATTAGCTTTTACTTGACATTGTAGTGAGTTTCAGGACACTTTTTATGTGAACCATTTTATTACATCCTTGAAAGGTGAGGTCTAAATTTTGAAGAAACTACCTCCCAGTTTTACGTCACATCTATATCCAGTCGTTTATATGAAGCCATGTCTTCCATTGTTTCCATGTTTTTTTATCTTCTGTATACATTCTCTGGACTCATTCAAAAGGAGGATGCTGTGTTTTTGTACTTTTTATGTAGTTTATATTTATCTAAATTTTTTTTTAGATTATTAAAAGAAGGATTATTTGTATATTTATTTAAAGGAACATGTTTAGTTTGAATGTCAAAAAGCGAGGGAATCTCTGCCAACTTTTTGAAAGAAAAATAGGATGCTATATTTTTGTACTATTTCAGTAGTTTATATTTATCTCAATTACAATATCCTTTTCTATGGGGGAATAGTGCATAATGGGGAATAGTGATAGATGCGTAGTTTAGAATTTGAATAATTGAATTTTTTTTACACGGTTTGTTGCAAGTACTAGCGAAAGAGGGTATAGGATGCTCTCAAGGCCGTTACGTCTAGGCTGGGAACTGTTGCAGTATATTGTGGCTAACAAGTCGACGGACGTTGTGAATGCAATTACAAGTCTTTGCTATGGGCAGTGCACACCTTGCAGAGAGGGGACAAGATCGCTATGGATGATCATTGAAAGATTGATGAAGCAAATTAATGGGCATACCATATGTGCATTAGGCGATGTTGCTGCTTGGCTGATGCATTATGTCTAGGGAAAGAGTTGTTTTCATGTTGACCTTCCATGTACTGAATATTCTTTTCAGAACCTGAATGAAACAAAAAAAAATCAGTGTTGTTTTTTTTTCAATATTCATTTTGTGTTCTTGTTGCATACTTTACTTCCCAATTATAATTTCGTGATTTCCATCAGTATTGCTAAAACGTGTGTAGCACGTGCATGATGCTAGTACATTGTAAAAATACAAGACTAGGCTGGCCCTACCATTCATTCTCTCTCTACTTTTACTTTATCACAAGTAGACAACCACCTCTATTTTCTTTCCTTTCAATAAGTTGTTCAAAATAGGCTTATTTGGGGTGATCTTTGACACACCTATAAAAATACTCCCGTACCCCATAAGGGCATCTCTAATGGAGGGTGTAAACCGTATAGAGTGTAAAGTTTACACTCCAAATAAAAAAAAAAAAAAAAAAACTCTTTCCAATGAGGGGTGGTATACTGTAGATAATAGAGTATTAGTTGATAGAGGAGGTGGGGAATTCCCCATCTCGCAACCAGTTGATAAATAGCTCGGGCGACACTTTAACCAACGTCTGAACAAAAAAAAATTTGGACATCACTTTAAGGAACATCCCTTTCTAATTCTAAAGTAATTTTTTAACTCGGACATCATTTAAAGTGATGCCCCAGTTTAAATTAAAGAGGGACGTCACTTTAAGTGACGTCCGAGTTTAAAATCTAATTTTTTTACACTTCTCCATTGAGGAGTATAGAGTGTGGATATTTATAGGCTATACAATAGTATACAATTAGAGGTGTAAAATCCTAATGGCACCTACGTGGAGCCTAGGTGGAGGTGTAATTTACACCCCCCATTGGAGATGCTCTAACTAACAAAAGTTTTTGTTGTACCCTAATAACTCCCTAAATCCAATGATATCTCCCAAACCAATAATATTTGCCAAATTAATTTGGGGTATTTCCAATAGGGGCAGAAGGATTAAAAAAAAGAAAAAATACACGTTTGTTTTGGTACCCGTTTTTGTTAGTGAAAGTTTCTTTACGCATTCTTCTTCCCCTGCTCTATCTTTTACAAAAAAAAAAAAAAAAAAAAAAAAAAAAAAAAAAAAAAAAAAAAACTACTCTTTCGAGTCTTGCAAACACAGATTAAGTCCCATATTTGAAAAAGAAAAATTAAACTTGAACTTGAATCCCTGAGACTAGCTCCTATCATTTATTAAACTTGAACTTTCTTTTAAATTACGAAGTCATCTCCTTCAGTGTTTCTAACCTTTGTCTTGTAGCAACTCGGAGCAACTCTAAAGTGAGAGGCATTATGTTGTCATGTAGCCATGTGGGTGTACACAATAGTAACAAACATGCAATTGATTATTTTGGATAGCTAATTGTCTAATTAGTTATGTAATGAATTTAGAATTGGGTCTGTTGAGCCTTGGTTGTCTGTTTGGCTTGAGCACCATAGTTGTTTGATGAAATGCCGCATTGAGGGGGAAAGTCGTGTTGTTGATTTCGTGTGCACAAGGTTGTGAAGTTTGCCTATGGAAGTGCATGTCTTCTGTTAGGCTAGGAGAATGGAAATTTGAATTTGGTGTGGTGTAGTTAATCTTGTTTGGTTGTTTAGCTAGGAACAATTAATGTTCTTTGCTGTTAGGTTATAGATTATACTCTCTGGGTGCTTGTTATGTTATGAGAATTGTTATTGGTGAATGGTTGTTTGAAGTGGGTGCTGATTGTATGAATTTGGGCATAGTCATTTTACTTGTTGCTTTAGTGTTTGGTCGTAGGTACTTGACAATAACAATGACAATGGCAGTAAGAGTTGAATGGTGGATGAAATACTAAAACCCTATCCTATTGTCATGATTCCTCTATAGATTGAGATACTCAAATTTTAAATAAGATAGAAGACATCCCATGGACTCTCGAAGATGAGGTGCTTGAGATATGGGAGTTGAAACGAAAGCTCGAAGAAGTACAAATAGTGCATGTCTAGAAGCCTCCAGTTCCTTGATAGACAAGAGTTGGATTAATTTGAGATTCCTAGATAAACATTTCATATCTGGTTTAGAGAAGTTTGTGGAGTTCACGAAGATACACCATAGCAATAAGGAGGTCATACCTTGTCCATGTGGTACATGCCGAAACCAAGGCCCAACCAAGACGCATGACGGTCGAATAAGTTTAAGGTATGTGTCTATGTGTTTATAAGTATTGCTTTTTGTATTGTCATAGTTGGTTATTACTTTGCATTGTACATGTGTTCTTGGTTTTTAGTATTTTTCAATTTTAGATGATTTGTCATTACATTAAAATATGAAGGCCATGAGTGAAAGGAATAAAAAGAATCGCGATCAACAAATTATGCCTTCATGTATGGGAAGAACTTTAGTGGCTATTGCTTGGAATGAATTGACTTTGGAGAAAGGTATTCCTAAATCAGAAATTACTAGGACTGAATCATATATGCTTATTCACAAACCAAAGGAAATGACTCCGCAGAGCCAAGAATGAGTGGTTAGTGTGTTATACTATTTTTAATTTCTATAATACATAGTTAATTCAAAGAAAATGATTTTCAACTGATTTTGTAAATCTTAATAGAATTCAATTGAGAATCATGTTGCCATCTCGTTAGGATTTCTAGTGTCTTACCTAGACCAACGTAAACTTCCACTCTCTGTGAGGGAAGAATTTAATTAACATTATAACTATTCTCTTTAAACTTTTAATTTGATGTGCTGACCTTGTCATAATATTCATGATATTGTAACTTCATAATTTTTTCAAAATCTGGTGTGAATGGGTTTATGCTTTTTAGGTTACAGTTTCATAACATAATCACTTGTTAAGTGTAGTACATCTCTATCAAAAGTTGTTAATGTGGTTATAACTTGTAAATCATGATATCGTTCTCCATGCAGGGCTTATCGTGCATTCTATATCCTGAATTGGATCTACCGTTACTTTGTGGAGAAGCAGTTTAGTCGATGGATATGTAAGTTTCATATACATTTTCATGTTCATAAGTCAAAACTTGAACTGATATTGAAGTTTGACTCCTATTTTATTGTCTTGTACGTATCCAGCTTGTGTCGATGGCCTTGTTCAGACAACTCTCTATGCTGGCTTCTTTTACTATTACTTCTTGAGGTAACATTATCTATGCTTAGATGTTTTTGTAGTTGCGAATTTGGATGGTTTTTATTTACTTCATCAAAATAAATGTTTGTTTCCCTGTGTTTGCTATGAGTGGATCTATAAGCTCAATATGGAAAGAGCGCTCACTAGTTGAGAGGTTGATGGTTTGAATCCATCTGGGTCTAATATCATGATACAAGAAAAGTGTCTTTTATCTTTTGAGATGTTTTCCTCACCATTGATCCTCCTCTTTTTGTTGCTCTTTGTGTCGTTATATTGAACTTAGCTAAGAAGAGTGCTTGCTTCTATAGTTCTATAAGTTTTAGTGCAGGATTTTGCATGTAAGCGTGATCCATGCCACCATATATGGTATGTTTACTATTACAGATCGAGCTCTGTATTTCATTGAAAATGGGCACTCCTGTTCTCCCTGTTAAATTCAAGTTCAGATCATTGTGACATTGGTCTTAGAATGTGCTCAATTATGAAACCCAAGTTATGTCAGTGGCAAATGATCTCCCACCTCCACTTCTCTTTTTTTCGACTATTTGTTCTCTCATAAGCGACTACCTTCACCTTGAGAATTGACTTAGCAGTTGGGATTCCTCATTATTGAAAAACAATTTGAATCATTACGAAGCACATAAACACCATCTTTCATACCATATACTTCTTTAAAATGACCAAAGGGAAATAATAACACAACTTATGATGACACTCCTTTTTAGTTATTGCCTTATTTTCTCTTTCATGTCCGTTCATGATGTTGTCCCACCATATGAAGGTGGCCTAACAAATGCAGGGTTAGAAACAGATGCTATGCATATGGCAGAAGGCAGAAATGGGAAGTACAATCTAAACACAAATGGGCCAAAGGTTGTTAGGGGGTTGGGCAATTGTCTTAATAGAAAACACTGCTGTAAAGATAGAAACAGAAGTGAAGAAAATGTGCCACATGCAGAATAAGAAGAAGACAGGAACAGATACAACAAGAGTACTACAAGTGGTAGCATTGCAGAGGAAACCAAGTCACAAGAGCAAACTAATGCAGCTGCAGAGAGATGCAACATGGAGATAACAGATGCAAGCATTTATTCATGAGTAGTGACAAGTATGAAGGGATTATGGAATAAACTAATGACGGCATGCCACCAAGAAAAGATGGATACAACAAAACAATTTCAAGGAATGCAAAGGTTAGCAGCAGTGAAGAAGGGCCTAAATCTGGTCTCTTTATCCACACGCACCTCCATCTCCATAGCATGTTGGAATATGAGGGGTTTCAACAAAGCTTTTAAGCAAGTTGAAGTTAAAGACATGAACAGGAAGCATGCAACCAGTGTCATGGGGCTGGTTGCGAAAATAGTTAAAAGGAATTTTTTCTTAACAAAGAGAAGTCAGCACCCGTAGCAAGCAGAAAAGTTGAAAAGGAGTTTGAGCATATAAAACACCATTGTTCAGTATATATGCCATCCAGTATCCACAAACAAAGTCAGTTTTGGATCTTGGAGATTATCCTTCTTGTTATTTCCTATATAATGTACTCTCCAATCTAACAAAAGCACTTATCCTATAATTAAATAAGCACAGAGTAATTCTTGAGAAACTGATGGTTCATCCATAGAAAACAATTAGTAAGTTAAAAAGATAGTTAAAAAATACGTACGTTAGCGTCAATAATGGTACAACTTTTTTATTTTTCAATCTAACAGCTAAAACTAATCTGGATAAACATATTGTAGGTTCTGCATATTGATCGAAACCGATCCAGCCCACCTGCCCAATTTTCCTTTCAGAACAGTTTTCCACACTGCTGCTTCTGGCCATTTAACAGACTGTCAATCTCGTCAAATCGAAGGTAAAGGAGCAATATCCTTTAGCACAACAGACACAAAATGTCCTTTGTTTATGTGGCAAATGGCGATTATCCGGAACATTTCTTCTGGACCTGTCCTCAACAGAAAGTACGTGACACCTAATTGCGACGGTGCTATGGTGTCAAAAATAAAATTAAAAGCACTTGCGACTATGGAACCCATGTCCGGGAGATCAAGCCATTCTTTCTCATTCATTGTAGAAGACTTGGTATATTCTAAGTTTCTTTTGTGGTTTTCAAACCCATCATTACCGTACAACTCTGCATAGTAATATGCATATTACATAAACTCTTCCAGCATAAGACCCCTTACTGTCCGCCATGTTAAATCATCTGTATGTCCTAGCAATGTAGCTATGGATCTATAACCACAATGCCCATCCGAGGTTACCTCAACCAAATCTTCAATCATATCGCACATCAAATTAAAGGATTAAAGTCACGTAAAATATTTCCCCACTTATGCTCAATTTCTCCATCTTTTAGAATTATCTCTAACCTAGTATTTTTTTTTTCCTGCTTCTCTTCATTTTCTCTTTGGCCTCGTTAATGAGTTCTTGAAAGCTAAACGAGTCAAGGTCAGATGATCCACTCACTTCCAGATGAACATCTTCATTTAAATTAGGAAGTCTGCATATATTGGTTAAAGAATTGGGACATGCAGCTGCTTCACCAATGTCAGAATGAACATTTTGGTCATTGCTTGTGCTTTGAGCAATATTTGTATCACCGTGTTCTTCAAAAAGGAAATTAGTATGAGACAAGTTAGAATGTTACCCAAAAGTGAAATAAGACCAAGCCAACCGAAAAGAAGAACAAACCGAGATATACACTATTACTACAGAACTCTCAAACTAAACTACATAAAACAAGCTGCTAGGATTGACATTTAGAACTAAAACACCAATACATAGAGGAAATATATCTAAAAAATATCAATCTAGTACGTAAGGCAGTAAGGGGGTTGAATCAATGCGTTAAGAATTAGGATTGAAACCCACACTCAAGAACCCATCGATCTATACCCACTGCTCATTACCAACAAATAATGTACTTAATTACCTAAAAACAGTTTAATATGCAATCCTAACAAGTATATATATATATACATATATGACAAACCTTTTTTGTTTTTGTTTCTCTTTTTTGAAGTCTCCTGTGTTATGCTTGTGCGCTTCTTTTTAGTTTGCTCCTATACCTATACAACCTGCTCAACATCTTACTAAAATTAATTCAACAAGCTTGGGCATTACAATATATATATATATATATATATATATATATATATATATATATATCGAGCAGGTTCCGTTTACCACATTTTTTATACTATAGTTTATACCACACCCTCCTACAAAATGAGTTAAAGGCTAATAATTTGTGGATATAATCTACTAATCATAGATAGCATCTACACAAAAATTCATCTCATTTGAAAATCTCTATTCTAGTTAAAAAATCATTGTCAACTTTGAATTTTTTTTTAACTCAGTTATTATTCGATTTTGCAATCATCTTTTGACATAGTTAAACATTATCAAATGAGTTGAAATTTTATAGAGGTGATCTTCATGGTTAGTTGAACACATCCACAAAAAACTAAGTTATAATTCGCGTTGTAGGTGAAGTTATGGGGCATGGTATAAACTATGGTATAAAAAAAGTATGGTAAATGTAACCCCTTTATATATATATATATATATATATATATATATATATATATATATATATATATATATATATATATATTTGGATTTACCTTTCCTATACCTATACAACCTGCTCAACATCTTACTAAAATTAATTCAACAAGTTTGGGCATTACAATTGATATAATTTAACAAACTCAAATCAAGAACCAAAAATGCTTCCACCCAAGTCTAGTATATATATATTATGGGGAGGGATCAATGTACCATGGTTTTCATACCATGGTTTATACCATGACCCACAACTTCACCCACAAGATGAACTAGAACCTAATTTTTTGTGGATATGTCCAAAAGACCTTGGAGATCACCTCCACAAAATTTTAGCTCATTTGATGATGTTTAACATTGTCAAAAGATGATTGCAAAATCGAAAAATCGGGGCCGTTAAAAAAAATTTAAAGTTGTCAACAATTTTTAATTAGGTTAGAGATTTCCAAATGAGCCGAATTTTTATGGAAAATCTATCCATAGTTAGGAGATGATATCCACAAAATATTAGCTTTTAACTCATCTTGTAAAGGGGCGTGGTATAAACTATGATATAAAAAACCATGGTAAATATATATACAGTTTTGTTCTCATGCAGACTGTTAAGTTACATATTTGGAGCGGACTCAAACTCAAAAAGAAACTCACTCTTCTAATTTAGTATTTTGTATTCTTTCATTAAATTTAACTAAATTAGGTCCCACAAATATATTCACGTGACTCTCTTTTTTAATTCTCTCTTCCCATTTTATCTCCCCAAACAACACACGCTCTCTCTCCTCACTCTCTCTCTCTAAAAGTAATTTCTCTCTCTTTATTTGACTTTTCTCCTCACTCTCTCACTCTCTAATTTCTCCTCACTCTCTCTCTCTAAAAATTTACTAGAAATAATTGTATTGGTAACAGAATATAAGTAATGTGAAGCAAACACATGCAAACTAGAACATACAGATGAAAGAATAAAACAAAAACTAAAAGAATATGCTTGAAATAAGGACTTAGGAAAACAATCGAACCCAGTTGGTTCGTACTTCGACTGTTTTAACTCTCAAGACTTTGAAGGCGATTAGTATTGGAACTCAACCCCACCATAGAGATCTGAAATGTGCAATAGTCACGCCTAGTTCCAATACCCTTTTGGTCGTTGAAATTTCAGAAGACTCTTCTTGATGGATGTAGCGACCTTCAGTGTTCTCATTGTTGTTAATATTTGAAGCTCTAAAAGTCCTATCATTTAGTCTTGACCTTGATTGGTTCTGAGTCTAGGTGCGACACAAGGATAATTTCAGTGGTTGTTTTTATCAATTTGAGTAATGTCTATATATGAGCGTTGATTTGACTTTCATCCAATTAAAAGATTTTCAGATGGTCCATATATTTTTCTCGATAAAGTCAATGTAGAAGAATCAGGAACTTAAATGCATAATCTGTTTAAAGTTAAAAATCTGAAGATGTAACTAGTAAGTTGCAGTGCTATGAAAGTTAAATACTCACTTTAAAGGTTCTTTGTTGAAACGCAAGCTGCCTGTTTTTGTTTTTTTTTTGTTCAGTTTCAAACTGATGTGATATTTACTATTCTCTACAGCGACCTGTTCCTCTTCTCATACTCAAAATACTCTAGAAGGACATTGGGCTCGGATCTGTGTTGTGGTTATGATCTACTTCGTAACTCTCATTGCTCTCTTTCGTTCAATGACTTGCAACTTGCTTGACCAAAAGGCTCCCTTGCTCATTGCCCAATGATGACAACTGCATTTCAAACCTGACATCTGACAACTCAGCCAAGGATGAGTTCGCTTCCCCCTCACCAATTCCAGGAGTCATTGAGGCAGACCTTATTTGCTCCTTGCAGAAAAGACTTAATTACCGAGCTAGAAGAGAAAGTTCAGGCTCTCCAAACAAAGCCATTGGAGATGCCTTCTGCGAAAGAAGAGTTGCTGAATGCTGCCATTTGTCGGGTGGAGGCATTGGAAGCTGAATTAATTGCCACAAAGAAGGTATACTTTCACATGTTTACTTTTATGTTACTGTCTCAACAACCAACACTTAAAACAACATTGATCTAGTGCTCACTGGAATGAAGTTTATTGTGTCGAACAAGTGCCTCACCTTCCAAGTTTTTTCCTTGTCATCACTCGAGCACCTCTGCACCTGGGAGCACCAAATGATCTTTTTGCTGAATTGTTTTACATTTACTAAGA